>NC_083648.1:12068738-12797488 GCF_963576545.1 Limanda limanda
ATTTTGTTTTTCTGCATCTTTTTTTTTGTCACAACCCACACTGATAACTTGGTGAGGTCCCAAAAATGAGTGTAAAAAGGTGATTGGTGCCAAATGAACACATTTCTCCTCGTTGCATATTAAGAATTCCCTTTGAATGAACGAATCCGCTTTAATCCAAACAGCCTCATCGGGAGGACAGTTCTCTAATCAAACAGAACTCACACAGTATCAACAAACATTTAATCGACTCGACTGTAACTTAAACACATGCAAATGTCAAGAATTAAGGCGAGCTTTTAATTAGCAGAGAAAAGAGGGCTCCTCTGATGTGTGCGTGAGAGATGCCTGGAGGAACTAGAGAAATGGGATCCGGGAGAAGAACTCTGCACCGCACTGAGGAACTCTTTTATAACGTTTTATGTAGCTCGTTAATATTCAAGTTTGTATAGTGTGCAGTTTTAAAAATTCAATGTAAAATCAGCAAGCCCGGTGGCCGTATTTATCATTGTAAATAAAACTGTAATGCATGCATAATTCTCGCATTATGCATATGGGGCAGGTTGGGTTTCATTGTATGGTGAGTGCGAGGTGCTTGTATTTGCCGTCTCGTGCATGTTTTGTTTGTTTAGAGGATTTTTGAGGTTGAATTTCTGGTTTGTGTGAAAAGATCTGTTAACAGTAGCTAACTTTTGTAAAAGTTGTTTTTTAAATTTGATGATGATTGAAGACGCCTTAATTCTGAGCTGTTTCTCCCTATACGTGAACTATAGATGTGTGTGGCACCCTGTGACTCCTCGTGCCAAAATAATTTAGCTTACAGAAGGGAGGAGCCGGGGATCGAACCATGCACCTACCCTGGGGGAAATGGAAGACCCAAACTACCTCCTGAGACACAGCCGCCCCAAGTGATGTCAAAACATCTTCCTCCTTTTATTGAGTTGTCTGTCTTCACATCCAAACTAGTATCATGCCATCACAGGATGGAGCATGTGGCTCACACCCAGTTACTGTGAAATACTTACAGCACCTCGACATGTTAAAGTTGAAGAAGTTACCGTCTCCTAAACTTTCACACTCAACCAAAAGAGAGCTGGTGAAGTATCAAGAGGTTCTTAATTAATTATTGAGTCATGCAAATAGAAAAAAAAATGTTACTGCACAAATGGGTGATACAGTGAGTTTGAGTGTGTGTGTAAGTGTGTATGTGTGTGTGTGTGTGTGTGTGTGTGTGTGTGTGTGTGTGTGTGTGTGTGTGTGTGTGTGTGTGTGTGTGTGTGTGTGTGTGTGTGTGTGTGTGTGGCTGGAATAGATTGTGCTCGCATGGAGGACATATGTAGGTCAACATATTTTATTTAAATCATTGCATTCAACATCTGACTGTAAGCTGGAGTAGTGGCACTTCAGAGTCATGCTGACACAGATAAGAAAGCATGAAAGCAAGAAAGCAAGAAAGAAAGCAAGAAAGAAAGCAAGAAAGAAAGAAAGAAAGAAAAGAAGAAAGAAAGAAAGAAAGAAAGAAAGACAGAAAGAAAGCAAGAAAGAAAGAAAGAAAGAAAGAAAAGAAAGAAAGAAAGAAAGAAAGAAAGAAAGAAAGAAAGAAAGACAGAAAGAAAGCAAGAAAGAAAGAAAGAAAATAATTTAAAATTATTAAAACAAAATCTTTTCTCTTCTTAAGGAAAAATAACTGACTAATGTAAGGTATGTGCGTTTTTCTTTTTTCAAATCTTGCTTTCACGTTACACTGGGCCTGTTGTTATCAGCAAAAGCACCTTCACTTTCCTCTTGACCTTGGTGCTGTTTGATGGGGAGAACCATTGTGTTGGCCTATGGGAGCATGAAGGATCCTGAAAACAAATATTAACATAGGACACATATTAACGCATGAAAACTCGAGGGAACGTCCTTCCAGGGCAAAGTCACTTACGTGGTCATTGAATGCATCATTTAGTTTTGGCTACACAACATTACCATACAATACATGTACAGTGTTTGTGAGTCATTGTGCATGTGCATCAAGGGTCATTTACTGTTACACTGGAAACAGATGCTATAAATTCATTACACTTTATCATGTCAATTGTGCACAAAATAAATTCATCTAACTAAAGATAGATGTTTTAAGTAATGTGCACATTTATTATAAGACAATTCTATTTGTTATTTTTCAGTAATTTAAATGTATTTGTATATACGGTTAAATAATGCAATATATTCTGTTAAATAATTCTGTGAAAGTGACTTTCGCAATAAGTTATCTAAAGAGTTATCTTAACAAAGAGGTCACAATAACCACAAAAAGAAATGTCATTAATAAAAACATGTAAATCTAAAACAGGGGCAAAGTCTCTGATGCTCACAAAACAACATTTTGCGTCTTTCCTGTCGTCCCAAACTGTCCCTAATTCTGTCTGGAAGCTTATCACGGAACAAACAATGAAAGAAAAAATAAAGCAGCGTGTGCCCGTGTCTGTGTGCGTGTGTTTGTTAATGTGCAAACCCTTGAGTACTTGATCCAGATAAAAGAAAATGTGGAATTTCATTTTCCTCTTTCTCAACACAGAGGCAAGCACCATGGTTTATGGTTTTCAGGGCTGTTACTCATCTTCTAAACCTGATTCCACTGAGGGCTTCATACAAATAGACTGCTAAACCGGGCCTTTGTTGAAGATAATCCTCAGATCCCACCTGTAACACAGTGACAAGAGTCTCAGCTGTTTTCAGCACTTAAAGGACAAAGGACAAAACAAGGCAGAGAACGAAAAGACAGGAATAAAAACGAACAAAATCTCACCAAAAACTCTGTGTGTGTGTGAGTGTGTGTGTACTTGTACTTATACAACTGTGAGGACCATTTTGAGCATCGACCTTATGGAGTGAGGACATTTTTTCCGGTCCTCACTTTTTCAAAGGCTTGTTTTAGGGTTAAGACTTGGGTTTAGGGTTAGAATAAGGTTTAGGGTTAGGCATTTAGTTGTGATGGTTAAGGTTAGGGTAAGGGGCTGGCAAATGTATTATGCCTATGAGTGTTGTCGTGGCAATTTCTACAATCCCACTACCAATGAGGAAACGAGACACAAATTTCTCTCACAGTATTCTCACCTTTAATGCTCGAGCATGGTGCATACCACAAAATTTAGTTTGTAATATGCACCCAGATAGGAAGCAGTTCATTGCCTTTATACATTTGGCTAACCCTAACCCTCTCCATATCTGGAGCGGGTTTGTTAAACAGTCAAAGGTTGAGATCTTCTGATCACATGAATACAAACAATGCCTAGTTAAAGCAATTAGGCCAAGATTCAGTAGAACAGCATAATCAGGTTACTGTGTCTAGACCAATCAAATTACTGTGTTTAGACTAATCACAGGAAAACAGCATGAATCTCTTACAAGGTTACATTATAAGAGATTCAATCATGATCAATCAAAGGGGATGATTGAGATGACATGATTATATTATGGTCAACTGTAATATTTCCATTTACAATGTTCTCACTAAGCTAAAAGTACGTATGTACGTGTGTGTGAGTAGGCTATATTATTACCAGTTTTGAAAAAAGAACTTATACTAAAGTAAAACAGTAATACCCCAAATCATTGAGCATTTTGCATGAGTCCTCATTACAAAAAATACAAATCATTAGTAGAATTACATATCAGCCGATCCCTTTTACAGGTTTATGTTATCGATCCAGCCATCCATACTTTCATCTGTCCAACGATTATCTATACAGCTTATCCTTCGAAGGTCGCAGGGAGAGTTGGAGCCAATCCCAGCAAACAATGGACAAGGGTGCACCCAGGTCTCCAGCATATCAAGGTGCTGATAGAGACAAGCAACCATTCATGCTCACATTTACCTAATGTCCATTGTTTCGACCCCAGTCTGCATGTCTCTGGACTGTGTGAAGAAGCCGGAGTATCGAGCGGAAACTCACCCAGACACTGGAAGAATGTACAAACTCCACACGACAAACTAGGATCTGAACCAGGAACCTTCTTGCCGTGAGGCGACAAAGCTAACTGTGCTGCCCCAGGTCTATGTTACTTAATGCAAAAGTAAAACAGCACGTCACATTTTCCTGTAAGAGAAGAGAGGTGAATCAGCATGTGAACACAAACCCCTGCTGAAAGGATCCGTAGACCCCAGGCGTTGTGGAAACCCCTGCAGAATCGCTCTGTAGACCCCGATTGTTAACTTGCCCTCCCCTCCACTCTTTTCAAGACTTACAATTTAATAGTTTAGTCTCCATAAATTAAGTATTGAGTTCAATTTTATCAATGTTTACAAACTTTACAAAGCGATTTATTTAATAATCATAATGAGCCATGCAATTTTATGTTTTAGAGTTAACAGTGTTATGTATGAACGCATTGCTAATGTTGATAAAAAGGAACATTTTCTTCTATTGCATGGTAATTGGTAAGATTTACATGTTATTTGTGAATATATTATTTGTTACTATAGATGTCAAATAAATATAATCAAGTAAAAAAGTACTATATTTCCCTTTCAGATATAATCTAAATAAGTATGGTATACATTCAAATTATCATGATATGGAAATACTCATAATAAGATAACTTTCATACTTGATTTAATTTACTGTCCAACACAGATTTTTTCCTGAAAAATCATAATAATGTTGCAAAAATATCTGACCAATGTTATTCAAAGATGTTCATTGTTTTATCAAGTGATTTTTGTGAATCTGGTGCTTGTCCAGCATGTTTCCAGAGCTCTGATATGATTAAGATGCTGAGCCAGTGTGCGGTCGCTGTCTGTGCCACTGTTTGCTCAGAAGGCAAACCTCAGGACTCCTCCCCCCTGAGCAGGCTGTTTAATTCCTGTGAGGTGATGCCTGCTTAGTAACGTAATAAAGTTGCTGGCTGCAGTCCCGAGGCACAATGTGTGGATCAGGTTCATCTGACAGACCTGCACTCTGCTTCTCTCCTGCGCTCGCACAGCCTGCTGCTCTCGTGTAAGTACTGCAGGTCAGCTTTTAGATGTGATGAGGGGAGAGAAGGGTCTGCTGGTTGAATAACTCACCAGGACTTATGAATGAACACACATCACTCACAGCGGGGACAGAGAGAGGGAGAGCGTGTGATTGCTTTCGGTGAGTTTGAGCCCTTTAACCTAAAGGAAGAGAGACGACTGAAGTTATCACTGCAACTTTGCTGCTTTGGAGGTTTGCTTAACACTATGCATTTAATATTGATTTTTTAAAGGTGCAGCCACTTACACATGTTTTAATTAGAGTAAATCGAATTTTTCTTTTATCCTGGTTGAGGGGCAACGATTGACAGCAATTGAACCTTTTGATGCTTAGACTTTGTGGTAATTTGCCCCCGTACACAATGTTTAAAGCATGCTCGTGTGGCATTTGCTAATGGAAAGTCACCAGCTTAAATCCCTAGTGGAGTTATAAATGTTGTGCCCAGAGGCAGCCGTTCTGATAGGGCTCTGTACTTTTTTCAGCCACATGCACGCACCAGGAATACGGAAGTAGGCTAATCATTTTGACCATTATTCTTTTTGCCAGGAGGTTCCTGTCCTGGTGTAACTGTCAAAGCACAATGGCGGCATTTAAAGGGATCTGGACCAAGGACTTCTGGAGGGCTGTATCCGGAGAGTACCTGGCCACTCTCATCTTTGTCCTCCTCGGCTTGGGCTCCACCATCAACTGGGCCGTGGGGCAGGAGAAGCCTCCCCCAGCCGACCTGGTCCTTATCTCGCTGTGCTTCGGCCTCAGCATTGCCACCATGGTGCAGTGTTTTGGTCACATCAGCGGCGGACACATCAACCCAGCTGTCACCGCAGCCATGGTTGTGACGAGGAAGCTGAGCCTGGCGAAGGGGTTGTTCTATGTGGTGGCTCAGTGCCTGGGAGCTGTCACAGGAGCAGGGATCTTATACCTTGTCACACCCGCTGCTGTCAGAGGGTCGTTCGGCGTGACCACGGTAAGAGTTCGACCACATTGGTTAGTAGTTGTGTATTATAAAGTGTTTTTCTATAAGGTATCTTCTGTCTCCAAGGTGAACTCCAACATCTCATTAGGACACGGCCTACTGGTGGAGCTCATTATCACATTCGAACTGGTTTTCACCGTCTTCGCCACCTGTGACCCCAAACGCACAGACCTAGGTGGCTCCGGTGGCTTGGCCATCGGCTTAGCTGTGGCAATTGGTCACTTGTTTGCAGTAAGTATCTTCCATTACTTTGGATAAGAAATGGCATTTAGGGGAATATTTTATAACAGCAATTCCTTGATTATATTTTGCCTGTTGCTTGTTGTTTTTATTCTCCAAAATTCTCAGGAAACCCTCAGAAGTAATGATGTATGTACAGTCAATTTAAATTCAAACCGTTATATGAAGTCAAACTGTAATACCACCCACCTTAATAGTCTCCTGCAACCTCATCTTGACTCTTCCTGTGCTCCCTGCAACACAAGCAGTGAAACACTATGATGTGAAGGTGGATCTTAAGAAATCATATTAAATTCAAAACACCACATGAAAGAGTTGTAGAACAAGATTAGTTCCAAGAGCAGGAGCAGCGAGGCTTCTTGAAGAACAGCAGGTGCTCAGACGCATGTATTTCTCTATGTGTGATATTGTTCACTTCTTAGTGATTCACACCCACATGCACTTCTTTATCGGAGGCTGCCATCGCATGGCAACCAATCTCTGGGGGGCTCCCTGAACCCTGCAGAACAAATGAATGCACTGGGAAATAGATGTGATAATTTGCACGGCTCAACTGATTTCTCCCTAGCCTTGTTTAAGAAATCCATATATCCATGCTGTAGATTTTGTCTTGTATTAGATATATTCATCAGGATGAGGCAGAAACTGGAAACTGTGGTGTTTCATCATTTAGAGTAAACAAAATGCTTCTGTGCTTCTCCTCTAGATTCCTTTCACAGGAGCCAGCATGAACCCTGCTCGTTCCTTCGGGCCTGCAATGGTCACCCTCAACTTCGAGAACCACTGGGTAAGAGATACTGTCTGAAGAGGATAATCTTTCCTTCCAGGAGCTTGCATGGCCAGAATATAACCCAGTCTGCAGCTAGTAAACATGTCGCACTTCTGCATCAACGTCAATGTTAAATGTTATAAATCAGCTTCCTCTTTCAAGTGTTGGGTCACAAAATGCTGATGGTCTTATTTTACTGGCCTGACGATGGCAAGCTCGTACAACAGTAGGTCGGGGGGGCATGGGAACCCAGTAAGGTCAGCATTTCAGCTCCATTGCCAGAACAGTAAAAACAGGTGTGAGCTAAGGACAAAACCAGAGGGCCGACTTTCACTTATGCAGTCAGTGAGATATGAAAACCCAGAAAAGGCCAGAGGGTTCAAATGCTCCATAAAATGCTCACATGTGACCCTTGCCCTATTTACGTCTTCATCCAGCAGAGGAGAAGCCGGAAAATCACACAATTACAGCTTTGCACCTCCAACTCCATAATTGGATGTTTCTGAACGAGGTGTAAAATAACATTAGCTCTGAATTTATGTATCCAGGCAATTATTTTCACAAACACTTGCAGACGGCACAGTATCATGTTGTCTATGTGTGTCTACTTGTGTTGTGAGTGTGGGTTATACTTAGTAACTGTCACTGTAGCTGGTGAGAGCGTCTCCTCTTGGTTGCACATGCTTGACACAGCAGACACTGAGCTACCTGTGTCTGATGAGGATTGACCCCTTGTAGCCGAGCAGAGCAGGACAGTTTAATAATCTCCGAAGAAATGTCAGTGCTACATCGTGTTGAGAGAAGTTAAACTAGATTGGCACATAACTCTGCAAGGCCCAACAGCAAAGTAGTAAACAGTAGTAATCTTGCTCACAAACGCACGTATGGCACTCAGAACCAAAATCCAAATCTACTAAACAAACTCACCCAGAGTAAATCAGTTATATGCACAAATATTGTAACTAGTTTTATGACCAAAGGCCTGTAAATGGGCTGTATAGGCCATGCAACCTATATATTGCACAATTGTGTATCATTACAGGGGTGAAAACTAAACTTCTTATGCTGAAGTAAAAATGTCACCTGGAGCTCAGATCAGCCAACTGTGTAAATCAGATTTCTCCCTTTGTGGCAGGTGTACTGGTTGGGTCCCATGCTGGGCGGCATACTGGCTGCCGGCCTGTACGAGTACCTGTACCGCCCGGACCCTGAGCTAAAGAAGAGGCTGAAACACATCTTCCAGAAGGACCCATCAGGGAAATACACGGAGGTGGAGGGCGAGGACATTTCCATCAAGCCGGGCTCCATCCACACCATCGACCTGGAGAAAGCCGGGAAGAAAGATCCCTTCCAGGAGTCGGGGGGGGAGGTGCTGTCCTCTGTATGACTATCACGTGCACTGGAAATGGAGACCAATCTGTAGACCAGATAGACAATCAAACTTTGGAATATCTATCCTGACCAGCCCCCTCCCCTCCCTAAGATGACTTTGTCCTCATTACAGCAGAATATGATTTGCATCACGAGACGTCGCAGCAGGGCTGATTCACTCTCACCATCATAAAGTTAATATGACGTTACGGCTCAATTCCACAAGCGTCTCCACTGACGGCGTGTTCGATCCTGCTCCTGAGGGGCCGGTGTGATGATGTGGCGGTGGCAGCATGCGGCGCACACATTGCACACCGACAACCCCACAATACATTTTGTCAGAGGGACCTTTGCTGGGCCAACCAATTAGGTAGGGGTCATCTCGCTGCGCCGGAGAAGTGAAGAAGAAAATGCAGCCTTGTTATTTTTGGATTAGTGTCACATTCGGTCCGTGTAGTGTATACGTAATACCAGGTTAGATTTTCTGTGTGATCACTAAGCACATTACAGGTCCCGGGTAAAATATGAGCCATCTTTGACGATCGTTATTATCACAGTTATATTACTGTGCTCTCCATTTTCAGTGCATTAGTCAGGGAAGCAACCAACACATCTTTGTGGTTCATTTCTGCTTTTTGCCCTTCTTGATGTCACAATGATGTTTTGTTTTTATAAAATGTGATTAGAAGCTGTTTTTATTTTTTTAGATCCAAAATTGCTTCTTGTGATAAGTTTCTTATTTCTGTATGATTTGCTGTCAATCAAACGTAAGCGTTTAATTTATTGATAACGCATTTGGCTGATCGTTGTAACTTTGAGCTCAAACGCAGTATTTCTAAGTTATGCTCACAAACTGGATCTGCTACAAGACAAAAAAGAAGATATTTGTTAAATGTCTAAATCAGGAAATATTTCTCTTTTGCTCTTTAACATTTCTGAAGCGAAACGCTTCACAGATCCACCGCAGCCTCCACATGTTTATGAGAAATCTGGTGACTACACCTACAAGGTTTTTCAATTGAGTCACTTGTTTCTCCTACGAGCAGCTGAGCACTGGGGAGACGAGTGGTCCAGATCGATGATAGATTGGCTCATCTACTCAGATGATGTCTCCCTGCGGCCACATAAATGTCCACATTGTGTGCTCCTCGTGAGTTAGATCTCGAGGAATGGCTTCGTATAATCTCATCCCATCAGGCACTGAGCACAGAAAATGATGCCACTTTGGGATACCGAACAGATCTCCTTGTGTTTCCACTTTTAAAAACAATAGGTGTGATTCCATCTTTTTTCTCTGGGATGCAGAGGAAATGATGAGACCCTCTCATCCCGCTGCATCAGGTTTTTCTACAAAAGTGTGATTTGTTTGCAAGGCTAGAACGCCACCGTGCAAGATGGCTTTTCCCTCCTACATTTCCCATCTCACCCTTTCCCCAAACATGGTGCAAATTCATTTCTTTTTGTGTCACAACAGCGTCCCTTACTGGCCGCATTGCGAATCGCACACTTTGCAATAATGCTCCCATCTGCATTTCTCCAGGGGAGGGCAGCCACGAGCCTTGGATGGGCAGGTTCCTCTGCAGACACAAGTCAGTTTTATTCATTCAAGTCTGAGACACATTTCATTTGAAACTGGTCCAAGCCATTAATTCAGAACTACACGTGAGGATTAAGTGTTACGCAGCCCTGCAACAGGGACCCAGTGCTCAAGTCGGAGCCAAAGCAAGTTAATACTGAAAGAGTTCCTTTTTTATTTTTTTTGTCCAACTTTGTATTCTTAGCATTTTTACAAATTTGTGACAGTATGTGAATTGCTTTTTTTTCTCTGGCGCTGCCTAAATTGAGTTGCATCCTTCGTACTTCCCTGTATTAAAGATGAAACTCCTGAACACTTACACTTGTGAGATTGTTGTGTTGTTCTTCAAGGCCTTGCTGGAGTGGCAAACGGACTCCGATCTTCTACCTGCAGGCTCGCGCTCCAGTGGCTCGAGGCCAGCTCCCCCTTAATCATCTTTATAACCCAAATAAATGATTAGATAAATCTGGTGTTTCATGCATTGACTGTTTCCTCTCGGGACAACGGACGGGAAATGGGCTCACTCGGATTTGATTCATAGGCCGTCGATGATCTTCAGATTAAATGGCGAGAGACAGGTGAGGATAGCAGGCCTCATTGAATTGGAAATGTTTTCATACGGTTGGTGATGGTAGAGGAAAGTGTATAAAAATGAATTTCCTCCCGATCCATTTTCAGACGACTGCGTCCACGAGCAGATGCTGTAAAGTGTCAATCAGAGTTTGCATCAGAAAAGCTTCCTCTCTGTAGTTTCTGGTTGAGAAACTTCCAAACTACAGCTGCAGACACCTCAATTAGCAAAATGCAAATAAAAAGTGACAGCAAATAATAGACCAACATGGTTTTTAGCTCTTTGTCTCTAAACATCTTGAACGGCTGATCAGTTGGATGCCGAGCAGAGACCTATTAATGCGCGGGTTAGCCCTCACTCCTTCATTTACATGCACATACATTGCAAATACTGACAATGGCTACATGACGGGGACATTGTCACAAGCAGAGCTTCATTTGCACATCAGACGGATGCCAGCAATGTATATCTCAGAGTGCATCTCGCGCTTATCTAACGGAGAACAGACCGATTTCTTGCGACCTGAAAATTCACATTCTCGATTCCCCAGCATGCAACAGAAGGGGGCAAAAAGATAAAACACACACCTTAAAGATCATTAGCAATTAATATTTGGGGAGTCGTGAAGAAAAACAGCGTTAAACACTTGTTTAATAATTCATACTATAAACAAGAAAGTCTCCCACTTCCTTAATAATTTAGACGTAAGCTAATGTTGATTTATTCAGGAAGGTCTCTGCCACCAGCACCGCCTGCAGTGCCCAAATTTGAATTAAAGTAGGACAGTAGCAGGCGAGTCTGTAATAACATTTGTATAATTTTATTATTGCTCTGGGCTCAGTTCATTTCCTCCTCCAGTAGCTGCGTGAAATTGTTTGATTCTGGAAACTGCCTTGAGTCTGCGGCTCTGGGGTTTGAGGGTGGTACAGGAACAGGAAGGCATGCGACACTCTCTCTCTCTGTCTGTGTCTGATGCTGTCAGACACACACACACACACACACAGAGAGAGAGAGAGAGATAAATAACTTTATTATTCTGGGTTTTGTAATACTGTTACATTGGCTCACTTAATAACTCAAGCTGTCCTGGGAATATGATTGATATTCTCACTCACCTTGTCACTTATGATAAATATTTTACTGCGTTTGTTGGAGATAGCTAAGAAACGGAATAACTCATTCATTACATTATCAAATCACATGGATATGAGAGTTTGTGTTTACGTCTTTTTCCTGAAGTGAGATTTTTGTCTTTGATATTAGTCGCAAAAAGTCACTTACACCGTTTCTGTGTTTGTAGAGAATCAGATCTGATGAAATCCCGGCTTTTGTAACTTCACATCTAATAAATATGTTCATTTAATTCAGCCCATGAGGAAGAATTGAGGTTCAAAATCATCTTTCAGCTTTGCTAAGCCATCACGTCTTATATTGGGATTTCTAGTTAGTGATGCTGTTCTCTACTATATTGTGATTTTGTTTACCAATGAGAGGACTATCATTTCTAAAATGGTAATTTACAAAATTTTGATTACTCCACCACAAACAATATTTGGAAGGTATTAGCTCATGTAACACACACCTGAGACCCCAGTGGCTTTGACACAGGAAGGGAGGGTGGAGCAGTTGTGATTGGTTTCCTCAGGGCTCTGCTCCCAACTTCCCACCCGCACACATTCCCTCACTACCCCCCCACCCCCTTCAATTCCTTTATGCAGAGCAGCCCAAACTGCAGTTTGATGAAACACATTTGTTTTTCTTCACTCTTGCCTCGCCATCGCGGCTAAGTCTCCGAGGCCTGTCGGTGTAATGTGGCCCAAAAGCAATTGGGTTAATGAGAGGATATATGTGCAAGTGTGGGACTTGACCGGAGGAGCTGTTTTGGTCTGCTCGTGTTATTAGGGAAACCTTTATTATTGTTGCCCTCTAGTGGGAACCATATAATAGGATTACATTTTATTAGAGCCTCACAGCATTACCCAAGCAGCCCCCTCCTCTTGTCTCTCTCCCCCCCTCACTGTAGTGTCACTCCTCGGTCCACTGCGGGTGGGACGGGTAAGTTCGGGGCTGAAAGGGGAACCAGCGAGTGGGGCTGCAAATGATTCCATATAGCAGGGACCCTCATCTTTGATGTCTTGATATTTTCAAAAAGGGAGCTGAAACTGTTTTCATTACCACAAACACGCCACACTTGCTCTTTTTAAAGCAGGACATAAACTTCCAGGATGCAAACTTTCCATAAATGACATGAACGGCAGAGCTATAGTGCACAGGCTGGTTGTTGCCATTGTAAATATTAAAACCCTTCCAGCGCTGTGCCTGATGGTATGACTACAATGTAGGAGTGGAGACAAAGCTAAAATCTCATTGTGCCAAAGACAATATTTGATGAGCAGTTCTGGCTAAAAACGGTGCAGCCCTGCAGGGCAGATTGAGTCAGGCTCTGGAGCGGCTTCCATCCCACTCCCTTACATAACCACAGGCCATTAGAGGGGTGTGGCCAGCATAGCAGTTATTAATATGGTCTGAGGCTAAAACAACATCCCCCTCTGTCCATACTGACTCGCAGGGCCTTGGTACCCCAGTGTCATTTAGTGGGACTTAGACTTGTTGACAAGGTTTATTTCCGTGTTTTTGCTGAATTAATAATAATAGAAAAAGTATTTCATCTCTTAAAATTACTCAAAAAAATATATTTTTGAAGAGCAGCAGACACTTTTAGGCACAAAACACCACCGGATAAAGGCAAATGCTTCAATCAAGAGTAACCATATCAGAACTGAAACTAGAATGACAGTCAGTAGAGCACAGACCTCATGGCCCATTAAATCCAATCAAGCTGCACCAAATTTCACACACTAAATAGAAATCTGGTCCATAAATATGCCAGGTTTTTTCCATCAGGACCCATGAATTATTCTGCGACACATCATGGAAAATATTGCAAAGCGCCCTGTCTCACAATTATAACGTAACTAAAAAACTGATTCTTGGATCTACACCAGAATTGAATGGTTTCTTCCTTAACTCCTATCGCACCCTTCTCCAAGTTTTGGGGAAATCCATCCAGTCGTTTTTGCATAATATTGTTTACAAACAAACAAACTTGCCCACACTTCTTTTACTTTGTTATTGTTGTCTTTGATGTTATTAAGTCTGGTTCCCCCTGTTGTGTTGTGCTGTGTCTTTGTGTTTGTCACCAAACAGTATGGCACTAAGTGATAAACAAACAAAAAAACACCCACAACCCAACCGACATATGAGGGTGAAAACAAATAAAACAAACCTTGGCGCTGTCGATTCATCCACTACCTGTTTGAGGTTTACTAACATGAGCCACCATAGCCCTCACATGAGAAGAAGTGTGTTTTCACTCGTTCTCTCTGTGCTGACGTTGTGGCAGAAAGGATTGATAACCCACCTGAACAGTACTTCTTGTTCTTTTAACTCCAGTCAGACTCATAACGTCCCAGCGAGTCAAACAAGTTTTCCAGGCCTCCTTTCTCCTGTCTCCTGTGAATGCATTTATAACCCTGTGATGTCATTCCGGTCGGGCAGCTACGGTTTGGGGCATATACACACATCTGCAACCAATCTGGATAATTTGTCCACCGAAAATGTGTCGCAGCCCGCCAGTGCTCGTCTGCTGCTGCTGCTGCTGCTGCATTTTCCAAGTCAAATACAGCAGCATTAGGACAATGTCTTTTTAGCTTCGAGCGCCGCACATGCATTTTGAAAAATCTCCACTGTTGAGATTCAAATAGCATCTGATGCATGTTTTAAATAGTGAAGTGAGTCGACCCCTGTAGGAATGGCTCAAATATGGACATGGCCTGAAGTGTTCTCTTTGTTCACTAATGTTCAGTCAGATTGATGGGACACAAACATGTGCACGAGTGGGTTTGTCCTGCGTAGTTTGGGCTCTGGGTGTTTTGTGACAATCAGTAACCTCTGGGGCAAATAACTATATGTTCATCCCCGTGTTTGTTTTGAACATGTTGGTCCAATGGCGAGCAAAATAAAATCCACAGTCTAATTCCTTTTTGAAGCCCATGTCAAGAACATTATTAAATCTTGTTTCTCTTCAGAAATAAAGCCACGATCAAATCCGCTCTGTCATTTCCTGAGTCACACACTTCAACTACTGCAATGCACTATTAACATGTATGAGTCCATTTCTGTCCAATCCTCCCCTCCCTCCATCGGCTGCTAAATTTAGGATTGATTTTAAAATTCTGCCAATAACTTTAAAAGCTCAGTACGGTCCGGCCCCAGTTATATTAAAGAGCTACAAACTCCCTATGCTCCAAGCTTTAATCTAAATTCTTCCAACAAACTCTTTACTCGTTCTTAAGTCAAGGCAGGAAACTAAGGGTGACTGGGTTGTTGCTGTCAGGGCCCGAGGCTCTGGAATTCCTCGCCTGAGGAGATTTGACTTGCCAAATGTTTTAACTGTTTTTAAATCATGGCTTAAAACTTCAGGAGTTGTGCAAGTGTGCTTACTTGTGTTTCTTGAAACATTCAAGGCTCACTCATACACACTTTTTGTACAAAGATCTGACATTGTGGTAACTATGGTGAACAGAGAAAACTGAATCCATATTCCCTCCCAAACTTAGGGATTCTCTCTCTTCAGTGTTTTAAACATGCTGTTGAAAGTACAAGTAACAGTATTTGCTTGTGTTTGGTGAAACATTCACGATAACCTGAAGATACCATCATTGAGAATCTTAATAGATACTTTGCTGAAAACATATTTTATAGCAAAGACTTTCAACGTATGATTTGTCATCTGGTTTTAACAGACATCGTTTTGTTCTGTGTTGCTTTTATCCCCATGTGTTTTGTAACATACTTTGTTTAGATAACTGCTATATAAATAAAGTGTATTATTACTATTGTTATTATTATGCTGGTCAAAAACTGGAACGTTTAGTGATCCCTGGATCGGATAGTGAAAGGACAGCTTGCCTTTCCTCAAGAGTAATTCCCACTACACAAAAGAGCCTGTGTGAATAAGGGAACTCTCGATGGAGAGAACTCTTGAATGCTTTTGTTTGTATGCTTGCATTCTTCGGTCACTGGTCCCTTGGTGCGGCATTTTCTTTATCCCACTGTTGCTTGAACTCCAAACACAAACGTATAAATACTCAGCTTACATGTAAATATTTGTTTCAATATGTTTTCTCTGTTATTTCCCTGTGTTTTTTGATGTCAGTTCCCATTACTGCAACAAGGATAAACTGGTTTGCTTTCAAGGCTGCTTCTTTTTTTTTTTCTTTAGGGAAGTTGACGCTCCCAACAGTAGGGGGCGCAGGAGCAAAGTATTTCAGCTGTATTCTATTACTTGTATATGGTGAGGGGGTAACTGTTGAGAATGTAAAGAAATATCTGTCAATCCTGTGTACACATGGGCACAAAATCACAGTCCTGACTCAGAATGATTACGCATTTCACTTTAAACAAGTGATTCCTTCACTGTCTGCAGCCCCCTGTCCCCCTAAGTAATTCTAAAAGCCTCAGAAGTGCCTCAATCTTCCTGAAATCATGCATGGTTGAACATTTGAAATGAGCTCGCACATCAGCCTCGGGCACTGATTCAGACTTGATTGGGGCAAGGCGAGCTGAAGTGCTTATTTATACAGCCACGTCATTTGGAGGTGGTCCAAAGGGAGGAAAGAGACCGAGGAGATCACAAAGGACAAAGTACACAGTGAGAATTTCATGAGGCACATTCCATTAATTTAGAGGAAGGAAAAAGTTGATTCCTGGTTTATCAACAAGTTGTCTAATGCAAGAGGAGTGTGTGAGTAAAGGAGACTGGATGAGGTTTGAGAGGCAGGGGAGAGAGAGAGAGAGAGAGGGGGGGGGGGGGGTAGTGGGGTGAATCAAAAAAGCTGCACCAACAATCTATATAATTATCATCATCTGCTGCTTTTCCTCCCTGGGAAAGAAACACTCCATCCATTTGTAGAAATGGCCCGAGGGAACGTTACATCAAAACTAATCATAACGATTAAAATCAGCTTCTCTGCGAGAGGGAGGCAATAGGCAAGTTGGAGGCAGGAGGAGTGAGGGTGTTGTAAATGCAGGCAAAAAAAAAAGATTTCTTTATTTGATTTTATAAAAAAACATAAACTCAACAAAGACTGAGGCACAGCCGCTGCTGCTGTGATCTGTTTGCTCGCAGTTTTTTTTCTATTCTGAAAATGGGTTTAGACTGGGGCAGAGACATGAGCTAATTGTATCCTGATCTTTGCCTTGAGGGGTTTCGGAGCCCTGGAGCAAGTATTCTCTGTATTTTGTTCTGTCTACCTTAGCCAAGCTATTGCATTTCTCACTGGTGTAGGAAGAGAGGCAGATCGTGGCCAAATCGGAAGGAAAAAGGTGCATAAAAAGACACTTTTATGCCTCTCCATGTTTCAGGTAAGCGGACATTTATTTGCTTTGCTATTATTTCCGAGGCTGAATGGACTGGGACACAGAGGCGCAGCCGCTTTTACGCATGTGCCAAAGCGATTCGAGCGGTACAGTTCTTACAAAATATTTAACCACTTCCTGGCTATTGTTCCTTAGTTACTGTACTAATGTATGCGTGTGTGTACAGCAAACGAGGCTGTGGTACATTCGGCTAAACGAACAGCAGATTACGCTGCGATCTTGTCGGGGGGGAAGACGCTCCACTTATCCACCGTGTGAATCCGCTCCTGGCGCATTTCGCCTCCGAAACGCCGTCGCCGTCTCAACTTGCTCCTAACTTACTCAAACCTGCGTTTTGTCGTCGCCTCGATCGCTTTCTGAAGTCGGGGTTTGTCGTGGAACACTTCTGCTTCCTGGCTGCCCCAGATCTTATAATGAAAGACGCCATTGTGGAGTAATTTAGCCGCGGGCGTTTTTTTTTTTCTTGTGCCGTACGACACGATGTAGCTTTTCTTTGCGCACGTCAATGCAGAATCTGAGAATCATCCTTTAATACAAGGCCGTGCCTGTGTTGAGAGGAATTGTGTATTTGTGTAAACGAAGAGGAAATAAGAGCAGAATGTTCGTCCTCTCGTCCTCCTCTCTCTTCTCTCCGGCCGCGTCGTGCGTAATCACCTCCTGGGTCCGGATGCGAATCGGCAAATATACATGTAGTTTACTTAGTAACACTCTGGACCTATTTCTCACACGGGACAATGTGTTGCCCCAATAAACACACACTTCTCCGTATAAGTTAGACTTTTAAAATGTATACAACATCCTAAGTAAAGCTAGATTTGTGTATTTGCTCACTTGAATTTGATTTGGTCTCTCGCCGTAATGCACTGTACTGGATCCGCCTTTAAATTACATATGTTCGAATTAAACATTACAAAATAAAATCTCTTTGAGTTTCACTTGTAATGAAACCCGGAGTAGGTTCCACCACTTTCACAGGGCGCATGAAAACACTGAGACTGAGATTTGGGGTGTCGTGGTCGGGACCCAACACTTGATGGCGCTGTAGCAGCAAAGCCACACTACTTTACTGTACATACAGCATCTGGACATCTGTTTCCCATTAAAATTACATTTAGCAACCAGACTGATCTGGTGCAGGAGACAAATATCAATAAGGCACATCAGTTCGTCCACATAACATCAGTGCCGCACCATCAGCTCCACAAATTAGAGGTGCTTCACTAAATTGAAGCTCGTCGGAGACAAACTGCCGTTATTATGTTTCATATAGCGTTTCCTATTTGATGGCCACTCCTGTGCCCTGGGACAGCTCAGCCTGTGCCCTGGGACAGCTCAGCCTGTGCCAGTGAACGTGCACCAGCGTCTCCAGCCGCCCTGCAGCATTAGGACTCTGATCACACTTCTTCATCTGTGAGGTCACCGCTACAGTATCTCTACAAAGAGGAGAAGACCAACTTGTGATAAAACTCAGGGAATAATGATAGAGATTGATAAATACTGGGGTATGCTAAGCTAAAGTTTGTTTGGAAGTTCAATCACATTGTTGATTTGCCAAAAAAGAAAAGATTGGATCACTCTGTCCCACAGCCACAGATTTATTTAGATATTATATTTTCACTTTAAGGAGGATGGTCACCATATAGTCTATTGGCAACTTTTCTTCAGAGCAACCTCTCTATCCTTTTTACAGTTTTTTCGACCCTCCGACTAGTTTCTTAATTTTTCATCCAACCCTTACAGATAAATACACTTTGTTAGAAACAGCTTGCATTAAACTGGGACTTGTGAGTCACTGGCAATGTTACAACACAGATCACTATACTCACCAAACTATAAGTGCATTCATAAAATGGATCCATTTCTGAACTTAGACAAAATGCGGTCACTGCCAAAATTCAGGACTTAATGACAGTGTGAGAAGAGAAAACATGAGGAACTTTAGATTATCATATTCACAAAATACTGCAGATTAGATATTGAGTCCATGTAAGTAAAGTTATAGACACCTGACCAGACCACCAGCCTACAGTTTACACTCAGGCCTATTTGTTATGACAGCCTCCCGACCAGTTAGTTTTCTCCCCTGTCCAGTCGACAGTGACTGAAGTTAACCCGCAGTCTGTAGTTGTCTGTGTGTGGACATTTGAAACAAATGGCCGTGGGCACCAAAGCAGAGACAACCCATCCAGATTATGTAAATACCAGTCTGCCTGCCTCCAACTGAATGTTAATGCTCCGATCTGAAATGCTAATTGTGCCTTGTGCGATATGTCGAAACACTGAAGAGCTGCATTGTGGGACGGAAACAATTTGATAGCCATAATTTTGTTGTATATAGGCCAAACTCGTCCCATTTTCATTATCTCAATGACAGACGGATAGTTACTTACTGGGTTGGAGCCTGTGTTATACTAGACATCAAACAGGAAGTATGGTGTGTGTTTCTTAAAATATACAGGAGGAAAAGTATGATTTTTGCCGAGGCATGTAACAGAAAGCCCAGTGGCGGAACACAACAGGGGGAACTGGAAGAACCCAAGTATATCCGCAGTGTGTCTGATTTAGATTGAGGTTGTGCAAATGCCCTGAATGAATATATTCTGGCTGGTCACATGAGACATTCGTATAGCTCTGTGCCAAATGCAAAAACGGCAACAGGTAGGAAACCATGGGGGGAAAAAGGATCTGCAGTGTTCATGGGATCACAGACACACAAGTCCTGCATCACACACACTCACTGATGGACCCTGTGATGCAGTGACCTTTGAACTGTCCTTGAGGAGGAAGTGTAAAAGCCTGTTTTCTTCACGTCCACCCTCTCGGTAAAGATTTCGTGATACAAGAGCACGTTTCCTCAAAAAGCCAGGCTACCCCTCACCACCCCACACCCAACCAGCCACCCACCCGACCAGCCACTCGCTCTTCTCTCTCTTTCCCCTGCAATTTTCCATAATGCCTGACAGATTTTACACTCAATCCACCTTTGCGATGACAAGGCTTTGAGGAAATCCAATTCCACCAAGCTGTTTTCAGAACTTACTCTCCACAGGCACACACACACACACCACCATCTCCACAAATTAGTCAGGGAACAAATTACCTGCATTCTGAGTGTGATCCCACGCACTTTGCCGGCTGCCTTACACAGGTCCCCTTTTGAAGAGCAGCCATGTGATTTCTCTCTCTTTCGCCCCGCAGGCCCCTTTGCCTTCTGCGAGGGATTCTGGAGTTGAATTTTAAAACTATGTATGGCTGCTGCCTGTGCTTATCAGCGCGTGCACAAGCGGCATGCAAATCAGACCAGGATCACACACCGCATTGGAGGCCTACACTCAAAGGCAAGCTTAATTGCTAATTGGGTATCTAGGTGTGAAACTCACACTGCCAATGAGAAGCAGGCATGTGGATGTTTTAAGGCCAGTGGTTGAACTAATTAATTTTAATCTGAATGTTATTAAAAATTGTGGATTCCCTGCATTTTCTATGAAAACAGCCCGGCAGAGTGCTGTGGCAGTATTTTCTGACAGCAATAGGACATGTTGTGGTCTGGTGTTATACTCCATGATGTCATTAGCGTGGTGGGTTTGCTCTGCTGATGTGGTCATCAGTTATTACGGTAACTTAACGTTGGTGGAGCCGAGGAGAGACTGATCCCTCTGTCTCCTCTGAGGGGCAGATGTTTGCCGACGCATGTGATCTGCTCCTTCAGATGTGATGTTTCTTTGTGCCCTTTGGTTATTAATATTCTGTGCAAATGATGAAAAGAGTGTTTTTTGGGGGGGCTTCTCGTTGAAAGTGCATCAGAGTGAGTGAAAACACTATCACAGGGGGCTTTTGTGTGATTGGAGAGATCATGTCTGGTGACTTATGAATGATATGTATGTTTTGTGGATGAGGGGGGGCACAAGGGGTATTTGTGTCCAGGTGCTTGAGCGGGTCAGCCACTGTGTTGGGGTTGATCTCTGGGTTGTGTTGTGGTGATGGAGGGTTTGAGCTGCGGGATTAAACTGCACTGATCCAAAAAAAGGGGGCAAAGGCCAGATGTGGACGGTCCAGATGTGCGCGCTGACCCGACTGTACCACAGCTCACACACACACACACTGGTACAGGCTGCGTTTGGTTTAACCCGAAAATGCGACACACACATACCTGCCCCTGAAACAGCGACAGCCCCGAAAGACCCCCGGGCGCTGCAATGCTAATGTTGTCGGGGGCTTTGACTTCTCCCAGCCATTCTGAAGCCGCCGCTCCGCGTGACAGCCACGGCTTCCTGCGCTCTCTCTCCCCCCCCGGTGCTCGCTCCATTCGCATCCATCCCTCTCTCCACACGTTTGGCAGGTGAGAAAAGAGGAGAAGAAACAGAGAAAAAGAAGAAGAAAGAGAAGAAGAGGAAGAAGCCCATCGCGTTATATCTGTTCACCCTCCCAAAGTCTGCGCGTAAATGGACCAAACGGATATCATGGACTTAACGCATCAGAAAGCGAGGAAGCGGCCGCGGCCAATCAGTTCCGCGGACGAGTCCGTGCATGCGGCTCTCAAGCGGCTCCCGATCCGGCCGGAGAGCCGGGACACAGGGCTGATGTACGGCGGGAGAGGAGAGCCGATGCCCGCTGCGTCCCTCAAGCAGAACGACCGCTCGGTGACTCCGTCTCCGACCTCCATGATGCCGGCGCAGGTAAACGCGTAAAAGTCCGATGTAGTCTGGGAGGTGGGAGACTGGGAGAGATGGGGGGTGGGGGGGGAGAAAAAGAGAAGCAGAAATAGATGGAGAAAGTGGGGTCTGCCTGTCACTTGTGCCGGAGGAGGGGAGTGGAGACACCGTGGGTTGCGTGTGAATTCAGGAGATCGTCTTCCTGATGTCCTTATATGAAGATTACGCACGTTATTTCAATATTACGCACAGTCCGTCTGCTGCTTTTGAGATCTGCTCCAGCTCATGTTTGAAATCCTATGCAAAATGAAATGTCCATCAATATTTTTCTCCTATTTCTCACTCGAGGTGTGAAACTTTTATTTGTTTTTTGGGGGCTGAAGTCGTTTTCTCCTGAGAGAGCTCAACAGAGATTGTCTGCTAATGGTGTTTGTAGGTTAACAGGAGGCTGAGTCTCCAAATCCTATTACAGTGTTCGAATCAAAGAGTCATTATTGCTCATTCCAAGATTGATGATCCAAATTAATTTGGTTTTGGGGGGTTATGGCCCACAGGGGTGGCAACATCCAGGTCAAGGTCAGGCTGCTCCATAACTTGGAGAGAAAAATCTCCTCCTCTGACTGTGGAGTGGGTCACATGGGAAAAAAAGTATTTCTGAATTGAAACACTCCAAATCCTTATAATAAACTCCAGCGCCTGTTTATCTCTGATTTGCAACATTTCAGTGCATCCTCCATTAATAAAATCGACACGTGTCACAGTGTTTTTCTCCCTCTTGTTTTCTGAAGCAGGATAATCGCTGCGGTATGTCCAGGCCCATGATCACACGGTCACCAGTGTCTCCCCTGAGTAACCAGGGCATCCCCACAGCGGCACAGCTCACCAAGTCCAATGCCCCTGTGCACATCGATGTGGGCGGACACATGTACACCAGCAGTCTGGCCACCTTAACCAAATTCCCAGAATCCCGGTGAGTCTGACCTTCCATGCTTGTGTGTAGTGGGAATAAAGTTTGTGTTTTTTAGTTTGTGTCTAGTATCCTGCTTTTCCTTTTTCAAATTATGAATGAAACTGTTATAGATTCTGTACTTTATAGGGAGTCTAGTACATTTAACTGTTACATTTCAAGACTATCTCATGGTTGCATTTGCAGGTTTCTCTCCACTATAATTTCGACAGATATTCTTTATCAGCCGCTGTAGGACTGATCAGGCTGTATCGCAAAATGTCTCCTTGTCAAGCCAAGCCCACAGTTATTTAGAGCGGTAAACAATTTGTAGGGGCTTCAAGTGCAGCGCTCAGACAAAAGCAAATTGGTTATTCTGACAGATGTCACAGCAGCAGCAAAAGGGCCAAAGGGCATGGGGCCATCTGGAGGCTGGGAGGCCACACTGTCGCTCCGAGCTCAGGCCTGAGGGTGACTGGCACCCAGCCTTGGGCAACCCACTACCAGCTGGCCCTGACCTCCTCAGACCCTCTCTGCTCCTAATCATATTTCTTTCTTATTCCTTTTCTTTCCTTCTGCCTGTCTTTAAAACATTTTTTTTCTTTACTTCCTATTCTTCTTCCTTTCCGGTTGATTCTTGTATCGAGCTCGGTAATGCGTGCATGTCTGAGCAAAGGTGTGAAAGATATTTCAGAGCGTGAGAAAACCGAGTGCGTCACACCCCTTTGCAAACGCTCTTCCTTCACAGTTACATTTTTGACCTTCTCTCTTTTTTCCATTCCTTCCCTCTCAATACACAAGGTTCAGGAAACACACCAGCTCCAGAGTGGAGATAGTATGAAATAATGGCATGAACAATGTTGTGAACTTTTTTATTAATTATGATATTTTGTCACTCTCCCTTTTTTCCTCCTTCCCTCCTTCCCTCCTTCCCTCCTTCCCTCCTTCACTCCTTCCCTCCCTTTCTGCCTAACCTGCCACCCCCCCTCCCGTCTCCGTGGGTAGAATTGGTCGCCTCTTTGATGGCACAGAGCCTATAGTCCTGGACAGCCTGAAGCAGCACTACTTCATTGACAGGGATGGACACATGTTCCGCTACATCCTCAACTTCCTCAGGACGTCCAAGCTCCTCATCCCAGATGACTTCAAAGTGAGTGCTTGTCCGTCCTAGAAAAACTGTAAATTCCCATCAGCCAGTCAGCACTCCTGCAACCTGGCACACACAATGAATGCTAAGGCAGTGGAGCGCCCTCGGTCACCGGCCCTCCTCGAAATCGTTGAAAACAGTTCCCAGGCTGGAGAGAAAACGCGAGGGCTCCTCCAAACAAAGCTCAATCGTGATGCATGTACTCATCACGGGATGCGGCTCGGCCCCCCTCCAGCTATTAGCAGCCAGAGATTCTTTGAGATATGTAAGGAGAGTAACAAGCTTGAACTAAGACGAGCAGATAAACGCTGCGGCACCCATGGCCACGTTGCATGTGCTACATCTCTCCATCGCACTATGCTATTGTGCCAAATGTCCATCCAGGGTGAGGCTCACTGTATGTGACACATTAAGATTCCTTTTTTTTTTTTTTTACTCTTACATTTAGTCAGTAATTACTTAGCTTGCCCTGGGAGAAAACAAATAACCACATTATCTGATGGACTGCCCACAGTGTGACTCAATCAGTGGAAAGTATGTCAGCTAAAATAAGCAAAGACAAAAGACAGGCTCAAGTTCAGGCTCAGGCCACGTTCACATTGGGTAGATCTTGAGAGGAGCATGAGAAAATTTGAAAGTGCGATTTCAGGCCCTGCAGTGCTGCGGGTAAAGGATCTCCTCCTCTGCCCCACGCAACCCTGTGCTACATGTCGCACTACATCTCCTCTGCTCAGGATTTTTTGTAATTTTTGCTGAATGGTGTCTTGGCGAGGGTTTATTGCTCGTTCATGTAGAACAGTGGTTTCAAACTCCTCTGTTGAGCCTTTTATTTTCAGTTTGAATCCACATTAGAGAGGAAGTCACAACCTTAAATCTACTCAGTTATTCGGTTTTGGAGGTTATTTTGTCCTGTGGTATAGTGAGATGTACTGCAAGCTGCATTTAGTTAGACGCTTTCAACTGATACCCAGGCAATGTATCGTTTAAATATTTATATTCGCACAAAGATGTGACTGCACGAAAATTTAAAGGAGCGTTTCCGTCAACAATATCATTGTAGATATTACTTATGGCATATTGATGATCTATTAATTGATGCAGCCTTTTTTGTTGTAATAAGCATAGTATTTTCTGCATTTATGAAGATCCTAGTTTACTATTATTAGAAATTTTGTAATGTTGGACTTATTAGGCTTAGTAGACAAGAGCAGGGGCGGAACCAGGGGCAAGGCCAAGGGGGAACCGGCCCCAACTGAAGCTTGATTGGCCCCTGATGTCCCGCTGTCCTTTAAGTAGTCACTTATCAACAATGCTAACAATAACCATATCAGTTTGTTAAGAATCTTTACTTTCTAAACTCTTTGAAAACATTTCCAACATATGTTCAGTAATGTGTGGCTTCGCTCAAAGCTGTAGAGCTACAATTACTTTAATGTGCACCACTGTGGCCCCTTTATGGCCCCCCATTAAAAAAAATCCCAGATATGCCACTGGACAAGAGAGAGTAGAGTTGCTCCAAGCGGCCCCAAACCAAGACATATTATGTGTTAAAGAAACTTGTCACAATTTTCCACATTTTTACAAATTCAAACCAACTATTTGTCTTGCCTCCTCCAGGACTACAGCCTGCTGTACGAGGAGGCGCGGTACTTCCAGCTGCAGCCCCTGCTCTCCGAGCTGGAGCGCTGGCGTCAAGACCAGGAGCTGAGACTGGTGTCGCGCCCCTGCGAGTGCTTGGTGGTCCGCGTGGCGCCTGACCTGGGCGAGAGGATCACGCTCAGCGGCGACAAGGCCCTGATCGAAGACGTGTTCCCGGAGATCGGTGACGTCATGTGCAACTCTGTCAATGCCGGCTGGAACCATGACTCCACGCACGTCATCCGCTTCCCACTCAATGGGTACTGCCACCTCAACTCTGTGCAGGTAAAAGGAACAGTGGGATGCTGTGGGTGAAGGGTCATTAATAAGTATAATAAGTCAAAGGTTAGATAAAGTAGTAAAGTAGTAGAGATAAAGTGCTTTTCTACATTTTTCTATTCACCCGTTCGCCCAAGGAGTCGACTGAAGTGATGATCTGTTCGTTCAGGTCCTTTTCATCTGCTGTTATACTGTAGACTTATCAAATTTTACAGATGTCTGATTGCAAAATCGTATCTTTTTATATCTTATCGAATCACAAGAACAGCCTCGCAGAAAAAGAAGCTCTTTGATGAGTTCATCAAAGCCTCAGTTTAGCAAACCATCATTACACAAGTCCACCACCATCTTTACTTGTCTGTGATCTGACTGGAATAATGATTTGGACTCTGCAGCTGGTGAATAGTCCGCATCCGTGGTTTCTTCTTCTGTTTCTTCTGTATCCAGTCCAGAAAGAGATCCATCTTTCACAGTTGCCGTCTGGGTTTGAATAGCAAAAAATTGTTATAGATAAATTGATGAATTATTTTGAGTGTTTGAAACTGTCAGTGTTAAGTGAACATCGGTGCCAAACGGCTATAACGGACTGTAAAGAGGTTGATTTTAGTCTTCATCCTATTAAATGAAGGAATGTTGAACATTTTAAATCAAGGTGGAGAGTGAGACTGAGCGATATTGAAAAACAATTATACTGCAATCATCTTATTGCCAGATAAGGAATTCCTTAATTAAATTTTCATGTAAAAAATAAAGAAATTATCATGATAGGCTTTTTGCTGAGGTGCATACTATACAGGCATGTATTATATGATTTGCAGGTGGTGACATCTCTGTAGGACTGTTACGCCTAATTAATAATGTCGAGACACATTTTACCTTAATCCAAAGAATTTCAGCTCCTGCAATTTGGACACCGAACTTGACGATATTGCGATATTGATAATATTTAGACTTATTGTTAAACCTAATGCAGAGTCACACAAATGTGCAAAAAGGGGGGGGGGACTTTCTCACAGCAAGAGGAGGGGAAGCCCCTGAGTGTCTGAGGGGGCTGTTGGATCAATGCTCAATTTACATTATTAAAATCAAGCGAATCAACAAGCGTAGATTTTAAGCATCATCTGAGAAGCAAATCAGTTGAAGACATTTTTAGTAAGAATTCTTACAGAGAAAGTTGCTCCAGACTCATAAGTACAGGAAAACCAACAATTAGTCGTGCTAAATGAGCATACATCCTGTGTTGTCGTCTTGATTCAAACTTTTGAAGTTTATCTAGGTAGGTCATTTCCAGGGGAGCAAAACAATAACTTGAAACTTTAATTTTTCAGAGATATGTCTTTAAATTAGTTTCTTTGAAGGACCTAAGTCCAGTGTTGAATTTATTCAATAAAGAGCGGATTTAAAGGCAAAAAGGTTTCAGGCCAAACCATACTCGTAAACCTACAGGTCTGTGAAAAGAAAGTTTTTTACTGTCAACTACTTTATATTCAGTGTGTGTTTGGCTATATTGTAATTCTCTAATTACATATTGATTTTCCACTGATTCATTGATAGTAGAATCCTCTGATCAGCATCAATAAATGACAGCGGAGGGGCATATTTAAAAAGAATTCACAATGATCTGGACTGTGTCTCCGTCTGAGGAAATCAAATCTCCATCTTCTTCCCCCAAAACACACAAACAAACCCGTCTGTGAAGTGTGTGAGTCGTGGAGAGCGAGCAAGAGAGTGAGCATGCTCCCTGGCAGGTTGTCCCCAGGCAGGGCCCATAATCCTGTTTGGTTATTAAAGCACGCCGGCGGTGGATGCTGTATCTGCGGCTAATGGAGGCAGGGCGGGGGTTTTTTGAGAGAAGGAAGGGGTGCATAGAAAGCTGGCAGCAGTAGGGGGACCTTTGTAGTTTTGGCGGAGGCTTGGGCCTGGGGGGCTGGGGGAGAAATGAGGAGAGGGGCTTTTTGCTGAGCGGCCCACACTGAGCCAAGTGGCAGAGAGAAAGCCGCACTGCTCCCTGGGGCCTCTTCGATGGAATGTGATCCTACAGCCCCCCTGGACCCGTCTGTAGATGTCTGCGAGGCTGCAAGATCAGGAACAGCTAGACACACGCACACACACTGAAGGAGTAAGGGGAAGAGAAAGAGAGACAAACACACACATATACACCAGAAAACAATGAAATAAGAGGCTCTTGGTTTCGGGAAAGTCTCGTCCAAATTCCCGTCACAGGCCGTTTGCCGTCGCTTTCTCCCAGAACTGTTTCCCGAGCTAGACTTCGCACTAACGCAGCAGCATATAAGTGAAGGAGATCCAGGCTTGTTCCATGATAAACGATTTAAAATCATCAGGCAAAATCCCTTCTATATCTCTATCTTCCACTGACGTCTTCTTCCCACCTTTCTCAGGTCCTCGAGCGTCTCCAGCAGCGTGGCTTCGAGATCGTCGGCTCCTGCGGCGGAGGCGTGGACTCGTCCCAATTCAGCGAGTACGTCCTGAGGAGGGAACTGAGGAGGACAGGTCAGCGAGGACCCAATTCAAACAGGATAAAGCAGGAGCAGCTGGACTAGAATTCCTCCCAAGAAGTAGGGGGTGCTAGACTTTTCTGTGGCAGCCAAACGGGCGATGCCGCAGAGCTCTGTGGACTCTGTTTTTCTTCGTTACCTTGTTGATGTTTTTGTTTTCTTTAACTGAGAACCATCTAGAGAATTTTAAAAAAGGATTTTTTTTTTTTGCCATAAGAAGATACAAGACATTTGATAAGTTTGAGATTGCAAGGACATATGTGATTGTCTAGCCCCCATAAACCAATTTAAAAAGGATTTATATTCCCTGGATCCCCCAAAAAAGTTTGTTTTAAAACTTGGAACCTACATTAGGTTGAATATGATTTCTATTATCCCAATATAAATTAAAACAAAAAGCTTTTATCGCTTATGTAGTACATTGCATAGCTGGTCACCAGTGACTTGGTTTTGTTTCCTCACTGGCAAATTGGCTGTTTGGGAGTGTGTTTTTATCCCTTACTGTAAAAAGGTCATTTATGTGTTGCTTACAGTACAGAATGTCTCAGTTGTCATAAACAGTTTTAAACAAAAACATAATTTTTCACAATTTACATGATGTTGAATATTGTGATACAAATGAAGTGTTTTTTTTACTTAATGGAAGTTATTTTATTTTATTTCGCCATAAAACATATAGTTGATATTAGTATCGTCAAAATTTAGCATCAGAGACCATTATTACGCAGTAAAGAAGATAATTTAGCAGATTATTATGTCACATCATTTGCCTCATCGGGAAGTACGGACGGCTAACCCCTTGGGAAATATTTAATTGGATCATAATATTCCGCTGAGTGATGACCTGTAAATTCTTTCATCGTATACGTGTTTGTGTTTTTTACATTGAATCTTTTTAAAGCAAATTTGTTGCCTCAGACATGACTGAACAGATTAAAAGCTAATTGTACTATCCACTCCAAGATCACTTTTACTTGTAGGACATATTGATATGAAGTTGGATATAAAGTATTTCTAAGATGACTGACCCACCTACGCTCCCTAGATTTGAGTAAAGAGGAATGTAGCAAAAGCAACACAAAAAAAAAGTGAAATAAATCTCAATCTCAGTTGTCATGGTGTCTGTTCGCTGTTTTCACATCGCTGTAGGGACTGCTCTCACATTTCCCGTCTTTGCCCTGTGCTACATTTGGTTAGATAGCATTCGTTAAACTTGAATTTTCTGCATCCATGCTACCATCTGAAGTTTCTTTCGAGCATCCCGAATGTGTTCAGTGGCAAACAAGTAGCCAACTCTTTTACATTATGTAGTGTTTTAGCTCTCCACGACCAGAGGTAAGGCTAACTTCGTCAAAGCAATATTGTCCCTTAGAGGATTTATGCTGGTGCATCAGTGAGGACTTGGGGCATTCTTTACTTAGTTATATTGAATAGAGACGACTTCTCCACGCAAGTCCTGTCAGTAGTGCTTCCTCATATCCCTGCAGGGCCAAAATCCAAAGTGAAATCCCACACGGAGCCCTGTCGTCTTCATCGCTTTTGGCAGAATCTCCACTTACTTTGGCTATCTACGGTTTATGCTATATGTCTCCCTTTCAGGCTTCTTTGCCCTAGATTCACCCTTTGACTGACTGTTATTCTCATAGGCTAGAGGTGCAGATCCAAGAGGTGTGTGATGTGAGTGGTGCACAGCAATGCTCTGCCCTCAATCGTGAAAATAAAATTTTGTCTGTGTAATTGGCAAGTATTCGCGGAGCAGGTGTCAAAACATCAACTCAGCAAAAAACATTTGAGTTGGAAGAAATAAGTTAAGGGCAACACTGAGAAGTTTAGAAGGGTATACTCAATTCACTATTAAACCCAAGGCACAAGCCATTTTGTGAATGCCCACAAATTATCAGTCTTCATCGTTTCAAATGAGCAAAATACCACCTGATAACCAAACTTAAATTTGTGAGAATTTTACCGGTATATGGTTTGATAGTTGATAAGAAATTTGACCCTTTTTGCCTTTTTTCCAACAAAGTTCAAAACCAGAGTAATCAAACACAAAGTTATTCAATGTTACGCAACGTTTCATTTTGGTTGCCTTTTAATTACATCATATCCACTTCACTCATGACTTTGCCAATCTCTGCTATAATTTCTTGAGGAAACAACGCAGGAGAAAGTAAAAACACACCAGTAGCAAGTCAGCGAGTCGACTGTTTTTTCATTCCAATGTTACTAATAGTCATTCTAAATAGATCATGATTAATTCATTGCAGTTTGCTGCGTAACGTGAATAAAGCTTTACCTCAAGGACGGGATTCGCATCTGAGTCGTGTCAACAACTCCCACAATCCCTCAGTGCTTCATGACATCATCAAAACAGGTCTCTTGCTTTGACTTTGCTTTATAAAAGCTTAGCATCTGAAGTTACATACTGTACATGTAAATAAGAAGTTTTAAAAAGAATATGATGTGAACACAAAATTCTAAAATGGAGAGAAACCGCTGCATCCCATGATAACAAAATCCACCTACCAGCACCTAGCTAGTCTACAGCTCACTTATTAGCATGTTGCATCTTGTTAGCTTAATGCGTACAGAGACCTAAGGGTAAACACTTAGGTTATGGTTAAAACAATTGTATTCCAGGCTCTTTCGTGGTATACGTATCCTGTTTACTTTTTATGTGTTAAGATAAATGAGTTAGCTGCTGGTTGTAAATACACATTTATTACAAATTTCTTATAACTGCTGACAAGAAAGCGAGTAAGCCCAGTTTCCTACATGTACATTATGACACATTAACAATGATTTTTAGATGTGAAACAACTGCGATCCTGCTACGGAGTTTGGTCAGCTAGACAAACAGCAAGGGCTATAAACAAGGTTGGTGATTCCTACAGTAAAAATACTGTCGAGGGGATGTAAGAGAAAACTATCATGCGTTTAGTTTAAAATTCAGCAGTACTTTTTGTGCATCCTATGTGATTTTTGAGTTTCCCTCTGGGGCAGCCCGAGTATAATGAGACCCGGTCCAGCCCTGTTTTCTCTCACTTCCTGGATTCAGACGAACTTGAAAAGGAATGAGAGATATCCTTCTCTCAGGACACTGCCTGCTGGAGAAAAGATGAATTGTATTAAGAACCCCACTTCCAGTCTTTTAGAGGACAGAGGGTTTTGAGGAGAGTGAAGTAATTTGAGATCCTCCTTTTTTTTCTGTGGTGTGTCTGTGATCATGTCTCTTTCACTCACTTTCTCTCCAGTGATTATTTCCAGTCATCAAAAGGCAGAGTAGGGCCTGGAGAAAGCGGCTGTGGCCATGTTTCCCTCGCTCCCCGGGCGCTGCTTACTCACCACTAGTGAAGGTCAGTGGATGGACTCATTCACCTCGTCTTCAAATCACCAGCCCTCACAGTGCTCAGATCCCCGTGCAAGCAGTGGCAACTGTTCCTAATGAGTGTCCTGGCTAAAATACGCTTATTAGATGATATACTTTGTACTATACACTAGATCTAGTCGTATTCTCTCTGCAGTCTTCTCTCTCTTTCTCTGTGTTGATCTGTAGGTATTATTCTGCACTGTAGGTGCCTCCTACCTTTATTGAAAAAGCCTCTGGGCTATTTTATGCCAGCAAGATAATTATAAATGTAACCTGTGGCGAAAAAGCAAAACACAACTCCCACATCTCTCCCTTGCCATTTCTTCTCTCTCTCTCTTTCTCTCCCTCTCTCTCCCTCTCTCTCTCTCACCTCCTCCCCCACCCTCTGCCTCAGGAGCTGATTTCAAATTTTCAAAGATATCTCACAGTGAGGCTGTGAGACTGAAGTCTCATAAATACCTTTATTATAATATAATGGCCATATATTTCAAGCCATTATTTGGAGTTGAAAAATTAGTTCATCTGGGTGATGAATGCCTCGACAGTCCTTTGAGTTTTAAATGTTCTTATATGGACAATTGCTGGTAGGATGATATCTCAAACGAACACTCGCTGGACGAATAATATGTCACAGAGGCTTTGCTTATAGAAATCCAAGTGTTGGTGTTCAATGGGGTGATGGGCTTGAAGTTGTTTGGGCAGCATGTTGATTGCTAAAGAGAAATCCTTGTCGTGTTGGTTTCCATTAGACAGACGTAACTTGTAGTAATCTACTCTTAATGTACAGCAGAATTTAATCCAGTAAACCTCCATTTTGGTTTTGTTCAACAAACCCATACCAAGTATTTTCACATCAGGACAAACTCTCGCAGCAAAATTGAGGTAGATGCTGTCGGAAAAAAGTAAAAAATACCCAACAGCCTAGTTTCTGTGATTCTTCAAAAAATTTCAATTTGAATAACCATAGGACTTTTAGTCAAAACAGATACAAGAGGAGGATGAGTTATCCAGGCTTTTGGTTTCCAGTATGTTTATATAGCTAAAATTCACTTCTCACAGTGCAACTTGATAAAACCTAACAAGCCATATCTTTATAACTTCACTTAACAAGTTTATAACATCGGATTTCTGTCAACAAAACTAAAAGAAGTTAGCACATTGGTTCTTCTGAGCAAGAAGCCAACAATGACTATGCTAACAAGAGGATAAGCAGGATTAATATTAGCCATGCTCCCGAACTTAGCTCACTGTGTTAGCACAACACAAAGTGCAGCTGAATATTATCTAAATTTGCAGTTTTACATTTTTAACCTGACGACCATGTAGAGAAAAAGTGGAGGAATGATAGATTCACCTTGAGGGGACATCGGTGTCGGTGCCAACTTTTAGCTGTAAACCTAATGGTGGCACTAGAGGAAATGTCAGGCCGTCACTGAAGTTCTTGTATGGAAACCATTCAATATGTGAAGCAGACAAGGGATCCACACTGTTTAACCAGCTTCTGGCAATTTGAATTGAACACAGGCTCCTGGGCCTATACCTGTACCAAATTTGTGTCCAACATATATTTCCCAAACAACCAGAAATGTAAATCTGCTCGAGACCATCAATGTTATAGCAAACCATGTAATCTCAGTTCTAATAAGTATTTTCACCAGACGTGACAAAGGTTCTCCTCCAAAGTGTTGGATTGTTATCTCCAGGACAAATAAATTGAATCACACATATACAATTGGTGTTATCTGTCGAACACAACAGAGACAGTTGCATACAGTAATACCCTCTGTTAATTCTGTATTATTAAATGTTAATCTTCATGACAATTGACAAATAATTGATTGATGTAGATTTTAAATAGTGTTTAAGGCATGAATCTGGCATAGGCACCCCACAACTTTCTTCAGACCCTCCACTGCAATATGTGACAGTGCTCCAAGTGGAGGATTTGAGGTAATGCTCCACAACATGCTGCACTTTCCATTGTTTATTTATCAGTCAGGCCTTGAGTTATAGTGCGCTTGCAGTGAGGAATTTTAGACCGGACTATGGTCGCTGCAGGCCCCCTGGCATACACTGTACACTGAGAGGGAATCATTTATATTCTACTCCAGAGGTAACAGAAGAACATGAGATTGGGAAACAGCTCAAACACCACTCTGCTTGTGAGGCTTAAGGCATAGAAAGAGTCAAGCTTTTTTTCGTGTACGTGTGTGTGTGTACGTGTGTGTGTGTGTTGGGGGGGGAGGGGGGGCATATTCAAGCAACTTCTGTTTTTCTTTTCTATTTTCCACCCAAAATCTCCTAATATATATGCCGAGCACAGTCATAACTACATGTTTGCACTGAAACTATGCGGCTCAGCGGAGGTGTGATGGAATGCTTCGGCCAAATTGTCTGCAGCAATGAAATCTGACCGGCGAGGCTACTTGTACGTGCTCTAGGTTTCCCCATTCTCACCTGTATTTAAAAAGCCTGGGGGGCGTTTTATGCCGCTGAGATAATTGCAAATGTATCCTCTGGCAAAACCATCAGCAAACTATAGCCCCCTCCCTCAATCCTTCTCTTTCTCCCTTTCTCTCCCTCCCTCTCTTGGTTGGGAATTAATAATTAAATGATTAAAAGGTCTCAACTGTACTGTATGGCTCACCGGTATTGCACCCCTCCCTGCACCAGCCTTACACATGGGCAGACCTGCATGTTAGGAGTGCTCTAATGATTCTGGAGCTTGCCATTCGAGGGCCACCCATCCATCATAGTGGTAAGGCCGGCGGCTTTATTATAATACAGAGGACAGACGTGCTCGGAGGCTATGTGGGACACAATAGAGGTCTTTCAACAGACCTATAAATACATGATCTGTCAGAGTTGCTGTCCTGGGGGCGCTCTCAGCCAGGCTCTAGCCCTCGGGTCGGCCATCACTTATGCTAAGATATGCGCCAGCCCCCGGGCTAAGGCTAAGGCTCAGTTCATTTCAGCCCCTCATCAACCACCACATTCTACCTCCAGCCATGAGAATAAATAAGAACAAGATGAAAAAAAAGTGATTCATTATGATGGAGAGCAAAGCCTTAACAAAACAAACAAATGGAGGGAGCGAAAACAAACAGTGATAGCCTGCTATTGACTCCTTGGCAGCAGCATCTGAAACGCCGTTGACGAAACGAAATAACATGAGGGGGATTTTGATCCAACAGCAACATGAGGAAAAGGCTGATCACACGGTGGAGACACCCGTATTTCACTAGTATGGAAAACTACATTCAAAATTCTGACTAACAACTCATGTGCCTGCAAGTGCATTGAATAAAAAGATGTGTCTCATAGGGTGGTGCGAGTTTGGGGGAAGAAGTGGAACAGGACTGCCATCAGCTTTTCCTCCAGTATTTTTCTAAACTACATTTGAAGTGATAGGAGCAGCTCCTCCTCCTCCTCCTCCTCCTCCTCCTCTTCCTCCTCTTGCCGCTCCTGTCCTAACCTTATCTCAGGTGAGAATCTCCTTCCACAGTTGCCTCTGAGCCAAGATCAGCAATCTGGGAGTTGGGTGTGTTCTTCTGGAGATTAGTGTGGATGGAGGCTGTTGCGTGTTGGAATAATAAACAGGTGAACACTTTAACTCTGCATAATTCTCTATATCTCTGGGCCAACATAATGTATGAAAATCATATTCTTCCCCCGGGGCAGAAAACCGGCAGCAGATTATGTCCGGGGCACAGTGAGTGGAAACCCAATGACAAATCCCACCACTCGCACAACAATGATCACCTGGGCGGGAGGCGGCTATTTATCATGCTTTTCACCAAATCCTGGCGTTTAGGGGGGGGGTGTGTGGGGGTGATTCTGGCTGTTTGAGTTGTGTGCATTGCTAATGTGACTGCTGATGTGGTAAGGCCGTGGTTGCACTGGGATCCGCTCGTGCTGTATCTACAAACAACACCTTACACAAAACACATGTTCCTGTACGCCCCCCCCCCCCCCCCCCTCCACAAAGTTGTTCTCGTTCCCATCCAGAACATACCCACTCCACCAGCCTCCTCTCTGAGTACTCCAAGGGTTACTCCGGTCCCCTTGACAGCCAAGCCAGGTAGGGGGTAGTGCTCATAATGGCTGGTGTTCTCAGCTTTAGATTTTTAGTCGCCCCCCCCCCCCCCCCCTCCCTTCACACAAACATGCACACAACAATGCCCCCTGCACCAGCCTCATCCAACCCCCCAGCGCTCCCTCCCCAACTCGCTCTCCTTCTTCTTCTCCTTCTTCCCCCAGATCTCTCTTTGCCACAGCTGCTGCCTCGTGGCCTTGCCCGGAGCCTTCAGGAGGCTTCCCAGCTCCCTCTCCTCTCCCCTGCAGTAATGGAGGAAAAGCAGGCAAAGGAGGAAAATAAAACTTCAGGCACACCACGCAAGGCCATCTGGGTAATCTTGTTCAAAAGGCTTGAGGTGATAGCTGCAATTTACACAGGCAAAAAAAAAAAAAAGAGAGAAAAGAAAAGGGAAAAAAAGAACAGACCTCATTTCCATACCTACCAGCCTCAAGGAGATGAAATTGAATAAACTAAGAATTAGAAAAGAATTACAGTAAAACCAATACGGAATATTCAACATTAGTTCATTTTGTCCTTGCGACACCCCCTCCCTACACACACATCTTCTGATTTCCTAAGAAAGGGAGCAGTTTGGGCTGACATCACGATGCTGTGGACCACTAACAGAAGAACACAAGCGCGCAGGCACACACACACACACACACTTGCATACACCAACACAGATCCACCGGAATACACGTCCAGGCGCACAACAGCCGAGGGGGGAAACAATATTTGCGATGAAAGCAAATCAAACTGAAATCCAACATGTTAAAGTCAAGTTGATTAGTGTGAAAATGTGAAAGCATCTTCAACGGGCATATCCCACAGTCATAAAGATATGTTAATTTGCAACTTAATGGCTGAGAGCATAATTTTGCTTATATAAACCTTGAAACATGCTGCATTTTTTGAAATGTGCCGTAATTTAATGAAGTAAACACCACCAAAAAAACAATAAATGCCCCAATTAAAGAACAGGCATGAAGAGAAGTGTCTGTTTCCCGTTCTGCCCCTGCGGACATATGTACCCAAGCGTGTCTGTGCATTTACCCACACGCAGAGGCATATGCATCAGGCGCAGCTCATAAACATCCTGCCTTCACGTTTCGCATTAGCATATGTCCTATGTTGTTTAAGATGTAGGTTATCTGGTGTGCGATCCAGGCTACATGTTTATGGCGATAGCACCGTGCATGCATGCATGTACGTGTAATGTGCGAGTGTCTGTTGGGGGGGAGAGGGGCATGTGTGTGCTTGCCTGCTTCTGTATAAGTGAGTGTATGTAAGTGCTTGTCTGTGGTGGTATGGTGTAACTGTATAATTAGTAGATAATGTAGTCAGGGTTACCATTTATAATTGCGTGCATGTTATTGGAACATATTGTGAATTGAAGGCAGGATGTGCCATCCTCTATTCTTTCTTCCTTCTCTGCCCGCCCCTGTGTCTGTATGTCATCTGGCCTGCTTCGCACCCCCGGGGGGCAAATCCCATCAGGCTCGCTGTGCTTCAATGTGTCCCGACAGACCTGATGTGATCTGAGTGGCTGACGGGTTTGTCCCTGCTGCCCGCTCTCTTTTCTCCTTCCTTCTTCACTCACACATGTGCCTAAGAAATACACAACTTGATGCAGGCTGACTGGATTTTGCACCTACAGTCGGTCCACGTGTAATTATCTGCTGCCTGTGCAGCCACCAAAATGTGCACGGCATTGTGGGAGTAGTGTGCGACACCTCACGCCTGCAATCTGGAGTTTAATCTTGAGTGTCGGCTTTGCCACGGATAATTCAAGTGTGGAACATGGTTACGTGCTTCACTTCTACTTTTAGTCTCCATTTGAATGAGTGCATGAATGCGATCGTTCAATTATGAAACCCCAGTGGAGAGAAACAATGCCCTCTTGGTTCAGGAGCCATCTTACACACACACACTAACACACACACATACACACACACACACACACATACACACACACAAGCCTGAGGGGATGCAGAAAGAGTGGGGGTTGGATACCATGAGTCTAGGGCATCAAACTGGGGCTTAGAGACAGAGATATACCAACTGGAACCTTATACCTACAGGGTGTGTGTGTGCGTGCGTGTGTTTGTGTGTGTGTGTGTGTATCGATGTGTGTGTGAGATGGCTCGCGTCCTTGTGTTAACACAAACTCACACATATGGAGGACGCAAGTGTCATACTGAGGAAGGCAGAATGCTGCATAGGGGAATACGGTTTGTGGAGGCTTTGTGTGTCTGTGTGTATGTGTGTTTGAATATAATCTAATTGCTTACTAGTGGAGGACAAAATTGTTTTGCCTGCAGGTATAAGTATGGGTGTTGCTGATGAGAACTGGTCTGATATCTCAATCCACCAATCAGCTAAGCAGGGCCAACCCCACAGCCCATACCTCTTAAAGTCATGTCATTCATGCACTAATACTGGTGATGTGTGTTTATTTTTGTCATTTTTTTTGGTCATAAAATGGACAATGAAAATGAGATTGGTTTAAAGTCTCCATTCAACTGCAACAACTGGGAGCATCGGGCTTCTCGCCTTTAATTAAAAAGAGATCAGGGGGATTTTTATTGATATTTTTTTGTGCACTTTAGGCACAGAGCTACAATGCCTCAAGTCCACAGTAATGTGTTTTGATCAATGATTAAGTACCGTCGACAGGATCTTAGATCACCTTTAGGTGCTCCTCACAAGCTAGTTTGTCTTGTGGCTAAAAATGAAGCACAACATGGAGGAAACGGCTGCAGAAATGGCTCAGGGAGGACAGTGACGAAGCAATGTTATTATCCTGCTTGTGTCCACTCAAGCAGCACGACTCCAGCATTTGCTTGAACTCAGGGTAAAGGTCCGAGCAGACAGGTGCCTTCTATCACGGAATTTGCTCTCAGTAAGCAGAGTACAAATGATGGATGGCTTGTTTAGTTTTTACTCAAACTACTATTGCTCAAACTTTTTCCCACATGAATAGTATTGCAGCTGTGCGGCTTTAAGATGACACATGCGGTTGGCGGTTTCTGACATGATGTTTTGACACTGTCAACTTGGAGAATTCTTCCCTCAAAAGCCCTAGGACACAGCCGCCATTTTGGGGGGGCACATGTGACCCTTACGCTGTCTGTGATCATTCTAAACGGCTCGCTGACAGGAGGGGAGGGGTTGGAGGAAGCCAGGCAGGTCAGAAGTCACACGAGTCATGTGACCACCCCCGGGGGTTTGTCGGGAGTGACAGGGAGAGCGAGAATCAGAGCTGCGCTATGGCTGCGAGCCCACGGGTGAAAAGGAGGTCAGTGGCCACAGGAACCAGTGCAAAAGTGCCCAGAGCCACTGTCCTTAATGAGAGAACATCCCCTGGGGTGTATATCCCAGCAGCCTAACTGCCACATGAAAAACTCCAATCTATATAGAGTGCTGCAGGCTGAAGAGAGCAGCCATTTTCATGGTCCATTCCCGGAGCCAGGAGCCATCTTGTGAGGTAAACAAACCCAAGTACAGATGTGCACCTTGGTACAGGGCCAGTGCCGTCCCAGCACACACACTGGGTTCTACGAGCGCTCATCTGAGCATTGGTTAAGTTTCAAAGATTTCGACTGCTCCAGTCTCAACAGGGTCCTCCTCCAAAAATGATTATTAACAAAGTTTGTGCGCTTCTAAAGAGCAAGGGCTAATAAAACAGGAGCCCTATAGGGTGAGTGGGAGAATTCATCTGGAAATAAACTTTGAGTAACTCATTAGATTAAGAAAATTATAAGAATAATCACCCCGAGCGCTGCCTGGGGAGGGAAATCTCATTAACAGGTTTTTCGATTCTTCCTTTCAATACATTTGTTAAAAGTGCCAGGGAGTGTTCAATTATCAGCCGCCCTCTCACCTCCAACACACAGGGTGACAAGAAACCCCAGAGAAACCTGCAGGGCCAGGGAGGGGCTGTGCACACACACTCACACACGCAGACACACACATATATATAACCAAACATGCGCACAGGGTTTCACTTCATTCCCCTCTGAGTAATGTGCTTTCTGACCATTTGTTTAATACTGTCAACAAACAAGACAAGAGCTCCAGGGCTACTCCGCCAATGCAATCCCACTCCTGAATGAGTACAAGCACATGATCCACACACATGTATCCCGTCCACACATGTCCACGTGCCCATGCACAATAGGAAGCTTTTGCCCGTTGAGCCTTTTAACAAATATATTTTGTACGTTCCAAGGAAAACTGCTCTCATGCAGCTGGCTTTCATAAGACCAACCAGCCAGCCCCACCTAAGTTTCTTTCTTTCATCTGTTTCCAATCTTCACATTGGCCTTTGGGCTTCTTCCTCGAGGCTGGAGGTTTGGGAGGCTATATTTGCTCTGGAACCATTTACTGTGGCCCCCTCCTTCTCGAGGCATGGCAGAGTGCCCGAGGGGGGTTGCAACTTGGCCCACCTGGAGTGCTGTGTCTCCACCTACCCCCCCCCCCACCCCCCCACCCCCCTCCCTCTGGTGGTAGTCACCAACACTGTGCAGCATTAGTTTGTGCCTCGCAGGCCTCAAACTACAGCAAACCGCTTGGAAAGACATCACAATCTGGAGATCGAGATTGAATGATGGCGTCTTCCAAACGGCAGTTGGTACAGTACAAAGCCGAGGGAATGGATTTGAAGCATATGTGGCCGACTGAACGCTTCACCACAGCTATGTTATGGCAGCGATCATCAACATTTACAATTTTCTTTTAAGGCAGAGAAGAGAGGCTGTGTACAACAAAAAGTTGAATTGTGTGTTCAAAGTACATGCTGTACTTTATTGCCATGTTTATTTCTTGTATCAACTGGCTTCACCGCAGCAGCACCTGGAGCTCACACTTCTCTTGCCAGTTAATATTCCTTAAAATAACCTCAGAGATCCATGCAGAGAAGGCGTAAAATGAACTTCACATAAGACGGCTAAGTAGCTATATAATCAAAAAGTACGATTTTGTTGAGCCATATGTAGTTAGGCTGCATGTATGTGCCAAATTCTGCACAGGCTATGAACTATTTATGTTGTAGCAAGAAAAACAGATAAATTCTAAATAGTTTTTATAGTGTGTGTGTGTGTGTGTGTGTGTGTGTGTGTGTGTGTGTGTGTGTGTGTGTGTGTGTGTGTGTGTGTGTGTGTGTGTGTGTGTGTGTGTGTGTGTGTGTGTGTGTGTGTGTGTGTGTGTGTGTGTGTGTGTACTGACCCTGGTAAAACAAAACTGCTCATACAGAGGATACTGTGGACTTCATATGTGATGCTTTCAAGGCCCATGCACCTTTAGAGAGGGGAGATGAACCATCTTGTTTTCAGGTAACAATTAAAAACTAAGTTAAAACCTTATAAGTAAATATCACATTGTGGACATATGTACGGTGACTATTTTATACTTCAAGAAGAGAATATATGTTTCTATTCTTATGAGCAGAGGTAAGATAGTTTGCAAATAGGTAAAACTATTTTTTAAAAGTATTATCTGCTGGAGGCAAGATCTAAATCATTTATTTCCCTGCCCTCTAGCAGCAAACCTGCGTCATTCATTTCCATTTCTCTGTTGCCTACGCCACAGTTGAAACTCTGCCATGTGCTTTGTTTGTTTAACTTTATATCCAGTTGATCGGCATTTGTGTCAGCCGAGAGAAGAGAAAGAAGAAAGAAAAAAATCAATCCTCTGAAAATGGGATTTCATCAACTACAGTGTCTGATGTTGTGGTGAGTTAATGAACAAAGGGCACAACGTGGCATTGACTCCAAAACACCAGAAACAAGGGACCAGGCGATATAATACAGCTCCAAAGCTGCTATGAGGACAACCGTGTCAGACCTGCAGTGCCGGCCCAACCTGTGGCACCTATCAGCAGGAAAACAAACAGCACTCTTTAACCTGAGGCTGTAGATGATGTGCACCACAGGCTCTATTTTTGACTTGTCTGAGTAGGAAAAGCACAACTGTAACTCTAACGTTAATGACAGTTGGCGCTATTCATTTTATTATATGCACCTTTACCTTTCTTTCTGTTGCGTAGCATAGTGTGCCTGTGGGCAAAGTAAGGAAGACCTTATGCAATTTGGACATTAGTGTCACCTGTAGGCTATGGCAGATTTTTTTATGTTTTATATTGTGCTGTTTGTGTGTGATTATAATGTATGTGTGAGTGTTTGAGGTTAATGCATGTCTGGAAAATTATAATGCTAATCCTAATTAATAGAGGGGGATATAAATGAAAGATTAATTAACAAAACCCTTTAAAAGCTAACATGTGGTGTTTTATAGCCACACATAAATTATCTTTCTATTTGAATATTCTAAGAGAATTTGACTGCCATTAAAGGTTAGCCGGACACAGTGTTATATTTTGACTAATTTATTTATTTAACAAACTAGAATGGCACTGCATAGAGCATATACTTCCACGGAGGCCAAATAGTCCCTTTAAATTATATCAAGCTGCAACAAATTTCACACACTCATAGATTTAAGTTCCCTAAATGTTTTCCCCCGTCAAGATGCATGAATGATTCACTGGGAAAACAGTGAAAAATGCCAAATTTGGCAAAGTTAAAGAAAGACAAAAATAATAGAGCCACACCAAATGTATTTCCTCTTCCTTGACCTGTACCACATCTTTCCACCAAGTTTTATGACCAGCTGTCCGGTAGTTTTATCGTAATCCTGTTAACAAACCAACAAACCACAACACCAAGGCAAATGGTAAAGCTGTAACACTCAATGACTGTAGGTGATACAAGTGTCACTGGGTCTACATTTAAGTCTAACCTGCAGTTGGTCGCCCAAGAGAGTATAGGTGTAAATCAAGGGGTTAGTGGGGGGGGAACTGAACAGCTCTCTCTGGTGGAGAATCGGGAGTATGCTGTCAGAAAATATCAAACGTCAGCTTGAGAGAGAGGTACATGCAATTATAATTCAGTGATTCACAATTTAAAAAAAAAAAGTAAAGACAAATGATGACAAATGTGTTGCTCACAAACATGTGTTCCACGTCTGGAGCTAGAAAAGGATTCACTTTGCAGGATACAAGTCAAAAATCAAAGACCAAAGCAAAATGAGTAGTGCTGCATTCATCACAGAGCGTGAACCAAAAACGCAAGCATGCACACACACACACACACATACACACATGCACACATACACACAGACACACACACACAGTCAAAGTTTTAGTGCTTAGTTTTGATTCAGCTCTTCGTTAGCCACAGGGCCCAACTCCGGTTAGCTCCAGTATTAGGCTCAATTAGAACAAGATCCAATTAGAGGGCTCCTTTCCCCTGGGGCAAGGAGAGGCAGGAAATGGAGACTGAGAAATGTATAAGTCGACAACATGCGGACACCGCCAACATAAACAAACTTACTTTGTTGATCTCTGCTGTTGCTACGCAGGAGTCCTCTGGGAGTTAAAGCCCTGCTAGTCTAAGCTATGAGATAAAACAAAATAAAAAAAACCCCTGCAGCAAAACATGAACTCTGTGAACACAAGGGCTCCGACACCATGAAGGGAACGTCTGGGCCCAGAAAATGAAAAGCCCACAGGCGTTTTCCATTTACAGCTAAAAATCCAGCACTAGCTTCTAGCCAGGGTTAGTATCAGACTCTCAAAATGAACACTTACACTACGGGGGAACAAATGAGTATCTTTCTATTGTCACTCTATTAAATCTGTGGGTTTATAGACATATACCTTACTACTGACAGAAATCAATAATGTACAAAAAGATAGGAAGGAGGAGTAAAGGAAGAAAGAAAGAAAGAAGAAGGAAAAGACGTAATTGGTGCAAGAAAGAAAGAAAAAAAGGAGAAAGATAGAGATCCGGCAGTGTGATTCTGAGCTCAGTATTTTCGTATGGTTAGAGGTGGTGATGGCGGCAATGTTGTGTGAGCTGTTTGGGCTTGCCCTTGCCTCAGGCCTCCAGTGTTCCTCCCCCAGGCGGCGTATGAGGGAAATGGTGTGTGGTGCGAGGGTAAACCTTGACCTGCCTGCCAGGAGGCTGCACACGGAATGAAATGAGCACAAACAAAGCAGGGGAGAGAGGAGGAGGTGGAGGTGGTGGAGGAGGTGGAGGAGGAGGAGGAGGAGGAGGAGGAGGAGGAGGAGGGGTGTCAGGCAGCAGTGGAGGAGGTATATGGCTGTACTTGTATCACCCGTTTTTGTTCTCTGATCTGACTCTGAGCGGCAGGATAAACATCGTACATCCGTGGAGGGACACACATAAACACAAACACACACAAAAACACACACACACACACACACACATCTCACGCTCATTTGGGAGTGCTCAGGTGTTGTGGGTGGCATCCTGGTATGAGGGGAAGATGGAAAGTGAAATGTCGCATTTGCCTTCATGCTCTGCCAAGTTGCGTTTCGGGTAAAGATGGAAATCCCATTATGTCACATGCCGAAACTTGGCCCCGCAAACTCCGAAACTCATTGGTGAAATTGGGTTCAGATCTTAATGAGTTGCAAAGTGGTTCTGGTCGTATAAATCTGCATTTTGTTGAAACGCCGCGGAAAAGTGCGGCTGTGCATCAGCCCTAATTTGGAGTTTCACTTACAACCAACTTGCAACCTGGCAACCGAAAGTTACAGTTGAGCTCTGTTCGTCTCATCTGATTGTGCTCAGAGCAGGTGTTTGAACATGTGACAATTCGCTCGTCGCTATCCAGTGAGAATTAAATACATTTAAAAGGAATAATCGCTGTAAACCAGCGTGTTGACAGACGTGTATACGACATATCACCCTGCTCACCTGTGAAAAGCCCAGTGAAATCCATTACATACTTTAGAGACGACTCATGAATGGAATAATTAGCACAGCAGGCTTTCCGCCCGGCTGGAAGTCTCTCCCGATAATGAACAAAGGAAAGGAAATTAGCTTTTGTCTCATAAAGTCACAACTTCAAAGATCCCTGCCATTGCATTAACACAGCCATAGCCTGCAGCAGCATGGGAGAGAATAAAATAAGCACTCTCGCTCAGACCCCATTCCTATCAAGGTCTTTCTCAGGACAAATTCCGGGAGCTGGGCTCTTATAGACCACACACTCTGGATTGGATGGGGCAGGAATAGCAGGAGAGAAAACGATTCCATGAATGTCCCTTTTCTGGATTATGATCCAACAGGAAAGTTTACATTGGTAAAAAAAATTCTCCAGGTGTATCACTATTTCCTCGTAATATCGCTCGGTTGCAGCTGGATGTACGCTTAATCACATCAGGTCAACGCTGTGGCCCGGGGGTTCCCAGCTGTGGCCCGGGCGACCTGCGACGGCCGTCTCGCCTAACTGCTGCTGCAGTCAGCTGCCCTCAGGAGCGTGAGTGGTACACTGATCTGGTGCTGGGTCATCCGTCCATGGCACTACCACATTACAGCATATTAAAAAAAAAAAAGACCAGAAGAGCCCTGTGTTTGTGCTTGAGCTGACACTGTTGATGGTGAGGTGATCAACAAATGTAACTAGAATGGCAGACAGTAAGGTGCATTCCTCCACCAAGGCCAAACACTCACCTACAATTCAATTCACTAGTTATGGAATTGTATTTGGATCTGCACCGAATGGCACAAACTCATGAATGTCAGTCATTAACATGCCAGATATTTTTCATCATGATCCATGAATTATTCTCTGAATGAAAATGTTAAATATGACATATATATCAAAGAAAGTGATTTATTCCCTGTATTGGCCCCCTCATCCAATCCACACCTAAGCTTTGTGGGCGAGCCGTATATACCCGCAGCTTTCCACCAAGTTTCATGGTAATCCGTCTTTACATTTTTGTGTAATCTTGCTAACAAACAAACAAACTTACCAACAAACAAAACGAACAATGGCCAAGATAGAGCATAACATCCTTGGCCGAGGTAATCAGTGTTGTAAGTGTTGAAACTTGATATATTTATTTGCCTGAGTGAAGGTGGGGACGTCTCTAATACAAGCTGGTATGTGTAAAGTCGTTTTGCGTAGTCCTGTAAACAAACAAACTAAAAATAACACAGACGAGACCATTACCCCATTAATGTGAACAATTTCCCAGACCCTGAGCAGTAACAATCAAACAAATTTTAAGGGACAACATGTTGTGGACAAACTGTATTAAATATGAACCTATGTTCGGTCACTTGTTCGCTTTGACATCCACGTCCTCGGCAACATTTAGTCTCAGTCACCATCATTGTCTCAAAGCTAGAGGCAGCAGCACTGAGGGCGAGGCGAGTATTGTCCAAGGCACCACTCTGTATCGCCTATCTGCTCCTTTATCTGCCAGGATCAGTTGTTAGTGCTGGCAGTTTTCCTCTTGTGTCCTCTGGAGAGAGGTGGCTCTCAGCTGGAGAGAGGCGCCAGAGGCTGTGCACTGTCTCCATTGTGTGGAGAGACACACGGAGGACTTGAGAGACTCTGTGCAGGTGCAGGGAGGAAGAGTGAGAGGGAACACACCTGAGGGGGTTGAGGTTTTTTTTCCCTCTCTCACAAAAGTCGGGCTTGTTTCTCTCTTTTTTTTTTTAAGGGGGCCTTTTCAGTGCAGGGACATTTGTTGGGCGGAGGACAGATTTACTGGAGGTACACTGTACTGGAGGGAGGGAAAGGGCCCTTGGTTTGAATGCTTCCTCTAACTGCCAGAGACATTTTGTTACAGACGCGGCGTGCCAGGATAAACACAATTTCCAGCATGGTTGACAAAATGCAGGACAATGCCGCTGAACTACCAATAGAAACTTATGAATGCAATGATTCAGTGCAGCGCTGGGTTTGATGTGCATTGCTGCAGGATGAGCCATGGGACCAGCACATGTGTGAAGTCATGTTTCTCAGTTGAATCACAGGGCGGGTCCACCCACATTGGACAGGACACAACAAGCTGCGGCTGATAACCTCACACGCGGAGATCTCCTGTGAAAGTGATCCCTGTGCTAACTGTTTGTTTAAAAGCTGACAGGCTACAAGAGTCTCTGTGACAGCATCTATTCATCTCAGGGTGTCAGATGGAGAGAGAGAGAGAGAGAGGGAACGAGGGACGGCTAAAGACACAGGGAGAGGAGGCGGACGGAGAGAGCTGGGGAGAGAAAGAGCCCAGGAAAAGAGTTCATGGCGGAATGGCGCGCTGTTAACAAAAGGCTTGGTCTACCTTCAGCTTTGAAACATCTTCACATCATCCAAGTAGCAATTTCAGAAATTCATCTGGCGAGTGACTGAACGAGTGCTGATGTTTTCATCACTTTGGTTTTAATTATATGTCTCATTCAGCACAGTCTTCCTTCTACTCGGCTAATTTAGATTGAGATCCTTCCAGGCTTTCCCCTATCTTTCATTTCCCTCCTCTCTGCATCCCATCAGCCCCTTTGTAGAAAAAAAGAGGAAGGAAAAAAACCTTCATGTCTGTGACTTTCTTGCCCTCCAGCGTATGAAGCCCTCTTTTATTTTGATCATCGCAGCACAATGGATTCATGCCATTCTGGCAACTTTATTCAGTATCAGCCCAAATTTACATACTGCTTAACAAGTTTGTGCGTGACTGTTGATGCCTCTGATCAAAGTGCTTTTGGAAATCTTTCTCATCTGATTTTTTCCCCATCCTTCATTTCAAATGCATGCTGCAGACAGGCATCTCTAACTCAGGGGCAAAGAAAGGTAACCTTAGTGCTGCACAAGCCCAAATGTCATCCAACAAGGAGGGCTCATGTCCCGGGGATAAAGATAATGTAATCTAAGCAGTATACAGTGTGTGACTGTGTGTGTGTCTGTGAGTGTGTGTGAGTGTGTGTATGTGTGCTCGCCTCGGTGTTTGTTGGAGGCTTGGTTTTGGGGGCGGAGGGAGACAGGGGATGACAAAAGTCAAAGCAGTCATGTGTCATTTTCGGTGCTGAAGGGCTGGGACCTGCCTCCAGGGCTGTCCTCTCTGTCAGACGCACTCAGATATCCATGCTGAACTCTAACGCTGTCTCTTTTTTCTTTTGCTCTCTCCATCTTTTCTCTCGGTCTTTGTCTAATGCACACGCATATGTGCAGCTGCTGCAAATAGCGCCACAATCAATGCTTCAAGAGGCATACAGTAAGGTGGATAAAGAACAATATAAGATTTAAAAACATACACATCTGCTTAAGACGTAAAACGCGTAGTGAGTCATTTCATATTTCTAAATAATGGCATCTTGACCACGTCCGCCACAGGAGAAAGACTGGAAGGGACATGATTCTTTGCTCTTCAAGCAGTGATGCATGCATCCCATAATGCTGTGAGAGTGCACTGAGGACAAGTGGGGACATATTTTTGACAAAGACCAGGTTGTAAATCATCATTCCCATGGGGCTAGACGAGGAAACCACATGGAAAATGTACTGTAATAACCCCATTGCATCTGCACAGTAGCCTCCATTTACAAAAACTACAGCACATGCGTAAATATACGTGGCTAGCAGAGCAAACAACAGAATTGAAAACATTAAATAAATGAGAAAGAAAAATGGATTCAAAAATACAATGAAAAGAGGGTGTGGGTGGAAAGAGAGGAATCGTGGGAATGCAAGATTGCACCTCCCTCAGGCAATCGAATTATCCTATGGGCCGATGGTTCCTCCTTATGCGTCGGCTGACATTTTCCTGTAACCCCATCCCAAGTAATGCTATGTGATGTGTGTGACTGGCTTCTGCCACGGCCCTGCGAGGCCACGGCACCCCGGGGCCATTTGCTCTCGCCCCGCAGCATCCTGGGAATTGTTTATTTTAGCTCTGTTTGCTCCTTTTCGCCTCTCCCCCTCATCTTGCTCTCGCCTTCCTCGTCTCTCCTGTTCTCCCCGTTCCTCCTTCCCTCTATCTGGCCCAGTGGTGTCTACTTTCAATTAGAGGAGGATGCACTTGTATTCTTTTGTGAGACAAACCCCCCCTGACAGGTGACTCTCCAGGGGTAACTCTAAACCGGGCCTTTAGTCTCTCCACACAAACTGTTAGTATTCCAGAGGAGACAAAGGTAAACGGCAACCAAAAGCTGATGGCGGTATCTGTTACTCAGCTGTGTACGACGCTCTGTGCAATGGCGATAAGAGCGGAGGGCGGGTTCAAGAAGAAAACAGTTGAAAAATCGAGATTTGCTGCGAGTTGTGTGGAAGAGCGAGGGAGAGAGGGAAGAGATTTAAGGACAGAGAAGATGAGATGTGTGATATGAGATAATAGACTGATATTCAAAATGTATCCCTGGAGCTAGAAGTAAAAAGAGAACATTAAAAGGGAACATATTTTGATCGCTTATGGATATGTAAGCCTGCACACCAATATGCTGAAAACTTTACCCAACCCTGCAGAGCCCTAAAGGGCACTTGGTGCAGGCGGGCTGATCTACTATACACAAATAGTGTATGTGTGGGTAACTGTCAACATGTGACAAGCAGAAAAGGGACAGTGTTGAGAACATAGCCTTTTATGACCCAACACACTCTGACAGCTTGGCCATCGCTCCAGGACACGAGCAATGTTGCTTTTTCATCTGACAATTTTAAGCAAAAAACAACTCTCCCTTAGTGGATTCAGTGGTTCAGAGCCTTTGTGGCCGCCCGTTACAAGAAAAGAGACTAAAACACGTCAGCAACCCGTAGATTGGGCTCAGTGTTAGGCTGGAGGATTCTTGCTGCCAATCTGTAGGACAAGAAGTGAGATGAAAGTGTAAGCGATATGATGGAGAGACGCTGCTTTTATGCAACACTGCACTCTGCTGGCAAAGATGGCAACAGCAACGTGAGTAATGAGGCAGTCTTGACGGAGGACTAATGTAACCTTAGTTCCCCAAGGATACAACTGTCTGTGAGCTCCTACCCTTGAAGCATTTGCCTTATTTGTACCTAAGGACATTCTGCTCTGAAAAAATTTAAAGATCCCAGGAGGGGCGTGCTTTGAAATATGGCCACAGGGCCGCACATCAGAATGTCAAAAATGTAGATTCTCAAAGTGAAACCTGCCTGTGACTTGGAAAATCAGCTCGAGATGAAAGTGAGGGATATCATTAGAGAAGGGTCACGCCGTTAGATGTTGGAGACATGCAACAACTTCAATCAGATGTGAGGATGAGGGATGTATTTGTTCTATATTAACACAAGAACTCACTTTGCCTCGACAGAGCAAGAGAAAGAGAGATGCAGACACTGTTTTAAAAAAATCTGCTGTGTGTTCACATTAATACAGTCTTTGCTATGCGTATGTGCAATTGGCCTGCAAGATGCGTGTGTGTGTGTGCATACAAACAATGCACTCAGTCGACAGCCTGCAGCAGTGTGCATTCTTGCTTGGAGAGTACATGTCCTCGGGCCTCGTTCCTCCGTTGATGACCTCTGGTGAAGCCATTATTTTGTGCATTAATGATGAGCAGCAGCCAGTGATGAGAGAGATGGACTTTGTCCTGAGGCACAGAAGCGCTGATTATGGGCAACAACAATGCCAAAAAAGAGAGGAAATAAATAAAGAAAAGAGAGAAAAAGAAAACTCTTCCCACAAGCAGTTCAGAAGCCTGGGAGTCTTAGCGGCAACGCAGAATAAGCTGCTCTTGCTCGATATTGACAAGATGGATCAGATAACCTCTGTAGCTGCAGGATCACTTAGACCAAACTTTAAGAAAGGTTACCTTTAGATGTTTTGTCATCCAGAGGGTTAAACACCTCGGGACAAACGAAGGGACTGTGACAACATTTTCATCTCGTCAGATTCTGATCTGAAGTTCGTGGGTGGCAATTAGTTCATGGTTGAAAGGGCTGATGGTGAGTCATGCAAACCGCACTTTTTTCTTTGTACTGCCCTCCTAGGATTCCATGACGTCATGTATGGGAAATAATATTAAGAGGCTTAATTGATCCTCTGACATCAGCCCAAACACCAACATATAAGACTCACAAACAAGACAAATTGCAGACAAAGTGCAATTGCTCTAGTCAAGGCAGCCAGGGCACCCACTCAGGAAATCCTGGCTTGGGGAGATGACTCTAAATGAAGGACTTTACCATTCACCATTATGTCTTTGGTGAGAGTCAGAGGGAACCCTGGGGCTCTTCAGCACAGCACGGCACAACTTTTCAAAGGGCTCCAGATTAAAGTCACTGAAAGTTCCCACTGGGGTCTGAGGCCAGGATCCCATTAAGCAGCCCTACCACACCGCCGGCCATAATTGTGTCGTTGAGAATTCAGAGCAGTGGTTGCTTGATAAGCGAATTTAGGGTGAAATAAAAAAGGGAGAGGCAAAAAAGGGGTCTCGTTGGGCCACCATTAGACACTTCATTCACTCATTGCTAATTTGTTTTAAATGACTGAGGGAGAGGTGAGTGCTTTATAAAGCAACCTGAGCTACCTTTCTCCTCCATTTATAGGCCGGTGCCACGGAATGCTGATAAATGAAAAACATTGCCGTTTATAGCCGCACACACTGCCGCTGGTGGCATTTTAAACTGTAGTTATCTTTACCGCAGTACTTGCTTTGCAGTAGGATAATCAATAAGTCCCTCTACTCTCATTTTGAAGAAAGCGGTCAGTGCACCTCAAGTAATGACAATTATTACTCAAGTCTTGTGAGAAGACACCCTCTTGTAACTACTTTAATAAATAACTAAAACAACAAGCTACAAACAAGTCGGCTTTTATTGAGAATTAAGTTTTGTTATGGTTCTGAATGTTACAAATGGTTTATTTCTACATTTGCGATTCATCACCATCCCAGCTGTTTGGTGAATGATATAAAAGCCTCCATTAAGTGTAGTTTAAAGATCTAAACCCTAACTTGAGATCAAGGAATGTGCTTCTACACGTCAGTCAACTCACTTGCTGGAAGTATAGGAACTAATGATTCTCTATAACTGGTGGAGATCTCAAGTTATGGTTCAACACTTTATAACAAACCAATAAGAGTAAAGCCTCTGAAAACATACAGATATTTGCAACCCAAATATACTATTGTCATCCAAGTGCAACAAAGAAAAACTTAAGTTAACTGCTTCAGGTGGATTTTTTCTGCTTCTTCTTCTCGGCCTCTTCCTCTTTTTCCTTCTCAATCTCTGCCACCAGGGTCTCAATTTCCTTGGATTCCAAGATCTGCAAACAGAGAAATAAATTAATATAAGGATCAAAAACAAGGTAGTAAAGAAAATAAAGATACAGTTTGCAACAACTTACCTTCAGTGGCTGATTCCGTCTGATGATAGCAAGTTCAATATTCTTTCCTCCTGACTGGACAACCTAGAGACACAGTTTTGAGGGTATTAAGTGAAATTCAACACAGTTAATTCAGTCCTCGACTTCTGTGAGTATTTCCACTATAATTTCTATAGTACTAATGCCCCTTTATTTAATTTTGAAATCAATTAATTAGCATCACATTATACAAAGTATCACAGACTGTAATAATACACATACAAGGCAAAACATTTATCCAAAGCAGCATTTATTTGATTTGCTTCATATGAAACAACAAAGTTTCACCTTGAAAACGATTACTGCAGATAATTTTACGAAACTTGTGTCGCTCTTTGACAAATTTAATATATTAAATGAATGCTGTCGTAGACTTCATTACATCTGAAGTGACAATATGTACAGCACATTGTCATTTCTTTGTGACTCATGAAAAATGCCCTTGAATCAAGTATTTGTATGGAAGTAGGGTAATCTTACTGTAAAACAGCTTAGTAATTATTCAGTATCAGCATATTGAGTTAATAGCAATTGTGCAAATTAAAATATGACAATGCAGAGACTCAATTTGACCTTACCTCCAGCAAAGCTTTGATTGCCAACTTGATCGTCTCGTTGTCCCCAGCAATGGCTTCATCTGTATAATTCTTCTCCAAGAACTCCCTCACAGTTTTTGCGCTACGGCCAATTGCGTTTGCCTGATATATTGTGAGAGAAAAAAACAATAATTAATCTGTTTTATACCGACTATTGTCAAGGTGTAACATGACAAAGCAAATTCACTGACCTTCCAGGCATGGTAGGTTCCGGATGGGTCTGTCTGATACAGCCGGGGAGTTCCATCGTCGTCAAAGCCAACAATTAACGCAGAGATGCCAAAGGGCCTGCGGCCATTGCTTTGAGTGTAGCGCTACAAATATGACCAACAAACAGTCAGTTGACAAGTCATTCTTAAAAAATTAGAAAGTAATGTTTCCCCCGAATGAAAGCAGAGTCCTACCTCTGCCTTGTGGTAAATCAACAGTAAACAACACATGGATGGTAATGAAGCCAAATACCTGTTTCAGTGTGGCTATGTAGCGTGTGATGTATTCCACTGTGACTGGGTCCTCAACAGTTAGCCTGTGGCTCTGGCACTCAACCCGAGCTCTGTTTATCACAATACGGGCATCTGCTGTCAGACCTGAAAATATTGAAAGAGAATAAATAGCTTTAGAGCATACAAAGAAAATGCAACAGGAAAGACAAAAAAGGTCCTTGAATAGGGCAACAGGGAAAACTGGTCTTTGGAGTCCTATGTCACATCAAACTGAGCTGTGACAACTTAATACTAGGTGCAGTCTACTTTGTGATGTTACATAAGCTGTTCTCAGACATGACCTATGGGTAAAATCCCCAAAAATTGGCTACAGAGTTTAACCAGAGTTTGCCTTTCACACATGCACAACACAGCGGGAGGTTCTCTGCACAACAGCATCAAATCCTCCGATTATTCAGGCTGGATTTAGAGCAGCCGGGTGCATCAGGCAGCGGCAGGATGTGATGTATTAACTCTTCTGCCAGGATCACGTTTATAGCATGTTTACAGCAGCCTGACATTGTCGTCAGCTCTTATCACCACAAACTCTTTTGTCGTCTTCTTCTGTGTCTTGTAAGTGTATGACAGCGGTGTTCACTGCCGTGTTCACACATTGACTACTCCTGGATTTCTGCTGACTTTATACTAGGAGGCAAGGCTGATAAAGTCCCTAAAACAATTGCGTTCACACATGCACTTCCTCTGGAGACCATACGGAGGAACTGTTGAGTCCAGTTCATGTCTGAAAGTAGCTATAATGAAAGTATTATTCAGCTATTAAATACTGTTTGTGTCGAGGTACCTGCAAAGGCCATGCAGACGTGCTCATCCAGGGCGCATATCTTGCGGACAGTCCTTTCTTCCTGCAACTTTGCCACAGATTTCTTCTCAACGCCGAGGACCACAATGTCTTTGCCTCTAATTCCAACCTGCAGAGACAGAAAAGAATCAAGATTAACCACAGAAAAATTGACTCATACAGGCAGAGATCAGAAAGTAGTGAACAGCAAATACTGAGAACTGACTTTATAAAGACTGAAACCTTTTTTCTATGCGTTCCTCACATGATTACTAGAGCTTAAGTGATTTCTTTTAGTTTATCAGTGATGTATGAGAGTAGTAGGACCAAAATGTTTACATCTTATATCTGTTGTGAAGAGAAAAGTACTCCTGTCAATGGACGTGAATGCAACATCTGATGTTATTCTTCCTGTAAAACCTACTGAGATATACTAACAACTACAGAGGTTATTTGTATCCCGAGTTAGCTGCAACTTCAGTGATGATAACAGACCTATCATTGACTTTAATGCCGCATAGCATCGCAGAAGCTAATATTGGAGACAAGATTCCGTCACCTTTTAAAATGTTTGTATTGTTGATAATGTGTAGTGTGTTTTAAACAGTTAACACATGAACATGCAAATTCGCGGACCGAGTTAAGCAGTAACATCGTTTCTGGCGTTGGATGACATGATCACATTGAAACTGAAACTGTTGTGAGAGTGACACAGCGACAAAATGCTGGCTAATCGCTACTGGCTCTTTATTTCCACAAGCTGCGAAATGTTGCAAACATTTCACTTGAAAGCAATAGACTGATATTCCAGTTAGGTTCATATTTGTTTTAAATCAGAACACTCGAGTGTAACACATTGTCAGAAATAGAGAAACTAGCTTAACACACGAGTGCCTGCTACTAGCTAGCTTGGCTGGTAAGCTAACAAGCGCTTGCTAACGCTAGCATTAGTTTCATTTTGAGGACTTACCGCAGTGGAGCCCTTCTTTACGGCTTCTTGTGCGTACTCCACTTGGAAGAGGTGGCCGTCGGGAGAGAAGACAGTGATAGCTCTGTCGTATCGTGCCGCCATTGCACCGCAAGACACGTACAATCAAACGAGAAGAGGGAGACTGACACAAAAGTGATTCAGCTAGTTAGCAACAAGCCGCTCAGTGTGCAGCAGTGTGCCGGATACTGCGCATGCGCGGGACCTCTGAACTCGGGCGATACCAAAACACCAGACAAAAGTTGTTCAATCTCTGCGGGTTGTTATATCTTAAATTGCGTCAGTGTTCTACGAGATAAATGCGTGTTTTAAAGATTCAAAAGAAAAATACAAAAAGAGCTTTCAAATTAATATTTAAACCGTGGTTTATTTTTTTTTAATCTTTTATTGAGTGAGATGTTGGCCTTCAAACTCGTAAAATCCTTAGTAGTGAATATTCATATCTACTAGTATTTCCTTGAATTTGATGCCATGCAATTTAGATCTTTTAGATATAAATAGCAAATGTTTAAAATCTCGGTTACCCCTTTTTTGTCGAGCGGTCCATTTCCCGTGGCATTTTGAACGAAAGCTAGACTGTTCCACTATATAAAAAAGGGGGTGTTTACAATTGGCTTTGGTTAAACTAATGACCTTTAAATCATATTTACGAATATACATAATAATAATAGGATTTTTATTATTTGTGCATTCACCTTATTTATTCATGTGTCGTAAAAACGTGCAATACCCTTAAACTACATTTTCCAATGCGTTGCATCCCCCCCAAATTGGACCGCTGCATTATGAAATCGCATCCCATTCTCCCCAGTGCGAGTTGTGCAGGTTTGTTAAAGTGTGTTAGCTTCTTCACACTTTCATGCTCTAGCTAACGTCGCTTTCTCACGATGTGATGGCGAGATGAAGCTTCATGAAGCGTTGAAGCTTTCCACCAATTGGTTCGCTCATGGGCCGAAGCATCATGGGGCTTAATTTGCTCTACTAAGTCATCAAGTGGACATTAAATGTAAATGTAATTATAATGACACCATGGAGTTGGTGTGTGAAGCTTTGAATTGAATAAATGAATGAATGATGTTTGTGATGCCAATACATAAACGACAATTATTAATATGGTGTCTGTCTTTATGATACAATGGCGTGGTCAAAAGTGAAAGTGGAAACAAATTAGTGAGAGGGTTGTGATGTGAATGTGCTTGTGTTACTGGGTTTGTGACTGTGCTTATGTGTGTGGGGGGGACAAAATGTAACACGTACAATAGAGATAACGGTTTATTAATTTTTATTTAAAAACAACTTTTCGAAATGATGTCAGAGGTTGCATCTTATGAACGCATGTTGGCTAGAATGAACAATGAAGAGGAAGATTTTAGGAGGGCCTGCACCGTATTTTTTTGTAGATAGGGCATATGGAAAAATTTGTAGACATGGTGCTGGATGTACATTCTGGTTGTTTCAAGAAAAAAAAAAGAAAATATTGATTTGCAGGAGGCCTTTGTATATATGGTTGTATGATAGGTATACTGTCTGTTGATGCTGTTATAAATGTTGGTTTTTGAGTTTGATTGTATGTTTTTATGTGCATGAATAAATAAAAAACTTTAACGACAAAAATAAAAACAACTTTTCAACAGTACTGGGTTTCAGGCGGTTTCTTTTTTTTAAATAACTTCGCCTGCTTTTTATTTTGAATCGCTCACCAAACCCGCGGACAATTTCCTGAACCAGTCCCTTGGTTCGGCCGGCTCCCGAGGCTCTGAACGTCATCACATACGTCATCAACACAAGCCTCGATACGCGCTTTACAAAACCCATCCTGTATCACTCGACACACGCTTCGAAGCCTCGACCCGGGAGGACAGATCACTAGATATCACCATGTCGGTGGCGTTCGCACCTCACAGGCAGCGCGGAAAAGGCGACATTACACCCGCGGGAATTCAGAAGGTAATCCATCTTCCTTTTTTTTTAGCGCGTCGCAGAATGGAGGCTACGCTACCTGCGCTAGCCGCGAAGCTAGCTCACGTAGCATTGACCCAATCCGAATCCGAGCGTTAGCAGCTCGGGGGCGGATGGAACGGTGCAGGGGTCAAAGCGCGGTGAATACGAACCTCTCCGGAGCCAGGTGCACACACGGAGCCTCCGGTCGGTTCACCGGAGCTACGAGTACATGCTCTTCAAAACGAACGGGAGGCCTGCGGTTTTGTTAGCCGGGCACAGCTAAGCTAGCAGGACGCGTCTTTTGTTAGCCAGAAATGCACACTCATATTTAACACAAAACGCTCCTCCTCCTCCTCCTCTTCCCCTCTCCATCACCCCCGTTGTTTCCAAACTACAGCAGAATAACCATCACCAACACAAGGACTTTGTCTGCTAATTTGTTCAGTGTGGGTCATTTTACTTCATGTCTCAAACGTGAGATCAATCTTCTGCCTTTAATGTCCCAGCTACTCGACGAGAACAACCATCTGATCCAGTGTATAATGGACTTCCAGAGTAAAGGCAAAACAGCAGAGTGTTCACAGTAAGTGGTTTCCCCCCTCACGTCACTGCAGCTGTAAGCTCACATGGATGCAAGTCCCAGGTGTGTACTGATGCTTCTCCATCTCCACCTCCTCCAGGTATCAACAGATGCTGCACAGAAATCTAGTGTACCTCGCCACGATAGCAGACTCCAATCAAAACATGCAGTCTCTCCTCCCTGCTGTGAGTATTGGTCCATGCTGATTGTTTCCAGTGAGTGGAGAGTAAAGTTTAGCACCTGAGGGGCTTCTCTGCCCCGTGGGGTGGTTCAGGTTGAGATCATGTACAACACATCTCGCTTAAGTCTTAATTGCATGTTACTTATTACCTGCTGATGCCTATTTTGTCTCTTGCTGCTGTAACATGGAAGATTTCCCCATTGTGGGACTAATAAAGGATTATCTAAAAAATAAGGATGTTGAGCAAACAATTACATTGAATAATAAACTTATTTGGTCCCTCCACTAAACAGTGTTACATGCTTTATTTTAGGTGTCTATTTTCCAACAAGTTTTACAATAATGATATAATAAAAAATCCTCTAATACAAAAAAAACTAAAAAATTTAGTTTTTAATATTAAGATTTTCTTGTCATAGCTTTAAGGAAAATTACCTATCCAAACTTTATGTTGCCTGAGCAAGACTAAAGGCCACAAGTCTTTAGTGTATCAGCCTTGTCTCTTTGAAGCCCCACAGCTCTATGGGAAGTGTCACCACCTCACATTAACCTGCAAAAAAATATTTGTAGTTATTAATTACTTAAATGAGCATACCTTATTCAGTAAGTATGTGAGTAGTCATTGTACCACATGTCTATCTGTAGCCCTCATTTACACATGATGAATCTTTCTAAATGGTTGTTCTCCTTGTTGATTGGGCTACATTACAACTGTGCTGAATTAAATAGTTTTGTACAGAAACTTAAGCTTTTATCTGCCTTTTTTTTTTTTTAAAGTTCTCCTCTGAGTGACAGGCTAAGATGTGTTTATAGCTGGCTGATGTGTGTTTTTGTGTCTGTGTATTGCGCTTGCAGCCACCCACTCAAAACATGCCCATGGGCCCTGGTGGGATGAGCCAAAGTGGACCCCCCCCCCAGCCTCCTCACGGTCACACAATGCCCTCTGAGGGTATGGTCAGCGGTGGCCCTCCAGCCCCACACATGCAGAGCCAGATGAATGGACAGATGCCTGGTAAGTAACCAACCCCCCCCAACAAACTTCCCTCCCTCCTCTGTCTTTCTTTTCTCTCCCCTTCTTCTCCCTCAGTGCCTGTTTCACTGTGGTTGCCTAGCAACACCACAGAACTGTGAGGGAGGTTGCTTTGCTGAAGGATGATGTCACCCATTTGCCAGTTCTGGTGGTCTTAGACTTTTCTCCATTTGAATATGCTCTCTGCTTTAGTAACATTGTTTATTTTAATGTTTGCTGTGTTTAGATGTGTTTGCAAATGTAACATTTCCACTTTATGTTGTTTTTCCAATGGCATTAACTTTTCCTATTCTATGTTTCTAAATGTCAAAGAAATGTAATCAAGGCTTGATATCTTATTATCTCAGTATTACCTGCACACTGTGCCAACTTGGAGTGTTATATAGTGCTCTATCCTAAAAACTTTGACAACCAAAGATGGATAGATCATCCTTTTTAATGAAAACCCGAACTGGTCCACAGTTCTGCTTTTACCACAACATCATTATAATTATATGGAAATGATATGGAAAAAAATCTTCACAATACACACAGTTGATATCGCGATATATCCAATCAGCGGTAAATCGTAAAGTGAGGGCAGGTCAAAGGGGACTGAGGAGGAAGCAGACTCCGACAGAGACTCTGACACAAGACGACCTGACCTTTTAACGTGCGTCTGTTTGATCCTGAGGCAGTGATGGTTATATTATTCAGGGTTGGAAAACCCGCTGAAACTGTAAACGCAGTGGAAAACATGATTATGATTATGTTCAGTCACTGCATCGATGCAGAGTCGTCCACCTCTATGTAGGAACCCAAACATTAGCACGTGTGCTGCTGCCGGCTGCTCCTACTACGCTGCTGTGTGCATCACCCGAACCTGACCTGGCAGTAACTCTATTCAAGCAACATGATTGGTTCGGTGCAGCGATCATTATTATTGGTTGTTTGTGTTGTCTCTCTAAACATGGCTGGAATGAGTTCAATGGACGTTATATCCACCATGTCTTTTATTTCCATCGAGGAAACGTTATGTCGCGATAATTATCACTATCATTGTATCACCATGTCCTATGTGTACTTAATATGTTTCTGTATTTTCATGAATCATCTCTGTTGTTGTTTTCCAGGGCCTAATCACATGCCCATGCAAGGTCCAGGTCCTAACCAGCCCCCAAACATGCCCAGTGGCTCTATGAATATGCCCCCCAGCGGTCATGGCTCGATGGGTGGTTACAATCACGCCGTCCCCTCCTCTCAGGGCATACCAGCTCAGAGCCAAATGAACATGACCCAGGGCCAACCCATGGCAAACTATGGTCCACGGCCAAACATGAACATGCAGCCCAATCAAGGTAATATGGCTCCGTTATTAGATTGCTCTCGGTTTTAATGACTTCCAATGCCTTATCTGTCTTGCTGGCGTAGCGGCACATCATCACCTGCATTTGAAAAAAACATATACTGCTTATACAGTATGTGTATTCAGTGTTGTAGTGTTAAATAATATTACATTTAGCAATCGGTTTTGATTTAGTTTGCTTTCTGATGAAAATGTGTATTAGTTTTAATCAAATTTTAGTCATTCTATCTTAGGACTATAGCTTTCCCTATCTTTGTGTACAGTTACCATGGTTACAGGTGTCTCTTTTGTTTCTCTGTAGTAATACAGACTGACTCCCCCAGTAAATCCAGTAAGCATTTCCAAACTGTGTTTGTTTGAACACAGCATCTCTCTCTAATCCAGTACAGTTGTTCCTGCTAACGTAGTGAATCCAGCTGTTGATTCACTCAGCTGTTCAGTTAAACTCAGACATTTTATACTATTGCATCAATACTGTGATCTTTGTTTAGCAAACAGCTAGGGGGCCATTTAGGATGGACCGTTTGACTGCTCGCACTAAAGATGGCAGAATAAAAGTTATGCTAATGTTACCTCCACATCTACAGCAAGTGATATTCATGATTACATATTAGCTTACCTTTTTATGAATGTTAGTGTGTCGCCTGCAAGTTTTTAAGTTTATTTTGTTGTTCCTTCTTGTCTTATTTTAGTGAATTGTGGATCAATTAATCCACAAATCAGTTTCTTATCAGGTAGCAGTACTGACAAACATGCATTTATACAAGGTTTTAAATCATCAGGAGATTCAGCTTTTACTCTCGCAGTTGCTTGCACATTGTTGAATAAGACTCTGCATTGAAATATGTACTTTGTCTTAAACATTATTGTTTCATATGTTAATGAAAAATATAGTGTCTTGTAATACTTTCAAGTTACTTTTCTTTTTACTTTTAATTGTGAAAAAAAAAGGTTGTAAACAGATATTCTCCTTTACAGTTTTTATTAATGAAAATTACCAGTCTATTGTACAGTGTGATCCTAATCTCTTTTTGGGTATACTTCAGGCCCCATGATGCACCAGCAGCCTCCATCCCAGCAGTATAACATGCCTCCTGGTGGTGGCGGACAGCACTACCAAGGACAACAGAACCCTATGGGCATGATGGGTCAAGTCAACCAGGGGAATCATGTCATGGGGCAGAGGCCGATGCCACCCTACAGACCTCCTCAGCAAGGTATACCCCTCAGCGTGTGTCTGTCTAGTGTGCAAGTTGTGAGTGTTGGTTTTTCCTTCTCCCTAACCCTCCCCTCTGCATTTCTTACTATTGTTCCTCTCAATTTCCTTTATTTCCACTGCTGTAGCCCACATACATCTTGATGACTAAAGATGTAATCTAAAGCCTCCAATAAAAAAAGTAGTCGAGTGACCAAAGGACAGCTTTCTAGCGAAAACTAGCAGCAAGGAATCCATCCTCTCTGCTCCTCCCCCCACACAACCCATCCAACAACACCTTGAATCTACTTGTGTGTATGTTGTGTATGTGTATGTAGGACCCCCTCAGCAGTACCCAGGGCAGGAAGACTACTATGGGGACCAGTACAGTCACGCAGGACAGGGAGCCTCAGAAGGTAGGCGAACCCTCCGGTCACTTGGAGAAAACCAACAACAAAAAAGGAAAATGAGCCCAGGAGTTGTGTTAATACACAACGATGTAAAGAGACTGCGACGGATGCAAAGCTTCAGTTTCTTCATTATTTTCTGGGGGAATCAAAGTGACTCTTGGCTCCAACAAAGACAAAAATGTGTTAGCTAATTTTGAGTTAACATCTTCGTGCCAGAATGCACCCTCGTCCAGAAGGTGCAGTCCAACGTCAAGGTAGCACCCCCTCTTGTAATGACCCCCCCCCGTCGTGGCTGGTGCTCTACCTGTGGTTTTACCTGAGAAAAGTCAGGGAGTCGTGTGAGTCTTCATCGTCAAAACTGCAACAAAGACGATTACGATTAAGATGCTCACCCTTCGCCCGCCACATGTGATGCCTTTACAACTAGTTGTTTGGAGTAGTAGGTAATTAGAGAGTTCATTAACTATATGAAGCTGACTGCAATTATTTGTAAATACAGATTTTATTCACACACTAAAATTAGTAATTCATATGATTTGCAGAAGAGCAGCACTACTGACTAACAAATCTCCCAAACTTTTCTCCCAGAAATATGCTACCGCTGCATTTTTCTCTAATTGTTGACATTCAGCCAATTTTCCTTCTTGGTGTGAAATTAAGATTCGTATTAAACCACTCCTTTTTTTCTTTCTTTGTCCAATTAACATTTACCTTATGTTGTTTGTTTTTTTCCTTTACTTACCACACTATTTCCCGTTTGACCTTTTTAAGCACCAATGTGTCCTTTTATGTGAAATGAAGAAAATTCAACCATTTTTGTGGAAAAGTTTGCGGTACTGCTTCCTTTTGTTGCAATGGTTTTGCAGATACACATGCAGTGCTTATCTGATGGATCCAGTACTCAACATGTATAAACTTGGTTTGGCGTTTCACTCCTTTCACTCTCGAGGCGCTTTCCCTGTTCCCTGCAGGTACAAACGCACTCGTCTCACCTACATGCGTCACACACACTTGCCCTGGAGAGTGGTCGAAATGGCTGGGCGGGTGTGTGTGAGATGTATGCAAGGGATTTTTTCTTTGAGTGGGAGAGAGCCACAGGAGACGGTGACGGGAGAAAAACACCAAAGCGAGTCTAATGCCTGCAGCTTAAATAAATCTGTCACTATGTATTTGTTGTTCGCGCTTTAGTCGTTTATTTAATACTTTCCATTAGAACAGGCCACAATACATTTGACTATATTGGAAACATTACCTGCCCCTAGAAAGAAAAAAACAAACTAATTCAGTATCTACCGGTGGGATTTGCTGTTGTGCTGTTTACATGTTGCTCACGATGCCCGTGTCGCCCCCTGAAGGTAATGCCCAGTATGGCCAACAACAGGAAGCATATCAGCAAGGCCCTCCCCAGCAGCAGGGCTACCCTCCTCAGCAGCAGTACCCAGGTCAGCAGGGCTACCCACCACAGCAGCAGGCTTACGGTGAGTTACCAAATCAAACTGGGCCTGATATTAGTCCTGCAGGAGACATCATATGCTCTCCTGGATCATCTTTTTGACTGGTGAGCAATAATTCCTCCTCAGTGAGTTGGTGGCTACTGCCGCTCGTAAATGTAACTTTTTCAAATGCATGACATCATTTAGGTGTTCTTTTAACTCCCTGCTCTTGGTGAACGGTTTGGGGATTGCAGCTTTATGGAAGAGTAATTTAATCAGTAGCGACTTGCACCACAGCATTTCTCTTTTTGATTTAGTTTGATATGAGACACTGTTCTGAGGAAGTGGGGAAGGATCTCTGGCAGATGGGCACAGAAACTGGGCAAAGTCTGTTTCACCTGCCAACCAAACTTTTGGCAGAATTGGAATTGAACAACTTTAGTCTTCACAACTTATGAAAGAAAAGGCAAGCAAACATTTAGGAATATTTGCAAATTATAAAATTGACAAGACTCAGAGAAGCTATCAGACAGATTTCTGCCTAGCAACGCAGACACACAATTAATTAAGTCTATAAAGTCTGCAGTTTGAGTGCAATACTCGCAGCTCTCAAGGCTTTTTCTATTCTCATTCTATTTTTTTTACTGGAACTTTCCATCGCTCTCCCACTGTCTGAGCCAGAGCTCATGTCAGTAATGAGGTAGCAGAAAGGCAGCGGCTGTGAGGTGAGTTTCATCTGGCAAACACAAATGCTTTCTCTTGCAGGTCCCCACAAGCTCATCCTCCACAGTATAAGTTATTATGGGCACATAACAATGCAGCGTGGGCCTCATTTGACTCCAGCCCCAGTCAGGCTTTGCCCACTTTTTAACAATGTCGGCAGAGATAACTACAGTTTATGGAGGCTGATCAAAAGATTTTTTTCTTTTTTAATGAAGCCTGCTACTCTAATGAAAACCAACAGGATCTCCTTGATGTCTCCTCACATTACGGAACCGCCTCATTCATTACTGAGTCAGGCGTTTTTAAGAGGCACCTTAAACCAATGGGATCAGCTATTTTAATTCTAGCCGATTAGTGATAACAGGGATTCCCCATAGTTCCCATAGTAAATGGACATGATTAATGGGCGAAACTTTGATCATTATCGAGCTGATGTACATAAGAATAATCCTTCTGCTCAAGCGAAAAATAGTTTTAGTACTTGATGCAAACTAAGAGTGTGGATACCTGACCCGAACCTATCATAACCCATCGGTCCAGCACAGCTTCAGACAAATATTATGAAATTATATCCATTTGTCCCTGCACATGTCTGTCATTAGGGGAAACCAGCAATAACCATGCATATCAGGGACTGGGTAACACAAACATTAGGTTCAGGATTGCACAAAATACAGAATGCCTGGCGGGGTCAGGTAAGTTTGCTCTGAAACAAATTCTGGCAGAAAAATACAGCTCAAACTGGAACTGATCATTTCAGTGGCTCTAAAGTCTAAAGGAAGCTTTTTTGGTTTTACATTATCAAATTTTTAGACAAACCGTTCCTGCATTCTGAAAAAAATTCCCAGTGTGAACAGAACTCAAGTGCACATGAGGAAAAATTAGAAGTATTTTTGTGTAGTTATTACTGACTGTGTCTAAGATTACTCAAAGCTAAACACATTCATAATTTAACACTAAGTTCTCTTTGTTTGTTGCAGGTCCCTCCCAAAGTGCCCCGGGGCAGTATCCCAACTATCCTCAGGGGCAGGGGCAGCAGTATGGGGCCTATCGCCCTCCTCAACCTGGACCCCCCCAGGGCCAGCAGCAGCGCCCTTACGGTTATGACCAAGTGAGTACACCCACAAGACTGGACAGTCACAGAGACTCGTCTACACATCGGTCTTAGTTTGTCCCTTTCATGATGTTTATTGCCAGAATAAGTTGTATATGTTGTGTAATTCTCAGTGAGACATCAACCTGAGTGGAGTTAGAAGGTAAACATTTAAAGGTAGTATGTTGTGCATGCTGTCATCAAATTGGGGGGTAATTTCTGTTCTTCCCGTCAAGAGTTTATGTGTTACTAGAAGGTGTATCTGTCACTTGTTAACTTGAGTCATATCCTGGCTAATGTGGTTTGCCATACCAGTGAAATATGAGGGCTGTAAGAGGATTCTTCCTTAAACGTGATGCAGACTGCTCTGGTGTTTAAGAGGAGACCTATTTGTTGCCCTGTATTTCCTGTGGTCTCATGTGGGGACCACAGCTACTCTTTGATATCTTTATCTTTGAATATTCAGGGGCACATGAGGAAATAAAGACCCGGGGATTTGAACCCCTGACTAGCTCTATAAGAAGCAAAGGTAATGGTTGCTGTGAAGACCTCAATGTCCAATCTAGACGTTTGACCACCTAGCCTTAATTTTTCATTTGTTATGTTTCCTCTGTCTATTTTGTCTCTATCCTTCTTCCATCTTTCTCTTTCTATCTATTTTTTCTCGAAGTTTTTGGTTTGTTATTAACCAGGGGTCGAATTGTAAGTCATGAGGTCCAGAAACACAGCATGCTTTATCATCTACAGTGAGACGACCAAAGCTTAGCTGCTTTGACTGTGTCTCTTTACAACTCTGGTTTTAATGACTTTTTGCTTTTTATAAAACTTTCAAATGATTGATATTCACATTATGATGTTATGTATATGAAAATGTCAACGTTTGTCTCCAAATTTGTTCCCTATGTATTTGCCATTAATTCCAAACACATACTTCGACCCCTGTTTAGTAAAGCATTCAATACTACATGAACCTGTCTCACTTGAAGTTAGTATCCTCTCTTTACTGAGGAAAAGGGTCCTCTGCCAAACTGCAGCTGAAACCTGAGGTAACAAGTTACAATATAGAGCACATAAGTTGAGGCCATTCTGACACATGCTGGTCAACACCAGCAAATGCACCATAAATCATGGTTTGCAGTACATGTTTTTTGCACCCCATTGAGATTTGTGACTAGAAGTGTTTACTTTGTGCTTTTACTTTGAGTAACATGTGTCTGTCACATTTCTCTCCACAGAGCCAGTACGGAAACTACCAGCAATGAGAGAAGGTCACAGCACCCCCCACAGCTCTGCTCTAATCTCTGTCTGAGCTTTGACCTCCGGTCTATCGCTCAGCAGACTTTAAAGATGGTTGCAGCTCACTGAGATTCTCTCAGACACGAACATGCAACACTCAAAAACACAAGATACGTTTGCCCCCCGTCTTTTTAGGCTGTCATCCTTGCCTGTAAAATGTATTCTGTTGGTCATGTACATGGACTTGATCAGTGTCAAAGTCCGTGACTCTCCCTCTGTTCCAGTATGTCTCAAAGCAGCAATGCCTTAAAAAAAAAATGGAACTGCCTTATCCTTCAGCATTGCAGATTGTGAAACGAGCTAACAAATTCATTTTCTTGGGGTAACAGAGATTTAAATGTACAGTTTCAATCTACTGTGGTGCATTGTTTCTCTCCGGTTCAGCTCCGCGTTCATAAGAAGCAATAATGCCAGCAGTAGAGAAACGTGTGGGTGCTTAACATACGGAATAATGCACCCGACAAACTTCCCGCTAGGCCATGGTACATGTCTTGATGTATGTGATGATGTATAAATATATTTTATGCTTTTTAGACCAAGCTAACTTTGTATAAGACATCAGAAACTAGTACTTAAGCTGTGTTGTTCATTTCATCAAATGTATGTGTCAGTGTTTTTTATGATCTTTAAAATGTTGATCCCATCCAGCACATTATGTTTGTTTTTTTATTTCTTGTGTTGAATTGGATCTGCTAAATAAATGACATGGACACTGTAATAGAGAATCTGTAAAAAAAAAAAAAAAATGGCCAAACACCTGGTATAAAGAAATGTTGAAAACATAGCAATTGCTCTATTGTTTGTTTTGCTTGTTTGTTTTTTTGATATAAAGGAAATTTGGCTCATTAATACATTTTCCAAACAAATCACCTGACATGATATTGTCCAATACTCCTCATATATGTGCTCAAACAGGTGATATGTAGCAGATCTCAATGCAAAATGTAAAATAATTCTCTGGAGCTTTTTTTCTTCTGTACAAGCACCTCAGTCTTGTCCTTTGACTGCAAATCGGTTTAATAAATATTTCCGACAAGTAGATAATTGTTAGTTTTGACGATGCTGGAACCCCCTCCCCTGTTTTTTTTGGAATAAATGTCTATGTTGTCATTCGAATAGTGTTGTGTGTGAATAATAAAGTTTGTTACTGTCAAATATGTAACATAAGATGTGAAAATGTTCTGAAATGGATTCCCTAATTTCACAGTACAGACTGGTGCAGTTTTATATCACTGGCTTGATATCTTGTTTTACGGTGCATACTTTATCGATCCCATATGTACATCGGCAGAAAGAAGAGGAACCCCACCTCCTCTGGGTATTGTTTATATATGGCTGTTTTAATATTTTCCATTCTCCGTCATTCATCCAAGTGGTGGTCACGTTTGTGTCATGGCAATGTATAACTGTACATTCAAATAAATTGGAAGAATCTTTAATATATTTTGACTTGTGTTTATTTTTAGTGATTGACCTTTCGATCGAGATGCAGAAGAAAATCATTTGTCCTGATGAGAGAGAATGATCCTGGTTGGTTGTCTCTCCGTCCCCAGTTGGAAGGTCAGGTCTGGTGTAATCTCGACTCTTATTGTTGTATTTGACATTGAGGTTGACCAGTTTACTGAAGTCTATCCGCAGAGTGCAACATGAATTGTAGATGTTCTGTCCATCCAAAGATTGGGAGTGAAAGAGAAAGAGGGAATCATAATGACTGATAATGTATTTTAAGGTCAACACTGATGTCAATGAATTAAATTTCTGCAAAAACTGGCACAATCAGACAGAATATACCAATTCATTGAGATTAAATCTAAAGAGTAAATCACATGTTATATACCAGGTAGGAGTTGAAATGTATAAGCTGCTTGCACTGAGGGACATGAAGGACAATGGGTATTAAGTATATATAAAAACTTATCATTAACCTTTTTACACGGTTACTGGAGCATGCCCTCTAACATTAACACACATATGCACATTGTTAAAAGCTGAATCGTCATAATAATGTAATGCAGACAAAAAAACATAACAGTTATTTAACAACTCTAATTTGTATAAGCAGGATCTTACCAGTTTAGTTTGCTGTGCATTGACAGGGTCACTGAACTGAAGAAGAGCTTGAAACTGGTTGTTCTTGGTGAAGGTTATAATCTTCATTACGGTGCCAAATTTGCTGAAGATCTGCAAGAGTCACATTAATCAATAAAACACATACCCCAAAATAAGCAACATAAGGCATAAGGGGTGGTGTGGCCTAGGGGGTAGAGTGGGTGTTCTCCAACAAGAAGGTTGCCGGTTCAATCCCCACTCTTCCCCACCTGCATTGACGTGTCCTTGGCAAGATACTGAAACCCATGTATTGTATGTATTATAAGACAATAAACTTGAAGTGCCCTGTCTCAACTGTCAGATGGTCGTTACCATTCATTTCTATCACCCATCTCTACTTCAATCACTGTTCATTTTGTGATTTGGTCATTTTGAGAAAAGACAACTTTTGTAAGTTTACACCATACCATGCTGAAATGCAACTTAAAACAAATCTAATTTCCAGTCTCTGTTTTTTTTTTGCTTCAATTATGATTTTTTTTGTACCAAAGAAGATCAAATCATCAATCTGACTAGTAGATTTATGTTAAGTGTTCAGGTTTTACCTGTTGGAGAACATCCAGTGTCACAGGTTAAAACATGTTGTCAATAATAATTCGCAGGACAGGGCTGGGGGGTGGAGCAAGGTCCAGAACTCCTGGGTCAGAAGATGGAGAACTTCCATCCTGAACTGCTGTCACTGCCTGCAGTACTGCCTGTGCCCTCTGGGTGGAATGACACAAATATTGACACATGATGAAGAAAAGGCATCAAATCTGAATCAGTCTTACCATCTGGTTCGGTAGAAACATATTGTGCACAAGTGTCTCTGTATGTGTGTATACCTGGTTTAGAGCAGAATCTGTTTTCAGCTCCTTATAGTTGGAGTACTGGATGAAGACAGGTGTGTTTCTGACCTAAATACAGTAAGACCAGTTAGTTTCCCTTGCAATAAACTCATAAAATAAGACTAATGTGCAACATGAATTGAGGATGATTCAGACCTGTGGTGTGACAGCTGTATAGTAGTTCACCATCGTAATGGCTGCTTCCTCTGTACCCAACTCCAGAAACGCCTGGAAAAACACAGCAAAAAGGTTCAATGAACAAATCGGATCCAGGACTATGCATCACGTGCTAATCTTGTTCAAGAAAGGAGAATATTAGGAGTGGGAATCTTTAAGCACCGCACGATTCAATGATGAAATTATTTGATGCATATCAATGCATGTGCGTCTGTCCTGATCCTGAAGTAGCGGTGGTTATAATTAAGCAGCGGGACATTGCTAAAACCATGAACGTAGCATGAATGAATTATGTTCCGTCTCTGCATCGATGCAGAGTTGTCCACGTTCGCATTGCAGAACCATTTAATTTCCCCACCTAATATTATTCCTTTAAAAATGCGACACTGTTGTGATCATTTCAGTGTTATTCTATCATTTTTTAAATGATCTCAAAAGATTGGCAGACAGTCTAGACTTGTGTTATAGTGTACCTGGTTTTTCCCCTTGAGCATCAGAATGTTGGTGACCTTTCCAAAGGGGAGGCCCAAAGCAATGACTTCCGTCTCTGACACTTCACTGGGAAGTTTCCTTATGTGGAGAACCCTGGAGGGAGGAGATTCATCTAGGCGCTGTTTCTTACTGTCACTGCCATTCGCTGAATATGGACAAACAAAGACAAAAAACAACACACCACAAGTCACTCTCTCGGGAATCTAAGGCCAATCAGTCTCAGTTCAGCAGTTCACACCTTGCATAAGAATGCTTGGATTGCACTTCCCTGCTCCATAAACATGTGATCTTGCTGTTTGCAAAGACCAAATGCATTGCTGCTGCTTTTAGGGACCGTTCTGTTCAGTTCCTAACAGCTTGTGATGAGTGTTGGTGTTTATTGTGAAAGTGTCAAGTGAGTGCAGGCTAGCAGGAGTGAGGACACCCAGACAGGAGACATTGACACAGTACAAAGCAACCGTTCTTTCTGCTCTGATCCTGATGCAGCGGCCCGTAAACATGCACCTTAGTACACTAGCACTTTGTAACAAATCGCCCTGTTTAGACCCCAGGGGAAAGTTACTACGCATTAATTTTTAAGGACCCGCTGTGTACGTTGCACGCTGCCTACACAACTCAACATAAACGAAAAATCACTAGTCAGACCGATAACCTTGTTATCGGTCTGACCAAAAATTAACTGAATATATATATAAACGAAATACACTCAAACAGGTTGCTTATTATATACTGTATTTACACAAAACACGAATCAAACCCCACATACCCCCGCGCTCGTGCCCGCAAACAATGGCGGAACATTTGAAACCTTGTCATCTATCTCAAATTGTATAACCTCATATGCTGTTGCTGCTCTCTGCAGATTTCCAAACCAACGCTGTAAACAACATTCGCAGGTTGCGCGCAACATATATTTCCTTCAGACTGACAGGTGCATAAACCACGTAGGCCATAATGTGGTCTATTTATAACACATTGGGCTGGTCGATGGTCCTAGCATCAATAACTGGTAAAACTGTGGCAGTGTTTCAAGCAAAGATTTAATAAATATTACTCTCACAGGAAGCGACATCAACTCACGTTAGCATTCCTTGTACGGACAACAGAATGTGACACAATGCTAACTGTGTCACAATGATTTGCCATCTCCTACATTGGCAAACTTAGAGGACAAAATGATGTGTGAAATGAGTAATGCTCCTCGGTAAATGTTAACGTCCCTGGGAGCACAGCAGCCATGAACCACCACGTTTATTGGTTGGGGCTCGGTATTGTCACACCGTTACACATGCAGACAAAAAGAAAAGATAAAATGGTGTATGATGATATCTACATCAATATATGGTGTATTTTTTATTAGATTATTACAGAGTATTATCCGCCACAATTTTGAGAGGTTTTATCGGCATTTATTTTGAAAAATTGAGTCATAGAGAAGATGAAGTTCAACACAAAATGATTGGATATCAGTGCTGGTATGGAATGGAGCACTCTGACTGTATAAGACAGATCCAATTGAGAGCAACGTGTGTAGAATATGATTCAGTGCTTTTCTTTATTTTGAAAGGTTGGAGCGTAGTTCCGGTCTACCTGCTTGAGGAGGTTGAGGCTTGCGCACTGTTACCGGGTTCCCGCAGAAGAAGCAGCATCTCGTTATTCAACCGGAGTTCGCTGTCGCTTCTCTTTAAAACCATGTGCGGAAACGGCGAAATTACTAACGAGGCTATGCAAAAGGTAATCCATCTTTCTTTTTTTTAGCTCGTCGCAGAATGGAGGCTTCGCTACGTGAGCTAGCCGAGGGGCCAGCTCACGTATTGACCCGAATCCGACCGTTACCAGCTCGGGGGCCGATGGAACGTTTTGTTAGCCAGAAATGCACACTCATATTTAACAGCAGAATAACCATCACCAACACAAGGACTTTGTCTGCTAATTTATTCATTGTGGGTCATTTTACTTCATGTTACAAACGTGAGATCAATCTTCTGCTCTTTACTGTCTCAGGTACTCGAGGAAAACAATCAACTGCTACAAACGATAATGGACTTCCGGTCTCTCATCTCTGCTGTGAGTATTGGGTCATGCTGATTGTTTCAACTAGGGATGGGCATTCGATTAAATTGTCCCTTCCGGGCCCGTGAAAACGAAGAAGCATGCTCCGGGGAGACACGGACACAAAACCTTAAAGGAATCATGATGTTAAAGTGTTTCTTTTAATGATTTTGAACTGTACATTGGATTTCTGACCGGCGCTGACAGGCTATTCTGTGATGCTCAGACGTCATGTGTTTGTCCAGTTTGTCCTTTCTGTAGGACTGGCAGGAAGACGTATGATGTATGTATGTAATGTATATATTTACTGACTTCCATAAGTAACCTGTATTGCCAGAATCCGTAAACATTTTTGATTCCGGTACTTATGTTTATCACGTCTACACGAAGCCCTGTCACGAAAACACGGAAACGCTGGAGTGGAGCGGTTGAAATCGCTGTAAAGACGTTATGGAGCATGCGCATAAAGTGATAGAAGACTAAAGTCGAGATCCTACTAGCAATCTTCCCATAACGACTTCTCTACCAACTGAAATCACTGTTACCATGGCAATCAAACAGGACTAGTTAGAATAGAGCAATTCGACATAACCCTCGTTTGTGTTAAGTTACCGTTTTGAAACTTCCGTCTATAATAAAAATCTTTTCACGTCAGATTTGCCGGTTTTGAACAATGGTCCGATGAAAATAGATTAAACAGTGATAGAAGGAAGTGACGCAGCGGGGTTAATAATCAGTTAATAATGGTTCAGGCTGAGGTTGCGAGGCGAGGTGCGTTCACGGTTTAATACAACAAGCGGAGAAAGCAGAATCGCGGGCTGACCGGCGCTGAGAAATGCGCATCCCGTGAGAACAGCCAGGCGCCTGCGCGCTGGAGAATTGTGCGAGATCAGTCTTGTACAACCAGGGGGAGTATTGCCCTCTGACAGCCAAGCTGGGTCAGAACCTGTCATCCGGTGGTGACAGCAGATTCTAGTCTGGGGCAGGGCGTGCAACACTCGGTCTCTTCTCTGAACTCGGACCCGGAGCAGGAGAGCTGCTCCGGCTGCTCCTCACAGGAGAGTGGCTGTTACCATGTTCCACCTGGGAGCGCTGGGAGTACTTTATTCATCCCCGAAGGGAAATTAAGTTGTCATAGCAGCCGGTATATTTGAATACAATAAAATACAATACAATAGAATAAAATTAAAATATTGAGGTAGAAAGAATAAGAATAAAAAAACAGAAGCACAAGATAAAATACAATAAAATAGGTAGATAAGGTGCAGTGGCAAGATGATGGTAATAGTAATGATGATATGATGGTAATGGTATTGTTAGAATACAATAAAATAGGTAGATAAGGTGCAGTGGCAAGATGATGGTAAAAGTACTGATGATATGATGGTAATGGTATTGTTAGACAGTATATAAGAATAGTACAGTATATATAGTATATAATATAACATAATATATATTTATATATGATAGTAATTATACCAATATAAAAGCAGTATATGGTAATAATGGCAGCAACAGTATATATAACAATAATAGTAATGGTGATATAATAATAGTAATTATAACATGTACACATGTATAAATATGTGTATATAGACTTATGTAAACAAGAATATACAGAGTTTTTTCTCTATTTCGCTCCCTAATATATTATCTATTTCCCCTTTAATATCCTTTATTTCTTGTTGGATTTGGCCTGTGTAAGTAGTTTGGCGTTGTACCTCAAGATTTTTTAGTCTTTCCACTAAGTTGAGATACTTTGCCTGCTTAAGTTTTTTTTTGTCTTGACGTGATGGCTATTAATTTCCCCCTTATCACCGCCTTCAGTGTGTCCCATAAGATTGTTGGGTTGATTTCTTCTGTGTCATTTTCCTCAATGCTTATCCTTATTTCATTTTTAATTTGTTCTGTCGTTGTCTTGTTGTTCAGTATGCTTACATTCAGTCTCTAGGCCTTTTATTCAAAAGTACATTTAAGTGGACTGCATTATGGTCTGAGATGTCAGCCACACCAATTCTACAGTCTTGTACTTTGTGTAAATCCCAGTTATTCATAAAAATATAGTCAATTCTAGAGTGTGTGTTATATAAAGTAGAGTAATGTGTATAGTCTTTTTACCTCGGATGCAGTTCACGCCATACATCAACCAGTCCATGTTCCTTTTAATTTTCTAAGGCCATGACTGAGAATAATGATTTAAAGAATTGTTTAGTACTCTCGGGAGGAGCATATACATTTATTAGTGTAACCACCTCTTTCTGTAATTTCCCCTTCACCATAATATATCGTCCCTCTGTATCCTTGATTTCTTTGAGACACTCAAAATTAGTCGAGTTTTGTATAAGTATTGCCACACCTCTTTTGTTGCTTTGTTTACCTGTACTGTAATAGGTGTTTCTAAAACCGAATTTCTTCAGCTTTTCATGTTCTTCCTGGGAAAGGTGTCTTTCCTGCATAAAGACAACTTGGGCCTTAAGTTTTCTCATTTTCAAAATGATCTTAGATCTTTTAATTGGATTGTTCAACCCATTAACATTTAACGACACTAACGATATGCTGTTCATTTATAACTTTGGAGAATGACGTTATACATTTCTTTCGGACCCTTATTGCAGCCATGAGAATAAACAACAGCCCAAAGAACATAGAGCAACTCAACACTGAAAAAAAACGAACTAAGACAGTAGGCACTTGCCCCCCACGTTTCCCCCGTGGGTTGAGGGGAAGATCCCATGAAATATGGGGGCCCCTCCTTGGTGAGGTCTATTGTTGTTATACAGATTTTCTTGAACATCTGTCTCATTATAGCTCACACATACAGCATCCGATCAATCCTAACAATGAGGACTATTAAGTCCAATCTCGCAGGTCCACCTATATACAAACTCTTAGACTATTTATCTTCAGTGTCTTTTATGTGTTATCTTTCACTTACTTATTCATGTAGATGCACTCACATTGTTAGTCCATTCCTCGGTATTTCTGCAGTCTTTGTTTTGCTCGTGTTGCGGTGTCTCCATGTTTTCGTCTTCTTCCCCCGTGTCTACCATGTCTTCTCCGTCGTCCGGCAGTTCGGGTTGTTTTTAGCTGGGTTTTTGGTATTTTTTCATCCTCTCAATCTTTCTACCCTTTTCATGCTCAAGGCCAAAACGTTAGAACTCGTTTTAATAACCGAGTTTTTTATTGAGTTTTGATCGGGAGCTAGCTGTCTATGCTGCCATCTTGAGCTGGGTCCCACTTGACTCTCGTTACATGCTTTATTTAGGGTGTCTATTTTCCAACAAGTTTTACAATTAATGATATAATAAAAAATGCTTTGTAATATAAAAAAACAAAATTTTTTAGTTTTTAATATTAAGAATTTCTTGTCATAGCTTTAAGGACAATGACCTATCCAAACTTTATGTTGCCTGAGCAAGACTAAAGGCTACAAGTCTTAGTGTATCAGCCTTGTCTCTTTGAAACCCCACAGCTCTATGGGAAGTGTCACCACCTCACATTAACCTGCAAAAAAATATTTGTAGTTGTAAATGACTTAAATGAGCATACCTTATTCAGTAAGTATGTGAGTATTCATTGTACCATATGTCTATCTGTAGCCCTCATTTACACATGATGAATCTTTCTAAATGGTTCTTCTCCTTGTTGATTGGACCCCCCCCCCAGCCTCCTCACGGTCAAGCTATCCCGTCTGATCCGGTCAGTGGTGGTCCTCCAGCCCCAGCCCCACCGAGCCAGAACAGGAGACAGATGCCTGGTAAGTAACCAACCCCCCCAACAAACTTCCCTCCCTCCTCTGTCTTTCTTTTCTCTCCCCTTCTTCTCCCTCACTGTGGTGAGACAGGCACTGTGAGGGAGGTTGCTTTGCTGAAGGCTCGCGATTCTTGTGAATGACGACTTTAAATCGCCATGCTGCCTCCCAAATCGATTTTTTTTTTTTCCAACATATATTTATTGGTTTTATACGGGGGGGGGGGGGGGATATATGGAGGGAGGAGCAAAATCACCCCAGAGCATGTTGACCAGCTCTTGTTTTTGCACAAGAATCTAAACATACCCAAGCATAGCCTAGTTTTTGTTTATTTCAAAGCTTATATTTTAAGTGAACTTTTATTCATTCTATTTAATTTAACTTTTATTTATTGTTTTAAAGTAGCCTAAGTGGCATTCATTTCTTAATCTGTCAGTTTGTGTGCAGTTGACAGGGGCTATACAATAATAGGGCACTTTTTTATTTATTTTCTCTAAACCGCGTTATTATGCAAATTACACTTTGCTAAGATTTTCCTAAATAGTAATGCACAGCCAGTCAATATAATTTTCAAGTCATCAACTGTTAGAGTATAATTCAAATTTATTCTCAATAGGGTTAAGGTCAGGGGAAGATGGGGGCCACCTCATGACTTTCTCTCCTTTTATGCCCATAGCAGCCAATGCCCCAGAGGTGTTCTTTGCAGCATGAGATGGTGCTTTGTCATGCATGAATATGATTTTGCTTCGGAAGGCACGGTTCTTCTTTTTGTACCACGGAAGAAAGTGGTCAGTCAGAAACTCTATGTACTTTGCCGAGGTCATTTTCACACCGTCAGGGACCCTGAAGGAGCCGACCAGCTCTCTCCCCATTGATTCCGGCCCAAAACATGACTCCGCCACCTCCTTGTTGACGTCTCAGCCTTGTTGAGACATGGTGGCCATTCACCAACCATCCTCTACTCCATCCATCAGGACCATCAAGGGTGGCACGGCACTCATCCGTAAACAAAATAGTTTGGAAGTTGGTCTTCATGTAGTCCTGAGCCCACTGCAACCTTTTTTGCTTGTGAGCTTGTCCAACGTCAAGGTAGCACCCCCCGTCGTGGCTTGTGCTCTACCTGTGGCTTTACCTGAGAAAAGTCAGGGAGCACAAATGCTTTCTGTGCAGGTCCCCACAAGCTCATCCTCCACAGTATAAGTTATTATGGGCACGTAACAATGCAGCGTGGGCCTCATTTGACTCCAGCCCCAGTCAGGCTTTGCCCACTTTTTAACAATGTCGGCAGAGATAACTACAGTTTATGGAGGCTGATCAAAAGATTTTTTTCTTTTTTAATGAAGCCTGCTCCTCTAATGCCGGGTTTACACCGGGCGCTGAAGCGTCGCGTAAGCGCTAATCCCTAGCGCGCCGGCGCTTGGCTGAACACACAGGACGCTGAAGCCTAGCGTAAGCGTCGCGTAGATCCCTAGTGCGCAGGCGACAGGCTGGTCACAACAGACACGCTTTTCTCCGCGGCGGTCATCCTGCGATTCCTCTCCGTGATAACACATACAGCTGATATTTGTCATTAACTGCAACGGCGACCCAACATTTGTCCTTTTTAATGTTGTCTTTATACAACATTTGCGGAGGATCGTACAGCTCACTGTACTTTTCCACTTCAATTATTAATTTAATGTCATCCTTCTTCAAGAACTTCTCCGCTGTTTGCTCCGTTCAATGTCGGGTGTCGAGGGTAAATTACGTATTCTCCACTCAAGCCTATGGGGAGAGTACGTAGACACCCCCCCCCCCCCCCCCCCTCTCTTTTTATCTTTATGACTGCTTGTGTGGCTGTAGTGGGGGGGGGGGGGGGGGGGGGGGGGCAGAGGGGGACATTTAATAATGTGATCGGTAAAATTGGTAAAATTAAAACTCCAGGACAACAGAAGGGGAATACAAACTATGGGATGCATATTTGATCATTTATATCATATAAAATATGTCATCAATATCGTTTAAAATCATTTTTCAGTGTGTTACCTGCAGCGATACGCCTGCGTCAAGCGCAAAAAAATAGACTCGACGCCGAAACGATCGCTGCACGGCGCGAGGCAGCCTTGGCGCAGCGCTGCACTTCAGCCTCTGGTGGGACCGACACAGAGGATTGACATGGGAGTGGATGGGAGTCAGCTGTTATTTAAGGCATGGCGCCCGGTGATAACCCGGCGTAATGAAAACCAACAGGATCTCCTCTATGTCTCCTCGCATTACGGGACCATCTCATTCATTACTGAGTCAGGCGTTTTTTAGAGGCACCTTAAACCAATGGGATCAGCTATTTTAATTCTAGCCGATTATTGATAACAGGGATTCCCCATAGTTCCCATAGTAAATGGACATGATTAATGGGCGGAACTTTGATCATTATCGAGCTGATACATGAGAATAATCCTTCTGCTCAAGCGAAAAATAGTTTTTGTACTTGATGCAAACTAAGAGTATGGATACCTGACCCGAACCTATCATAACCCATCGGTCCAGCACAGCTTTTGACAAATATTATGAAATTATATCCATTTGTCCCTGCACATGTCTGTCATTTGGGGAAACCAGCAATAACCATGCATATCAGAGACTGGGTAACACAAACATTGGGTTCAGGATTGCACAAAATACAGAATGCCTGCCGGGGTCAGGTAAGTTTGCTCTGAAACAGGTTCTGGCAGAAAATTACAGCTCAAACTGGAACTGATCATTTCAGTGGCTGTAAAGTCTAAAGGAAGCTTTTTTGGTTTAACATTATCAAATTTTTAGACCAACCGTTCCTGCATTCTGAAGAAAATTCCCAGTGTGAACAGAACTCAAGTGCATATGAGGATAAATTAGAATTATTTTTGTGTAGTTATTACTGACTGTGTCTAAGTTTACTCAAAGCTATACACATTCATAATTTAACAGTGAGTTCTCTGTTTGTCGCAGGTCCCTCCCAAAGTGCCCCGGTACCCCAGTACCCTCAGGGGCAGGGGCACTGGCAGCACTATTGGGTATATTGCCCGCCTGAATCCACCCCACCCCAGGGCCGGCAGCATTCCCATCACTGTTTCAACCAAGTGAGTACACCCACAAGACTGGACAGTCACAGAGACTCGTCTACACATCGGTCTTAGTTTGTCCCTTTCATGATGTTTATTGCCAGAATAAATTGTATATGTTGTGTAATTCCAGTGAGACATCAACCTGAGTGGAGTTGGAAGGTAAACATTTAAAGGTAGTATGTGGTGTTGGTGTTGTGTTGTGCATGCTGTCATGGAATTGGGGGGTAAATTCTGTTCTTCACGTAGTCGAACTGTAAGTCATGAGGTCCAGAAACACAGCATGCATTATCATCTACAGTGAGACGGCTAAAGCTTAGCTGCTTTGACTGTGTTTACAATTAATGATATAATAAAAAATGCTCTGTAATATAAAAAAACAAAAATTTTTAGTTTTTAATATTAAGATTTTCTTGTCATAGCTTCAAGGAAAATGACCTATCCAAACTTTATGTTGCCTGAGCAAGACTAAAGGCTACAAGTCTTAGTGTCTCCGCCTTGTCTCTTTGAAGCCCCACAGCTCTGTGGGAAGTGTCACCACCTCACATTAACCTGCAAAAAATATTTGTAGTTATAAATGACTTAAATGAGCATACCTTATTCAGTGAGTATTCATTGTACCACATGTCTATCTGTAGCCCTCATTTACACATGATGAATCTTTCTAAATGGTTCTTCTCCTTGTTGATTGGACCTCCCCCCCAGCCTCCTCACGGTCACACAATGCCCTCTGATCCGGTCAGTGGTGGCCCTCCAGCCCCACCCTTGCAGAGCCAGATGAATGGACAGATGCCTGGTAAGTAACCAACCCCCCCAACAAACTTCCCTCCCTCCTCTGTCTTTCTTTTCTCTCCCCTTCTTTTCCCTCAGTGCCTGTTTCACTGTGGTTGCCTAGCAACACCACAGAACTGTGAGGGAGGTTGCTTTGCTGAAGGATGATGTCACCCATTTGCCAGTTCTGGTGGTCTTAGACTTTTCTCCATTTGAATACGCTCTCTGCTTTAGTAACATTGTTTATTTTAATGTTTGCTGTGTTTAGATGTGTTTGCAAATGTAACATTTCCACTTTATGTTGTTTTTCCAATGGCATGTTTCTAAATGTCAAAGAAATGTAATCAAGGCTTGATATCTTATTATCTCAGTATTACCCGCACACTGTGCCAAGTTGGAGTGTTATATAGCGCTATATCCTAAAAACTTTGACAACCAAAGATGGATAGATCATCCTTTGATGAAAACCCAAACTGGTTCACAGTTCTGCTTTTACAACAACATCATTATATGTATATGATATGGAAACAAATCTTATCACAGTACTTTTTTCCTAATCAGTCGATCGTTATATATCGCGATATTTATCCAATCAGCGACGCTGCACTCCGGTGCATTGCTCATGAACCCGTTCATATTTTTGGCAAACGCTGAACTCGCGCGTAGAACTGATCTGTATAAAAATCTATATATTATGTTCCCGGATTAACGAGGCGTCGCTTCTTCTGCAACAATGAGGATAAAACACTACGGGAAGAATTTATCTTTTGTGTGTACCTCTTCACACACAAACCGCTAATCACGCGGGATATTCACCATCTAGTCCTATATTCTAAAACAGTTATTAATCGATAATGTCGGATCATGACTCGGGACGTTCCGTCACTTTAACCCTGATGTCCTGTCTGTGTGTTACGTCTCCTGTTGGGTAGCAGGTTTAAATATCTCACATAAACTCTAGAGCAGAGAGACAAAGTAAACGTCAGTCATGTACTTGTCATAATAACTTGTGATCAGTGATGGTGTTTATTGGTAAATTGTAAAGTGAGCGCAGGTCAGAGGGAACTGAGGAGGAAGCAGACTCCGACAGAGACTCTGACACAGGACGACCTGACCTTTTAATGTGTGTCTGTGTGATCCTGAAGCAGTGATGGTTATAATCATTCAGGGGTGGAAAACCCGCTGAAACTGTGAACACAGTGGAAAACATGATTATGATTATGTTCAGTCACTGCATCGATGCAGAGTCGTCCACCTCTATGTAGGAACCCAAACATTAGCACGTGTGCTGCTGTCGGCTGCTCCTCCTACGCTGCTGTGTGCATCAACCGAACCTGACCTGGCAGTAACTCTATTCAAGCGACATGATTGGTTCAGTGCAGCGATCATTATTATTGGTTGTTCTTGTTGTCTCTCTAAACATGGATGGAATGAGTTATGGAATGCCTGCCGGGGTCAGGTCAGTTTGCTCTGAAACAGGTTCTGGCAGAAAAATATCATTCATTATCAACTGATCATTTCAATGGCTCTAAAGTCTAAAGGAAGCTTTTTTGGTTTAACATTATCAAATTTTTAGACAAACCGTTCCTGCATTCTGAAGAAAATTCCCAGTGTGAACAGAACTCAAGTGCACATGAGGATAAATTAGAAGTATTTTTGTGTAGTTATTACTGACTGTGTCTAAGTTTACTCAAAGCTATACACATTCATAATTTAACAGTGAGTTCTCTGTTTGTCGCAGGTCCCTCCCAAAGTGCCCCGGGGCAGGGGCAATGGCGGCAGTATTGGGAATATCGCCCATCTCAAACTGGCCCCCCCCCAGGTCCAGCAGCAGTGACCTAACTGTTAAACAAGTGAGTATACCCACAAGACTGGACAGTCACAGAGACTCGAGACTAGTTATTACTGACTGTGTCTAAGTTTACTCAAAGCTGTACACATTCATCATTTTACACTGAATTCTCTTTGTTTGTCGCAGGTCCCTCCCAAAGTCCTCAGGGGCAGCAGGACGCCCTTCTTAATCTGGACCCCCCCAGGCTGCTTTTTTGATTAATCTATTATAAAAATTATTGTTTTTTTTAACCCAATCAACATGTTTATGAATAAAAAAATATTGTGAGTAAAGTTGTCCCCTCCCGTTCTTGGCGTTGAGAGTAAATCATAATTAATTAAGTCTATAAAGTCTGCAGTTTGAGTGCAATACTCGCAGCTCTCAAGGCTTTTTCTATTCCCCTCATTCTATTTTTTTTACTGGAACTTTCCATCGCTCTCCCACTGTCTGAGCCAGAGCTCATGTCAGTAATGAGGTAGCAGAGAGCAAGCGGTTGTGAGGTGAGTTTCATCTGGCAAACACAAATGCTTTCTCTTGCAGGTCCCCACAAGCTCATCCTCCACAGTATAAGTTATTATGGGCACATAACAATGCAGCGTGGGCCTCATTTGACTCCAGCCCCAGTCAGGCTTTGCCCACTTTTTAACAATGTCGGCAGAGATAACTACAGTTTATGGAGGCTGATCAAAAGATTTTTTTATTTTTTAATGAAGCCTGCTCCTCTAATGAAAACCAACAGGATCTCCTCTATGTCTCCTCACATTACGGAACCGCCTCATTCATTACTGAGTCAGGCGTTGTTAAGAGGCACCTTAAACCAATGATTAGTGATAAAAGGGATTCCCCATAGTTCCCAGAGTAAATGGACATGATCAATGGGCGAAACTTTGATCATGTTGTGCAATAATGGTTAGGAGTGATACCATAAGCTAGTGTGCCTTTAGGCGTTCAATAAATTTGGTTATCAAAAATAGAAAATAAAACATTCATATTTAACATATTAATATTAAATCATAACTTTAGTTTGACTAAGTTCTCGCGGGGCACCACCCTTCACAGAAGGGAAAAGATAGCCAATTTATTGATTAAGATCAGTCTCATTTAGATCTAGTTCAATTAGAAATCTTAATATTTACTATTAAAGATTATATAATGAACAGTTAAGGTTTATCGAGTTCTTGACAGTGTAACGGTTGGCAAAGTTCACTTATGCAACATTAATGAAAGGACAAGTTTAAAAGAAAGCATTTATTATAAACATAATAAGTATAAAACACCAATTACTAAACAATATACTAACTAATAAAGATGTGTATGTGAGTGTGTGTGTGTGTGTGTGTGTGTGTGAGAGAGAGAGGGGATCTCTGGTAGCTAAACAAAGGGAGTCACACCTTCCTGTGATCTTTAAGATGGTCTCTAAGATAGCAAACCCCCCCCCCCTCCTTCTGGTCGGGGGAACGTAGTTAAGTAGGTGAAGAGATATGCGGGGTCTGTGAGAATGCTAATCAGAAAATGGCAGGGTCTGTGTTGAGCCCGACTTACATTAACCTTGATTTAACTTGTAACACAATATCACCACATATATCAAACTTATAAACACCACACAGAATCAAATAAACAGTCTTGCTTAGCCTAGTAAAATTATTAAGCCCAGATTATGTTACCAGTCCAAGGACAGGGAGAAAGTTGCTGTGCAGTTCGGGTAGCAGTTCTGGCTTTTGAAGTCTCTGGTTCGTGTGGTCTCTGCTTCCGCGGTTCTGTTGAGCTGTGCAGTTCAGTTGCTTATTGAATCTGTAGTTCTTACTTGCAGGACACCGAGTTGCTGCAAGGAGTTTAGAAGAAGCTTGAGATGCGTGGAGGTTTTCTTGAGAAGATGAGCTGGAAGCTCGACCTTTGACCTCAAGTTGTTGGAAAGAGAATATTTGAGCTGGAGGAATCCGGTTCCGCCACTCGCCGATGCAGGAGGAAAGGCCAGCGGCCTGCTGTCCTCAGTGGTGGTCGGTGGAGAAGAGCGCTGCTGGAGCAGCCTTCGGCCCTCCGAGGGATTGGAGAAAGAGGGAGAGTTTGGGGAGGCCTGCTCTTAAATAGGCCCAGTGACCCCCAGGTCATATGGCCAAAGTGACCAATTGGAGTTGATCATGGGTGGCTCTTGGCACCTAGGTGTGACTTTGCTGAAACAAAAGGAACCTGTAGCCTCCTTGGAGACGGAGTTATGTGACCTTCTCAGGACAAAGAGAACACATTGCACTCTGGGAGATGAGTTCGCTCCAGTCCATGCGGCATGTGGCTTTTTCAAGACAAAGGCCATGTGCTCTCAGGTTTTGACTTCCAATACAGGCCTGAAAGAGAGCCCTGCCTTTTTGCACAAAAACCATGTCCCAACAATCATTATCGAGCTGATGTACATAAGAATAATCCTTCTGCTCAAGTGAAAAATAGTTTTATGACTTGATGCAAACTAGAGTGTGGATACCTGACCCGAACCCAGCGTAACCCATCGGTCCAGCACAGCTTCAGACAAATATTATGAAATTATATCTATTTGACCCGGCACATGTCTGTCATTCGGGGAAACCAGCAATAACCATGCATATCAGGGACTGGGTACCACAAACATTGGGTTCAGGATTACACAAAATACAGAATGCCTGCCGGGGTCAGGTCAGTTTGCTCTGAAACAGGTTCTGGCAGAAAAATATCATTCATTATCAACTGATCATTTCAGTGGCTCTAAAGTCTAAAGGAAGCTTTTTTGGTTTAACATTATCAAATTTTTAGACAAACCGTTCCTGCATTCTGAAGAAAATTCCCAGTGTGAACAGAACTCAAGTGCACATGAGGATAAATTAGAAGTATTTTTGTGTAGTTATTACTGACTGTGTCTAAGATTACTCAAAGCTATACACATTCATAATTTAACACTAAGTTCTCTTTGTTTGTTGCAGGTCCCTCCCAAAGTGCCCCGGGGCAGTACCCCAACTATCCTCAGGGGCAGGGGCAGCAGTATGGGGCCTATCGCCCTCCTCAACCTGGACCCCCCCCAGGGCCAGCAGCAGCGCCCTTACGGTTATGACCAAGTGAGTACACCCACAAGACTGGACAGTCACAGAGACTCGTCTACACATCGGTCTTAGTTTGTCCCTTTCATGATGTTTATTGCCAGAATAAGTTGTATATGTTGTGTAATTCTCAGTGAGACATCAACCTGAGTGGATTTAGAAGGTAAACATTTAAAGGTAGTATGTTGTGCATGCTGTCATCAAATTGGGGGGTAATTTCTGTTCTTCCCGTCAAGAGTGTATGTGTTACTAGAGGGTGTATCTGTCACTTGTTAACCTGAGTCATATCCTGGCTAATGTGGTTTGCCATACCAGTGAAATATGAGGGCTGTAAGAGGATTCTTCCTTAAACGTGATGCAGACTGCTCTGGTGTTTAAGAGGAGACCTATTTGTTGCTCATGTGGGGACCACAGCTACTCTTCGATATCTTTATCTTTGAATATTGAGGGGCACATGAGGAAATAAAGACCCGGGGATTTTAACCCCTGACTAGCTCTATAAGAAGCAAAGGTAATGGTTGCTGTGAAGACCTCAATGTCCAATCTAGACGTTTGACCACCTAGACTTAATTTTTTCATATGTTATGTTTCCTCTGTCTATTTTGTCTCTATCCTTCTTCCATCTTTCTCATTTGTTTTCAGCAAGTTTTTTATTTTCTATCTCTATTTTTTCTCTCCTTTTTGGTTTGTTATTAACCAGGGGTCAAACTGTAAGTCATGAGGTCCAGAAACACAGCATGCTTCATCATCTACAGTGAGACGGCCAAAGCTTAGCTGCTTTGACTGTCTCTTTACAACTCTGGTTTTAATGACTTTTTGCTTTTTATAAAACTTTCAAATGATTGATATACATAATGATGTTATGTGTATGAAAATGTCAAAGTTTGTCTCCAAATTTGTTCCCTATGTATTTGCCATTAATTCCAAACACATACTTCGACCCCTGTTTAGTAATGCATTCAATACTACATGAACTTGTCTGACTTGAAGTTAGTATCCTGTCTTTACTGAGGAAAAGGGTCCTCTGCCAAACTGCAGCTGAAACCTGAGGTAACAAGTTACAATATAGAGCACATAAGTTGAGGCCATACCACCTGCTGGTCAACACCAGCAAATGCACCATAAATCATGGTTTGCAGTACATGTTTTTTGCACCCCATTGAGATTTGTGACTAGAAGTGTTTACTTTGTGCTTTTACTTTGAGTAACATGTGTCTGTCACATTTCTCTCCACAGAGCCAGTACGGAAATTACCAGCAATGAGAGAAGGTCACAGCAACCCCCACAGCTCTGCTCTAATCTCTGTCTGAGCTTTGACCTACGGTCAATCGCTCAGCGAACTTTAAAGATGGTTGCAGCTGAGATTCTCTCAGACACGAACATGCAACCCTCAAAAACACAAGATACGTTTGCCCCCCCGTCTTTTTAGGCTGTCATCCTTGCCTGTAAAATGAATTCTGTTGGTCATGTACATGGACTTGATCAGTGTCAAAGTCCGTGACTCTCCCTTCCTGTTCCAGTATGACTCAAAGCAGCAATGCCTTAAAAAAAAACAAAAAAAAATGGAACTGCCTTATCCTTCAGCATTGCAGATTGTGAAACGAGCTAACAAAATTCATTTTTGTTGGGATAACAGAGATTTAAATGTACAGTTTCAATCTACTGTGGTGCATTGTTTCTCTCCGGTTCAGCTCCGCGTTCATAAGAAGCAATAATGCCAGCAGTAGAGAAACGTGTGGGTGCTTAACATACGAAATAATGCACCCGACAAACTTCCCGCTAGGCCATGGTACATGTCTTGATGTATGTAATGATGTATAAATATATTTTATGCTTTTTAGACCAAGCTAACTTTGTATAAGACATCAGAAACTAGTACTAAAGCTGTGTTGTTTATTTCATCAAATGCATGTCAGTGTTTTTTATGATCTTTAAAATGTTGATCCCATCCAGCACATTATGTTTGTTTTTCCTTTATTTCTTTGTTGTGTTGAATTGGATCTGCTAAATAAATGACATGGACACTGTAAAAGAGAATCTGTAAAAAAGAAAAGGGCCAAACACCTGGTATAAAGAAATGTTGAAAACATGACGGTTGCTCTATTGTTTGTTTTTCTTTGTTTTTTGATATAAAGGAAATTTGGATCATTAATACATTTTCCAAACAAATCACCTGACATGATATTGTCCAATACTCCTCATATATGTGCTCAAACAGGTGATATGTAGCAGATCTCAATGCAAAATGTAAAATAATTCTCTGGAGCCTTTTTTCTTCTGTACAAGCACCTCAGTCTTCTCCATTGACTGCAAATCGGTTTAATAATATATTTCCGACAAGTAGATAATTGTTAGTTTTGCCGATACTGGAACCCCCCCCCCCCCTTTTTTTTTAATAAATGTCTAAGTTGATGTCATTCGAATAGTGTTGTGTGTGAATAATAAAGTTTGTTACTGTCAAATATGTAACATAAGATGTGAAAATGTTCTGAAATGGATTCCCTAATTTCACAGTACAGACTGGTGCAGTTTTATATCACTGGCTTGATATCTTGTTTTACGGTGCATACTTTATCGATCCCACATGTACATCGGCAGAAAGAAGAGGAACCCCACCTCCTCTGGGTATTGTTTATATATGGCTGTTTTAATATTTTCCATTCTCCGTCATTCATCCAAGTGGTGGTCACGTTTGTGTCATGGCAATGTATAACTGTACATTCAAATAAATTGGAAGAATCTTTAATATATTTTGACTTGTGTTTATTTTTAGTGATTGACCTTTCGATCGAGATGCAGAAGAAAATCATTCGTTCTGACGACGGCACAAACCAGATGAGCACTATTGGTGCCGTCAGGATGTGATAGTATGATATAATTGTTTTGTCTTCATCTGCGATCTGGTGGCGAGTGTCCGGCTGGTAATGACCCAGCCTGGCTCAGCGGCGTTTCTGCTTTGTCCAGATGCATCCGGAGAGGTCCAGTGGTCAAAAGTGAAAGTGGAAACAAATTGGTAAGAGGGTTGTGATGTGAATGTGCTTGTGTTACTGGGTTTGTGACTGTGCTTATGTGTGTGGGGGGACAAAATGTAACACGTACAATAGAGATAACGGTTTATTAATTTTTATTTAAAAACAGCTTTTCAACAGTGCTGGGTTTCAGGTGGTTTCCTTTTTTTGAAATAATTTCGCCTGCTTTAGAAAAGATCCTTTCACAGGACAGAGATGAAGTTGGGTTACAAAGAAAAGATACCGCAAGTTTGTACAAGTTTTAATAAATGAATCCCCCCCCATACTAATTATTGCAAGCAAACGCACAATAAAGGTTTGGTTTGTTATAAACGTCAGAGATGTAGATATGACACTGCATACTTATGAATAATTATGTTATTTTCTAAAAAAAAAATGAATAATTTATGCAGTGTCATAACTACATCTCTGACGTTTATGTAGTGGCCATGTGCGGACGTTCGTCTCCGTTGGCCGGCAACGCAGACGAGACATCAAAGCCTTTATATAGTCTATGCTTTATATATGATATCTATGGATCGGCCGGCTCGAGTGGCTTTGAACGTCATCACATACGTCATCAACACAAGCCTCGATACGCGCTTCACAAAACCCATCCTGTATCACTCGACACACGCTTCGCCACAGGAGGACACATCACTAGATATCACCATGTCGGTGCCTCTCACAACTGACAGGCAGCGCGGAAAGGAAGACTCTATTAACGAGGAAATTGAAAAGGTAATCCATCTTTCTTTTTTTTTTAGCTCGTCGCAGAATGGAGGCTACGCTACGTGAGCTAGCCGAGGAGCTAGCTCACGTAGCATTGACCCGAATCCGACCGTTACCAGCTCGGGGACGATGGAACGTTTTGTTAGCCAGAAATGCACACTCATATTTAACACAAAACGCCCCACCTCCTCCTCCTCTTCTTCCCCTCTCCATCACCCCCGTTGTTTCCAAACTACAGCAGAATAACCATCACCAACACAAGGACTTTGTCTGCTAATTTGTTCAGTGTGGGTCATTTTACTTCATGTCACAAACGTGAGATCAATCTTCTGCCCTTTACTGTCTCAGCTACTCGACGAGAACAACCATCTGATCCAGTCGATAAAGGACTTACATAGTAAAGGCAAAACAGCAGAGTGTTTACAGTAAGTGGTTTCCCTTCACGTCACTGTAGCTGTAAGCTCACATGGATACAAGTCCCAGGTGTGTACTGATGCTTCTACATCTCCACCTCCTCCAGGTATATGAAGATGCTGAAAAAAAATCAAGTGTACCTCGTCTGGTGTGTTTCCTGCCTAGCAGAGCCCGATCAAGACGTGCAGTCTCTCCTCCCTGCTGTGAGTATTGGTCCATGCTGATTGTTTCCACTGAGTGAAGAGTAAAGTTTAGCACCTGACCTTATTGGATCTATTGAATCTTTTAATGTTTTTATCAATGCAATGTTGCCCAAAAGGGATTGCACTGGTTTATTAGCCACCCTCATCTCAATCTCTTTCCATTTGGAGTTATAATGTTTGTCACACCACTTGACTATTGGTCCAAGTTGTGCTGCTTCATAGTAATCCTTTAAATTTGGGAGTGCCATACCCCCTGATTCTTAGCCAGTTGTAGCGTGCTATATTTAGGGCCGGAGCACTGATCAAAGTTCAGGTGAGACCCTATTGAAATTGTAAGGATTATTTATTATTATTCAGGCAAATGAATTGGCTTTTTGAGGGCTTTACCATGCTCAACTTCTTAACAAAATTTGCAGAAAGTTAGAAAGTGGTGAAAATTTACGTATTCTGAAGGAATTTTCAATGGGCGTCGCAAAATGGCTCAACGGTGCCCCCCCGAGACCCCTGGAACGTGTTCACATTTACCGGCCTTCACAAAAATCAATATACAGGTGTATCATGACCAGACAAACAAAAAATCTTACATCAAAGGCATCAAAGGACATACATGGACCATGAATCCTTTGATGCTGAGCCGCAAACAAACAGCTCCACTCCTGCAGTGTCAGTCTTCCTAGATCAAAGGAAACTTTATGTTTTGCAAAGGTCACGTCTATTTCTCGTTATTTTTGTTTTTTCAGGCAAAAAGCATGCAACGCTTCAAAATGCATGTGCTCGGGCACACCCTGTGCTGCTTTGCAGCCCTAGAAATGTTATTTTATTATTAGGGCCCGAGCACTGATCAAAGGTCAGGTGAGACCCTATTAAAATTGTAAGGATTATTATTATTATTATTTAGGGCACGAGTACTGATCAAAGGTCAGGTGAGACCCTATTGAAATTGTAAGGATTATTATTAGGGCCCGAGCACTGATCAAAGGTCAGGGAGGACCCTATTGTTATTGTAAGGATTATTATTATTATTATTATTATTCAGGCAAATGAATTGGCTTTTTGAGGGCTTTACCGTGCTCAACTTCTTACCAAAATTTGCAGAAAGTTAGAAAGTGGTGAAAATTTACGTATTCTGAAGAAATTTTCAATGGGCGTCGCAAAATGGCTCAACAGTGCCCCCCGAGACCCCCGGAAGGTGTTCACATTGACCGGTCTTCACAAAAATCGATATACAGGTGTATCATGACCAGACAAACAAAAAAGTATTAGGTGCAATTGGAAAAACACAACAGGAAGCCTGCTATTTTACATTTAGTGGCCATTTTGGCCATACTCCACATTTTTACTTTGATATACTTGTACCAGGGTTTTCATCGGATCAACTTCAAATTGAGATGAGTGTCATCACAACAAGATGGAGATAAAAACTGACTGACGGATTTTTTTTTTTTTATTAGATTTTAAAGGGACAACGGAAATCAGCCAGATTCCCGGATCCGGAGCAACAGGAAAATGAGGTAAGCGGATCGTTTGATTTGAGATTTCAACCTAATATCTTTATATATGCTTTTTAAATATCTTTTTTATTCTTGGTTTTTTACCGTTCCAAATGAACCTCGAAATCATTTTGTCCCAGGTTTTAAACCTTTCTAGCGGTATCTTAACAGGAAGGGACTGGAAGAAATACAACAGCCTAGGGAAAATGTTAATTTTAATAATGTCGATTTTTGAACTGAAGTCCAGTGATATGGTCGACCATCTCTCAATATCCCTCTTAATTTGTAGGTGGATGTGATCATAATTTATTTTCTGAAGATGGCTTATCTGTTTTGTTAAGGTTACCCCAAGATATTTTATGCTTTCTGAGTTCCATTTCGATTTATAGGTGTTTGTAGTTTCTTGGGACGGGGTATAAATAAAAGTCAGAATCTGTGTTTTACTCACATTTGCTTTATATCCTGAGTGGTCTCGGTATATACTTATAAGTTTCATCAAATGTGTTAGGCTTGCATCAGGTCTTTCTAAATATATTATAACATCGTCTGCAAACAGACTTATTACATGTTTTTGTTATTTTATATTTATTCCCTTTATTTCCTCACACTGCCTTATAGCCTGCGCCAGAGGTTCAATGTATAAGGCAAAGAGGAGTGGGGACAGGCAACATCCTTGGCGTGTTCCCCTCTGCAACTTTATGTTTTTTGTTAGACTACCATTAATTTTTATTCTAGCTATAGGATTCTGGTAGATTGTATTGATGCATTTCATGGCTTCTTTGTTAAATCCAAATCGTTACAAAGTTAAATATAAAAATGTCCAATTTACGCTATCGAAAGCCTTTTCGGCATCAAGACTCAGCAAAATAGCCTTAGTTTCCTTAATTTGTATCGAGTTTACTATTTGCAGGGTCCTTCTTAGGTTATCTAATGTTTGTCATCCTGTAATAATTCAGTTTGGTCATCGTCAATTAATTCTGTCATGAAATTCTGGTATCTCCTTGCTATAATGGATGTGTGTATCTTGTAATCTACATTGAGTATAGAAATGGGTCTGTAATTTTTACAATATTCTGCGTCTTTACCCTCCTTGGGGATTACAGATATGATTGCTTCATTCCATGAGGGTGGCAATCTACCTTCCTTAAGGGTATAGTTAAAGGATGAAACAAGGAGAAGGGTTAGTTCTTCTTTAAAAGTTCGGTACCACTCCGATGGAAAACCGTCACTTCCTGGTGATTTATTCGCCTTAAGCCTGGATATTTCCTTAGTTATTTCTTCAGGGGTTATAGGTGCTGTGAGAACATTGTTTTGCTTTTCTCCAATAGATGGCAGATCAAGTGAACTAAGGAACTGTCTTTTTGCATCTTCATCCGATGAGGGTGGTTGAGAGTATAGTTTTACGTAGTAGTCTCTGAATGTGTTCTCTATTTGTACTTCATTATGTCTGAGTTGGTCTGTGGAAGAGTCTCTGATCTTATACTATATCGTGTTAATCCCTTGTTTCCTAATTCTTCTTGCCAGAAGCCTTGTGGCTTTAGGGCCTGTTTCATAATAATCTTGTTTCAGAAATTTTCGCTCCCTAATATATTATCTATTTCCCCTTTAATATCCTTTATTTCTTGTTGGATTTGGCCTGTGTAAGTAGTTTGGCGTTGTACCTCAAGATTTTTTAGTCTTTCCACTAAGTTGAGATACTTTGCCTGCTTAAGTTTTTTTTGTCTTGACGTGATGGCTATTAATTTCCCCCTTATCACCGCCTTCACTGTGTCCCATAAGATTGTTGGGTTGATTTCTTCTGTGTCATTTTCCTCAATGCTTATCCCTATTTCATTTTTAATTTGTTCTGTCGTTGTCTTGTTGTTCACTATGCTTACATTCAGTCTCTAGGCCTTTTATTCAAAAGTACATTTAAGTGGACTGCATTATGGTCTGAGATGTCAGCCACACCAATTCTACAGTCTTGTACTTTGTGTAAATCCCAGTTATTCATAAAAATATAGTAAATTCTAGAGTGTGTGTTATATAAAGTAGAGTAATGTGTAAAGTCTTTTTCCCTTGGATGCAGTTCACGCCATACATCAACCAGTCCATGTTCCTTTTAATTTTCTAAGGCCATGACTGAGAATAATGATTTAAAGAATTGTTTAGTACTCTCGGGAGAAGCATATACATTTATTAGTGTAACCACCTCTTTCTGTAATTTCCCCTTCACCATAATATATCGTCCCTCTGTATCCTTGATTTCTTTGAGACACTCAAAATTAGTCGAGTTTTGTATAAGTATTGCCACACTTCTTTTGTTGCTTTGTTTACATGTAGGTGTTTCTAAAACCGAATTTCTTCAGCTTTTCATGTTCTTCCTGGGAAAGGTGTCTTTCCTGCATAAAGACAACTTGGGCCTTAAGTTCTCATTTTCAAAATTATCTTAGATCTTTTAATTGGATTGTTCAACCCATTAACATTTAACGACACTAACGATATGCTGTTCATTTATAACTTTGGAGAATGACGTTATACATTTCTTTCGGACCCTTATTGCAGCCATGAGAATAAACAACAGCCCAAAGAACATTGAGCAACTCAACACTGAAAAAAACCGAACTAAGACAGTAGGCACTTGCCCCCCACGTTTCCCCCGTGGGTTGAGGGGAAGATCCCATGAAATATGGGGGCCCTTCCTTGGTGAGGTCTATTGTTGTTATACAGATTTTCTTGAACATCTGTCTCATTATAGCTCACACATACAGCATCCGATCAATCCTAACAATGAGGACTATTAAGTCCAATCTCGCAGGTCCACCTATATACAAACTCTTAGACTATTTATCTTCAGTGTCTTTTATGTGTTATCTTTCACTTACTTATTCATGTAGATGCACTCACATACTTTGTTAGTCCATTCCTCTGTATTTCTGCAGTCTTTGTTTTGCTCGTGTTGCGGTGTCCTCTTTGTTTCCCACCCGTTGCCATGGCCACGCTCTCTTAAGGTTCACCTCAGTCTCCGCGGAAGACGCTCCTCTCACCGTCAGGCTGCTCTCCATCCCCGTCTAAGGTGCACCTCTCCCCGCCGGGACAGTTGTCGCTCCGATCCCTCTCTCGCTCAGGTCTTTTGCAGCCTCTCTCGCAGTTTCGTATGTTTTCGGGCCGGTGTCCCAGTGTATCCTCATTCTGGCCATGGGTGTCTGGAAACGGATTCCTCTTTCTTTTAAAGCTTTTTTAATTCCCGCGTACTCCTTTCTTTTCTGAGTTATTTCCGTGGCGTAGTCATGATCAAAGAACAACGCTCGGTTGTTATGTTGTGGTTTTTTCTTCCAGGCTTCCCTCAGTACCATCTCTTTTGTTGTGTACTGGAGGAAGTTCACCACGATAGATCTCGGGGGTTTGCTGGAGTCCGGTTTTGGTGCCAGAGCTCGGTGTGCGCGTTGTATTTGCAGGTCCATCTCTGCCGGCAAGGCGAGCTCCTTTTTAAACAACTGTTCTATGAATTGTGCGGCTGAGCTGCCCTCTGTTCCCTCTTCCAGGCAAAAAATCCGAAGATTGTTTCGCCGGTTTCTTCCCTCTTGGCCGGTCAATCTTTCTTGTAGTATTTTCTGCTGCTTCAGTGTTTGGAGCAGCGCCTCTTTCACCTCCACATTCCAGTTCTCCGTCTCGTCAATTCTTTGCTCAGCCTCCGCGATTCTCACCGTTTGTGTTGCTAGCTCCTTCCCCGTGTCTGCTAGCTTTTGGTTAATGTCTCTCTTAAGAGTTCTTCCTTTAGTTCTCTTTTCATTTCCTTTTTGAGTGTGGCGAGCTCGCTTTTCATTTCCGTTCTGAAGTCGTTGATTTCTTTAAAGATGTCTTTCAGACCTACATGCAGCGCTTCGACAGCTCCAGGCTCCATGTTTTCGTCTTCTTCCCCCGTGTCAACCATGTCTTCTCCGTCGTCCGGCAGTTCGGGTTGTTTAGCTGGGTTTTTGGTATTTTTTCATCCTCTCGATCTTTCTCCCATTTTCATGCTCAAGGCCAAAATGTTAAAACTCGTTTTAATAACTAAGTTCGGGGTTTTTTATCGAGTTTTGATCGGGAGCTAGCTGTCTATTCTGCCATCTTGAGCTGGGTCCCAAGTGACTCTCGTTACATGCTTTATTTAAGGTGTCTATTTTCCAACAAGTTTTACAATTAATGATATAATAAAAAATGCTCTGTAATATAAAAAAACAAAATTTTTTAGTTTTTAATATTAAGATTTTCTTGTCATAGCTTTAAGGAAATGACCTATCCAAACTTTATGTTGCCTGAGCAAGACTAAAGGCTACAAGTCTTAAGGCCGGCGCATGCTTCTGCGTCGTCAGGGGCCCGCAGGCAGTAAAGGCTCTAATATACTTCTACGTAATCCGTGTCTCGGAGAGGTCTCAGCGGGGGGTAAAGAGTCTTTTTGATTTTTACCTCTCCGACCAGATCCGACTTCGTTACGTCGAAAAAAATTCACCGCCAAACCCATAGGCGGCGCAATGGAAGGCGAGCTCAGAAAAACCTACCCCAATTATCGGAAGAAGAAGTCCACGTGTGTTTGTTTATCTCTCTCTCCCACACACTGAACCACGGCAACTAACAGAACTAAATAAAGTGTCACCCAGCAGGTCAAGATGCTGATGTTATCGTTTCTTAGAGCAGCGGTTCCCCGGGCTTGTTTCCGAACTTTGTTGCTGATTCCACAGCTTGAAGCTCCGTGTAGCTTGAGGCTAGACAGAGCTAGCTCCGTGTAGCTGCTAGCTCCCCCCCCAGCTTCCACACACAGTCAGCAGGGACTCTCGGCACTAACTACTACTTTGCTTCAATCAGACAACATCTCGTAAAGTAAACAGGAAGTAAACCGGAAGTTTGAGGTCCGGAAATGACGTCGAACAGAAATGACGCCGTACGGAAATGTGGTCATACGGAAATTATGTTGTTCGCGGACCAATCACAGCCAAGGGGCTGGCCTTCAGCTCTCCGACATGACACGGATAGTTAGAAAAGTCAGGCCTGTACGAAAGGCTCTCCGAAGCCCTCGGAGAGGGCGTTTCTCGACGTATAGGGCAGTCTTATCTGTCCGTTGTTTCACAAACGCAAAGGCATAAATTGGCCTTAAGCTGTAACGCAGGACTCGTTGTCATTCATGGTTCTCCAACCGTTGCGCGTGTTGCCATGCAATTCCCCGCCAGAACACTAGGCGCAGTAATGTTTTTTGTCAAAGTCGGCTCTTCTTCGTGTGTTGCACGAAGAAGAGCGATTTATTTACATCGCCACGGCGGCTCCGCAGAGCCTTTTTCTGGCGGAAAAATCCGCTGGTTAGTGACGGGTTATACTAGTGGACATAGTGTCGGATCTCTTCTGCCAAGTGCTCTTCTAACTGGTCCATATTCGTTCTTCTAAATCTTCCGTGGTTTCCGGGCATGAACCGGATATGCGACTCCGAAAATGATGTAGTCAGCAGACCAATCACAGCCCTCGCGGCCGGGTGACGCTTGCGGGGCTTTGCCGTCTAGTTAGAAAAATTGGCCGACGCACGTAAGGACGTAGGAAGGGCCGTGAGGGGCCCGGAAGAGCTCTTGCGTCTCCGTTCCCGTGAAAACGCAGAAGCATGCGCCGGCCTTTAGTGTCTCCGCCTTGTCTCTTTGAAGCCCCACAGCTCTGTGGGAAGTGTCACCACCTCACATTAACCTGCAAAAAAATATTTGTAGTTATAAATGACTTAAATGAGCATACCTTATTCAGTGAGTCTTCATGTACCACATGTCTATCTGTAGCCCTCATTTACACATGATGAATCTTTCTAAATGGTTCTTCTCCTTGTTGATTGGACCTCCCCCCAGCCTCCTCACGGTCAAGCTATCCCCTCTGAGGGAATGGTCAGTGGTGGCCCTCCAGCCCCACACATGCAGAGCCAGATGAATGGACAGATGCCTGGTAAGTAACCAACCCCCCCAACAAACTTCCCTCCCTCCTCTGTCTTTCTTTTCTCTCCCCTTCTCTCCCATCACAGTGCCTGTCTCACTGTGGTGAGACAGGCACTGTGAGGGAGGTTGCTTTGCTGAAGGATGATGTCACCCATTTGCCAGTTCTGGTGGTCTTAGACTTTTCTCCATTTGAATACGCTCTCTGCTTTAGTAACATTGTTTATTTTAATGTTTGCTGTGTTTAGATGTGTTTGCAAATGTAACATTTCCACTTTATGTTGTTTTTCCAATGGCATGTTTCTAAATGTCAAAGAAATGTAATCAAGGCTTGATATCTTATTATCTCAGTATTACCCGCACACTGTGCCAAGTTGGAGTGTTATATAGCGCTATATCCTAAAAACTTTGACAACCAAAGATGGATAGATCATCCTTTGATGAAAACCCAAACTGGTTCACAGTTCTGCTTTTACAACAACATCATTATATGTATATGATATGGAAACAAATCTTATCACAGTACTTTTTTCCTAATCAGTCGATCGTTATATATCGCGATATTTATCCAATCAGCGACGCTGCACTCCGGTGCATTGCTCATGAACCCGTTCATATTTTTGGCAAACGCTGAACTCGCGCGTAGAACTGATCTGTATAAAAATCTATATATTATGTTCCCGGATTAACGAGGCGTCGCTTCTTCTGCAACAATGAGGATAAAACACTACGGGAAGAATTTATCTTTTGTGTGTACCTCTTCACACACAAACCGCTAATCACGCGGGATATTCACCATCTAGTCCTATATTCTAAAACAGTTATTAATCGATAATGTCGGATCATGACTCGGGACGTTCCGTCACTTTAACCCTGATGTCCTGTCTGCGTGTTACGTCTCCTGTTGGGTAGCAGGTTTAAATATCTCACATAAACTCTAGAGCAGAGAGACAAAGTAAACGTCAGTCATGTACTTATCTTATGGTCATAATAACTTGTGATCAGTGATGGTGTTTATTAGGGATGGGCATTCGATTAAATTGTCTTCATCGATCGTCGGGACAGTTAATGACGAATTTTCGATTAATTATTATATTTTTATATTAAAATTCACTATTTATGGGCTGTTAAAATGCAGTGAAAATAGAAAAAACACAGCGTGTTTCCTCATTGAGATCTTTATTACAAGATGAACAAATCTTGTTGCAGTTAAATGGGATGTTCAATGGTTACACTTGAAAATATGCGCTGCGGTACTCTTCAGCCCCGCTGAGAGAGCAGCTAGCCGCTGAGAGCTAGCTGGACTCCGCCGCCCTCGACCTCCTACTCTGGCCGTTGTCCCGTCCCCACTCCCGGAACCCCTCTACCAGACCCGGCCCTGTCCGGGTCAGAAGGGGCTAGCTTTGGAGCTAGCCTCGGCTAGCTGCGGAGCTCGGCTTCATGTCCGCACGCGGACCCTCAGTCTACGGGGAAGGGAACCCGGAGAGACCCGGGTCTGGGTGAGGGGTTTCGGGATTGATGACATGTCAACAACCGGACTGAGAGGTCGAGAACCGTCAAATCCAGCTAGCTCCCAGCGGCCAGCCGCCGGTCCCCCAGTGGGGCTTGTCGAGTAACTCCGGGCTGCTTCCTACAGCTGCTAACGTCATCACTGTGCTGCGTTCAGGCAAATCAGATATTCTGCCCTCCTACTCATGCGCTCATGGAGACGTATAGCTTCGCAGTTTTGGCAGTGAACGCAACAGAATTTCGTCGAAGACAAAATATGTCCTAGACGAAGTTCTTTATGATCAATTAATCGATCGTCGATTAATTATGCCCATCCCTAGTGTTTATTGGTAAATTGTAAAGTGAGCGCATGTCAGAGGGAACTGAGGAGGAAGCAGACTCCGACAGAGACTCTTGACACAGGACGACCTGACCTTTTAATGTGCGTCTGTGTGATCCTGAAGCAGTGATGGTTATAATCATTCAGGGGTGGAAAACCCGCTGAAACTGTGAACACAGTGGAAAACATGATTATGATTATGTTCAGTCACTGCATCGATGCAGAGTCGTCCACCTCTATGTAGGAACCCAAACATTAGCACGTGTGCTGCTGTCGGCTGCTCCTCCTACGCTGCTGTGTGCATCAACCGAACCTGACCTGGCAGTCACTCTATTCCAGCGGCATGATTGGTTCGGTGCAGCGATCATTATTATTGGTTGTTCTTGTTGTCTCTCTAAACATGGATGGAATGAGTTATGGAATGCCTGCCGGGGTCAGGTCAGTTTGCTCTGAAACAGGTTCTGGCAGAAAAATATCATTCATTATCAACTGATCATTTCAGTGGCTCTAAAGTCTAAAGGAAGCTTTTTTGGTTTAACATTATCAAATTTTTAGAACCGTTTCTGCATTCTGAAGAAAATTCCCAGTGTGAACAGAACTCAAGTGCACATGAGGATAAATTAGAATTATTTTTGTGTAGTTATTACTGACTGTGTCTAAGTTTACTCAAAGCTATACACATTCATAATTTAACAGTGAGTTCTCTGTTTGTCGCAGGTCCCTCCCAAAGTGCCCCGGTACCCCAACAGTACCCCAACGATCCTCAGGGGCAGGGGCACTGGCAGCAGTATTGGGTCTATTGCCCTCCTCAAACTGCCCCCCCCCAGGGCCGGCAGCAGTGACCTTACTGTTAAAACCAAGTGAGTATACCCACAAGACTGGACAGTCACAGAGACTCGTCTACACATCGGTCTTAGTTTGTCCCTTTCATGATGTTTATTGCCAGAATAAGTTGTATATGTTGTGTAATTCTCAGTGAGACATCAACCTGAGTGGAGTTAGAAGGTAAACATTTAAAGGTAGTATGTTGTGCATGCTGTCATCAAATTGGGGGGTAATTTCTGTTCTTCCCGTCAAGAGTGAATGTGTTACTAGAGGGTGTATCTGTCACTTGTTAACCTGAGTCATATCCTGGCTAATGTGGTTTGCCATACCAGTGAAATATGAGGGCTGTAAGAGGATTCTTCCTTAAACGTGATGCAGACTGCTCTGGTGTTTAAGAGGAGACCTATTTGTTGCCCTTTATTTCCTGTGGTCTCATGTGGGGACCACAGCTACTCTTTGATATCTTTATCTTTGAATATTCAGGGGCACATGAGGAAATAAAGACCCGGGGATTTGAACCCCTGACTAGCTCTATAAGAAGCAAAGGTAATGGTTGCTGTGAAGACCTCAATGTCCAATCTAGACGTTTGACCACCTAGCCTTAATTTTTCATTTGTTATGTTTCCTCTGTCTGTTTTGTCTCTATCCTTCTTCCATCTTTCTCTTTTTTTTTCCTCAAATTTTTTTCTTTTCTATCTATTTTTTCTCAAAGTTTTTGGTTTGTTATTAACCAGGGGTCGAATTGTAAGTCATGAGGTCCAGAACAAAGCATGCTTTATCATCTACAGTGAGACGGCCAAAGCTTAGCTGCTTTGACTGTGTCTCTTTACAACTCTGGTTGTAATGACTTTTATGCTTTTTATAAAACTTTCAAATGATTGATATTCACATTATGATGTTATGTATATGAAAATGTCAACGTTTGTCTCCAAATTTGTTCCCTATGTATTTGCCATTAATTCCAAACACATACTTCGACCCCTGTTTAGTAATGCATTCAATACTACATGAACCTGTCTCACTTGAAGTTAGTATCCTCTCTTTACTGAGGAAAAGGGTCCTCTGCCAAACTGCAGCTGAAACCTGAGGTAACAAGTTACAATATAGAGCACATAAGTTGAGGCCATACTGCCACCTGCTGGTCAACACCAGCAAATGCACCATAAATCATGGTTTGCAGTACATGTTTTTTGCGCCCCATTGAGATTTGTGACTAGAAGTGTTTACTTTGTGCTTTTACTTTGAGTAACATGTGTCTGTCACATTTCTCTCCACAGAGCCAGTACGGAAATTACCAGCAATGAGAGAAGGTCACAGCAACCCCCACAGCTCTGCTCTAATCTCTGTCTGAGCTTTGACCTCGGGTCTATCGCTCAGCAGACTTTAAAGATGGTTGCAGCTCACTGAGATTCTCTCAGACACGAACATGCAACCCTCAAAAACACAAGATACGTTTGCCCCCCGTCTTTTTAGACTGTCATCCTTGCCTGTAAAATGTATTCTGTTGGTCATGTACATGGACTTGATCAGTGTCAAAGTCCGTGACTCTCCCTCTGTTCCAGTATGTCTCAAAGCAGCAATGCCTTAAAAAAAAAAAAAAAAAAAAAAAAAAAAAAAGGAACTGCCTTATGCTTCAGCATTGCAGATTGTGAAACGAGCTAACAAATTCATTTTCTTGGGGTAACAGAGATTTAAATTTACAGTTTCAATCTACTGTGGTGCATTGTTTCTCTCCGGTTCAGCTCCGCGTTCATAAGAAGCAATAATGCCAGCAGTAGAGAAACGTGTGGGTGCTTAACATACGGAATAATGCACCCGACAAACTTCCTGCTAGGCCATGGTACATGTCTTGATGTATGTGATGATGTATAAATATATTTTATGCTTTTTAGACCAAGCTAACATTGTATAAGACATCATAAACTAGTACTAAAGCTGTGTTGTTTATTTCATCAAATGTATGTGTCTGTGTTTTTTATGATCTTTAAAATGTTGATCCCATCCAGCACATTATGTTTGTTTTTCCTTTATTTCTTTGTTGTGTTGAATTGGATCTGCTAAATAAATGACATGGACACTGTAAAAGAGAATAAAAAAAGGCCAAACACCTGGTATAAAGAAATGTTGAAAACATAGCAGTTGCTCTATTGTTTGCTTTTCTTGTTTGTTTTTTGATATAAATGAAATTTGGATCATTAATACTTTTTCCAAACAACATCACCTGACATGATATTGTCCAATGCTCCTCATATATGTGCTCAAACAGGTGATATGTAGCATGGATTCCCTAATTTCACAGTACAGACTGGTGCAGTTTTGTATCACTGGCTTGATATCTTGTTTTACGGTGCATACTTTATCGATCCCATATGTACATCGGCAGAAAGAAGAGGATCCCCACCTCCTCTGAGTATTGTTTATATATGGCTGTTTTAATATTTTCCATTCTGTCATTCATCCAAGTGGTGGTCACGTTTGTGTCATGGGAATGTAAAACTACATTAAAATAAATTGGAAGAATCTTTAATATATTTTGACTTGTGTTTATTTTTAGTGATTGACCTTTCAATCGAGATGCAGAAGAAAATCATGATATGATATAATTGTTTTGTCTTCATCTGCGATCTGGTGGCGAGTGTCCGGCTGGTAATGACCCAGCCTGGCTCAGTGGCGTTTCTGCTTTGTCCAGATGCATCCGGAGAGGTCCAGAGCACATCTACACCCCAAATTACCCTCCGCGTCTCTCTCTCTCCCTCTCTGCTCCCCCCAGAGAGGGAGAGGGACTACCTGTCACATTGGGGGGAGTGATACAGATGGCACGCCAGATGTGTGGCCGAAGCATGTGATGGGCGAGCGGTGCTGGTGTTAAGAGGGCCACAGACTGCTGGGCCTGCCTCTGTGCCAGGGATGAGTGTCTGTGTGTGTGAGTGCAGCACAAGTCCTTAAAGGAAAGATGGGAAGTGTGAACGCTTTACGATTGCACCTATGTATAAAAATGTGTTTGTGTGCATTTTTGTGTGATACTGCTCAGGTTTAGTGGCATCTCCCAGTCACCCCAACCATCCTGCTGCTCCACAGCTGGCCGCCCCACCCTTCCCAGCTGCCACTGTGGCTCCCCCCGGCCCCTCCGCTTGGCAGAGCCGGCGTTTTGGGCGCTCCCCCACCAGTCCTCCCTGGCAGCTGCTGCCCTCAGCTGTGCTCTCGCAGACGGTATTGGGGTCGGACAAAGTCACTCCTCCTGTGACTGTGTCTGGGGCCGTGGGGGGAGGATGAAGAGGTGGCAAGGAGACTCACCTCCTCTGTAAGATCTCCTTTAAACGCTGAATTTAAAGTGGTGAGCATAGATCTGGGAGTGAAGGCCGAAGGAGGAATCCTGGTCGAGTGTAAATACATCTTGTGTTGGTTGAGAACGATTCATTGGAGTAGGTCAACATCACAAACTACAGACTTACACAAACAAGCTGTGTGACTCTAAATGAGCGATCAAGGCAGCTTCCAGGAGAGAGAGTGTGGAGAAGTGGCAGCATCATTTAAGAGGATCATCATCTTTTTCAATATTTTGATAATTATAATTCAGGGCACCTTTCACAGGAGGCTCCTAAGCACGGAGGGGAAAATGACATTGTGATCATAGCTGGCAGGCAAGATGTGATCTCTCTCTCTCTCTCTCTCTCCCTTGCTCTCTCTCCCTCTCTCACTAGCTCTCCCTTTCACTCTCTCATACCCACACTCTCGGTGTGACAGAAAGTCTATGGGGAGGTATAAGAGGTAGTTATGGGGGGAATGCAGCAGCCTCCACAGTTTAATTGGAGATGTGTCACACTAAATAAATGGTGCAAAAACAAGCGCTGACTGGAGGCTTGAGGGAGGGGCCCTGGGGATGCAGCCTGTTTTATTGGGCAGGAGCTTTGCACCGCTCCAGGGTGAAACGGGGCTATGCACTGCCGAGATACCCTCCAACCACCAAAGCACCAGGCCCTTCCACAGACGACTGTGGAGCAAGAGACAAAGGCATTAATTTCAGCGTGCAGAAAATCATCTTATTGGTGCTGGGGAGAAGGAGTCTCTGAACCTGGTGACCTGATTGTTTCTCCTCCAATAAAAAAGGGGGCACCATCATCACACCTCATCTGCAATTTCAATATCTACACGCTGGCCGGTGAACAAATCCATACTTGTATAAAAAAATTGTGAGTAAGTGCTGTGCATGTGCCTCACTCCCTCCTAGATCTTCTGTACGTCAATTTATGTTTTGAGGAGACGCCAGCCAACGGCCTCCAGCCAATCCCATTTCCCTGTGTAATCCATACATGACCCCAGAGTTACCAGGAGAATGTGTTTTCCAATATTCTATCAATGTGGATATTACTATTGTCTTGCTTTACCAATGCTGCATGTAGTATTTGTGTGCGCGCGCGTGTGTGTGTTGAGTGCATGCATGCGTGTGTGTGTGTGCACGAACGCAGATTCCAGAGTTCATGGCATGAGTTTTGATTTACCTCCACAGTGCGCTGCAGTAATTGGATGTGACACCATTCTCTCTGCTCTCCCCGGGGGATATAACAGGAATCTGACTATTATGGCCCCAGTCATGAATATGTCACGACAGCTGCAAACAAAGGCCTGTGATTTGGATAAGACTCTGTATGTTGTCTCTGTGCTGATATATGAGATAAATGCTATAGGGGTAAATGAGATTTCTGTAAAGCAATTTGCGGTGTTTACAAAGAATGATTAATTGCCATTGTTCGGTGAGAAAATATAAAAGCCAAAGCGACGGCGGAGACGATGAGCAACATGACGTGTTCATCACCGCATTCTCACCTCCCAGATCTTTGTAAAAGCCATTACTCCTAGTTTCAAAACAACTACTTTTGCAAGTGAAATCCACAAGCAGGGCGATCCCCTGGAAAGACATTGTTTTGCATGCGCCCGACGCTCGGTGCTTTGTTTAAATCCCATCGTTTGTTGAGGGTTTAGCCATCAAATCAAATTGAGTGTGCTGTTTTGTATGTGTTCTAGCCTCATAAAAGTAGTCTCTGGGTGAAATAGCAGGTATGCTGATATCAGTATTCCCACAGCCTGCATAATTGCTGTAATTTGCTTTCCCTTTGGGTAATCTGTAAACATGGCTGTTTTGATGTTTTTGGCATCCTCCATTGGCTGAGCTCTCGGCTCCTCCAGCGGAGCCCCCATCCCAGCCCAGGGTGACACAAATAGATCCTTCCCCAGAAGGCGCACGTAGTTCCACATGGGCACAATCAATACAGCCCAGTCATCGCTGGAGCTGTGGCAGTATTAAAAGCACCCCGTGAGCTGGTTCTCCCCATGCCGGTGTTTTAGGGAAATAAAGCTATTGATCCTCCGGGGCCTCTGGCAGAGCATTAACCTGGGCCCGCAAATTAGAACGTGCTCATCTGGACACATCTGCCTGCAATGTTCCCAAAAAGCCAGTCCCAGGGAGAGAAAAGGAGGGCTGCGAGGCCTGCTGCTTCCAATGATGAGTAGAGCGCTACTTGACGCCTATGTCGGAGCGGGGGAGGCGTCTGGATGCCCAGGACTTCCATTAGAGGCCCAGGATGGTGGCATGGGTCGATGTGGTCAGGTTTGGTCGGGGGTACTCCATCTCGGATCAGTGTGGTTCCTTCCCCCTGATGCCGGGAGAGAGGGGGCTGACCTGCAGTAAACCTGAGCTCCTGACTGGAAGGACAATGAGGGAAAGGGCTGCTTGTTCCAGTCGTGTCCAAGATGCTGCCTCTTTGCCTCTTTTGTGCACTTTTATGTCAAAAAACTGAATTTTCCATCGCGTTTCACAGATTTATCCAGAGGAACTAGTCTAACTTCCATGCAGGCTTTCTCTGAGTCACCCTGCAAACAGTAAATATTCATTGATTTATCCTCTCATTTGAAATATCATGTACCACAACTCTTCAGCGCAGCGGTAAAATGCATTTTCCTCATTTGGAGATTACATATTTATTTGTCTGAGAAAAAACCTGAACCGCACCAGGAGGCTGTGTGAGCCACTGATTCAAATGGGTGTAATCAGTAATTATATTTGACAAAGAGATCAGAGTCTGGATACACACAGATAGAAGCACAAACATGACCACATCTACATGCACAAACACACAGCGTTAGTAAAGACCAGCTTGTTGTCATTCCTTCATTTGAACCACGTCTCCCAGATGTATGACGCGTCACCCCTTCAATCCTTCTTTTGGCAGAAGAACATGTGAATCTAAACCACATTTATGTTCTGAATGCAGGAGATCTGTTATATGATGAGGAGAATCCACATATTTCCTCTTTCTACCACATTATACGCTCACATAGACAAGAGACACTTTGGAAACTTTCCCTCTTTTTATTTTTTCCTCGGTCTGCCCTAACAGTGGGAAGCTTGGAAGTTCTCTGCCCCAGTTCTCCATGTCCTTGAGAGTTGTGCCTTCGGGCCGGGGCTGGTGGGGTCCCGCCGAGCACAATGTGTGCTTCTCACTCTGGCTCCCGCTGTACTCCGCTGCCCCTGCATGGCTCGGGAGAGTTGCCAAGCTCGGAGGGGTTGTAAGTGCGAGTGGGGGAGCGCACACGTTACCGCAGAACCGCTCCAAACATCTCACTTCCTTTTTTTTACCCGATTGCACGACGGTTGACCGGATATAAATCACTCCCCCGAATTGGCTGACTGCAATGGCAGACTGCTTGGGGAAGATGCTGTTATTAACAATCAGACTAATTGCAACAAACAGTGTGAAGTTGTTTTTTTTTTTTTTGCAAAGGTTAAACATGAGTGGAGAGTGTGTGAGGCCAACTTCGTGAAGTCAACAAAAGCGTAAATTTAATTCTTCTTATTTCAATTTTCGTTCAGCGACTGAATAAAATCATATGAATGGGTAATTATTTGATGGTCATAATTTGTGCTTGACAAATCCCTTTATATTTTATTCAGTTCGTCTGAATTTGTTTCTTTTTGTTGCAATTAATATGGATATTGGCCAAGAGCAAAGATAAAGATCCATTTTCTAATATTTTGTCCTTGGATTGTGCACTCGGGGAATTCACTCCCCTTTTTCTTTTTCCGTTTCCCTGGCTAAGGCATGGGGAATTGGTGGGATGAGAGGCTATTCCCTAAATAGCCCATGGCAAGAGGTATCCTGATTAGCATGCTGCCTGCTCTCTGGCAGCAGTCCTCCAGGCCACCAGCGCTATCACTTACGTGCTGTTTGTATTTGTAGTTGATAGTGTGTGCTGTTATAATTGGAATGAGCTCAGGAACCTCGTTTGCTTTTGATCCGCTGCCAGCCACTCAGAGTGCTACTGGGCCACAGCTCTCACCTCAGCGCTCCCAGTGGATTATGGGAAACTGCAACGCTTATGTTCTAAAAAGCGCCTGACAGCATCTCACTCAAGGTCGAACAATACCATGGTAAGAGAGGGGAGTAGAACAAAAAAAAAAGAAAGAAAGATGGAGGAAAAAGTTGTGCAGATATTTGATGTGACTGCCGGTATCGAGTGGGGAACCACGAAAATGGTATTTGAGACTTGTGAGAGCAAAAATCAAAGTAGACGCACGATTGTTTGGAGGAGTTTCAATAACACACAAGGGTATATGTGGAATTACAGCTCTCTGAAGACCTGAGCATTTTTAACAAGCTAATGTGTAGATGTGGAAAGTGATATTCAGGGTTAATGTGCACAGTCACACCTGGAAACACAACACAGGCCATTTTCACAGCAGACATTTTGACTGGTCATGGTTGTTACTAATAACGGTTATGTTGCAATGATCTCAGTTGTTGATTTGGCGACACCTGTGGTGAGTGGTGGTAATAGCAGCAAAAGCATTTTGATAGAATAGCAAACACCCAATGAGCAGCAACTTTGTGAAGAGCAGAGAAAAAAATTCCCTTTTGATTAAAAATAAATAAATCAGAGACTTAATGCATGTTATTCCTAAGTAATTTTTCATACAACAACAGGGAATGGCAGCAGGAAATCAATACAAATATGTTTTGTTGTGTAGACACATTTATGGAAGAAATAAAAAATTCAGGTACTGAAATTAATGACAAATATATTGCGTTTCCTGTGTTGGCTTGAAAGTAAAGAGCCATTTGTGTTTCACTACCTGAATGCCTTTATTGTGAAGCAGCAGCGGAAGGAAATGTTTCAATTGGATGATTAGTAACATTCTGCAGGAGAGTGAACAGCAACAACAAGGCTGATCAAATAAATGTAGAGACAGTAACATCGGATTACATGCGACACAGTCTCTCTCTAAATCCCTTGTGTGGTAATTTGGATCCAGCTCAGCAGTGAAAACTGCGCTTTAAAAATTGAAAGTACTTTAATGACAGGTAATTAGAGAATGTAAATACACTGGATGATTTTTGCTAAATAATATGCATAACCAGATTGTAAAATTGGACTTGATTCAAAAGTAAATCTTAATATCATCGGGCCTCCAACTTTCCCATCAGGCCATGACGATGTGACAGTGAGCCAACATGCACAATATCAGGATCCGGAAACTGATGTAGTTGAAGATAATTCAGCCAACATTAATTTTTTTATTTATAGATGTGTTTATTCCAACTGCGACACGTTCAGACGTCTGCAGTAAAAATACATTTTAAAACCCCACAGTCCCAGTTCTGTCCTTCACTGGTTCTCATGCAACATTGAACACATCCTAACTCTGTGATGACAAAACAGGCTTTTACCCGAGTAGAAGTTTCCACTCATCTGGACTTCATCAGGATCTATAACATCAGACGTGGAGAAGACTGAGAGGTGATGTGCGCCTGGGCTTCATTTCCTTTTGCTCCAGGACATTTTAACCTGCTGGCTCAGCACTTTTCACCAGAGTGGACCGACCATCTCCCGAGACTTATGGGAGTTTTAATGCTCCCTCGCTGCCAAATGCCAGCAGGCCCAATGAGAAAAGATATTTGAAACTCCTTAGCTCAATATTTAATCAAGCGCTGGGTTACATTTGCTGTTTGATTAGGTAAGAGACTTCCACCTCCCAGAGTCTTTGATTGCTTTGAAAATATTTGGCCTAAAAAAATGTAATACCTCTCTTTGAACTGTGTGTTCTAAGCACTAATATCCCAGCACTAGCAACAGTTTATAATTGTCACACTTACATTTGTATTCAGACGACGGCACAGAATCGTCTTTTTTTCCTTTGTCCATATTAAAATAACTGATGCTGCTGTTCTTTTGTCCAATTCAGCAGCCTCATTATTACGCCTGTTTTCTGACCACGAGTCCATCTTGTCGCATCGTAATCACCCAGGACTGCAGAGAGTCACCTGAGAATAACCCTGATGAGCTCGTTCCAGGAGGGCATTACCAATGGTTAAGTACAAACACCTGCTAAAATATTGGCAATTAGGACATAATTAGCTGCTAATGTATTTCTAATCCGAAGCGGGCCATAGATTTGTCTTTTTTTGCGTAGACTCCCATTTTTAATGTTCTCTGTTGTTATTGTTTTCCTCAGGTATTTGTATCCCGAGAACATTGACTAAGTGCCCTAGTTCATCATATGCAAATGACTTATTAATTACACATGCATTATGCCCGTATGCAGAAGACATCAAAGGGCCTGCAAGTCTTCAGATGGTCCCCCTCTGTACCACACTCAGGTTACAAATGCCTGCGTGTGCACTTTCCTGCATGCCTTTTCAGGCAGAATAACTACATCCTCAATTAAAAAATGTTCACAGGAACCTCTCTCCTCTTGCCTCCTGTAATAGTTGAGGAACACCTCCGGTGGTCTGAGGTTGTTTGGTAACCGCAAATTGCAGATAATCATTTGAGCCTAGATTACATAGCATTATTAGAAAGCTGTGAGACTGTAAGTGTGTCTCTGTGGCGAAGCCAAACCAATATTTGCTTTGCTAAATGAGAAACATCCACATTCATGTACGGCTTCTCTAAGTTCTTCTTAATCTTCCCATTGATCAGCTCCTTGATCACCATAATAGCAATTCTGTATCAATGCTTCAAGCCTGAGCTTCTCCTCAGACATTTCTGTTCTGTGTGTCGGCATGTTTGTTCTGTCTATGCCTCCCCAGTGAGTTCTCTGTTAACAACCCAGAGAGCTGGTGTCACAGGGTGATTTATACGTCCTATAATGCCGAACATTGATTAGCAATAGAAATCTAATGGGACGGGATGCCAGCTCTGAAACTCAGGTTACACAGAAAAAAAGAAAAACTAACACCACACACCACACCTTGTGTAACGCGAGGCAACCTGTGCAAAGCGGATGGATAGGATTATGGGGGGGCTGGTGTGTGTGCAATCACTGTAACCCTGGGCAGTCCTCTTATCAGTCTCCGGTGGGCTGCTCCGACTGGGTGCTGCTAGCATAATTAGCACAGCGCTCGCTTTGATGATAAAATGTGTAATAGAGCATCCCTCCCCTCCCGCGCCTACCTGATTTTAACATCGTTTATTGATCTAATTAAAATTATTCCGTTTTATTCAGCATTAATAATTCAGTTAATTGTGGCAGTTTTTGTTATGGAACGGAAGTCTTGATCAAAGATACTTTACAAGATAGTGTCTGTCTGACTGTGTGTGTGTGTGTGTGTGTGTGTCTTTGCTCAGAAAAAAATTATTTCAAAGGACGTCTTGAATGTGTTGTGGCTTTTCTTAAATGTGTTGGAACAAGAAACACAACTTGTTCTTGGCACAAGAGGCAGTTTTTAAAAATGTCATTGCAGATACTGCAATAAAACAGAAGTGCAGTAGGTTGCTGGTAACAGTGTGGAGCTCCTCATGTACAGGAGAACATGGTGTACATCAAAGCCACCAGGTGGGGCTGGTTCTTTCACAAATGACTCCCACTTTTGGGTGTCTGGTGCGTGTGAATCACAGCAGAGAAATGCATAAGTGAAATGTTTTTTTTTTTCCATGGCATTTTTGTATGGCACCTCCAAAACTATCATTTCTCATTAGGAGTACCAAACTGTTTGTGGTTGTCCTCATTACTAAAAAGGTAGAGCTCTACCCCCCCAAAGGTAACTTCATCAACACCCGAGACAAATCTATCTTAGGTGCTCTATTTATATTTCTGACTCACTGCCACAAAGATTTATTCTGCACTCCTGTCAATCCATCTCTCTAATGGGCAATGGCATCCTTTTTAGTCTCGATGTCTGGAGTGTGCGTGCGTGTGTGTGTGTGTGTGCATGTGCGTAAGTGTTCTATTGCACCAGGATTTTTTTTTTGTCAGATGTGCACACACACAAAAACAAGTACCTCGAAGTCACTGAGCCTGTCTCATCTCTAAAGAGAGTCGTCTTTCGATAGAGAGCTCAGATGTCATGTAATTAAGATGATAAAAAAAAAAAGCCATTTGCACTTCCATGGGTTATTAATGTGGACTAATGATGCTCAGATCAGCTATAAGATGTATGCTAGTTATGGGGTTAATCTCCTCATTCTCAGAAAAGCCTCAAAGATAAACATCTTTACAGTGAAATGGGCTCATGAGATTCCCCAGAGAGCTGCGTCCCAACTTCACAAGAAAGTTTGAAGGGGCCAAAAATAAAACTGCTGTGCACACTAACATGGTCATTTCTGCAAAAGCTAAGCAGCCCGAGCATTGCTGGTTCAAAAATAAATAATTGACTTGTATATTCTTCATAATCTAGCATCTATTAATAGTATATGTACATCACAAACAATACAAATAGAGATGTTTTATACTTTCTAAGCACTGAATTGCAGGAAAAATATAGGGTTGTTATAACACTGATGTAATTAAAGATTAATCTGAAATCTTTTTTTTTAGATGTTTACAGAGTTGAATTTGCACTATAGAGCTATGAAAAGCAGCTTTTCTATTTATAACTGAGCTTTATGCTTTTTCTTCTTTTTTTAATATCTTTTCAAAGGGCGTCATCAGCACACAACGTCAGATAACTATTTATTACCTCCAGGGGATCACGTAATCTGAAGATAAGACTCAGTAACAGTGAAGATTCAAAGTTTCCATCTGGGAAGGAAAGGCGTCATGATGAATTGTGTTGTTGTCGGTGAGGGTTAACGTCATAAACTTTAAATGAAAACCCTTAATGACCTCCGAGTTGCTTAAATGGATGAATTCACGAGAAAGGACCCGGGCCTCACCTGAGCGTATGGGTGGTAGAGATCCTCCTAATATGTGGAATGTGTTAATGTCAAGCCTTCTGATGACTTTATCATGAACGCTGCGATCATTACATTGTCATTAGTTTGGCTGCACCTCGTTAATGCACACAAACAATCTGCGGAGCGTCGGATGATACTGTGCGCTGGTGGTGGTGTTTAATGAGGGTCCACATTTGCATACTGGCCTCCACCCCCACTTCCATTCCCACCCCACTCTCATTTATAAAAATAAATCACATTAGAATATCACCAGCTAATAAACTCCACTCCGGCCCACATCCCAGTGATAGCCAAGTCTCAGTGCAGGAAATACACAAAGCAGTCTCCCTGGATTAGAGAAAACCTATTATAGAAAATTCTCATATGGCAGCGGAACATTCTTCATATTAACACCGTGCTGCTGAAGTAAATTATGCCAGTTGTTGTGCACACTACAATCAAATAATCCATCAAGGAATCTCATCTGGAAGTTGTAGCAAATGTTGAAAGTCGGCCCATCAAGTAATTCAACCACTTAGAAGAGTCAGCTTTAATTACATATCCCATCACTGAAAATAAGAGTAAAGCAGCAGCGTTTGATTTTGAAGTAGTTTGTAATCTTGATTGCACATAATTGTACAGGATACCACCTGAGGCGAGTGAGTCTCCCTGCCTTTTTCTGCATTATTGAAAAAGCTTTGATTTTGGTGAAGAAACAATTTTTTGCTTTGATTATGAAACAAATGCAGTTAATAGCAGCGCTCGCATTTTGAAGTTAAAATAGCTTGAGCCTGTTTTAATATGCTTCCCTGAGACCGTGTAGCACCGGCTGAAAACATCACCGCCCCAACTAGAGGGGTCCGGAGCCACAGCCTTGTAAGAGCACGTTTGTCTCGTGTTGGTGTGTCTGTCCGAGTGAGGACATGTTTTTGCACCCTCTAGTCAAAGCGCGCTAAATAAACAGTGTGTTTCCTGATGCCTAACGCTGTGCACGGCCCATGCACTGCTGATGTCAATCCACCCAGGACTACCAGTGGCCCTACTTCGCTCACTTACTTACTCTTTGGCTCACTCCATCCTTCCTTCATGCTCAAATTGACACTTGGTGCAGAGGCAGGCAGACAGGGGGCCTCACCGCCCTGCGCCCTCCAGAGATGTGGCCCAGCTGTCAGCCGTCTAATCCAGTCCAACCTCCCCCTGAGCCAGGCAGGAACTCCGGGCTGCTCCCCCTCATCCTCACGCCTAGAGGCACAGCAAACAACCCAGCCCTGGTGGATGCTGCACACAGCGGGCCCGGGATGGGGAACGCTTTGCTAGTCAAATCAGTCTTGACCGTTCCTCATAAATCAAGCGGCACCATGTGACAGCAGGAACTCCAAAAGAGAAGAAAGCGACTGTGCGGGAAAAAGACAACAGGTTACTGACAAAACATTTATGGAATCCACTGCATCATATGGAAGACATCAGTCTGACAAGAAACCTCTACAGTCGGGATTTTGTGACGTTTAATGATGATGTTTGTAGCAGCTACTAAAGAGCTGCAGTGGATTTAATCAGCATTGTTTCAGAAAAATCTCTCATAATCTGAAGTGTTGGTTATCAGGCATGAGACACTATCTAATACACTGCTGTCTTTTACTGATACACTAATCACAAAACAGGCATCCTTGTAAATATATGTGTGACATCGATTTGATAATGCATTCAAATCCTATTTTTCAAAAAACTGCATTTCTGTGTATGTGTTTTGTGAGTGCTTGTGGCACAGTCGTGGGCGTGTGTGTGTTTCCAGGAGTGTGTCTGTACCTTTCCGTGCGTCTCCCCATGGCATTCCCAATATCAGTATTCCTGTAGATGTGTTTGATGTGTTTGAAGCCACGTAGCATACCTTGGAACATGACAGTAAACATGGCAAAGGCTCTCCCTCAGTGGAGCAGTGATGCACGTCACCCCTAAGAAGTGTGTGACGGGTGTACAAACCAAACCCACCGGGCCACGTCCTTCCCCCGGGACCCTCCCTTACTACGCCGCTGTCTCCCCGACTGGCTGCGTGCTGCTCGGCGCCACACGCTCGCTCAGAATAATTTCACCCCAAACCGGAGAAAACAAAAGAGCAGACCAAAAAACAGACAGAGAAACAAAGAAGAAGAAATGCAAAAAAACGTGGACTTGTGACAAGTTATGGAGCCCACTTAACTGTTATCTGACCCGGCAGCGGTAGATGTCATGAAGTATCCTGTTTGAATGTTTTCCCCGTGTTTCATCCCTGGAAAATCACATGTGTATGTTTCCCGCATGCATCCCTGGGGAAATTAAGAGGCACACTATGTATCTCGGGAGGATTCCCACAAGAATGAGAATAAAGCAGGCAGCATGAAAGAGTAGTGTTGGTGTGAGGGAGTTATTGGTCTGGCAAAGGGATTGCCAACACATCAAAATAGCATGGGTGTTGAACAAGACAGGAACTTGCACCATTTACACCTGCCAACGAGAAAGAGAGAGAGAGCGGTGCCATCCCAAATATTTCCATAGCCACATAAATGCACGGCGGGATGTGAAGTGCAAGAGTTGACGCCTCATGTCAGGCTGATTCTCATGAAGTGACACGAAAAACATGTTCGTATGACAGAGGTGCTTTGAATGTTGTTTTTAGGGGTTGGGCGAGATAAAGTCATTTGTATACAGCAGCAGTTTTACACTGTCACACAGGCATAGCTTTGAAAAGAGGACCTGTGATCTGAGGATGAGGAAATAATGGAGTGCTGCAACAGTTTGACAAAACAGTCAATCGTCATAGATATTATCTGTGTTATCGGGCTTTCCTTGCTGTATTCGACGGAGAGTAGCAACAGTTCCAAGAGTGATTTTACAACACCTTCATCATTTCTCACAACGATGGAAAATTGTCTCTAATCTCAACATGAGACTTACTGTAAGTGCCAATTCGTTAGCACCCATTCAAAAACAACTTTAAAACACATATGACCTACTTAAAGAGATAAATCCCATCTGGATATTCAAAAATGCAAGAATATATGTTTTAGAGAACTGTCTTCAGGGATTTACTTCAAAGCTTTGGTGGATGTTGAGTTAAAGTCCATCCGCGTCTTGTTTTCTGATATCTTCCATGTAAATCACATGCTATGGGAGAGAAGCACATTCTCCTTTCACGCTAGCGCCTCTTGTCATGTTGAAGATGGTCACACTGACAGCAGCCCTCCACCACCCACATTCACTTTCCTGTTGGACCCTCCTCATCCTTATCCATCTCACAAACCCGGACGCTTCTGTCATCCAAACATTCACCAGGGGAAAAGTTCACAGCTCAAATCAGTTTGCGGCACAGACTTCATGTAGATAAGCGGCGCTGCTCAGCTGCAGCACATTCAGCAGCATGTCAAATTACCTGCAAATGTTACTTTGGTCTGTTTGGATGCTGGTGTGGTCTGGCTCAGAAAGTTTAGTGCACATATGTCTCCAAAAATACTTTTCTAACTTTTAATATTGATCAAAACAATGTATTTATACTTCCTGAATCCGCCACTGATCCTAATCAGCACCAACATTCAATTTGTTCTTCCCTGACTCATCCACATCCTTCCCCCAAGCTTCTTAATCGTCCTGGTCTTTCTACGTAACCCTGCTTAGAATCAACAGAAAAACAGACTGGGATGAAAAAATTACCTTAACGGTCATAGGGTGAAATGTATTGGTAAACCCAGACTACATATATGTAACTGAAATCACCTAGCAGAGCTGAAGTCTTTAAAATCCGTGTGGTCAGACAGTGTCATGTTTATAAAGTCAGTTCTGACCATGGGCTGTATATGAAAATGAAGCCACAGTGTCTTGATCACCGCCTGGTGGCTAACAGCAGTATTGATTATAAACTCTGGCTCTCCCATGTTAGTGGATGGGACCTAAGCCAAAGAGTTAGTTAGTTAAATAGGTATTTGATGCTGTAATAACTATGTGAAACGTCATGATTGACAGATGAAACTGACTTGGGATCGAACGTATGTCGCAGCAACTCCGTACCGACGACCAGTAGAGACTGATATTTTGGCTTCATTTGAGGGTTGTATGAGGAAGTGCAGACATGTCAGTTACCTTTACCTGTATTGTGGAGATTGTGGCACAGCCAGCTTTTGTTGTTATTGTTTACAGTGGACAAAATCTTTGGTGTATTTCCATCTTCAAGTTGACTTTTAATAATTTCGACTTTAACAGGATCTCAGAGGGAAAGGGAAAAGCGAGATGATAAGTTAAGAACTGGGCGACATGAAGGGATGGAGGGGTGGCGTTGTGAGGAGGAGGAGGAGGAGGGCAGTTCATTGAGGTCAGGATGACAGTGAAGAACAGATGAGATGGGGTGGCTGAGAAGTGTTTTGTAGGTGGGATGTTGTACGAGCGGGTGGGTGGGGGTGGCAGGAGTCGGAGGGGTGGGGGGGGGGAAACTAGGCCAGTGTCCAGACTCAGAGCTCCAAAGGCCCTGCGTCCCTGGATGCCCCGTGTCAGCCCTCTGACAGGAGAGATGGGACTTTAACACAGAGTTTTTTCCACCACCAGACGCTGCCTCCCCCCCCCCTCCTATCCCCGCCGTCTCCTCTGAAGAATACCCCTCCTCCTCGGTGCACTCACCAGTCAAGAGTTTGAGGAGAGAGAAATGCACTCGTTACAATAAGGAGGGCACATGGCATGGGACCCGAGGCTTTGAGTGCCGCCTCCTCCATGCTCTCGGTAGAATTAGAGGCTCTTCTTCCCTGCAAGTATCTGTGAATTTCCAAAGTTGATGTGGAGTAAATAGAATTTTTGAGGCAGGTTCCCGCGGCTTAGGTGCACGGCCGACACAATGTTGCTTCTCTGCTCGTCGGCCTTAGACAACAGCAGCGAGCATGAATGCCCGAGTCTCATGGTTGGTGAATCTGAATAGATCCTCCTCGTCCTCGGCGCTCTGCTGAGCTCCCTCCTACCGCACAGATAAAGCAGACTTATTGTCAGGCTTAATCAGGTGGTCGGTTACCTTGGCAATTAAAGCCTTGTTAGAGATATAAAACCTTGAGAATCACATGGAGAGTCCCTGGCGAGTCAAACCACTGAGCAAATCCTTAAACCAAACAACCTTCCAGTGGGAGCGCCGCTTCTCTGAGGATAGATGTTTAATTATCTCTGCTTGTTTGGGGGGGGAACGGAAGGAAAAACTGTTTCACTCCCTCTTGTTTGTCTTAAAAAGCTCAAGTGTATTTATAGGAATTAATTTAAGTGGCAGCCAGCGTGCCATGTTTGATTGTCACAATATATTGACCCAAGACTGTGAATGCTGCAAATTATTTGTGAAAGAGCAATGAAGTGATGGGGATAATTAAACCGCACAATGGAAGGAAACCAAAAAACACAGAATAAATCATTGTTTTGGAAGTTTTCTGTATTCAAACAAAGGGTATCTTCCAAAATATTAATCAGATTTCATAAAATACTGCAATTAATTCATCTTAAAAATATTGCTGCTGTGTGATCCATTTATCATTTATTCCCAACTGATGCTAAACACCTATTCCGGTGTTAGCTCTCCTAAACTAGGCCAACTTTTCTCCCGTATGAATATTCCTTTTTGAAAATAATGCTACATATTTGGGCAATATGATATGATAATTCATCATTATTTAATGATCTCCCTCAGACAGTGCATCACACATGGTGCAGTCAGCGACAACAGCTGTGCAGGATCTTGATGGGCTAATTCTCCAACACTCAACTTTTTTCTGTGTGCTCAGGGCCACGCTGCCTCCAGACCTCAGCCCCCCCCCCCCCCCCCCCCCCTGTAACCCCCTCGGACGTCTTCTTCTGTCCTCAACTTTGTCTTTTCCTCCTGAAAGGTCATTTGTGTGCCTCTCCTTGTCTCCTTTCTTCTCACCTTTTCGCCTGTTTCTCCTCTCCTCTCTGACACACTCCTGTAAATGGGCCTGGCACGCGTCCCACTGTCTAACGAAGGCATGTGTGTGTGTGGGCGGTGTTTAGGGAGGTGAAACCTTCCCTGGGACACACTAATCAGCTCCACACCAGGGCCTGGGCAGGGAGGCACTGGACAGGTGAGGGGAACCACTCACTACACCCCCTGGCTGATCCTTAGTGTGAGGGTCAGATCAGCTTCATCCTTTATGCCCTAGTCACTCCTTCATCCTGGTGTCCCCGATCACCTGGCTCCAATCCCTGGTTGCCAAGCCCCTTCCCGGGGGTCTTTGAGGAAAGGAATAGTTAGCATCTGCTCTACCAGGGGAGCCTCCTGAACGCGCCTTCTGCCGGGCCCTGTATGTGTTAACCTTTTCTTTTAATTAACACCGTCCCAACTCCCAACTCCCACCACCGTCGTCCGGAGAGAGGTTCTCGGGGCTTATGCAACTGTCAGGCAAGTGGTGGAGTCATCGGGGAGCGAGAGAAAGGTGGTGGGCGGGTGGGAGTGATGAAGGTGAGAAGGGTGAGGAGGAGGAGGAGGTGTGATGAATAATGCCTGCATGGCCTGGGAGTGAGGGTTCTTCTAATCCTTCCGAGCCTTCTTTATCCGCATGCCTTCACACAACTACAACACACCAATCATTCTACACAGCTGCCTATTTTCCAGGGACAATCCCAAAGTAAATTGGACGGGCTGATGAGAAGATGGCTGCTCTTAATTTGCACTACAGCTCATTACACCGCACAAGAGTCAAGGCGCTTTCATTTGTGCTCTCGTTATTGCAAATGTAGATATTTGTAAGAAGAAAAAAAAAAAATCACAGAGACCCAATCAGTGGATTTGATTCTTGTTCCATGCAGAAGCAGTTGCGACAGTTTATTGAGGCATCATATACGTTTGTTTCAAATATAAAAACATAATCCTCCACATGATTAAATCCATAGATCAACAGAATTTGATAATCAGTACCACACTGAGGTAAGTGTAGAATGTTCTGTATGACGAGCGGCTCTGGAGCACAGTTACACGCTGTTGCTTAGTTAACTTCCAGCGTACAGAGAGGTGAGTGGGCTTGATCTCGTCTTAAAGCGCAGATCTCCTAATGAGAGAGTGGTAATGAGCAAGAAAAAACCCCCACACACTCTCATATCAGTCAAAAAAAGTGTTGAAAGGGTCGCCATCCTTTTCTTTTATCTTGCGTGCCAAGTGGAAAATGTCCATCTTTTGCCGGGAGATTTTTATGTCCGTCTTGGCTCACTGTAATGCCCCCAGGGGATCCTCTTTCCTGGCATGTTCATAGTGGTCACCATTTGCTGGAGACGGTGCGTTGGAGGTCAAAGCCATTTGAGAAGGACATAAAACCCCGAGAATGATTTTTGATCACACTACGAAAGCGTCCCAGTGTGGTTAAATGATACTCTTCATGCCAGTTAACAGCTCTATGCAGGCTATTGTCATGACAAGTAATTAAAAGTTGGTCTCAGGAAATGATCCATCGGCGAATATTGTGGATGTTATAATAATGCAGTCAGCTGAGGAGTGATAACACAACTAAATATCCACAACACAACCAAATAATAACAACACAACTAAATACTCATTCAAGTATTCTAATAGAATAGAGCCTTGGCCTCCTCCACTCCCTGTGGGCGGGCTTAAGGCCACTTCCTGCAGACTTTGGGCCTTTAGCCAGTGGAGCTCAGTGCAGACAAAGGGTAAGGTTTATTATTCAATTAAATAAATAGTTACTATGAGTAATGTTTAATGTTTTTACTGAAGTGAAATGTAGAATGTGACATTAGCTAGCTGTATAACATGCTTACTTTTATCAGAACAACATTCTCTTTACTGCTATGTTAGCATTTTATATTTTTAATTTTATTTTATTGTATTGTATTGTATTTTATTGTATTCAAATATACCGGCTGCTATGACAACTTAATTTCCCTTCGGGGATGAATAAAGTACTCTATCTATCTATCTATCTATCTATCTATCTATCTATCTATCTATCTATCTATCTATCTATCTATCTATCTATCTATCTATCTATCTATCTATCTATCTATCTATCTATCTATCTATCTATCTATCTATCTATCTATCTATCTATCTATCTATCTATCTATCTATCTATCTATCTATCTATCTATCTATCTATCTATCTATCTATCTATCTATCTATCTATCTATCTATCTATCTATCTATCTATCTATCTATCTATCTATCTATCTATCTATCTATCTATCTATCTATCTATCTATCTATCTATCTATCTATCTATCTATCTATCTATCTATCTATCTATCTATCTATCTATCTATCTATCTATCTATCTATCTATCTATCTATCTATCTATCTATCTATCTATCTATCTATCTATATAGCTTGCTAACATAATGCCTGTTTCTCAGCTAAGTGCATTTCCTCAGTGAATTGACAGGCTAAGAATAAACACAAGGCTAATGAGGCATATGGGCCTATTTAAAGATATCGGAATCATGCAATTCATATGTTAAAGTAAGTCAAAACTTTTAAATCTAATTTCCAAGCACTGAGAGAGAGCAAACTTTAACTTGTCACTTCACGGGTCAACAACAAGCAGCATGTTTCCCTTGTGTTCATCACTTTTAAGTGTCCCTGGGAAATATTACTCCATTGTAATGTGAGTATTTGTCTGTGTTGTGGGATTAAGTTGTGTTATTGTAATTGCAGCGTGTTTTCCAATTACATACGTGTGTTGTGTCTATATGTGTTCCCTTAAGTTCTGAGCCCTCAGGGCCACCGTAGAAATGGCTTCCAAGGAGCATCCAGTGGCGCAGGTGATATTATTGTCACCAAAGCTATGACAACACCCTACAGCTCTGGTCGCGGCGTTGCCAGCCGAGGCTATGAGTCAAACATCTCGTGACCTCGGCTATATGATGGAGTAAGTAAGGGGGGAAACTGCCAGGACCTTCTCCTCATGAAGACCCAGAGCAAGGGCACTGCCTCCCCAGCCCCATAGATCAGCCAGCCCTGAATGTCAAACCGCACAGCAGCCACCGCGGTGCCAGGAGTCCCCCTCTCGCTCCCTCTCTGGCCCGGGATCTGCTGTCTGGTGACACCACGGCGCTAATGACCCGGTTTGGGAGTTGCTCCATGGGGCTCCTTGGCTTGGGAAGATGGAAGTTGTGGATATCCAGCTGGAAGGTCACTGTTGACGAGGACCACTCGCGACGCATTCCGTCTACTTTGTTGACATCCCTTGAGTTTGTCAGGATGTTGATACAAGACGCCTGCCACTGACCGTTTTACTGAAACATTCTTTTTACTGACCGGCCTAGCGGGGAATACTCCTCGAGAGTTTTTGTCAATGTATACGTGCTTATTTCTTGGTAGAGAAATAATCACCGTTTATGTGATCTGCATACATATGAGAGTTTTGTGCTCCAGTGTTTAATTGCTCAACAATTTGGATAACAGTGAAGCTGGAAAGCAGCACTCACGCCTCGCCTGCCAACTCTGAAGCCGTCTGATTGTGAGCTCTCCATGTTGTTTTTGTTCTTTTTTTAATCAGTTTACTGTGAGAGTGTGCCTCAGTGCTCAGCGAGGGCAATGTTTTCAGTCACTCGCTTTCTTGACTTTTTTTTCTCTCCTTCTCTCTCTCTCTCTCTCTCTCAGCCTCAGGAGTTTGGCGTGGTGGAGCAGAGTGTGAAGTCCCCGGGGAGCGCTCCTCTGGTGATGGGGGCACTGCCTCGACCTCACTCCTGCCTGGTGTGGGTGGCATCCGGCTGGGGAGACGCACGATGGAGAGCAAGACGGAAGACGGTGATGCTTGTGGTGGACTCTCCCAGGACTGAGCCTTATTCTCAGGGTCATGCATTCCAGCAATCTCTGTAATTATAAGCAAGTAAGAAAAAAGTTGAATCTTCTGCCTTTCTCAAAATGATCGTGCCCCACTCCTCAAGGGAGACATTCACATCTCTGAGTTCTAGTAGCTGGATGGGTTTTAATGAGGCAAGTCAAGAGTGTGTGCGTGCGCGTGTGTGTGTCTGTGTGTGTGTGTGTGGCCGGCGCACATGCATGTCTGCATATCTGCCCTCTTCTAACGAGCGTAATTGACCGACTGTGCTTTTAAGCCGCCATTTTTCACCATTTGTGAGAGCGTTCGACTAAATAGCCTTCAGTGATTATTATTTCTACAGGAGACATTGGGATTAAAACTTTCTCTGAGTTATAAAGTTCAGTCTCTACTTGTTGTGTGTGTGTCTGTGTGTGTTTTGTATTATTTTATGGTTTGACATTGTGCTGTCGGAGCCAACCAGACAGAGGGCGAGAGGGCCACAGGTCGGGTGGAACATGCCGAAGGATCCCACCACCCAAGGGCCGACGATTCCACTGGGGAGCAGTTCATCCTGCGGAGGAGCAGAGTGAAATCTCTGATGCCGCGGCACACACACATTCGTGGTAGCGTCTGGCTGTCTAAACTAAAAGCTATGGGTGGTGGGAAAAAAAAGAAATCTCCACATAGCTGCTCAGTTTTACTACAAATACTGTGGTGGGAAGGTGATCTGAAAACAGTCTTTCTGCCTTGCAAAGCATTGAAACAGCTTATCTGCCGAATGGAGCAACACACTTAGAGAGTCGAATAACAACATAAATAAGTGGGTAATTCTACAGAATCATAAAGGTACGTGTTGGATACAAATTTTCAGGCTGGAAGCAATTTTTCTGACAAACATGTCACATTTTTATTTATTTATCTTTGTTTGATTCCCCCCCCTCCTCAGAGGTGGGACTTGAAACAAAATACCTTTTTGCTGATTTTTCCTTGTGCCTATTTGCTCCCCAAAATATATATTTGATTCTCCTCTCCATATTTATAAGGTTACCCCTGAGGGACGAGCCATGTCAGACAGGTTTTTTTTCCTTTTTTTTCCCAGCGCATCATGAACAACCCTCCTCAGATGAGGCTTCTTCCACTTGAAGAGGTATGGGAGGGGGGAAAAAACAACAACTTCAGAGCAAGAGAGTACTGTAACTTAGAGACTGAACTGTGCAAGCACCGAGTCAAGTCAACCCCTTTTTCCCAGTTACTTTGTCACTAATGAAAGTAGCAGCAAAGAGCCCTGGAGGACTGAAGAGCACTGTTTGTTTGTGTTTGAGTGAGCATTCGAGAGGTGCAGGGGGGGGAAGGCGGGCGGGCGAGGTGGTGAAACTTTGGGAGAGCCGTCTGACAGAGCGCCGAGACGGAGAGGGGGGAACTTTGGAGCATTGTTAAGATTGAAGTTTTAAGGCAGCTGAGACCTCCTGACAGATTCCAGGCACCGGCAAAGAGAGGTTTCATACGTGTGTGTTTACCCACTCTACTGTAGTTTGAGGGGGGGCTTTGAATCCACCAAAGCACCTCCCGTCAGTCTGTGTCACTCTGCTTCATTGATCTACTTACACAGGTTGTTATGGCAGCTGGTGGGTGGGAGAAATTATTTGAAAAGCGACGGGGCGAGGATTGAATTACTAAGATTGAGCAAAAAGGAGCGAATCCTTGACATCAAATGTGGGTCACATGTCCCCACTTATTATTACTATCACTATCATAATTACTGTTATGTGTAATTCTCACATATGACGCAAAATAACAAAGCGTTTTCATAAGAGCCGGTAAATGTAGCTCTGAATGTTCTATTACGTCTGGATTACTTTGTGGTAGGTGATTACCTCGGATGTTTCTAACAGTACAAGGCCTCATTATGAACTCCAGAGTAAAATGTACACCCTATAGAATAAGAGCAGCATCATTATGTACTCGCATCATTAACTTTTATGGTTATGCTTAACTTTTAGAGTGAATTTTCTTTAACAAAGTTGGATTCCGCCATAGTAAAAGGCTATCAAAGGTTGCTCTTAATTTCCTCTTCTTCTGCACCAGCCGGTGTTTGGGAGTTGCCCTATCGACAGTTTCTCTCCTTCCCTGTAGGTTTGAAGCGGAGATCTCAGTTTCCTCTCCCATTTGTCCGTGTGAAACAGTCAGAATAGAAATGCATCAAAAGTGGGGGGGGAGCGGTTTACGTGTGACTGTGTGATTTTTTTTTTTCCTCTTTTTTTTTAGGTGGGGGGGCCCTGGCATGAGGCTTCAGGCTGTGGAGGAGGGAGAGGAAAGAGTGAGACGCCCACTGCAGGACTCCTCTCTGGATCTCATTTTCACGTAGCAAGGGGGTAGGGGCCTGGACATCCGCATGCAGGTGAGGGTGTAAACCAAAGAAGGGAAGAACGAAAGAGAGAGAGAAAGAAAGAAGGAATAAAGAGACACAGAGGTGGGTGGGCGGGTGGGTGGAGAGATAGATGGATAGAGAGCGAGAGATATAGATGGATTGATAGATTCTGGGACTATATTTCTAAACACAACCAGGAATACTATTTGAAACAAATAGAGATCAAATTTTCTCTGAGTGTGTAAAGAAAGACAGAAAAGAAGAAAGAAAGACAAACACAATAACAGATATTAATATCTTTAAAGAATGGTAAGGATGCATGTAACGATACATATGAAGTAATGAAGAATAAATCTATCAGAATAATACAAAAGGGTACAGACTTTTTTTCTCGACACAGCTATAGAAATGTTATTGATAACAGAAAAATAGAGAAAACTGCAGGTGAGTTTGTAAAGAGAGAAATAACATGTATACCAAGTTATTGAGTTTACAGATTGGCAAAGGTGCATTAAATTATGAATAAGAAAGAATAAATCCATCAGAATAATATCAAAGGGCGCAGACTTTATTTCTGCATGTGATCTTAAACATAAAGCAAAATAGAGAAATCTGCAAGTGAGTGTGTAAAGAAATAATAATAATAATATATATATGTACCATAAGTAAATAATATTGAAGTTTGGCAAAGGTGGATTTAATGATACATTTGAAATAAGAAAGAATAAATCCATCATAGTCACATCAGAAGGTGCAGACCTTAATCCTTGACACAACTACAAATATATAAATAAATATCTTTATAAACAGCATCAAAACATTTAGCTGGCTGCATTAGATTATGCTCAACAATATTCTATCATAATCCCAGTGTTTAAAGGAAGTGATCGAGTGCCATCGTCCTGTCATGTCTGTCCCCAGTCCCGCTTCAGGAGAATGTCTCTCTGCTGAACCCTTTCCACCAGAAGGGGGACCAGTCCGGCTGCCGTAGCCGGAGAGTGGCCGACGGGCGAGCAGCAGACGCCAGGGTGAGCGAGCCGACTCTGGGCGGAGAGTTCGACTCCGGATCCGGGGAAGCAGGCGATCCAGCGCTCCGCATCTTGCCGCGCTCCCTCGGATTTTAATCATGCCTCTCTGTCTGTGTGTGAGTGCAGGCAGGCTGACAATGATTTCCTCAGTGATTACGTACAGAGCGAGTCCCTGCGGGGTAGGGGCCCCCTCTGGAGCCATCCTGATGGCTTTGGGGGCCTTGCTTCCATTTTCCATTATTATGTGGACTACCGGAGCGACAGCGCAGTCCAAGACCTTGCAGGTTTGTGATGAGGAGGGAGCTTCCATCTTCTCTCTGCTTCTTCATCCTCTTTTAAGAGCAATTTAGACGTAGACTTAGATCAGATTCCCGAACCTAATTCATGATTAGCTGACTGGAGTGAGGGAAAGGGCTGGAGTCTGTCATAGTTTTCATGCTGTTAGGTGGATATGAAGTGAAAAGTGTATTTATCATTTTTTTTCCTCCTTTTTTTTGCTTTTGTTGCCTTTTTGCCTGCTCGCTCGCAGGACGCGTTCGGCCGGGGTCTTTCTCACTCGGATGCATTTTGAGGCGAGAGGGGAAAAAAAAAAACAGCGAAACACATTCCACTTTTATTTCTGCTCCAGCACCATGCCCGCTGCACGCGTGCGTCCGTGCCCGGAGAATGGAAGCGCATGACGGGAGATTCTCGCACTTTTGCCCGCCGATACCCGGCTCCACTAAAACGGTCCGATTGGATTTTATAACCCGGTGCAGCGACTCATCACAGCCGCAATAATAATCATAATTCACAGGCACAACTCGTGTAGCGCGGCGGAGAGTTGCCTCTGTTTTCCTGCTTTTTTCCCCACTGGTGTGATGGTTAGAGCCGCAGCCGCCGCTTCGCTCCGTGGTGTTTAGACAGACTGCTGCTTTACACCGTGCACATTGACACGCACGCAAACTGAGCAACTTCAGCGGGGTTTTCTCTGTAGGATGTCGCGCCGCAAGCAAGCTAAGCCAAGATCACTGAAAGGTAAGTACGGTTCTCTGTGTGTGCTGGCTCTCTCTCTCCCTCCCTCCCTCTCTCTCTCTATCTCTCTCTTTCAGGATAATTTAATTTTTTTAGAGAGGATGGACAAGTCATCCAGGCTGAACTCGTGATGGCTCCATCTCTCTCCTTTTTCCTTTTATTATCTTTTTACACGTTGCGCATGCATGAGATTGTCCACACGCAGCGGCCCGTGTAGCTCATTGTGTTGTTGTGCATAGTGATAGTTAAAGTGCAAAAAAAGGGCATGCTAAAGGGGGGGGTGGGGGAGTGTATGTGCATGATTTAAAAGCAAACATCTGGATATGTTATGGTGGGGAGATGGTGGTGGTGGGGGGTGTTGGGTGGTGGTGGTGGGGGGGGAGAGAAAAAAGACGCTCCTGGTCCTGGAACTTGTCTGATGGAATGGGGTGCAGAGTCACGTGACTCACACCCCCCCCACCCACCCACCACCACCCCCCCACTGTCTGAGAAAACTAAGGAGGAAACATTTTATATTGTGTGTGTGTGTGTGTGTGTGTGTGTGTCGAGGTGGGATAAGTGTGTGTCGAGTGGTAATTGTACATGTTCATTAATAAGTTGGAAACATCTGGATTTAACAGCGATCAGCTGGAAGCCTGGACACACAACACAACTTTATGATGTTTGTTTTTTTAAGTGCCTCACAGTTCACGGGGAGATTGTGTGTGTGTGATTTGTACGTATTTTCGTATCCTGTCGGTGTGGTGGTGGTGTATGTGATCGTGAGTGTGCATGTGCGTGTGTGTGTGAGAGGGTGAGAGGGGAGGCAGAGGGAGGGAGGGAGGGAGAGAAGAGAAATTGAGACAGAATGAGAGAGCAACATGCATGCATACCCTCTTTCTCCCTCACACATGCAGACACACACACTCTTATTCATGCACTACTTTCCACTGTAGCCCTTTTGGTTGGAGTGTGTGTGTGTGTGGGGGGGGGGGGGGCTGCTGGGTTTTCGAAGGTTGAGCTCCAGTTCATCTGGCAGGCATTGTATTTTGCTCAGCAAATAATTGTCCACAATTTCACATTCCCAGCTTGTGGTCTGTGGACCCCTCTCCCCTTCTCGCCCCCCCCCCCCCTCTCGTTCTCGGAAGTCTTCATCTCAAAGGAAGATTACATGGTCTGAGGTGGTACATTCATGCAGCCACCATTTTAAATCAATACCCAGGAGAGGGTTGGAATTGTGAGTGCATGCACATCTTTAAAATTGTCACATTCGGTCTCCAGACCTGCAGCGCTCCACTCGCAGTCAACAGCTCTATACATAGATTTCCTATTTTCTCGCAGCAGATTGGCATTGACTGCTTTTTGTTAGTTGGTGTGACATTTGCTATTCTCAGAAGACACATCACTTACGTGTAATCGTCTCCTGCAAGCCGGCGTGCCTACACGCTACAAGTGTGTGTGGTGCGTGTGCGCGTGCGCGTGCGTGCACTCGGCAGAAACATCTGTTTTAAGATACGTGCAAGTGTGTGTGCGTCGGAGGAGGAGAGGCATCGACAAGTGAGCGCGTCGCGATGCAAATGAAGTCAGAGTGATGACATTGTTTGTTTTGTTATTGTCACTAAAATTTAAATTGGAAAATTGCAGCTCACAAAACACGCCGACTTTTATGTCTTCATCCGGCGTGCAGGAGCGGAGCTGAGCCGCAGACACGTCACAGATCCGACCCAGGGAAGGCCAGGCAGATGTTATTTATTGTTCATTGTCTCTCTCCCCCCTCGGGGACAGAGATACACTTATACAGATGTCCACAATAACTTCACTTGTCATTTCTTTCTTAAATGTTGCTCGACTCCGCTTCACTGCTGCACTCGTGTTCGCAGGAGAACAAGCGATTGTCACTGTGATTCTTTAATATTATATTTTTCTGAACACCAAAGTGGCCCTCTTTACATTTGTGCCCCCCCCCCCCCCCCCCCCCCAATGTTGTCGTGCGTGTGCGAGTCCGTGTCTGCGTGCGCGGGCGCGTGTCCTGCGAACAGACCCGGGTTGCCAAAGTTCAGGTTTCACTTTTATAGGTTGTCTGGTGCAGACTTGAACCTAGTGGACGGGGTTTCTTTTCTTTTTTTCTGTCTTTTTTTTAAATGCACAGAAAGAACACTTTGTTCTGCGGACGGTGAAATCAACAGAGGAGCCGGTGGAACACAGAGGGAAGGTGCAGCGGGCATCATGTAGTATGGAGACTCTGGCCATGGAGGGTGTAGACAGGAGAAAATAACGCTGTGACAGTTGGCACTCCTTTTTTTTTCTTCTTCTCCTCCTTCTTCCCTCCCCTGTGTACCCCCAACACCCCCCACCCACCTCCTCAGTATTGCCTGCTTGTGGGAGTCAGAGGTTATGTTTTTGGTCCCATCGAGGAAAAGGCCAACATTACAAGTCCCGTTTCAATTAAGTCTGAGAGACAGATCCGGCTACGTTATTGCTTGGGGGAATAAATGGCACAGGACAAGACCATACATCATTCGCTTATATGCAAACACTTCACCCCAGCCACTGACATTTACTCAATCCTGAGCCTTACATCGCTCAACTGTAGGCACATTGTAATTTTGTTTTGATGTGCAGATGCTTTTGGGTCAGCACATTGAATCGGTGCATGGCGAGCAGCAGGGAGGGAGGATCTGTGTGTGTGTGTGTGTGTGTGTGTGTGTGTGTGTGTGTGTGTGTGTGTGTGTGTGTGTGTGTGTGTGTGTGCGTGTGTGTGTGTGTGTGTGTGTGTGTGTGTGTGTGTGTGTGTGTGTGTGTGATGACTGCCACGTTGCCTGTCCTCGCAGCACTTCCTGAATAACGTGAGGCTGGCTTGATATTTTCATTTGGAGCACAAATGACACTCTGAAGCTCGGGTCCTGACGTGTTAATTGGCTGAGTTGGAAGTTTCCAGGTCCGTCATCGTCTGCATATATATATATAAATATTGTGTCTGAGCCCATTTGCTTGAAGCTCAGCGGTTGTCATGGAGTCGTTGCTGCGTCATGTGTACCTTAAATATTTCATGTTTTTGAAGAGTTGAAATTTGTCACCTCATGACTGAACTCAGGAGTTTTGTTTGGCTGTATACGTGAAAAGAACATATTATTTTTAAACTCTATGTATGAGCCTCACCGATCAGGTGGATTTATGGAATCTATGCAGGGTAAATTAAAAACAAAGTTAGTTCAATTTTGCAGTAATATTCCAGTGCAGACTCAACATTTGTTTTGATTGCCTTCGTGTCAGGTACTTAAATTTGACCTGTCAAGGAAAACTTGAACTGGTATTTATCATCTTTTTCAATTCCACGTTTGTCTTAATTTGAAGTGTTTGTTTTTAGAGAAAAGAAACCTGACCATGAACTTGATGCCAATAGATGTATAACCACTCCCCTTTTGACCTCAGCATAGGCCGGTGCAAGAAAAAAATATTATGGCGGCACCTTTAAGCTTATTTCTCAGAAAGAAAAAACTACTTTAAAAACTAACTTAGCACTTAAAAAAACAACATACACTGTACATAGCTTGTTTAACGTTAAAAGAAAAATCTAAAATACGGAAAGATACGATTCATGCACTTGATTTTTTCCTCCCCTGATAAAACGTCTATTAACAGTTCTGTCATTTTCAGTTTATAGGAGGCTGCAGTACTCCAGTCTGTTCACAATTAATGATCTGTGGCATAACACCCATTAACACTTTTCTAATGTGACACAAAAATATGGTTAGTATTATCATTAAGGAAATTATGATGGAGCCGTAGAAAAATCCCATTAGCGCGGCTGTCAGTGCTCTTGACATGCGGCTCGGTGTGTTGGACTGGGGGTGTCGCGGGAGCTGGCCGATATCTCTTCTTATTCCAGTGGCATGTGTCTCTCCTGTTGTCATGGATCGTCTGCCACATGGAGGAAGAGTTCGGATTCACAGACGATGATTGATTCCCACCACCGCTGCAAATGAAATCATTACGTCGCCGGGCTTATTTGCATCTGTCTCGTTTGCCTGTGTAAATAGCTGGTCTTTTTTTTAAATATTTTTTTGGGGGGGAGCTAAATTTGCAAATGATTGCTTAGCAGAGTTATCGCCTCATGACAATTTTTAATAATAGCAATGCTGTTATGATTTGCTTACAGTACGCGGCAATATAGGGAGGATTACAAATATTATACAACCTGATTAACACGCTCCTCTATTGCAAATTATTTATGACACTAATCACCAGTTCAAATAATGCTCATTAAGAAAGTTATTCATGTGCAGTGTGTGTCCTCCTCCCTCCCTTCACAGCCCTAATTGAGGAGGGTTGACCTCTTGACCCGAGCTAAATTGAGTTGTAGTCCCTGTGGCGAGCGTCTCCTTCCCGGTCAGTCAGGGCGGATTACACAGCCATTGTGTTCGGCACTGTATCGTCCAAGCTGGCTGTAACCAAGCAGATGAGTCACGCATATCCAGGAACACACTCAGGGTTTTTTTTCCTCCCGTCTTTCTTTCTTTATGCATGAGAAGTGCTGTGAAATAGTCACACACACACACGCACACACACACACACACACACACACACACCTCACACTATTCTCGAAATCATTTGATGCAGTAGGAAAGGGCCAGGCTGCTGGGTCTGTCACGTTTTGCTTATTCACGTCTAATAAATCCTTAGTTTTTTTTTTCAAATATTCCATTGTCTGCACAGTCTGTTTTATACCTTTTGCTTTGTATGGTATATTTTGTTTTTTTTTACTTTATGTTTTGTATTTGCTTCCCGCGCAGCTCTCTTATCTGTACACAATTAATTCATCCTGAAAAAAGAAACGTCCTATCTTGGGGATTGTCACTCACAATACAATGACAGTTACTATGTTCATTTGGTATGTGTGTGTGTGAATGTGTGTGTGTGTGTGTGTGTGTGTGTGTGTGTGTGTGTGTGTGTGTATGTGTGTGTGTGTGTGTGTGTGTGTGAGTGTGTGTGGCCCGTGTGTTAATTAGTGGCTTTTAATGCTGTGTCACTTGTTGTGGGATTATGGTTTTCCTGCTCTGCATTTTAAAAATCAAAGGAGCAGCGCCGGAACGCTCCCATGTGTGTTTGGTATTATATTAACAAAACCTAGCAGCATGATTACAGTTTGTCACCGGGCTGAGTGATACACTGTACCTTGTCAAACATTAATTAACTGATAGCGGTGACGCATTAACAACAGTCCGGACAGAGTCGCATTCAGCAGGAAGTTAAAGTCATTACGAGGTGATCATGAGCTTTAGAGCATGTTAATTAAAACTCTCCGGCTATTTGTGTTTGGACCGACTGTCGATCAAACGTCGGGCCGGTATGAAAACATCACACACAGTTTGCCCTCGCTTGACAGCTCATCCTCCCATGATCACTTCCTAGCGAGCTAATTAATTATCTCGTGCGCAAACGAGCAAAAGCGTTTTGCCGCCGCGACGGAGGTTGTTTACTTTAAACCACGCAACTTTTAATAAGTTCACCGTGGTGAGAAATCATCACCTGCCCGCCGTTATGTTTAAGTTCTTAAAGGCATTGTGAAATAGAATTTTCTGCCTGAACTCCCTCGTCTCACCAACAGGGATGGTAATCAAAACAAAAACCTCCAGCTCCCCACCACTGATCTCTGATAGAACCGTGGGGGATTTATTAGGACCCCCTGTCCCTATAGCGCATTTAAATGATCCTGGATGCACGGCGCTCAACAGTGCTGCAGAAACTCATTAAACTCTCGAGGCGTCAGTCGCTGAGGCCTCCTTCTACAGGACGAGGTTTCCGTGTTGGCTGATACACTCGTCGGTGGCTCCGAGGGATTTACCTCCACGGTGTCCAACTATGTCTATTCCATCACTTTTAATGGATTTAGCTAATTAATTGGCAGACCCATGACCATTTGTTTACCATATTTCCTGCTATACATCAATTATAAATGTTACTAAAGGATTATAGTTCCAATCAGAGAAAATCTGTTTCTTTACAAAAGGTTATTTCGAACAAAAGCCTCCTGTCAGTATCCTTAGCAATTCACTCTCGGCTGGACAAGGCCCTGACGGCAGCACACAGCAGCTCCGTCGTTTGCCGTCTTCACAGGAAACACTTTGTCACTTTCCTCTTCATTTTTTCACCGAGGTTTGACACCACGCTTGACACCGACTCATGCTCCCCCGAGGAAACGGCTTCTGCCACCATAGGATCCTGTCTTAATTATGCAAAGTACAGGATATTTTGTGCGATTTTTAAAAGTGCGCCAGTTTCTGCTTTGGCAATCACTGCCACACTCTCCTACTGGGAGGTCCTGTCAGACTCCCCCCTTCCTCTTTGCCCAGGAAAATGAAAGGCTAGAAAGAAAAGACACAATGGAGAATGCATTTCAACTGCAGGGGTGGAACGCAGAGGCGTAAGAAGTCCTTAGTGAGACCCTCATTTTACATGGAACAGGTGGGAGACTCTTTTGTTCTCGTCCCGCTGTTAAAATCCATTTCATTTCTGGTACTTGACATATCACACGGAACTCTCACAAGTTCCAAAAAGGCTCCGATGTAAGAGGCTCCTACCTTTTATTAAACAGAAGTCGTGTTTTTCAAGGCCAGTGCGGTTTACAAAAAAAGTCCAAAGTGGACCTAAAGAGCGGATGTGAGTGCTGATCCAACCGTCGCTATTTTGTCAACCACTCAAAAATCCAAAATCACTTTGCAGCTGCTGTTATGACACATCTGAAATATTTTTTTTTTTTTGCATTTAAGTTTTTATAACAGATCTGTTTTTTGAAGGTTCATGTCGGCTCCGGCAATCTACAAATCATCTTCTTGATCTTTACCAACCCGAGGCTCTGTACTAAAGCAGTCATCAAGGTGTTTCTCACTTGGTCACTGTTGATGTTGGGAGGACGTTTCATGGGAGACGTTCATAATTCATCACGCGTCATTACCCAGTCCAATGTGTTATTTACGTGGGTGTCTGTTTGCCTTGTTGCCAAAACTCATACATATGAAAGGCTTGCGTGGATTCCCAAACCACAGGTTGAGCTGTCGAGAGCTGTTGAAATCTCTTGGAGTTTCCATACAGGAAATCTCAATAGTAAATAATAAAAAAGAAAGGGAAATCTCAACGTGTCGAACTTGTTTTTCACTGTTAACTGTTTCTCTCCCTCTTTTTCTCCCCCCTTCTCTTTTTTTCTGGCAGTAGAAGACAATGTGACAGAGGACCAGCACAGTCCCGGGCAGACTGCCATTCCAAGCGGTAATGCTCCATTTCATATTTCATCATTTTTCGGCTGGAAAGTGGATCATGTGTCTGCGTGTGTGTGTGCCTGTAAAATCTTTGTTGGGCTCAGAATGATATTTAGTCTGCCTTGACTGTTTTTTTGTTTTTTTTCCTCACTTTAAACTACATGGCTGGTTGCATGCGTCCTGAGAAGACAGGGGCCGAGTGTTGCATCTCTTGTTTGCCAGTTGTTTACATGCATACGTGCAGCTGTGCTTATAGCTTTCCTTTTTTTTTTGTGGGACTCTTTGTTTCCCAACCTCCTGTGTGATGTAGACTAGAGCTACCCAGATGAATGTGTCCTGTCTCCACGTGTGTCATTCACAGTGGCCCTCCAGGAAAATAGCAGTAATTCAGGTCAGGCTAGCAGAGAGCCCCCCTATGAATGAAGCCTGCTCCTGATGCACCACACTGTATATTTTCATTTCATTTGTCTCTGGTAAAGGTTAAGTCTCAGGTGTGGTTATTTTAAACCCGATATGGATGGTTTTGCCCAGCAGGCTGGGGACCTTGGGTGCTCCTAGGCTGCCACATTAGTCCGGCATTTACCCACAGCTTTCGGAGGAGCCGCATGCACCACCACAATAGAGTCCGGCGTTTCTCATTTGCTCATGACAAAAGTGTGCTCCCATTTTATTTGTTTGCTCCAATTGTCTTCTTTATCACGCAGAAGATATTTCAAGCTAGATTTGAGTTTTTTGTTCCGGAAAGTGTCATTTCTGACGTTCAGTATTCTTATTTATTTCTCTCCTTTGTTGCCAAATTGCCCGTTTTGATATAATTGATCAGAAATGTCAATTATATATTTAATTGTTCCATCCCTGGAAAAAGCAGAGCAGCATCTATCTGCCGCTGTGTTAATGCGTATCGACAGGTATTGGTGGGTGGTTCTGTGGAAAGCAACTGCCTCCTTAGCCCGTCTAACCCCAGCTCAAGGGATGAAGGACTGGGCATAAGCGGCAGACTTGCCTCGGAGGCCTCCTGTCATCCAGAGCCAAAGCAGAGCTAATGAGTGTGCCTGATTACAACGACCCCCTCAGACACACGAATACTCCCCCCCCCTCCCTGTCCCCCCGGTGCGCCACCACCTCCATCTCCAGAGTGAGGGGAGACAGCCGCCACATGATCGATGTCTGCCTGTGGAGAAATCAGGAGGGCGCACAAATTAATTTCTCACTTTCCTCATTTGACTTCGTCTGACTGATTTATTTTTTAACCCCCGTCTCCGGGATGCAGTTTGACAAATGGACATTGCAGGATAAGAGTGGTTTGTGGCGGCGAACTTGAGATTTTTTTCCCCAATTCTTCACCTCCAACTTTTTAAAAAACGTTCAACCACGGCTTGTGAGATACCTGGTCCTCCATCCATCAGTCCTCCCGGTTAAACCACTGCCCACCACAATCCCCCCTTTTAACGGCGAGCGTTCTGCAGGCCGTGCATCCTGCTCCTCATTCATGTTTGATACGTGGCAAAGCCAAAGGAGAAATGCTAACAAAAGAGGCATTCTGAGAGATAGACAGTATTATGCACAGTATAGAGAGGCAGGAACAGTGTGATATCTGCGATTTAATGAGGCTGTGCGCCTTTTTTACCCAGAGAGTGTCGAGCAGGCTTAAGATCTGCAGCTTGGCTTTACCACTGTGCTGCCTGTGTGTAATTATAACCACATGCACCGTGCTTTTTATTCTCTCTTATATATACATCCATTTCTCTCTTTTTTTCCCCTCCTCTTTTCTGCCTTTGTTTCTTTTGCTCACGGCTACGTCATGTTGAGGCAGTTTTTTTTTAGGGGGGGGGGAGAGGATGTCAACGTGGAGTGGACCGAGGCAAAAAGGAGGCTTAGGGAGATCTGAAGGGTTGTCTGGATGGCAAGGTGCCGTGGTGTAGTGGTGTATGGCGTGGTGGCGCGGCTCACGAGACGCCGGCGCTGGCTGAGGTTGAGGCTGCCCACAGATCAATGTACCGCGGGGCCTCGCTACAGCAGGAAGAGGAAAAGGACTCTTTCACTCCACCACTTCAGAAAATCATATTCTCTATTATTCATTTCCTTTGATGTTTTACTGCACTAATGGCATAGCAAGGCGCTCAATATGATCACTCCCTGTGAGAGAGCGAGGGCAGACAGGCACAGACGGAAAGCGAGAGAGAGAGAGAGGGAGCATTTGCTACGTTCAAATGCTGTTTCTCATTTAACCGCTTTGATTTCCAGTCTTCCTTGTAAGCTCACATCTTTTTTTTTTTTGTTTTAATGGCAGATGATGGCGTCTGCATACCTGTGATTATATGTGCTACATCCTTCATGTTCTGTTCTCTGTGTTGTCTCCACTGTTTGTTCTTCCTCCCGTAATTGTTTGGCACATTTTCTCCGTTTGTGCGACTCTTACATATTTTTTTTTTTAATCTCAGCATGCATCATAAAATTTTCATAAATTCCCTGCATGTTTATTTGTAACATATAACAAGGGGGGGGGAAACGTTTTCTGTCAGCGCGTCACTTTAAGAGTTTTGGCTTCGACAAGCAGCCTCTGCCATGTTCCAATACATCACAATTATTTAACCGCAATTAATCCTTCAATATGAGTCTGGGGGGGGGGCTCGAAGCAGATAAATCAAATTGCATGTATCCACCATATGAACACAGACGCGCCTCCTCCTCCATGCAAATTCTTGACAATCATTAACAATCTGGCAAGTGTCAAACCTGCAGCCGCGTCGTCGGATCATGACGCTCTTTAATGATGGGGGGATCAGTGGATGTGACGGCCTAAGTGGAGACCCCCAGATCCCATCCACACAGAGGAGGATACACTCGGAGGCACATGTGGCATTAGAATGTAGTGTGACCTATATATGGAGGGTGCTCGGCAAAAAGTTTTAGATTTTTAAATAATGAGGTGCCGGCAAGCGTGTGAAGGTTATTCAATCTTAATGTCCTCCTCTTTCTGACAGCCTCCCTCACTCTGATAAAGGAGCGTGCTCACCTTTGATCAGGCCCGCCGACATGTGTCGACAGAAGCTGCTCGCTGGTTAAAATAAATTCTTAATTTGAACTTGGGGGTGGGTGGTTCGAGGGTGGGTTTGCCAGGGAGGGGGCATCATAGGATCAGGGTCTCTGAGAATGATCGGGGGGGTGGGGTGTAATAATGTTTTCAACACCAAGGTCTTTCATTGCACAAAGAAAGGCTCAGGCTAAACCCTGATGGAGCTTGACGTACTGTATCCACAGGCAAGTGGCAGCGTATAGCCCTCAGTCGTTTCAGTGCTTTTCGTGCTCCAGCGATTTGGGGCCTGATTTGAAGGAATTTGACTTTAAAACACTGACATCTATCACGTGTTGCATTTCAGAAATTGCTCAGAACCCCAAAACAACTTTTCTGAATCTCGTCTCCTTGATCCCGGCATTCAATTTCATTATTTAATCTTAACGCTTTGGGTTAGACGTTCGGTCTCCAGTGAGGTTAAAGGGTTCGTGGAGAGAGTTAACTTTTCAGGAGGAAATTATGAGGAATTCAGGCTTTGCAGCTTGGCCAGTTCCCTTCGCTGTATTCGTCCTTTTTCCATTTCTGTTCGCTCATACCCTTTCTCCACCTCCTCCTCCACGTGGTCAGCGTCTCCACCTGTCTCCGTGGGTGGGCCAGACAGTGGGGGGACAAGTGTAGGCTTCCCTGCTAGGGACCACACGTCCCCGGTGGGGGTAATGGAGCAGAGAAGAGAATATCAATTAAAAGGTTATAAATATTTAACAGCAGAAATATTCAATAATATAAGGGTGGTGGGTCCAGGGGACTCCTCAACTTACAAGATGAAAGTGGCGGCATGATAAATGTCACGCGGTACCAGAGGAGAGCGGAGTGCGTATGATGGATGGACTCAGACTCAGACGGATATTACACGGCTCTAAAGGTGTCAATCACCATTTAGATTCCCACATTTTATTAGTATTGTACTAATGCACTTCTTCCACCATAAAGACAGAAAAATTCCTCTCTAAAAATCCTTCAGTCAGATCTTCATTTTTATTCCCCTCATGAATAATTTCTGGCACTGAGCTGCGATCGTCTTACTCTGAGCTGACCTTATCACAGTATGGATCAGCTGTGGTCAATGGAGCCTCCCTCTCGTCCTCGCCGTCCACGCCGGCATCTTCAGAACTCATTAACAAAATTAAGCAGGGTGGCTATAGGTGTGAGGGAAAAAATATCTCAATGTGCCACACATCCTGCCTCCATATTCCACATGTGATTGTCAGCCATTCCAAGCATGTTGCTATTGATCTGCTGTCCAGCCTGTAGAGACCGGTAGAAGAAGATGTCCTGATCTGATGGATTACTGTATGAGGCCCAGAGGCACAGGAACCTCAGTATTGACGTGGCTCTTTAATCCCAGGGTTGGACGTGACCTTGCCATGTCAAGACCCCCCACCCCCACCCTCTCCTCACTCCCTCACTCCCTCAACCCGCAGTCAAACGTGTAGCAGAGTGCACTTCCAGCAACGCGTCGCAGCGGTGTACTGGAGGTCACCCCCACTCGACCGAGAGCATCCAACCCAGCCGGAGTTCACTGGAAGTTGCAGACAAAACTTGTCACTGGAAACAGGAGATAGCAAGGGATTGGAAATCAAACCTGCAAACGCGTAAAAGCTCGTTGGGTTTTTGCGCTCGTAAATATCCCCAGTTTCTCCGAATCGTTCTTTTTTTTTTGTCCTTTGGCCGTTAGCATAGATCTATTACCCGTGAAACATTGGGAGAAAATCACCTTAACATGAAAAACAGCGTGAAACGCATCACAATTCTGTATTTTTATATGAGATGAAACATAAAAATGCTTAAATGTAGCTGTAAGTTGTTTCCCTGACAGGACCGAGTTGTAATATTAGAGAAATTAATGATTCATAAAGGAGTCTTAACCTCCTCCACAGGCAGCCCGTAAAAAAAAAAAGAAAAAAAGACATGAAGTGTTCACATTTCAGTGCATATTGTGAATTCTGTGTCTCCGTGTGTGTGTGTGTGTGTGTGTGTGTGTGTGTGTGTGTGTGTGTGTGTGTGTGTGTGTGTGTGTGTGTGTGTGTGTGTGTGTGTGTGTGTGTGTGTGTGTGTGTGTGTGTGTGTGTGTGGATGAATCATAAGTCTATATTGTGTGGCTTTTGGCCCCAGTCAGAAGTGTTTCCCCCCAGAGCAAGAAAGGCCTGCATCTGCGAGGATTGGGTTGGGATTTTCATTTTCTTGAAACACCTTCTGTTCTGTTCTGCATGGTCCCACTGGGGACCACGGTGCTGATATTTTTAGAGGGCATGTTCCGAGAGCCTCAGTCGCCAAGAGGGAAGGACAATGGAGGGTGTGATGTTACATCAATACTTGGCGCAAGTGGGGGGGAAAGGAAAAATCCTGGGTGGCCTTGATGAGTTCTGGAACGCCTTTCCTCAAGGAATTTCACAGTGTGAGAGTGCACCCTAAAGAAGGAGGACTTAAAATGGCTGCTCTAGTGTATACCCACCCAATATATAAATATATATGTAAACACCCACACCTGCACACATCAGTACCCCACGCTCGTCCTCGGGCACTGTTAACTGTGTGCTAGGCGGAAAAAAAAAACAGGCTTCCTCCTGACATCCCCCTCCGGAGTTTCAGGACAAGCTGAGGAACACTTGCATCAGTGGGGCTTAAAATGGCTGCCAGGGAAGTGCAAGGGCTTTGCTCCCCCACAAAGCCTTAACCGGGGTGACATGATTGTTTTATTCGAAGAATGTCTTTTTAATCAGTCATATTGTGAAGTGTAATGGCCACAGCGGGGGAGCAAGAGGGCTGCAGGCCACGCCGCCTAGTCACATGATGCTGTCGCCAGCCTGACTGGTTTCGCCAATGCCCCTGAATGAAGATGCTTATTGTACATCGTGAGTCAAGGTCTGATTTGTTGTCGGGATATTTTCTAATCACAGTGTTTACAGTATTTTTTTTTTAATCCCGGTCCTGGTTCAGATTAGCCAGGCGCCCACCCCTGGCACTGCTGCAGCACAAAGCCAACAAGAGACAAAACTGCAGATGGATTGAAGAATATTGATGTGCGCGACCTGCGGCTGCCTGCGAGCAAGGCTGAATAATTTAGGGAAGTGTGTGTCGTGACGAGAGCCTAACACACACCAATCTCAGTTTTGTATGTTACGCTCCGTATACATCCACAGTCCTGGCTCGGATGTCTCGATGAAATGGCAACGTCCGTCTCTGTTGATAGACGCTGACCGATGCAATTCAGCTCGCTCCGGCAGAATTTCATATTTCTTTGGTCCAGCCAAAACTGCAATCCAGGATTTATTGACTACACATATTCCCATCAGTCTAGTTTCATATACTGAAGTTTTGCTTGGGTGAAGCAGGGCAAACACAACGTAAAACCATTTCTAATAACAGAGCCGTGTGTGCGCGCGAATGTGTGTTAGATGTGTGTGTGTGTGTGTGTGTGTGTGTGCGCAGTGTGCCACCCTGTCTGTGTGTGCCTGTATATCTCTCACCCTCACCTGCCCAACGGTTCTGTTATGGCATGAGTGGTTGAGTTACAGGGGCCCAAATTGAACCTGCATTTTTATTACAGCTTTTATTATTGTTTTTATTAAATCCAGAGTCTAGAAATCCATTTTATTGTCACCCAGAGGAAGCCGTGGTACTTCACTGTGCGGGTCACCCCTCTGACTATGTGGTGCTGTCATTTCCTGTGGCTCGGCAGATCCAGAGTGCGCCCTCGAGAGGCCGGCGGAGGATGGTGAGACTGGTCGTCTGAGGAAGAGGCTGCTTTCTCCAGAGGAAGGCGACGAAGGAGAGGAGGAGGACGAGGAGCCGGCGCTGCACAGCTGCGACAGCTGCCGGCAGGTGTTCGAGTCGCTGAGCGATCTCACCGAACACAAGATTAATCAATGCCAGCTGACAGGTAAACAACGTTCAGCCCACCGAGCCTCCCCTCCACTCTGCCACTCAGCTCTTCTCCCACTCCCACACTCACTCAGTGCCTTCACCAGAGAATATGCCACACTATGTGTGTTAGTACACTGCGCCAAGGAGAGCACAACACCAGACTACCACTTTCCTTGGTGCATATCCAAAAACATAGACACACACACGCCTCGCACACATAGCACATTATTCATATGTGCTGTACATCAATATCTGCAGACATGACACACATATAGGCCTCCGTGTGTCCTTATAATAGATCACTGTAGGCTACACACTGTATTTATAGTTTGTGCATTGTGTCCTTCCCTTTCCCTGTTTCAGCGTAACACTTTACACAACACTATACTAATTCTAACATTTCACCAGAGTGTAACATGCTGCTACGAGGTCCCACAGTAACCAGACCACCAACTGGAAACAGATCCTTGCTCCAGGAAAGTCCCTCAGCTGGTCCCAGTGCTCACGAGCAGCAGTAGTCATACCTAGTGGGACCGAAAGAGAAGGATGCCATTGGCAGACTGTGTCATTGACCTGTTGATGGATGAATAGAGCTATAAATACCCTGACAAGGTGGCAGACAGAACTAATGATGTGAACTGAAGGTTTCCATGTGCTTCTCCTGGACTTGCTGTCCTCCTTTACATGTCCGTATGGGCCCGCATTGAGAGAAACGCCATCTGACACACATTTTCCCAATGTTTGGGGCGCAGACCGCGTCTCTTTCCATCGTGTTCAGCAACGGAACACAAACAAGCTAAAACTCAATGATCCTGTTTCTGATTTTGCACTGAAGCTACTGTTTATAGATTTCTGAGGGAATTGGAGAGAAAGCTGGGGTAATCTATGTTTACATTCAGGCGCAATTTAATGTCATATTTTGCAACCCACAGTCAGCAAACCACAAATTATAGGGTCAATGTCCCACGAGTTTTACAAAGATTTTCCGTTAACTGTAAGACAGTCTCACAAACCTAGTCTTGTGCATGTGTGTGTGGGAGTGTGTGTGTGTGTGTGTTACAAACTACATAGCACAGGTCATAGTGACACACCAGAGGAGAATACGCAATAGACTCGTTTTTAGATAATAAGTATTGTTATTCGTTAATTGCCTGATTGCGTGCATGTGTGTCTAAGCATGAACATGAGGCTGTTATCGTGCCCTCATTGTTGTTAATTTAAGCAGAAACACATGCATGTTCCCTGTAGGAGTGACTTTGTATGTGCGGGCGTGCTTGTTTACTTGTATGTGCGCCACAGATGTGCAGGCGTGTGTGCAAATTCAGAAACACCGTTGCTCAGTCAACTAAAGGTGTGAAAATCAATGTACTGTTCCCTTTCACATGACTGTCATCCAGCAAATGCATTCAGCGCTTCGAGGGAAAAAAAAGTTCAGCTCCTCCTGTCACCCTTTTTTTTTCAATGTGACACCCAATTCCATCAAGCCAACACAGATTTGTTGACAGTACTATTTTGGAAACCTGAAAAACAAAAAAAGTAATTATTGAAGACATAGGGCGACATGCACTAACCCAGTTTCAATTTAAACATTAGTTTTAATTGTACCGGTTTTAGCCACTGTCACAAACGCACTAGACATCAGCAGTAGGAGGTGAACCCAGAGGAGCTGAACACAAAAGTCTGAATCTGTTGAAACCGGACGTTAAACTGACTTTAGCCTGCCAGCTCTGAGTATAAAGTCTGTGTAATGTCCGACTGAGTCCATGTGTGAGGAGAGCAGGTAACTCTGGGGAGAGCTCAGAGCGAGCAGGTAGGAGTGTTGATCTTGTTTCTATCCTGCATCCTCTTCCCACCATCCTTCACCTAAAAACAAATCAAGGCTACATCCATCCAACGGTTTAGTTTAACGATCTCTGTCCACTCTAGCTCTGTGGCTCAGTTTCAGTTTTAATCCCAGTACATAGCAACAGGCCTGAAAAACGCATTTCAGTTCTTGAACTAAAACAGGGCCAGCAGCATTTGCCAAACTACTTAGTTTAAGTGACTCTAAAACGCCAGAGTAGTGTGAACGCCGTACGCATCTGTACCAGAGTTGATGCGTTTTCAAATCCAAATGTAGCAGAATGGATGAAGCATTTCCAGCTGGGGAGAAATCCCTCCTGTTTGCATCTCCAGTTGTACAGGGCACCTCTTGACAATGTCCAGACACCAATTGTCCAGATAGTAGTCAAGCTCAGTTCACATGTGATAACAGCTTTTGAAGTGCAATACGAAGGAAACAGTCCGAAATGTGAATAAAAGAGAGTGTATGGGATTCAGGGTCAGAGCTTTTATGTTCCTGCTATTGTAATGTGCCCGTGCCTGACTCAGCCATATTTTTTCCTATAATTAAGCCCAGCTTTTATAAATGTCAATCTTACGGACAAATAACTCTTAATTGCTCAATGATGAAAAAAACACCGTTTGGATAAGCGCCCCCTTGGAAACCAAACAAAAGAATCTAATTGCCATTAGGGTATTGTGATTGTGCAGAAACACTCTATTAGTATTCAAACACAGTGGGAGAAAAGAAACTTCTAGATGGCATACTAAGTACTTTGAATGTGTGTGCGTGTGTGTGTGCGTGTTTGTGTATTCTCTGGAATATGGGAGGAGATTTCCTATGTGGCATTATGTAGACATCCATGACCAATTAATCTGCCTTACATCAAGTCTCTACTCACAGATGGATCCTTTATTAGAGCCATTTTCTAATCAGCCACCAGCACCTGCTAAACCCTCCATTTTTACAATTTCAAATGTCTTATTTTTGGTAAACAAATTGCATTGCTTGACTGGAACCAATCCACATATGGAGATTTGCTTGCTGTTCCCTAACAGCTCGGCTTCCCCCCCCCAGCTGACATCTCATAAGGGTATTACTGTGTATTACTTGAACCAGATATGCACATATACACTCAGCACCTCACATGTTTATTCTGGGCCTGATTATATCATAAGAGTCCCTGTTCTGTAGTAAAACACAAGTTTCACAAAAGGACGGAGACAAAACAGACTGAACGAAGTCTAAACAGATTCGAGCAGCATGAACGACCACGCCCGATGGACAGAGAGAAAGAGAAAGATGTTACATGTCACCGCGATCAATGGCGGCCATTGTCTCCCTTCCGTCTGCCAGAGGTATAACACCTTTCCATGCACTTAAGCCGTAACCACTGCAGTGCGCTAAGGGAGCGCATGGGTATGGATTGCCTCGTGTCCCTGATGCGATCGGTGCTATTGATCGCGCTAATGCTGGACTGCGGAGGAAGGCGAGAGCCTGAGAAAGGGAGCAAGGGAGAAGGAGGGAGATGGGGAGAGAGAGAAAGAGAGAGTGCTGCAGGAATGCATCCCCAGGGAGTCCGTCTTGGGCTGGGGCAGGGCTTCAGGAATGCTCCCCAGGAGATCCCAGTGAAGGCTAGGGCAGGGCTGGAAGAATGCTTCTCTGGAGAGTTGAGCGCGGAGGCTGGCTGGGGCAGGGCTGGAGGAATGTTCTCCCAGAGCACCCCTTTAACTCTGGGGCAGAAGTGGAGGGGCTCCACGGGGGGAGAGAGAGAGAGCGCTCCCCCGTCCCCCCTCCGGCTCCAGGATGGCTGCGGATCAGGTTTCCGTGTGGGGATCAGCATCCTGCCGACAGGGCTTTAGGCCGCCCTGGGGAGGAGACAGGAGGCTGGAGGCATTGCTATTCCACAGGCCTTTCCAAAAACACTTCACAAATGCTTTGTCTCACTGTCTCACTGTACTGTCTATACACCCTTGCATTGTTACTGATCCTTCACAGGGAAGGAGAAACAGCGTCTGTAGCTGGATGTTTGTTCTCAGTTGGCACAAGACATGTTCATATGCTCGATATGAGATATCAGGGAAACGTGCCTTTAGACCTACTCACCGAAAGAACTACCTCGCTCCTCGGCTCATTTCCACTCGTGTTTACCAGCCTGCCCACACTGTAAATAAAAATAACACCTCTTGCTCCGAATTTAATTCAAAAGATTGCATTTTCACAAAAGCCTCTCACTGTCAGTTCTCCAATTCTGTCTCTCTGAAGATATTTGAATAGCGTAGTGCACACACGGGCTGTCAGCCTGGTGGCCATTCTTTCATTACGGGTCCAGCTCCCTCGAGCAACACCTTTTCTTGTGTCCTTCACTAGAGGAGGGGCATGGCTGCTCCCCCCAGAGAGATCCGTGCCCTGCTATTTTAACCCTCTGTGAGATGACCTTTTTAATAAGTGTCTTTCTCTGTTTTCCTGCCGGCCACTGTGCGAGCAAACAGAGCATGTCTTCTGCTTCCCTCAGATAAAGGAATCAATCAGAGTGGGTGCAACAGTGAAAGAGAGAGAGAGATAACTGGGCCATATATGGATTTATATTATGTAGATTTCCTCCTTTACTTCTTCCCTGTAGATATTGCAGAATGCACTCGGCTTCAATAAAATACATTTCAGATTTATGAGAAAAATACAAATGAAATACGAATGCTGAGTGAAAAACAATAATACCCCCCACATACACACACACACAAAGCAGAGGAATGGTAATACAGTAAATAGTTTAGACAAATTTCTAATATGAAATCGCTCTTTGTGCCGGGTAACCAGACAAATCTTTAAAACCCGCTGATACATGTTTTCCCCTGTTCCGTTCCTAACCACGACATGTTTGTTTGAAGTGTTTGAATTAATTTACATCAAGTCTTTGGGTCAGCGGCATGGAAACATTCAGTAATACCCTCAAGTACGAACAGGCTCCTGGCAGTCCATGTTTTCTACTAACTGTTTCCAACAGGCTGCGATTGGTTGCACTGTTTCTTTCTGTCCTTTTTTTTTTCCATTTTTTCAACTAACTTTGTGTATTGATCCAACAGCTGCTTTGTGGCTGCCAAGAAAAATGTGCCAAACTGCAAAGACTTTATTTGCTTCAAAAGGGGCTCACATAAGAGGAGAGCGACACGAGCAAGACCTGATTAGCCGAACTCTGAGCCAGTGCCGTTCATCAGAAGTTCTGCTGTGTTTTCGCCCGGGCGTCTTGCGACATCCTGGTACAAAGAGCAGCACACTGATTACAAGCCTTTGAAAGGAGGAGAGGCGGTCAGGGGAGAATAGCTACTTCTGGCACAACGCAGCCACTGAAAAGAGACCTCATGCTAGAGTGAGCTCTCAGAATTGGGCTCGAGTCTTTCCTGTGTGTATGTGTTTGTTTGAGGGGGGTGTGGGGGGGAGGCGTGCTCTATGTGATTGTCTGTAGGAGAGAGAGAGAGAGAAATAGGTAGGGAGAGAAAGGGAGACGGAGAAAGAAAGGGAGCATTAAAGTCGGTGTTTGACTCCACGGCATAGCGTCCCTGTGCAGTTTCCTCTCGGTGCGACAGCGCCAGTAGCGTTAGCAGTAGTGTCATTAGGAATTCAAAGCATATGCCCTCGTGAGGACGCCCTCTCTCTCCTCTCTCTCTCCCTCCCCTGTGCTTCACACCGCACACATTATGCACGATATAAAGTATTTATTGGTCTTTGTAAGACGACGACTGCTTTTTTCTGCAGAAAAACTATCAACGCAAGAAAAGAAAAGGATTCGTTTGTGGCCTGTGTTTGTTCGATCAAGGCAGAAATGTTAGTGACCAGCACTGCAACTCCTTCATATTCACACCCCCCACTCTATCTTACACGCTGTCTCAGATGTATTCGCCGGCTCAATCAGTCATCCGCCTTGGCATGCAAACACACACGGACATATTAGCACGCACATGCGCACACGTGTTCCCCCGTAGCACCTGTGTGCTTGCACTTTGCATTCCAGACGGCACATAATTCATCGGCCTGGACGCAAAACACATGCTGTGATCTTATCCAGTTGACCTCTTTCTTAAGCAGGTAGCCACAAAAGCAGGGCCGTCGTGTGGACGGACCAGAGATAATCCCACATACTCACCCAGAGCCACACGCACTGAGTGAAAACACCATATCAACGACACTGTCATTCCCCCCCTCCACTGTGTTGCATCCCTTTTGAAATGACCAACTTCAGTCGTGTGACGAGACCTGGCCGTGGGAGATGTTGTACTCGGTTTCTCTTACTCTCGGCATCTCTCCCTGGCCCCGGCTCTGCCTGCTCTTTGTTCACTGCCTTCCTCAGCCTGCGAGTCTTTTTCAGCGGCACAAGCAGAAGAATGGCACATTAAATCTTAATAGGACTGCGTCTGGCCGTGTTGAATTGCAGAGCGTGTTAAGCCGGCGCTTTCCTCCCCCTTGGCACACGCTCGTGGAAGTGGAAAACAATTGAATAAAAGAAACCGCTCCCTCCCTCTGTAGCGCAAGTGACTTCGGCTGCTCTGCTGAAGCTCTGAGACTGAACTTACGTCGGCTCACAAATGGCTTAAGCCCCGACTGAGAAACTGTAGCATAAATTACATTAGTGCTTTTCAAAATGCAGGGACATACATGGAAGGTAGACACAGGATTTACCTGACCACCCACAAGGAAGCTGTTGCATAGTCTCCTCTCAGGGACAGTCGGAAAATCCTGCCATAAAACTCACTAGATATTCTTTGACAACAAATGACAGAGTAGAGGACAAACTTGCCGGTACAGACGCGTGAAATATAAGCAGGCCAGAGGAAGAAGAGGGAAGTTTAGGGGGAGAAAGGGATAGGTAGGAAACGACGAAGAGACACAAGCAAGGTAGGGGAGAGCCAATCTTAGCCGCAGCAGCAGCGATGTGGGTCCAGGCCTGCTTTGTCAGGCAGTCAGAGGTGGTAATTAGCCAGTGATGAGTTGACTGGTTGTGTGTCCAGTGCACAGCACTGCTGGGTGGGGCTGTGGGAGGTAGATAAGGCCAGCAGTGGGCTTATCTCTGAGAAGGACAGGCACCAGGCCCGCCAGGCAAATCCACCCACAGACCAGCCGCATTTTATTAACACCATCATTAATGCCAGACAGGTTATGTGCGGTGGCTCGGAAGAGAGAGACGGGAAAAAGGTAAAAAAACAAATAAAGTCTCAATTCCTGATAGGTCGGCCGGTCTCAAGTACATAGCCATCGGTTGACGTGTTTTGAAAGCAAGGAGCTTGTGGAGATGTTTACCAGGTAGGCAGCCAACGGAAGGGCACAGAGAGCGAGCTGGGATCTTACCTCTGGGTTTTGCTCACTTTCCTCTGGGTCCCCGGAATTCAAATGATTTTCTTTTTTTCTCTTTCAAACGTGGGACTGCTCACTGGAATAATGATGAGGCAGATACACAGAAACATAACTAGGTGCAAGGAAAAGGCAAAAATGTATTTAAAAAAACTTTATGGACATTTTCTTTGTGAAATGTTGATTTTTTATTTCATTTCGTGGGTTTTGTTTTATTTTATTCAAACTATTTTTATTTAAAGAATAATGATAAAGAACATATTAATCATAAAATGTAATTAACCTTAGAGGTTTTTATTTTTTAAATTTTTTATTTATTTTGATCAGATGTTACCTAAACAGGTGTCTGGTGTTTTAAGTGGCAAATGATTGATTTTTATAAACAATTGTGTGACGTGTGCGTTCCACGAACAAACACTTGGTTTGTAATTAACACTGTGTATTAGCATATCAAATGCCAAAGCTCCTCTCAGTGGCATGTTTCTCTGTGATAATTTACACCAGCAGCCGACTGGATGTAACATGGCATTGAGACAAAAACAAGTTCGCCAATCTACATACACCTCATTCAGAGACACCCAAAAAAACATGCATAGCCTTTTTGATTAATGTTAATACTCCCTAAAGAAAAGGTCATAGGATTTTGCTTATGTCTGCATGGAAATGTACTGAGCATTGATCCCCATAGGGCTTTTTCCTTGGTTGACTTTTGCCAAACTCCCCAGTAATGGGAGGAAGGGAAGGAGGGAGATGGAGGGCGGTGGAAAGAGTGACCAGTCCGACAGGTTTATGTCTCCCTGCAGGCTGAGCTCTGTGGAGCTGGCCCACAGGAAGGCGTGGAGCCAGCTGTGACGGCATCCTGCTAGCCACGGCGGTGTAGGAACTTTGGGGTTACACTATCACCGACTCAACGTTTCCCCCCCTCTCCTCTACCCCTCCCAGGGGTTGTTTTTGTTGGCCAGGGGGTAGTGTTTGGGTGGGAGCTGCTATGGGGCTCTGTGGAACAGCCACTCCTATACTTCAGGATATGAGGAGTTCGGTCACCCACGAGGACAGGGATTCTCAAATATCACATGAAGTAACACATTTGTTCCTCGGCGCTAATTGCCATTTTTCGAACTGGAAGGTGGGTTCATAAATTTTGTTTTATGGGCAGGATGGGTGTCGTTTAAGGTCTCCAAGGCCACCAGCTGGACTGTGCTTTGGCAGAGGGAACAGTGTGTCGTGACAGAATGTAATGGTTCCACGGTAGAGCCATGCTATCAGGTAATATAAGGATGTCATCTTAATGTTAAGAGCAGTGGACAGCAGTGTGTGGGGGGGTGGGGGGAGGGGGGGTCCAGCACCACTGAGAATGTAAAGGTCATCTAATCTATTCCACCTCCAACCTGCCTGGCTGATCAATCATCCTTGAGGAGTCAATCGATTTGATCAGAGAGCCGCTCCTAAGAGATGGCTTCCCAACAAGACGCCGGGATTCTGTGGAAGACTGCAGAGCGCGCCAGCTTGGATCGTGTCTCTGCGACAAACCAAGACATTAAAAACCTTAATTGAATAGCAGCCCGCCAACTGTGGTAGCCATTCTCTAAATATGCCACCGATTTAAAACAGCAAAGAACATCTACTGTTGCTATCACTACATCATGTTATCCGGCTCATTCTTTATGCAACGCATGTGCTCTGAAATCAGATCAACAAAATCCTGCAGGACTGACTGACAGCCAAGAGAGATTGGGCCGTAGTAAACAGAGTGGTAATCTTTATATTAGGACATTATGTGCCCCCAGTCAAAGCATGATGCATCTTTCTCATCATGAACTTGGTTTGTAGAACATACCCCACAAACAAAGTCAACAGACAAAAACCATCGTGTGATTGGATTTTAATCCAGTTGCATTATTATTCAGGCCTCCCATTGGCCATTCATTACTCTCACATGGCGCCTGTGTGGGTTGTTATCACCCAATCAGGCTCAAGACTGCATTCTGGAGAGCATGCTTTCGTTTGCATCCTTTAAACCCTGTGAGCCTTCCCTCTCTCCGGGCCCGCCAACGGAATACCTAATTCCAAAGTAAACTGATTGCTCTCTCCAACAAGATTACGCTGTGATGATGTTAGCCAAATGAGACCGCTAGTCGGATGCAACCGGGGCAGGCAAGGATGCTTACCCCAAGATGACTGATCAGCATGTTAAGAGAAACGAGTTTGGGAAAAAAAGGAGGAGAAAACGAGGGATAGAAATCAAAAAATGTGCGAGAGAGTTGTGCGCGTGGGGGTAAGCAGAAATGTAATTTGCTTCTCACCTCAGGCGACTGGGCTCTGAGGCCAGTAAATATGCAAACAAGCTGAGCCTGGCCATCAATATGAAGACCCTAGATGATTACTAATCTCCACTGCAGAAGTAGATTGAGGTCTGTACAGCAGCGCCATGCAACATGAGGGAGGGAGGTTAGAGTCCAAACCAGATCTCCATATTGGCCCCCAACACCAGCCTCAACTCGGAGCTACGGATATACTTGACCTTCGGTTTGAGAAGGAATGCAATATTTATGATGCATACAAATCAGTAATCGAGCAGAATTAAAAATATACGTGTTTTAAACATATATTGCAAACATTTTGAAAGGCTTCATGAATCTTTCATCATATTGTGAATATGATTCAGAAACTAGTGCCGTAACTTCTCGGTAACTTTGAACCATGTTCTCAGACCGGTCTTTTCATCGTGGTGAGCTCCTTGTCTGATATGAGCTCTTAGACGTGAGGCCCAGTAGTTTACCAGCCCATTGTCATTCCCCATCCGTAATCCGGGATAAAAAAAAACCTATGGGACCCGGACCAGGCTGGAGTCATTAGGTGTGTGCGTGGCTTACCCAGACAGCCAGATAAACCAGATGCCTCGGGATGGCCAGGGGTCATCTCTCTGTGAGAATACGTTGTTGATGTCCTTGTTTCTATCTGCCTCCTCTTCGCTCCCTCTCTCGCTCCTCTTCATCATCCCTTTCTTTCTCTCTCTCTCTTCCTTGATTGCTGTGCACAGTCATCACAAACACAGAGGTCCGCGTTGGCGCTTAGCAGTCGAAGAACCTGTCAGCTAAAGGGAAGAAGGGAAGACAAACAGGGAGTAGTCTGTGGCCCTAGGTTGAATGCCTGAGGGTGTACTACGTGTGGAGGATAGTTAGTGCAGGAGGATGCACTGCAGTCTGCAGGTGAATCCTCTCATTTTGGGGGGACTTAATGCATTTGAATCATCACCTCTGGGGGGGGGGTGTTATGACTTTCGGATACAGAGGGAACCTTGATATAAAATGCAGCAAAAGTTGTGTCTCTCTATTTTTCATGTCTAAATACAGCGGGAGGCCCATGTAGCAGGAATATATATTCAAAAACTATCTTCCCAGTCTTAAACATAATTGAGTATTCCTCGTATTTGAGAGTGTGTTTCCAGCATTGAGCTTTACCCTCTGTGGTGAGTGCATACGGCTTGAGGATGTTTACCTGGCATGGTGCCTGTTGTAGCTGCCCTCCTGTTGAGGAAAAGCAGGTCAGGCTATATCTTTGTGTTTGCTTGTTTGTTTGTGCATGTGAGAGGTTTTTTTGGGGGTGTGAACACGCATGTGTATGGATATGTGTGTGGTTTGTGTATATACGGAGGAGGAGGAGGAGGAGATCACACGGATTGAAAGGGTCAGAGAGCTCACTACGTTGAGCCAGGAAAACCGCAAGACGCATCTCCCGTGTAAGCATTTGTTTTCCAGGAATGGATAGGATGTGCAGGTATGGGGGGGGGGGGTTGTATACTCTCAATCCGACTGAACCGTCCATCTGCTCAGCCATCAATCTTCCCCCCCTCTCCGTCCCTCTGTTCATTTACTCGTCCAGCCATTTATCCGTTCTCGCCCATGACCAAAGGGCCATGTCTTTTTGTGGCCCTGATAATCTGGAGCAATTTCCTCTGCAATTTATTTCCCAGCCAACCACCCACCTGGTCAAGCAGCATCAGGCTTCTCAAGGTAGAGCCACTCATCCCAGCAAGCCCCTTCCCACCAATCACATCCTGGGTTTTTTTTTTCCTGCTTGGGCTTCAGATCTTTTTGGCTTTTGTGTTGTTTTTTTTCCCAAGTTCCAGTTCCGCACTGGAGCAACGCAACCTTTCCCTCCTTCCCTTACTGTAATCTCTGACACCACTCAGCAGCTATTGTTTACCCCGAATGCCCGACCACTTCTCCGTCTTTGTGTTCGATTACCATCTTCCCGTTTCTATCCATAGATCTCTTTCTCTCTCTTTCTTCCTCCCTCCCTCCCTCCCTCCATCCTGTCATGGCTCCTCAGTATTCTGCTGCTGTCTTGTGTGGAGTGATTTTGCCCAGACACGTCTGGCTCTGGGTAAAGTGTGGTCCCCAGAGAGCGCGCTCTGCAGCCCCCAGGTCGCCGGCACCATGAATACATTATGATCCCCATTTCCATCCTGTTGCCACGGCAGCACTTTTGGAGCCGCAGGGCGATTAAGACGTGTGCTGTCGATACCCTGATAGGAGCAGAAGTTGGATCTGGATACTGGCCTTTGATCAGATTCCATCCTCGCCGCCTGCTATTGGTGGCTTCGGCACAGGAAAACGAGAAGAAGGTCTTGTGGGCTTTGTATTGGTTTGACAGGCTCACCTGCTGTAAATAAGCATACCATGCATCTGTCCTCCAGCTCTCTTTTCCCCACCTCTCTGCTTTATCTCTGTCTTTCCTGCCTGAAACCATTTCCCTCCCTTCTTCTCACTTCCGCTTGCTCCTCCCCATCACCGCAGTTCAGCTAAGGCAGCATTATACGCAGTCTCGCTCCGCTCTCTGATATTCTGCTTTCCTCACAAAGGAAGCAACTCCCTTACCTTTTATTGTTTCCTTTTTTTCTTTGGGGGATGATGTATAAAACATGGTGCCTCAGGTAGAGGATGTTGGGTAGGAAGCCATGTCCCCCTAAATGGCCAGCCGTGTGCATGCGCCTAACACTTCACTGAGCAATCTGTCAACATGTCAGCAACACATGTTTTGTAAAAAGCCTCTGGTGGGAGCCAGGGGAAAAAAGGCACTCCTGCCAGACCAGAGAGGAAATGCTTTTTTCTCCTCTATGCAGTGGATTTTCTATTGCTGGTGCTCGGTCCCACGGGCCCCCCCCACCACCATCCTCCCCTCCCCCACGCATACACCCGTTGTCTGCACTTCAGAAATTTGAACTGGGGACCCTCAAGGGGGTTTACTGGGAGGGTGGGGGCAGGCTGGGAGGGAGGGGCTCCCTCTATTTCTGAGCGTATGAAATTGTGAAGGTATATTGTGGCAGGTCCCCAAGCGGTCTTTTCTAATACCTGAGTTTCTGGCGAAGCTGGAAATTACCAGCGGCTCCCCCGAGGGACGGCTTTATCCACACCAGGAAGGGGAGCAGAACTCAGTGGGGAGGTTGCTTAATGCATGGCTGAAATAAAAGAATTTCTGAGAGACAGAGGCTGAAAAGCTAGCTTTTTTCTTTTTCACCCCCCCCCCTTCCATTCCCTCTGCCTCTCTCTCTCTCTTTTCTTCCCCAGTAGGATAGTTTACTACTCTCTGCCTTCTCTTGAAGGGTTCTAGTTTAATAAACTTTCAGAGGATCCTGCTGGTGCAGACAGCTAGACAAATACCCTTGTGTGTTCTCTTTTGTCGGAGATACAGCTTTTTGTTATGTTCTTGCAAATTTGATTTCTCCCTCTGTCTTTCGTTCTCTCTGCCGCCCTCTGTCTCTCTCCCTCTCTGCATTTGTCTTCATCTCCCTCGTCCTCCTCTCGCTTTCTGTCTTGCTCTTTCGATGCACACACGCGCACACACAACACAGACACACACACACACAAAGTCAAACTCTGTCTCTTGTGGTTGAGTTTATTGTTTGGTCTGTCTCTCCGTTCTCCCCCTCTGTGCTCCCTTTTGTTTTCTGTATGTTTTGTTGTATTGTGCGGAGAGGCAGAGATGCAGATAAAATGCAGACGGTTTGCCCTGGGTGAAGAGAGCGCACCAGCACCCTCGGTGTCTGTTTAACAAAACACATTCATCTATTTACACATGGCCTAATGTTTAAAACTCTGCTTTTTTAAGTGCATCTTACAAGGTGTTTTTCATCAAAGAGATTTAATGCATAATGTTTTGAGGGCAATTCACGCATCCGTCTGCACGGCCTTATTTTCTGCTTTCTGTACGCCAGGAAGCCCTTTTCCTTGGTAATCAGCACCTGTGTCTAATGTCCATGGATCATTAATCTTGCCTTGTTCAGAACCCCCCCCCCAAAAAAAACAACATCAAAATCTCTCCCCGTGTAAGAAATGCCTCTCTCTGTGCTCCTTTCTTCCTCTCTCTTCCGCCCCTCTGCTGTTGGTAAATAATTCAACCTTTTTCCCTGTAACAAGTGCTGGCCTTAATAGGGAGCAGTACCTGTAGTCGGGATAAACAAGGCAGCCGGCCTCACCAGTGAAACAGAGGGATTTGGGCTTCACGAGGGCAGAGGAATAAGTCGTTTCCTTCTGAAAGGCAGAGCAGACTGACATTAATTAAACCCTATAGGATAAAGGTTATCTGAGGCCTAGCAAAGCAGAGAGACCGTGCATACATGCGGGATGCTATGTCTGCCGAATTCTAATCAAGACCTCTTATTAAAGCGACATGTGTGGGCTCAGGCATGTATAATGTGCGCGGCATGTTTTCCACTGTGAGGATCTGTGTGTCTGAGGCAGATGCTGATGTAAAGCTGAGACAACATCAAAGGAAAAAGACAAAAGCCTCTTTGGCCCTTCACCCTTCAGAAGCAAATAGTCGTCACCAATAGGGAAAACAGTTCAGCGCTCACTTCTGCTACAGACTGACGACTTTCATGTACCGAAGACATTGCTCTGCCCACCGCGCTCCGTGCGTATCTTCCCATGGTGCACCTGTGACTAAGTCACCCGACCCGGGCGTTAGCGTGGTAGCTCGGGTGCCATGGCTCATGTTTAACAAATTACCCAGGGGGCCTTGCACCACCACTGTGCCCACATTTCCTTCCCTGCTGTATGCACAGTGCGTGGGATTATATTCCCCGACGCCAATTTCTCCCTCAGACAATGAACAGGCGCGGAGATGACAGTCACCTCACTAACCCAAGAACGGCAAGGAAAATACAAATTAAGAAAAGGGAGAGAGCGCCGCGCCGACCTATTGGCTCCCTCTGCTTTTGCTGGATGTACAGTAATCTAGTGTAAGAAAAAAAAACAGCATGGATCCTGTGTAGCGTGTTATGAGTATGTCGCCATTACTCCAGCCGTACTATCAGTACATCTCCGTTTCTAGCTCTCTACCTGACTCGTCAAATTATTTGCATTCAGAATTTAATTAAAGGTCACCTCATTGGTCATATTCTCTTGATATTTAAAGTAGCTAAGTGAGATAGCAAGCGGAGCTGTGACACAGGTTTCATTCACATCTCATTGTATGCTCTCTCTATATTAGTGGTACAGTAATGCTGATAGCATAATAATAATGTCTTCTCCTTTCAGAGGCCGATAAAGGCTACAACAGTCCAGTGGAAAGTAATTAGCTGATATGGATGTTACTGTCAGTGATAACTGATATTGGGGGACTATTACATTTACTCTCCTGATCATGATCCTTGAAATGGGTTCATCGCAGTAAGCTGCACACTCAGGTGGACGGGAGATGATCACATATAGGAAGGAAGACTTCTTATTGTTGCATTGGAGATGTATATTCCAAGATACTTTTAGCAGCTTGTTAAAACAAGTGCAGGGCTTGTTCTAAACCTGCCTGTTTGGAACGGGCTGTTTGCTCGACCTGTGGTGTTGCTGGTTGCAGCTTTCTCTTTGAAACTGGGAAAGCGACCCTACAGTAATTGAGGCACAGTGAGTACAGAGTGTTCACCAGCTGCTGCACAAAGAGCTGTTCACCTGTTTATTCAAAGTACGGTGAAGCTCGACTCAGTACGCAGTACCTCAAACTGGTGAATCAGTCGTCGTTACCTTTGTCGTGAAGGTTCTCATGTCACGATCAACAACGTCACTTCCGTTGATTAGTCCTAAGCCGCTGCAACAGATCGCTGGTTGTCTGTCTGTTCAATTTTGAATCTTATTATTGAACATCTTATGTGTCCTAATCCAGTGTGAAGACAATAAGATGAAGGTTTCTCAAGATACAGTGGGATAGAGATTCCTGGAATTATTGGATTGGATGGATGGATGGATAGATTTTCCTCTTTCTATTATATCACTTGATTCATTTCTAATATTTGCTTGATTCGCCTCATGTGATTTTCAGATGAAGTCACACTGGGCATTTGAGAATTTCCTTAAATGTACTTTTATTGAAGGGATGATAATTCATGTGGGGCTGTTGGTTGGCAGACATGCTGAGTTCCTCTCCTGAGAGAGACACAAATAGCCTCCCAGGTGGTGGAGTGTAACTAAGTAAATGGTTACTAAGCCAAGGAGTGCTGTGCCTATGTAAATAGGGCAAGACGAAGTATCCAGTGAGGTGGCGGCGTGAGAGGAGCGTATTCAAGGGTAAGATGAACCTCAATAATCTCTTTTAGGGATTTTTCAACAATGACCCTGAAAGTTTTCCGGCCAAATACGTCAGCATGAAAACTTTTTCGCAAAAACAATCCATTGGCAAAGGTTTGTTTTTTTCTTCTTTTCGCCTGATAAATAGATAAACAGGAATAAATCAATGTGAAGTGAGGGATGAATAAATAAAATGCCCCGTAGTCATTTGTCTGGTTGTATTCAGGCCTCATAGTTCAGCCCTGTATTGGAAATGAAGACGAGGTGGAGGGAAGTGAAGGAACTGATTCATCCGTTGAGGCGGCTGCATGTTTGCGAGTGTGTGTATGTGTGTGTGTGTATGTGTGTGTAAATGTGTGTGTGTGTTCATGATGCTTAGTAGTATTAGGATATGATGATGAGCTACTTGGATACCAGCGGAAAACAATAGACGGGGGGAAACAAAGCAAACCCCTAAATCTGTCTGCCATTTGTGCTCACATACTGCACACGCATGTCATGAGTATTCTGGCACAGTTACTGGGCCAAGGAAGTGCTGGTCTGGGGCCTGGCCCATTCTCCAGGGACCACCCCCCCCTGCCTCCTCCCCCTCCGCCCCCTTCCCCCTTCCTGTGCAGTCTGTGGACACAGTCTGAGGCGACAAGGTTGCACAACAGCTCGCAGAACCTCCACTTTACAAACATTTACAAAAACACACACACACGGGATGCCATTAGGAATTTGTTTAAGAAGAAGAAATAATTAGGAGGACTGTGATAATTGTGTCAAGGGGGAAATAGATCAGACGAATTATGAGGAGAACCAGGAAATCTTGCCGCGGCTTTGTTACTTTGCTGTTGGTTCATATTCGACATTGATCCACCCTCCCATCTGTCATCTCTTCCCTGCTCCTCTTCTTCAACCCTCCATTTCTTTCTCCCTTTCTTTCTTTCCGCCTTTCTTGGATCCGAGAGTGAAGGAGCCTTCTGGCTTGAGCAGAGAGGGGATGAAGATGTTTATTCATCTGGAGGGTATTAGAGCCATGATTAAGGAGAGGAGGGAGTAGTACGGCTGATGCGACGTCTGCATTGCTCGTTCGTGGGCCGCCTGTGGGATTCTGGCCAACGCACCAGGAAAACAAGAATTGAAGGAGAATGAAAAAAAAAAAAACTTGTAGTGAAATCCGATTCTCTGGGGAAAGGACAGAAGTTTGAATTTTAGCCGTCTCGCTCGCGCTCTCATTCTCGGTCTCCCTCTCCCTGTCCTCACTGCTAAGCTAATTATTAATGAATGCGGTTTCTGTTGAACCTCGGAGAGGTGTCAGTGCTGCAGCCACTGAGGGTTAAGAAATCTTGACATTTAAGACAGGGATGCATGAAAATACATCGTCTTGCTTGAGTTGATGCTTGTTTTTCTTCCCCTCCCACTCTCCTCTCGGAGATGCATGTTTTCTTCTCCCTCCTGGGCTGTCTGTAGTTGTTTTACCACTGACAAGCTGGGATGGCGTTGAAGAGGTATCAAATAGAGCCACAGCGTATTAATCGGGGGAACTAAAGGTCATGGGTCGGGAGGCAGGGTCAGGTTTTGTAGATAAACGCTAAGGCTAAAGCTAACATAGGAGTCCATTGCTTTGGCTTCTTTGTGCATTTGCATGTCATTTTTTGCAGTGAGAAAAAAAAAGAAGATATAAGACTTTTTATGGGCATTTGGCAGACAAATGATCCTTTCCAAAAACCCTTCCCAGTGTTCTGAAACATAGATCCAAGGTTTTGAAGTTATCCTAAAAAAGGGGAAATAGTTCCTCTTGGAAGTCTCGCCCAAGTTTTATGGGTCACCATGAGGTGGTTTGATGAAAAAGAATTAGACCCCATTTCCCGAATTCACTGAGTGCTGTGCTTGGTTTTAGGTAATGGATGGCATCCCCTGAAACTTGCAGTGCAAACCCTATTTTAATGAAGCAACCATACAGTAACTCAGCATATTTCTATACACGTAACAATTTTTTTCTCTTCCGGAGATGATCACATAAATCACATTTCCACAAGTAACTAAGAGCCGGGGAAAATAAAAGAGCATCCGAATAAACTCTTGCGCAGTGAGGAAATATTTAGTAGAGTGGTAGCGCAGCACACAGCGCTGCAGCATCTCTCACTGAGGCTGACTGGCTGACTGGCTGAGTGACTGTCCGCTGGGTCCTGCGCCTGGGCCTGCCGCAGTGTTGGGGGAACAGCACACACACACGCACACACACAAACATGCAAGCAGAGGCTCCCCTGCGGATTGAAGCCCAGCCCAGTCCGGTCCCGCCTGGCCCAGCACTCCCCTAGCGCCGGGGCAGTGAGGCAGGTGGTGAAGGGGCATGCTGGGGGACAGATTGTCATCCTCCTTCCTTCCCCCTGGGAGGCTCACTGTGGCTGCTGGTCCAGCCAAGACCTGGGGAACAGGATCCTTCCTGTTTGTGCTGTAGTCCACCTGAAGTGGTCAACTGTCCTTCCTCTCCACACCCCCAGCCGTTCCACAGGAGGTGACACCACCGCCACCAGCCTTCTCCCACACACAAACTGCTCCACCTGCATCCATACACACACTTCTGACCATCGTGCTTTAGGTCTTATTTCTGACAAAAGCCTATTTTTAAAAAGGAATTAGGTTAAAATACTTGATTTTAATCTACTAACTTTACACTATTACTTACTTTCGGGCTGTGGGTAAAGCAAAAGGACAAGAACAGTTTCATCCATGTAACTCCAAATAGACGTTTAATGTCCGAATCAAACAACCAGAGACATGTGAACTCTCATCTCATATTACATGCATGTAAAGTGCACCACATAATGCAGTTCCGGATCAGAAGTAAATTAAGCAGCAGAATATAAAATGTCCATCTATCTATATATAATTACCATTAATTCAATTATGTAAACATAGAACATGAGACATACAACTGCAAAATCTAAGATAATCTACAAAATAAATCTCCACAAAAATAAATCTAATTTTACACTATATACTGAATATTTTCTTTTCTAATTGCCATGGTGATGGTACCAATGCAATTGTTATTACACGGCGTGCATGCTGTGAGGTGTATTTTCATTCAAGTGCAATTCACATGTATTATTTAAAACAATTGAAATCTAGTAATACAATCCTTTTTAAATTATTATTAAGTACAATACAATTTCTTCTTAATCCCAAATCGGTCCCTTTTCCCCTGTAACAGAAAAATACACAGCAGAAGAACAGATTTGGCCAAATAAATAATACTCAGAGATATCAGTCTCCTCATGAAACCACGTTTGAATTCACCAGATTCAGATTTGTATTGGGATCTGCAGCAAATTGGACACACTAGTACATATCTAAATACTTTACCCTTAATATGCCTGATGCCTTTTTTCATTAAAATACATGAATTATTCTCTGAGAAATCAATACAAATGTTAAGAAATTCCCAATATCACCAACAGACAAACAAACGTAGAGGAAAACATAACCTGCTTGGCAGAGATAACAAGACAAACTCCCTTTCTTTTTATTAGAAACCTTTGTTCAAATGAAATATTAATAAGATTTAAAGAGTTAGATATATAATTTATAAACGCCTTTACAGGCCTGTGTGTCAAAGTGTTGCCGACCTTAGTGACCTCAGTGTGACAGTGTGCAGTTGTAATGAAGGATGACGTTGTACCCGGCGCATTAAGTCGTCTCTGACGTGCTTTCACACTTCAAATTCTGTGGTTATGGATTGTTACGCGATCTTAATTTTCACAGGAAACACAACGAGGCGGATCCGGCACACAGCACAAACATCCTCCTTCATTTTAGAGGCCTGACATTTTTTTAAGAAATATTATTCAAGGATTATTATCGTTAGTATAGATTTCAGTTTGTCTGTGTTGGTGTAAAAGACATCGGAAACGAATCAGACTCTTGCCGACGCCCACATAGGTAATGGAATTCCACATCTCATCGTGTCTCACATATTATGGAAAGAAAAAGCCCAGTAAAGGATGACTGGCCGCCCTACTTTCTCCTCCCCTCGCTGTCCATTTGTCTAACTTTCCTGGGACACCACTGGGGCGCTGTGATTTCTGGGACAGTGACCAAGTGCTCCTGTCTAAGCTGGGGGACATGGGTAATGTGGACAAAGTAGTTGACAGTTTGCCGCTTCCCCATGGTTGAGAGACAGAGCTGTGAGGGCCAGAAGAATGGACACAGAGTCAGGACAGCGCTTGATGTCCCAGCTCTTTGTGTCAGACCCTGTGTGACAAAAAAAACAAATCCCCATCGACCGCCGTTTGGTGGTGTGTGCCCTCCGCCTCCGAGAGCAGCTCACTGATGAAACCCCAGGAAGTGAATCCTCATTTCGTCCACTGTTGCTTGCGCCTCGTCCAGTCGGAGATGGCGTCCTCGCTCGCTCGCTGCTCCTCCGGTCGCCCTGCCCCTCCCTCTCCTCCTGTAGCACAGTGAATTTGATTGATCCGTAGCGAGGGGGGAGAGGGACCTGACATTTCTCGAGGATGTGTAAAAAAATATTGTGTTTGCTTTGAGGAGAAAAAGAGGCGAGCTAAGTTTACGCGCAAAGCACACAAATAGAAAACACTATATTTGAGGCTGAGAACGTAATGATGAATAGCAGCTATTTTAGATACTTCTACCCGTGCTTGTGTGTGTGTGTTTGTCTGCTCGTGCGTGTGTGTTAATCAGCTGGATGCTGCCATGTCTCGCCACCTGGCACTTTTGTTGACAGCCACTGGGAATGATCAGTGTTTCATTTTGACTGGATTTGATGTCTTAAAACGGGGATGTAGAAGGACTATGTGAGTAAAGCCCCGGCACCCGGCCCCATCCAATCGTGTCCTCTGAGCTCTCGGTCCCGAAAACCGAGTGATTCGCTCATCTGACTGGAATCAGTCCCAGAAATTCGACATCGCCCCCCTCCACTATCTCTCTCTCTTGCTCTCTGTCTCTGTCTTTGCTAATATAAAAAATTCTCTCGCCACCTCCTCTATTAGATCTTAAGTGGTTGTGTCACAAACAGGGCCGTACATGATAACGCGTTGTTCAGACACACATCGCTATTTGGGCATCAGAACAGGAGAAAGCGTGGAGATGACACATGCGTCGTCTCTCGGGAAGGACTCACTACTTTTCCCAGTAACTGTAGAAAGATCCCCCTTCTCTGAATATGAAGTGGGGTCACGGTGTTACATCAGACAAGTTGTCAGCTTTTTGTTTATTCAATGAATCCCTAATCCCCAATGTGCCACAAACACACTCGCACAAAACACATCTCTTATGACAACCACTACGTGCAGATGTCTGGTACAACACACAGGAAGGTTTGGCGGCTGAAAGCGCCGGCTTGCTTTGCTTCACTGGAATGGCTTTTGAACAAAGTGTAGCTTCACTATAGAGGTGGCAGATGAGTGATAGCAAAAAACACTTTTCTGATGAGATAAGGTGCTGGACATGGATAAGAGTTTGGCTTCCTAAATAGAAGAGGTGTACTATGCTGTCAGGCAGCGATAAGCAACACTGAACTGCTTCCAGGACCAAAACAGCGAGTTATTCCCAAACCACGGCTCCTGAAAGGTTTCAGGAGGTTGAATAACAAAAAAACAATGGAATAACTAATGTCCATTGACCAAGCAATATTTTAATGAGAGCTTTGGGCAAAGCAATCCAATGTCAAATTCTATAATAAATAAGTAAGTAGAAAGGTAATTATGTGAATAAAACTCTTTACTTCATTTATTAGTCATTAGTTGTTGTTTTTTCAAAATAGGGTTTAATAGGATTTAAAAATATTAAAAAAAGGTCAGTCTATGGATGGATATAATAAGCTTTGCTCTGAAAAAACTACAATGGAATTATTATTAATAGTTTGTGATGAATAGAAATATCTGTGTTGCTGATGGTAGTTAAATGATATTTCGCAACACTTTAAATGTCAATAACTCATGTGTCGCGGTTTGTGTGTAACAGAATATCAGACATCTTTATGGTTAAATTCCATCTCAACAGTGAAATAGCAAACTACCACATATGAAAGGAGATTTTACTGGTTTCAAAATATGAATGATGTTCTACATATATTTCATTTACTGCAACACTTTGGCCATTGGTGTATTTGTAATATTAGGAATCTAGAAATCACATTTCCCCTCTTAATTTGCATTCACCTAAAACAAAGAAAAAACAGTGTTTGAAAACATCTGTTAAAATAATTCAACTGTAGTAATTCTTTACACATTTTGATTAACCATTTTATAAAAATAGAGACAACATTTTCCGCCATATGTATTATACAGTCTAAAGGGAAACAATGTCATCGGAGAAATTAATGACCTGCTCTCTGTAATTCATTGCTAATTTTACGAATCCAAAAATTGCACAAATAAAAAGAAAAGCTCCTTGGAGATTTTGAAAGCTGTACGTCGCTGTGCACAGAAAAACCTGTTCCCAGCTTTAAGGATCTTATTTGAACAGAAGTATTTACTCTGGAAAAGGCTGCTATAAATGAACATAGAGGAAGTGGTGCACAAAGAGTAGTTCAGACTGGCTGAGAGGAAACTGAGACCTGCGTGTGAGGGGGATTTCTTTTTTTTGCGGTTACCTATTCGGTACAAGGAAAAAAGAAAAACTAATTACATGGAGCTGTTTGAAATGTCTCTATTAACCTCACATAAATGCATTCATTGAACTTGACAGGCAAGGATTATTTAAAAAAAAGTTTTTGAGTACTGTAACTCAAGAGTTGAGTTTATATCTTAGTAGTAAATGTGGCAACGAAACAATTTAGCTGCCATCCCCTATAGCTGTACTCAAAATGAGGTTGTGTTGTTCCATATAGGAGACATTTAAAGGAGATGGAAAGGGGGTAGGGACAGAACTCCCAGAGAGGGACAGGCCTTAAGATGGAGGTCTTCCTCCCAGGACGTGACAGGCTGTTGGCTGGAGGATGCTCAGGAAGGCCTTGGCAGACCAACAAAGACAGCCCTTCAGCTGCAGGGTGTAGTTTTTCAGGCCCCAGCATCCCCTTTGGCAGCAGCACAGAGAGTGCTGGCGTGCACAGGCCCCCGGCCCGAGAGACAGGGAAGTAAGGCCCGTTCTTTTATTTACTCAGGCTGCTGCTGAGGCCTGGGCATTTCTTGTCTGGGTGAAGGAGGAAAAAAACAAGTCTCTCGCTCGCTTTCCTCTTGTGGTCTCCCGAGGAAGATTGCTCTTTCATGTACAGTTATTCACACACTTGTTTCGGCCATTGCGCTTGAATCTGTATATGTGTGTACATGCACACTTATACTCATATACATGTGTATGTGTGTGTGTGTGTGTGTTACTTGTGAGACAACTGTCATGTAAAGTTTTAGTGCAGAATGCCCTTCAACAGATGTTTTAATACAGTGGGACAAAGGGCATAATGACCATGTGTTCCACCGAGGCAGCACTGTGGATTTTTGCTTCCGCACACACGGAACACATGGAAGTCAGGATGGCTTGCACAAGATTTCAAGTCATGTGTAAGCCAAATTAATTGTATTATTACGCTGTAGTATAATATATATATAATATAATATATAATATAAATATCATGGCATTATTTTATCATAGAGCAGCTTCTGTAATATTTCACAAAGCTAATACCAACACAGCTATTTGCCTGTCCAAACATCTATTCTGCCAGTTGAGCGATGTTTGCGACTCCCACATGTCCCCTACAGATACAACTTTATGCATTTGTGGTATTGGAGTAAAGGCACTAAATAAATAATATACATCATGTAAGCAACAAACAAAACAAAACATGGGAAGAGGTTGTCCTGACAGCTTAGTAATGTCTCAAGGCAAAGACATCCTCATTTAAGACAGTAGAATTTCATTTAGCCTTGTATAGAGGCCCATTTATTTGTTTGTTTTATACGATTGTCTCAAAGCCAATATGTATGACTGTAAGGCATCGGCTGGGGTCATTCTTCTTGCACTGTGTTCTTCTCCTATACCCTGGGAGGCAGCATGAGAGAGGGCAGATCCGCCCCCATCTGTGGAGGAGGGCATAACACTGAGTCACCCATCCTCCCTCAAACCAGAGAGGGAGAGATAGAGAGAGAAAAACACTGAGACATGTATGAGAGATGAAGCAAGTAAATCAGGCAAGGTTTGCTCCTTGAGTGAGATGTGTGTGCAGAGTGGGCGCCTTGCCAGGGGTGGGAGGTTTCCGGGAGGGCCGCGGTGTGGAGGTGGTCTCTCAATGTGCCGCTTTCAGCAGTTTGGAGGGGCAAGGGAATGGCCTCCGACCCCATCTGTTTCCTGAAGATAGGCCCTGATGGGGGTAAGTGCTCCGAGAGGGCATGATATCCTGACAAAGGGCAGATCTCCCAGCAAAAACAACAGAGCGAGTGAGAGACTTCGATTTGTCAGCTGAAGGAGAGCACAGAGGTTGGATCCTGGAAAGAGCTCGTGCTTTTCCTTCGTCCCTCTCATAAATCTTAGCAGTTTCCTCTTGTTTTTCCCATTCCAAGTTTTGGCCTTTTGACTCAGTTCTTTTTTCTGAAGGGGTTGAGATTACGTTGTTTTATTTAGGTAAGGAAGTCCACAGCACTTAGAATTCGCCAGCGGAAGAAGTGGTCTGTAACCTCTTGAACTGGTGGAAAGTGGTGCTCTGGGTTTTCCATTCATATCATTGTACAGTGAACCAATGGAATGGAATGTTGGCAACATAATGTTTTGAATAGGGACACATTAGAGTATTTGTAAAAACCCAATGGGCTGTAGGGGCGAAAGCTGTATTGTCAGTTGACTGGTGTTCCCTGGTCATTCTCTGCACCTGTTTGTCCTTGAGTGAGATTGTTAGCCACTTGGTTTTCTCCCCCTATCCGTTTCCCCTACCAACGCTCAGCAACCATACACAAACACACACACACACACATGTATCAGCATATGGCACATTCATCTATCCAGTATCAGTTGCCTCACGGCTTATAAGACTTAACACATTGACGAATATGATAATAATGCATATTCTATAATCCAATATCGATTGACGGATGTTCCGAAAGGCCCATGTTTCACAAAATCATCTGTTTTGCAAAATAGGGTTTCTAAAGGCTATGTGGTCTAAATTGCACATTTAATCTTCTCTTTCACTCTATCTGTTTTCTCTTGTCTTAAGGTCATTTCAAGGACTCTTGTTTTTCACAAATAGTGCCGTCGTTGTGCGGGAATAATAGAAATGTTCTAATTTACCTCATGCCAGGCTTACAATCTAAAGTACAGCCATTGTCTTGTGTCGGCTTTAAATGTCAGAGAGATTGTATTTTGAGTCACAGTGGGCTAAGCCATTACATGGCCACATACAAGGTTAATTGTAGTAAAAGTATTTCCACTTAGTCTCTCCTCTAATTATACATAAAATTGCATATTTAAATGTAACTTTTCAGACAACACTAAAGGCGAGGTATTGTTCCCACTGAAGAAAAATGGACTCAGTTGCACAGAACTCTAAATTCATACACCGAAACCCTATAATTAATATGACAAATAACACCATGGTGACCCACCTTTTTATTTCAAAGAGTGAGACCGATGAGTTGCTAATACAGTCTTATGAAACACATCTCTTACACACTCTTCTTCTCTCTTTTGTCCCTCTTTCTTCTCCAGACGGTGTTGATCTTGAGGATGACCCATCGTGTTCTTGGCCAGCATCATCTCCCTCCAGTAAGGATCAGACTTCTCCAGGACATTGCGAGGACTATGATTTTGGCGAGGATGAAGGGGGCCCTGGTCTGCCATACCCATGCCAGTTCTGTGACAAGTCCTTCAGTCGCCTAAGTTTCCTCAAACGCCACGAACAGAGTCACGGTGATAAACTCCCTTTCAGTTGTACCTTTTGCAGCCGACTGTTCAAGCACAAGCGCAGCCGGGATCGACACGTGAAGCTCCACACCGGCGATAAGAAGTATCACTGTGGAGAGTGTGACTCTGCCTTCTCCCGCAGTGATCACCTCAAAATCCACATGAAAACTCACGCCTCCAACAAACCCCACAAGTGCCCTGTGTGCCGCCGAGGCTTCCTTTCCTCCAGCTCTCTTCATGGACACATGCAAGTACACGAAAGGGGCAAAGACGGCAGCAGCTCCAGCCTTTCTAGAGCTGATGATTGGAAGTTGAAAGAAACACGCAAATGCAGCCGTTGTGAGGAGGGCTTTGATGTCCCAGAGGAGCTCCAGAGGCACATCGCTGAGAGCCACCCAGAGTGTTCGCCATCAGAGGATGGAGGCCTAGGTGCCACCCTGCAGTGCATCTACTGCCATGAGCCCTTCAGTGATGAGGGCACCTTGCTGACACACATCGACCAGGCCCATAGTAGAGACAGAAAAGGCCACACCTGTGCTATTTGCTCCGACCACTTTCTGTCTGTTGAGGACCTCTATGCTCATATGGACATTCACCAGCTCCCTGAGTCAAGTAACCATAGTAACAGCCCTTCCTTGCTAACAGTGGGTTACACCTCTGTTTCGAGCACTACTCCTGACTCTAACCTCTCCGTCGACAGCTCCACAATGGTGGAGACCGCGCCACCCGTGCCCAAGACAAGGGGCAGGAGAAAGAGGGCAGCTCAAAATACAGACATACGAGGACGTTCCTCCAAACAGGCGAAAGTCTCCTACAGTTGCATGTACTGCAACAGGCAAGTATTCTCCAGTTTGGCTGTGCTTCAAATTCACCTGCGAACCATGCACCTGGACAAGCCAGAGCAGGCTCATACCTGCCAGTTTTGTTTGGAAGTTCTGCCTTCTTTACTAAATCTAAATGAACATCTTAAGCAGGTCCACAATGCAGAAGATCACGCTGCTCTGTTAGTCAGCCTACCTGATGCCCTTCTTCAGTGCAACTTCTGCCCCGAGGTGTTGAGTGACCTCAACGGACTCCAGGAACACATCCGCTGCTCTCATGGCTTTCCTAGTCCTGTGGCAAAAGAGAGCAATGCCTTCTTTTGCCCCCAATGCTTCATGGGGTTCTTGACGGAGACTACCTTGGAGGAACATGTTCGTCAGACTCACTGTGATGGAGGAAGCCTGCGTTTTGACTCTCCCATGATTGTAACTCCCAAGGAGCCTATAGTAGAAGTGTACTCCTGTTCGTACTGCACCAATTCCCCCATATTCAACAGTGTTCTGAAGCTCAACAAGCACATCAAGGAGAATCACAAGAACATTCCACTTGCACTGAACTACATCAACAATGGAAAGAAATCTCTGCGCACTCTCAGCCCTTCTTCTCCTATATCAGTGGAAGCTACCATGTTTAAACAAGGCAGCTCACGTACTTCCAGTGAGTTCATATGTAACCAGTGTGGAGCTAAGTATACCAACTTAGACCTTTTCCAGACTCACCTAAAAACTCACCTGGATGGCATGCAGCCTCAGCTGACCTGTCCACAGTGCAACAAAGAGTTCCCCAACCAAGAGTCCCTGCTAAAGCATGTGACAATTCACTTCACTATAACCTCCACGTACTACATCTGTGAGAGCTGTGACAAGCAATTCACCTCAGTGGATGACCTGCAGAAGCACCTACTTGACATGCATACCTTTGTGTTCTTTCGTTGCACTCTGTGCCAAGAGGTCTTTGACTCAAAGGTGTCTACCCAGCTCCACCTGGCTGTAAAGCACAGCAACGAGAAGAAGGTGTATCGCTGCACCTCCTGCAACTGGGACTTCAGGCATGAGACCGAACTACAGTTACATGTAAAACACAGCCATCTGGAAAACCAGGGCCGTGCGCATCGTTGTATTTTCTGTGGAGAATCCTTTGGCACAGAGGTGGAGCTGCAGTGCCACATCACCACGCACAGCAAGAAGTATAACTGTCGCTTCTGCAGTAAGGCCTTCCATGCCATCGTCCTGTTGGAGAAGCATCTGAGAGAGAAACACTGTGTGTTTGAGGGAAAGACGCAGAATTGTGGTGCTAATGGCTCTGCTATAAGTAATGTGGATGGCCAACCTAAAGAGGATCCTGAACTACATGGTCTCTTAAATAACAGCCATGGCCCTGGCACAGTAGTAGGATCTGTTGTGGAGTCCCACAACAGCCGTGATGCAAGTGAGGAAGAGGTGGAATCTGCAGATCCCATGTTTGGGTGTGACATCTGTGGGGCGTCGTACACCATGGATTCACTCCTCACTAACCACCAGTTGAGAGACCACAATATTCGCCCTGGTGAGAGTGCCATGGTAAAAAGGAAAGCTGACATGATCAAGGGCAACCATAAGTGCAATGTCTGCTCCCGCACCTTCTTCTCTGAGGCTGGGTTGAGGGAACATATGCAGACCCACCTTGGGCCTGTCAAACACTACATGTGTCCCATCTGTGGGGAGCGCTTCCCTTCCTTACTCACCCTGACTGAGCACAAGGTCACTCATAGCAAGAGTCTGGACACAGGAAGCTGCCGCATTTGTAAGATGCCACTTCATAGTGAGGAGGACTTCCTGGAACATTGCCAGATGCACCCTGACCTAAGGAACTCCCTGACAGGTTTCCGCTGTGTGGTTTGCATGCAGACAGTCACCTCCACATTGGAGCTCAAGATCCATGGTACATTTCACATGCAAAAAACTGGCAACATGACCCCCAACCAAACCATGGTCCGAAACAGTGGCATCCTTCACAGCCAGCAGCTACACCTTCCCCAGAAACTTTTCAAGTGTGCTTCTTGTCTGAAAGATTTCCGGTCCAAACTAGACCTTGTGAAGCTGGACATAAACGGCCTGCCTTATGGACTCTGTGTGTCGTGTGTGGCCGCAGCTGGTTCTAAAAGCTCCAGCCCAACAGTGAATGGAGGAAGGCAACAACAGCACGGTGGGGCCTCCACTCCAGCACCAACTACAGGTGCATGGGTCCAGAGAGAGAGTCTCAGCCCTGGTGACGGGAAAGGCAAAACTGTCTCCTCATCGTCTTCATCCTCCTCCACATCCTCATTGTCTGCTGCCAAGACAAGATGCTCCAGCTGTAATGTGAAGTTTGAGTCAGAGGCAGAGTTGCAAAACCACGTCCAGACGGTGCATCGAGAACAGGGAGGGGACAGCAACAGCGGGCAGCTCAAGACCCCCCAGGTGTCCCCCATGCCTCGAGCCAGTCCCTCACAAACTGAAGAGGTATTGTTAATCAGTGTTGTATTGAATACGTTTGAATAGCTTATAAGATCATGCTGAGGTTCTCAAATACTTTTGTATTGTTATGTTAAATCGGTTGAACTAAAAGCTTTTCTGTTTTGTTATATTATCTTTTATTTAGAATTGATAATCCCTTTGCTCTCTGTCTTATTTACAGAAGAAGACATACCAGTGCATCAAATGTCAGATGGTGTTCTACAGCGAATGGGACATCCAAGTTCATGTGGCCAACCACATGCTGGGTAGGAGAGAACTCTTTCTGTTTCACTCATTATTGTCTTTGTTATGCTCCTGCAACAAAGTCATAAAACACAGTGCCTCTGTAGAATGTTTTTAAATGTGTTTTTCTACATTTCCCGAATTATTTAGACTACAGTGTAAAATGTATCAATGTTAGAGGGAAAGATTTTGTGTTATCGTCATCGATGTTACATACGAATAATAAAAATAAAAATCACCCTAAATTCACCACAACTATTTGATTATTTTCAATCAATTTCAGTCTTTTTATACTTAAAAAATGAATCACCTGATATATGTATTGAAATATTTGACCCTGTCTCATTCAGGCTTACTTTCTGGATCACATCACCAAATAGGTGGAATTATTTTAATATTTTGACCATCAACTGCATCCCCATTGTTGTGAATTTATAAACCATCCTCTTCATTTCCCCATGCATGTGAATGGTACTGTATACAATAGTACGTGTGCATGTTTGTGGAGCAGAATCTCTCCACTTCAAACCACTTTGTCATGACAGTAGTTTGAAGCAGTGGAAACATACCGTACAGCTTATTGAAATATTGAAAAAACAAAACAGATTTTATTCAAACTGGTAAATTTACGAATCATTTTCCACAGGTTTCAGAGAAAATTCCCATTGCAGGTGTATTTTTTATTTTCCTTATTTTTTTGCTTGATTATTGTGCCTTTATTGTTTCACTGAAGTACCCTGTTCAGATAACTGAGATCTGAATACCACATTTCGGACATGCTCTCATGCTTTCAGCATCTAATGACGTCAAATCAACTGAAAAAATGGATGTTTGATTTTACTACTTGGTGTATGACTAAATTATTCCAAATTTCCTTTCACAAGATTCTTAAAACAAAGAGTGCTGGTATATCACTAACCTCCACATTTTCAAAATGTCTTTACTTTTGGTTGTCATTTGTATGCAGGCAGAATAATTTGTAGAGAACAGACAATTGGAAAACAGGTTTTCTTGCCTGCAGTAAGTAGGCGTCTGAATTCCGGTCTCACGTTCCTTTATTCATTCATTTATTCAGCTCGTTTGGTGGCTCTTTCATTACACTGCATTATCTGTTGTCTTCAGTGGGGGAGAGACTCATTGATCTGGAACCAAACCGCCTCTCTGTTTGGGACACGCTTCTAGGCGCAGGTGAATTTAAACACGGTGGGCAATTCTATCAGGACCGGTAGGCAATTCTATCAGGGACCCACTGTTTGTGCATAAACAATCAGAAGCATGTGATTTGTGATTTTGATGCTGCAGTGTATTTGCAAAGGAAGAAGACGAGATGAGAGTGTGTAGGTGTGTATTTGGTATTCATCTTTGCGATCTGCTCACCCACTATTCTACTGGGGGTGCCTAATACAGTACCATGCCAGCATTAGTCCTTTCTCTCACGAAGCCAGGCACGGAGCACACTGGGAGGGTAGAAAACAGACCCCCCTACTGGTTATTTTATGTCTTTCAGTGGCACAAGCGCACAGTTCCCCCATAATAGTGGAATTCAGACAGCTTAAGATAACAGGAGGATAGGTGATTGGGTTATTGTTTGATGTTTTACTTCTCTGATATGCCATCGCTTTGTATTCAACACGATCCTGGTTTTCATCAGACTCCTCAAAAGGGTTTCTGTTTGCTGAATTTGTTGATCTGTAAAATATGGAGAAGGCAAAACAAGCCTTAATGAAAACGCAGTAGAGAAATGAACTCGTCGAAACTTGACTTTGTTTTTCTTTTAAACAAAGAAAATGGAACCGAACAGAAGAAATAAAAAGAAAAGAAAATGTGTTTTTCCCGAAAGGCTGTAAAGAAAACACAGGCATCATGTTTTGTAATCTAGTGGTTTTGTATGGCTTCTGATGAATCCGTCTTTAATGTAGGATGGGGTTGAATTCAATCCAGACAGTAATAACTGCAAAGCCAATTTGGGCCAAAAACATAGAAAAAAAAAAATCCTAATTTGGAAAAGGTCTAAATACCGTCTCTACTGAAATAAGGGACACTTTCTCCTTTTAATGGCCATCTGCACAGGAGAGGGGAAACAGGGGGCTGGGGTCATCTCCGCTCAGCTGTCAGCGTTATTAGCGTAGGTAATGGAGCAGACGCTGGATTCATAGGGGTGTTGTTTTCATCCATGCCCCGCTCCATGGTGTCAGTTCACACTGATAACTCTATATATAGTGGTGTGCCATGACATAACCATAGTCCTAAGTGTATGGAACAACAAAACCTGAGCCTGTCTCACCCAGACAAGTCCATATTAGCTGCCTTTGTAATACAATCGTCTCCCTAAACTGCAGGGCACTCAGCCTCCACCCTCGTCTTCCTCCCGTCGGGCCAAAGTGCTCGTGGCGGCCTCTTCTGTACGACTGCCAGCACATTTTGATGCATGGACATTACACTCAGTTGATGACGTCCTAGTTCAGACATAAAGCGCGGCTCTGGTGCCCAAATACTCGACATTTACTGTGATAATGGAGGTAAATGAAAGGGAAGGAGGTGGCCACGGATGCAGAAGGGTTTGTCGCCGGCCAGCCCCAGCCCCAGCCTGTGAACGGCCCCACGTGTCTTAAGATGGAGGCCGCAGCCTGCTAGGGCCCAGATGGATCAGTACACATTTGCTGTACAGCTGGTCGCTCTGTTTGGGGACCTGGTGCGATACTCCTATGGAGAAAAAAATGATATCGCCACCATCCAAGGAGCAATTTAATAGCAGGCCAGAAGACAGCTGGCCACTCTTTAGTTTAGAGTTTTTTTGGCATGGCACACTTACAGAATTGAGGGTGTCCGATTTTTCTCCAGGGATACACAGATTTATACAGCTTTCAGCTGCTGCAGTCACTATCAAACCTTTTACTGCTATTTTTCTTTGAGATTAGAAAACAAATCTGGCCGTCAGCTGGTTTTGCCATCTTGATCTATAGTTACTGCCTCGGAAAAAAGGATTTAAAATCCCCGCTCTTTCACAAAGTTGTCTGTTGTTTTGAGAGGATCTTTGAAGGTCTTTCATTGACACAAAAGCCTGTTTGGTTTTATCAGCGTGCTGTCGTGCCACCCCATTGCTTCACTTTGACCCCACTGTAAACTATGACATTTGGAGCACCACGGGGGGGCAAGTTTGGCCTATTTATCGCACTGTTTCAAATGTCTCCGTGTGGATTTTCAGAGCTCTGACATGTTTTGAAACATGGGCTCTGTCTTAAAGGATTTTAAAGGTGAAAAGGGTTTTTGCTTTTCTGTTATATCTGCTTTCAATCCAAATTCTCATCTCACTCCCGTCCATTCCAAGCAGCTGCTGCCAAGGTGGCAGTGCTCGGAAGGACAACTGTAAACAAGCAAACCAAACCACATCCCAGAAAAGTGTTTTTGGGGTCACCTCTATGGATTTTGTTGGGCTGGTGACAACACCGAGCTCGAAGCCAAGTCAGGGAGGAGCCTTCCCTCACAGAGAGGAGCCGGTGGCCCGGTCGGCCCAGGCAGGGGGGGGGCACTGGAGGGGTGGAAAGGTTCGGGGGCGGAGAGGGAAAGGCACATTTGCTGTACAGCTGGCCGCTCTGTGTGAAGCAGGCACTGTCGGCCGTTACAGAGCTGGAGAGGAGAGCGAGTGAGAGGCCTTTAGCTCTCCCAGAGTTTCTCCTCCTCCTCTCCTCCTCTCTGCCCCCCCCCTCCTCTGTCCACTATCTCTGCATTTTCATTACCGAGCACTCAAATGTTCATATGAAGCAGGCTCCAAAAGACATATTCTATTTGTGGGGGGACAGACAGGAAGCACACAGCAACAATATTTGAAGTAGAAAGCCTTCTTTTGTTTCTTGCTAAGGGCCGCAAATTATCCTTGACACATGTCCTCTTGTCTTTGGCCCCAAGAGCAACTAGGCCAGTGTATGTTGATTACATGGTCTCCATCACTGTCTCTACCTTGGTGGCAACACATTCACTTCTCCATTAAGCATTTTTTCCCCTTGCGCACAAACAGAATATGGTATTTTTATTCTTTGTTTCGTTTCCTATAATCCTCTTTGATTAGGTATGTCTGATGGTGTTCCCTCAGTTTCTGGGACTCTTTCATAGAGCACATACACATGTAATCTGCTAACAAACATGGCCAAACACTCCTCATTTGACTCCTGGGGGGGGGCTGGATCAGAGTCAGAACTCAATAGACAACACGGAACAGGAACAGGATCAATCTTATGAAATAAATAAGAGAACAGGCTTGGACCAGCCAGTGGAAACAAAGGAAACCATGCGTGCCATATACTGAGTGTGATATCTGCCTGCTTTTATTAATTGGTGATTAATAACACCTTTCTGTTCGTTAGCGCAGTCACCTCCCGTGCAGCCAAGTGTGTTGCTGCTAATATGCAATTATGCGCACCTTACTGCTCGTTACATTATACCTCTCCCTGACTAATGTGGCGTCCATGAGGAGAATAGAAAACAGAGTGAGCTGCAAAAAAGACCTATCAATACGACTCTCGCATTCACTGTGTTAGCTACCTGTCTGGACTGGGGTAGGAAAAAAAAGCAAAGTTTCTTATAAATTCCTCAATGTAACCAGGAGACTGCATTAAAAGTTTTACAGCATTGCAGAGACTGTTTTGCTCTTCCTGGTGTTTTTGTTGTAAAGCAGGGGTAATTGACATCACCATGGGGATGCTCTGTTGCTAGGCCAGACAAGCTCGGTCTGATGTGGTCCTTATCTATTGATTTTCCTGACATTTCCCCACACCTCACAGACTAGGCCAACATGTGAGAAAATATCTGATGCTCTCAGTTCATACAGCCTGTTTGTACAAACTCCGAGTGAGCACTCGCTGCCCCTCACCGCATTGCAATTGGTAGGTCGCTGTCGTCATAGTGAAACAGGGAAAATTCCTTTCAGTGACTGGTTATATGGAATTATATAAATGCTATTTTTCTAATTTGAAGAAGCAATGGATTCACTGGTGCACTTTTTGGAATTCTCCCAAGCAAGTCGAGTCGGGACCTCGGGGCGATCTGAATAAAGGTAGGCTCTTCCTGTGCATGTGGCTATGTTTTATTGATATACAGGAGGGATGTCTCCTTTAGAGTGTTAATGCCAACCCTTGTTCTGAAGTGGAGCCCATAAATACTGAATGATCAGAATTAACCTCTGCATTACTCCACCTCCCCATGGTCTCTGAGATGTCACTAAGGCCGTAGGTGCATGCGCACCCCTGGTCTGATGGGGTTGCTTAGCAGTCTGACTGGAGGGGGGCTTATGGGAGAAGTGCAAACAGACAGTCCTGCCTTACTAAAGGTCAGAGCTGCAACCTACACCTCTCAAATCCCAGTCGGGCCCTGATGGGACCAGGGTTCCAAGCGTGCCTAGAGATGCTTGTAGTCAGAGAGAATTACAGTGGCATGCTGCTGCAGAACTGTGTCGCTTTTAGAGGTTGTCAGCACCAATAGCAGTGTGACAGATCTGATCTAACTTTGTGTAGTGGCTCTTACTTAGTGTGTTTTTGGAATGACAGGCACGCTGGGACAGCAGTAGCTATCATACGCTACTGGATAGGGAAGAGTTTCAGTGTTGTGTGTGTAGAGAGGCTTGTGTTAGAACACGAGCAGACTCCAGCTACCGCAAAAAAAGTTTTAGCTCTCTTCCCGGAGCACTACGGTGGTTTTCCAAAGTACCATGTAACGAATGGCTATCCTCATCGAACTTTGGCTGTGGCAGACAGGGGAGGAGAGGGGAGGGGGGGATAGGGTCCTGAAAGGCCCCCCAGCGTCAAAGCCTTAATAATCATGTGAGCAGCGCTGGACTTCATTACCCTCCTGTTCGACAGGCCGAGTGCCAGCCTGGATTGCTGGCTGGCTGTGGCAAGGTCAACGGCGGAGGAAAAACCAGTTACTGTGTTACTCTGGAGCGGAATGGAGAGGGGCGGCCATCTGTCAGCTCAGGCCTGCCATACCCGCAGAGCAAATGGACACGGGCGGCCAGAGGAGAGGCCACAGACACCCATAGAGCTAAACCCAGTGAGCATAACACCGAGGCATGGACACGGATCCAGCCAAAGAGATGGGCCTTGGTACCACTAAAACACATACACACACACACACACACACACACATAGCGAAGAGTATACGGCAATCTCAAAGAAAATTTGGCAGCAGGTTGTGTGTGTTTATGCATGTTTTGTTTTTAGTGTCAGTGCGCTATTGGGCCCCCACTGTTTTAAGTCCAGATGGCAAACCATTTGATAAAAAGTTGATAAAAGTTCTGCTTGGTTTGCCAACAGTAAATGTTTTAATCATAGTGTTCCTTTATGAAGACAAGCTCCTTGTGACTCTCCGTGCAGGAAATGTGATCTTTTCCTTTACACCATATTTTCATGGCGAGTCAAGGATCTGGTGGAAGCAACATGTTTTCCTCCCGGAGAACAACACAAACAAACGGCAGGCATTTTGCAGTATGCTCAGGTGTTTCGCTCTTTCATATCCTTACTCTAGTTTTAGTGTTTCACCTTGCTGGCTGTTTGTCTGCGCCTGAGTCGCACCAGCCCTCTCAGTGAGGACCTTTACGATGCCCTCTGGCCAAAATGGAAGAACCCCGTGGAATGTTCCAAAGCTCTCTAATAGGTTTCAGGTGCTGCGGGCCGCTGGCCAGCCCCCCGCCATCACCTCACTCTGTGTCTTGTGTGATAGGACTCCCTGCTCCACAGTCAAAGCGCCGCCATTTCTCCTCTGAAAGAGAGAGTCAGGTCTTCGAAATGGATCCTCGTCGTTGGCTGTAAAATCTTTGCTCGTCTTAAAACTACTCAGTGATTTTGTTTTTACTCTTTGTGGTAATCAATCGTCGAGAAAACCAGTTTATATCCAATTATTGTTGTTTGTGTCTGGAGCCTGCTAATTACACAAAGCAACAGTAAACTGTGACGTCATCACTTCCCAAACAATCCTTTTTACATACCTATCAAAGACTGTACATACTGAATGCACTTTGGAAGGCATGTGGACGCGAGGCCAAAGCACAGGGGAGAACATTTGTTTCGCTTAATATCCAAATTAATTTGGTCAGAGTGTTAATTAATAGGAAATTTAACAGGTCAACTATAATGTCCCAGTTTCTCTCAAGTTCAGGCTGAACCGTCTCTTCCCATTCCACAACTCAGCACAAATCTCTTCCTTGTTTTCCCTCCTCTGCCTGGAGTGCCGACCCCCTGGCTTTAGCGTCAACACGCTCCGGAAAACAGGGAGATGGTCCTGGGCGCTTCCACTCCCCCCCCGCCACAACCCCCTCACATTAATGGAAATCACACAGGAACTCCCTGGATGAAAGCTTTATTAGTTATTAAGGTTTAATGTTGATATCAGTGCTTATATGTTTACTGGAGTGCACGGTACTGCTGATGTGGAATTGTCAGAGAGGTGCAGATTTAGTGAGGAATTAGTGTACACCCAGGATTTAATTAAGGGGATCTATTTCCATCTTGTTAGAAAGAGATAATGTGAGTGCTGCATGCATCGTAGGGTTACCATATTAAATGTTGCTTCCTGTAACAGCATTATATCCACTACAGTAGAGCTTGCAGATTACAATATGGAAATAACATCCTACTTTATTTGGCTGCAAGAATTGCTATCAAATGTATATTCAAGCACACAAGCTGTCGCAGTACATATGTATTTTTCTCTTTTATAATTCGAGAAGTCATTAGTAAGAAGAAAAAAAAACAAGCAACAGTCATTAGAGGTAGAATGGTTACACTTCCACTCTTTTCATATGTCTTGTTCCATTTCCAGCGTGACGGTGGAGTGTGAACAATGAAGCGACATGGCCTCTTTGTCTCTCCATTTGTTCCACCTCCGCCGAGAGACGCAAACCTTAAGCCACTCACTCTCTGATTAATCTTTAACATTTATAATTACTAATTAAGTTAGTAAGAGACTTTTAATGTAGTCCTCCTTCAATGGGGAGCGGAGAGGACAACAGATCATTAGCTTCAATAATGAACGCGGATGAGACAGATAATGGCCTGTGATAGGTGAATACTGACAGTTATATTAAATGAGGCGAGTATATGGGAAACGCTGTAGCACTTTTCGGATCCAGAGGTGCGGGGAGACAAGGTTAGTGGAGAACTCGGCTAACTCCGGAACGGCCTAAAAGCACGAACAAATCAGAGAGAGGGAGACTGTTCTAATTAATACATATTGCTGTGGTGCAGGCAAGTCTATATTAGCATATGTATCATAGGATGTATATCTGTGGTGGTAACTGTGTCAACCCCAAGTACAGATTTTATTTATTCATTCACACTGGTTTCATTGAGTTTTTTGGTCTCCGTAATGTCTGATCTCTTATCTTGTGTATCCCATTATCCCATTATTACATTAGTGTCTGCATTATCCGGGTGGCTGTAAGTTTCTGCCCATTAAAGGAGTCATTTCGTCTTCGTCTTGTTTTTTTTCTTTTTGTACCTTAACGACGACAACGACGCTACCCTGGCACATTCCGCGAGCCTTCCCACTTTGGGGGAAGGTGCTTATGCCATAATGATTATTATCATTAAGAAGATATTAATGTGCTTAGTGTTTGCGACCCAGCTGCTCATCATGGCCTGAGTTCCCTGCCGGGGGAGGGAAGCGAGCCGCTGCCAAAACGGACAGTGTGCGTCCACGCCACCGCCCACCTGTCCAGAGGTTTCAGGGTCGGTGGAGGTCACACCTACCTGCCTGCGTGCCCTCTGCCGAGCTGGAGGAGGAACAGGAAATTGGGGGAGATGAATGTGGGCTGAAGTTGAAAAAAGCATGACTTGTTCGAATTCAAACGATTTGAAGCATCTCCCTCTAATGTCAGAGTAGTTTATAATAATTATAGTTATGTTAGCGTGTGGTGAGGGGGATGTATGTTTTCCCTGCAGAGAGTCAGGCCACAAAATGATTTCAATGGCGTAGGAACACGAGCACTCCCTCTGGTTTTTGGTTACGTTTTTTTAGGCGGGTTGCATTAAAGTCGAATTTTTCCAAAATCTTTTTTTTAGCTTCTATAATTGTGTTATAAATTAATTTGTGACTTTTTCGCAGCATCCACATATTTTTCCTGTCATGGCAGAGGAGGCAGCGGCAGGGTACTATGTGACGACTCCATGTTTTGAAGCATGATATGTACACAGAGAGCCGGCGTGGGGCTGGAGGCTGCCTGGCTCAGCATCCTCCAGTCTCTCAGTTTCAAATTGCTGCTTCATTAGGGCCTGGAAAAGAAACCCATGGTTACATTTAATCAAAATCAGTATGGCAGACCCACATAATCAATCACAATCCTTATCCAATATGCTACATTCTGTAACTACCAAGCTGGCTTGGAGAAAAGTCAATTATAGCTCCTCTCCCTGCTCCTCTGCCGGGCTCGCTGTGATATTATACAGTTTCTGCAGTTGTTTTCATTATGGAGTGTGTGCATCTCACACTTGCAGCTTTTTCCTATTCATATAGCTATTTCCTTTTTTTTTTCATTTTTACACTGTGAGCTCGTGTATCATACATGGACTGGGAGAATGACGCGCCATATCTGGAATAATCAAATTAAGTATTAATGATTTTTGCTCTCAAACTAACACTTGTGTTACACAGTGGGCTGCAGTCAGTGATGCTGTTCATATTTCATATATCTCGTGTCCATATGGAGCTGTTTTCACTGTCTCTCTCTCTGCATGGAATCATTTACAGTTTGTTTCTATGGATGCTCTACTTTCTCACCCCATATCCCTGAGTACATTTATGCGAATGCAAACATGCACAACCACTGCACACCCGGGCGCACGCACACAAACACTGCAAACATGCCCACATACTGTACACACACTCATCACTCAATCCATCAATCATTGTTTTCCTCTTTGCCTCGTCTTGTGTGTTCTCTCTCTACCTTTTTCACTTCAGCGCTCAGCCTCGCACACAAATCAACGCAACACACACAAGCTGGGAAGTGCACACAGACACGCACACACAAGGTAGCTAGGTTGGTGGGGGCCATGGCTGCAGCTCTTCTGCGCAGTCCCAGAGTGGCTCCCGGGGCTCGGCTGCCAGTTGTTTGCCAGCCTCTCCGGGTGGAATTCATTCAAATTAAAGCGGTGGAATGAGGCCCGAGTCCCAGAATGCCTCGTCCCTCTCCTTCATCAGCATTCCGCCGATGAGAGTAATTAAAGCAGAAATTAATTCTGCTGTAAGCAGAGGAGCCACAGAATAACTGATATTAGAGGCTGGATGATGAATGCTTGGCATCAAGGGAGGTCTCAGGGGAAGAAGGGGAAATTCACAGATCTCTTTTTCTTTCTTTCTTTCTTTCTTTTTTTCTTTCTTTCTTGTTGTCTTTATTTTTCTATCTTTACACTTTCCCCTTCTTTTGCTCATTTTACCCACTTTTTTTTAACCTCATGTCTGTCTCGGATGTGCCTGCTCACTACTCACCCCTCATCTTTATGTTCCTTTCATCCTCCGTGGCAACATCCGTCCTTCCGTGTGCCACCTTGTGATTGCCACCGAGACCTGAAGCCATTGGCTTTAAGCATGACTGAAGACATCACGGCTAAGCCTCCTCACTCAGTAACAGTATTACACATTCTGCACTGGCGCTCTCATTTCAGTCAACAGGCATATTAGAGTGAACTGATGCTGCAAATGTTAGCACTCTGTTGTTTGTCAACAGAAGCCAAAATGGAGAGTGCTTCCAGGTTAATCGGATAATACCAGGGGCTTGCTATTAAGTGCCACAGTAAAAATTATATAATTCAGTGTTATTGTCAGCAGTTATATGAATTAATAATTATGAATTAATAGTAATAAATAGCATTCTGTGTATCAAGTAGTTTGAGCTAAACGCTGTGTATTATTTCACAACAAGCTGTGTTTTTTTTCTCAGCCATAGTTTGAGACTGAACCTTGAAGCTCGCCAGATGATGTGATATTCTACCCAGGATGATTCAATGATCCCCCACGTCCCCTGACGCTTTATTTTTGGAATAGCACATCTTTAGCAAGAGCAGTCACAAGACTGAAAGACAAACACCTGAACTCTTGAAAGACTGAGGCTGCATGAGACTGTCAGGAAGGCTGTTTTCCTCACTCAGAATCAAATGGAATTGAACAAAGGTTAGCTCTTTGGGGCTTTATGGTAATGTGATATACGATGCTGCCGTGGAATTTGCCAATGCATGTCTTAGCACCGTCTGACTCCAAGGAAAGAGTGGATGGTAATTACGCTGACCTCTGCCTCTCCCTCTCTTATTCCGCCCTCTGGGTAAAAAGCCTGAGGAGGTAATAAACAATAGATAGATTTGTCTTGTTTGTCTTGCGGCTGCCGCACTCGTAATGACACACGAGATCGGTGTCTATTTTGAAAATTATACATGCCAAGTTCTTCAGGTAGATGTGTTGCATTTTTAATTGGCCTATGCAAGAATATCTCAATCAGATGTAAATGAACGGAGGCTCAACCCGAGAGTTACTGACCGGTATTAAGAATTTAGTGCGCTGGCACGGAGTCGAAACACTTGAAACCAGAAAAGGCCTAAATGCAGAGGAGATGTAAAACCCTGGACAGAACCAGCCACAGAGCTGTAGGTGAGGCCATGTTGTGAAGTTGAAAAGTTTGAGGGATCACGTCACTGGCAGCACCAAATAACTCCTGCTGTTTTATACCCCGGATTTTAACTGGAGATACAACTGCGTGCCACATGTAGAGGAAAGAGAAAAGCTGTGTCCCAGTTCGTGGGCCACGTAGACCGCAAAGAACCGAAATGAGACGGTCTGGTCTGGAAGGAAGATTTCCATCATTTGCGTCTGTCGCCTAGCAACAGGGCTTCATTTGAACATTGGACTGTAGTTGCCCTTTGGTTTTTAACATATGTACTGTTAGCAGTTTGAAGCCTTGCACTTAAATCCAATATTATTTTGGTCTTGTAGCTTTCCACCGCCATTATACTCTTGGAAAACAGTTGGCCAGTGAAAGCCAGTGAATTCTGGGAAAAAGAGATAAACCCGTTGAAGCCCTTGTTGCTAGAGGCTGGAAGGAGGCATTTATCTGCCGCAATTGTAGGAGACTTAGAATTGGGAGGGGTCTAGCTACGCCGCTGTGACACAATTGGTTACCATTGGGGCACAGCTTAAGTCTCAACATACCTCTAATGTAATTAACTTACATTATACACCAATTAGCCACAACATTAAAACCGGTTACTGGTTTTAATTACCTGATCAGTGTATAGGGAAAGTGACACACAGGAAATAATTGCAAAATATTGCAAACATAAATAATAATAAAGTATTTTATACACAATCTGAATCTTAATGTTAGTATTAAGTAGTGGAGAGAAATAGGTGGGCGATGTTTGCTGCGGTGAAACTCAACTCTATCTACCGAGTAAGAGCCCAATATTACTTCGTATCATTTGGCTGTTTCTGTTTCCAATCTCCCTTTTTCTGTATTCCGTCTTTTGGAAAGATGATATGAAGCATGAAGCAGAACTAGTAATCATAAGGCACAGGCATTTCCTCTAAATTATTTAGTAATGGTGTCTTTTTATAGACACAAGGTTTACCTATGGCCCTTTACTAAAAGCTTGGTACTTAGCAGCAGTTTTCAGAGTGTATCTCTGCAGTGGATCATATTGCTGTGGCGCATGATCTTTCCCTCCATCATTCAGAGTGGCAATGCTGTTATGAACAGTGAGGGCATATCCTGATGTCTGCCGCCCTGGAAATGGCGGCGGCATTGTTTGTTTGTCTGCTTTCGTCCCGCACACCAATAAAAATACGCTCAAAATGAAGCCTCGGTGTAACAATGACCTTAAACGCAATGACACTCTTTCCCATAACGTTGTCCTGTCCAATAGTCCAGAACTCCCCTAAGAGGCCTTACAGCAGGTCTAGGAGGAACCAAATGAGAGAGAAATCGATTACTTTCCTCTCTCCACTGTCTGTGCCCTGGCTGAATTACTGAAACAAGATGCTGCACTTAGAGAAGTCTTTGGAGAGGCAGAGGGAGAACGAGAGAGAGGGAGAGGTGGGGAGAGAGAGACGCACACTTTTAGGGACATGGGTGCCATTTAGCCGAGGACCATCCTCTCTCAGAAAGCCACTAAAAGCAGCGAATGATCCTCTTCCTGTCCCTGGCTGGGAGGTGGTTAGCCTCCTGTGGTTAACTGAATACAGAGCATAAACTCCGGTTTGAGGTCAAAGCAAGATCATTAAAAAGAATATTAATTCCCCAAGTGCGAGCATGACAGACACACACACACACACACACACACACACACACACACACACACACACACACACACACACACACACACACACACACACATACAGTATGATTTGCACCAAAGCTAAGAGTGTCACAGTGACGGCACCTGAGCCGCACCGACCGTATCTGCCACTGTTTCCAGACTTCCTCGTGTCAAATGGGTTTTGTTTAACATCCGCACCAGATTTTATTGTCTGAACTATGAGGAGGAAAATGAATCCCGCTCGTTTAGCAGACAGAACGTGGTGCTTAAGGGAACCAATTCCTGTAAGTGCCATTAAGTGGAAATTGCCGTTCACATATTCCAGTGGTTTGATTAATTACACTCTCTCATGTGTTTTCATAAAGGCCCAATGAAATATGGGGAGCAAATTGCATTGTGTTCCTGTATCCTGTTATGTAAAAGCAGTTTAATTATTGACACATGTTTTGCCACCTGGCCGGGGGAAAAGGATGGTTGGACGTGAATAGAAATCATACAATAGAATATCATGGACGGGTGGTACTAGCACTTGAGATGCCATGTGCTTCTGTATCTGCGACTCAATTAGTGTCCCCGTCTTCACCTCCTCTCAGATCTCCTGCTGGAGCAGCCGAGATCAGCTGGAGATGACACAGTTGTGAGGGAAGCGTTTTGTGAGAGCGGCTGCACTTTCAAACCTGTTTGACTTTGTGCGGCAGGACTGCTTTCTGAAAGGTCTCCTCTAATAAATATGTAGTCAAGGAGATATTTTGTGAAGGCTGCGCGGCCTCTCTGGGGGATTTTAAAGATCACTGCTGGCTTTGTGTGATATCTTAACATAGCTCTTTTTGATCAGAGCACAGGCTTAGACGCTGCTCAGTTACTCACGCACACTGCTACTTTGAACCCGAAGGAAGCAGAAGACAACAAGCAAATTTGCAGCTTGAGCAGAGATGTGATTATTCCTCTTTTCCTCCCCTCATCCTCTTTGTTCCTGGGCTTCCAGTGCTTTTCAAGAGCAGTGCCCTCTACTGCCACGGAGATCGAATAACAGCTCGGTTTCAGGGCAGTGCTTCCCTTCTGCTTTAGCCAGCAGTGCTTAGGCTTCACTCTATTCTGTATTCTACAGTGCATGTGGAGGTATTAGCTCGTAAAACCCTCCTACTGTCATATGAACCCGCTGCCGTCCCTGAGTTCTATATGAACAGCAGGGCTCTGATACTTAGTCCCAAGCTGTTCCTGTTTGCCCAAAACGATCAGGCCTGGCCTCGTGCTCTCTACCTGATCTAGTTGACTGGGCTGTGTAAGTTAGGTAGGCAGTCCCTGTCTCCATCCCCCTCCTCCCTCCCAATATGCACTTGGACCCGGGCTCAGGCTGCACCTTTTGTGTTCCACAGGGATAGGGGGCCAGATGGAGGAATTTGATTAACCAGCAGTGGAGGACCAAATGTTCAATTGGATACAGAACCAGTTGGAAGGTGGGAGGGAGCGAGGGATGAGGCGGGGTAGAGGGAGAAATCTAAAATGGCTGGTCATGTGCGCCGGCCAACACTTTCCAAAGGGGAGCCCAAACAGACACTGAGGTGTAGTAATGCAGAAGCCCTTTTCCAAGTACCAGCTGGGCCTTTTAGGAGCCTCTATCCCCACAGCAGACACTCGGCAGCCTCCGAGCAGCTTGACTTTACCATATGTGGAACTTTTTTATGCTCCACCTGGTTTCCCCAGGGGGCCCGTGCCGCTGGGACGCCGGAGGCAGGTGAATTGCTCTTAATGCAAGGCATTGAATCACTGGGCCAACAACATGAGGGAAGTGCCTAGGGAGAGGAAATGGATCTGCAGAAAGACTGGCGCGGACTGGCGCGACCTTGGAACCAGTGCCTGCTGAGGAGCAAAAAAACGAGGCCGCATGATGTGTCATTGTGCCTGTGCTCACAATACGCCTCGGCTTTAATAATATCCACAGTCGCAAAGATTTAACAAAGATATTTAATGGAACTAAATCCATTTGCAAACTCTCAGCTCACATTCAGAGGATCTGTGCTTTGAGGTTTTTCCCTGTCTCTACAATTTTCCTGTAGCTGTTCCTTTCAGTTTCATATAAAATTATTGATATAGGTTTTTGCAGAATTGGTTTTGCGAATGCAGCGTGACTTTATTCTGATGTGCAGCACTTTTGTCACAAAGTACTATTTCTGACCCCCCCCTCCCCATGCAAATAGCAATTTTCTCAGAAACAGCAGCAGTCGTGCCTCTGTCGAAATACATTTTTCTTTCATAGTTTGAGTCCAAACCATCAGGACAGGTAGGTCAGATCAGGGGGATTTTGGCCTGGGCAGTGGGGGTGTGGTCACTTTCCCGCCTGCACCTGTCTCACTGTGTCTGTGGCACAAAGCCAGAGGTCAGGGGTCACCGCGGGGGGCTGTCAAGGTCAAAGGTTTATCACTCTCCGAGGGGTCCTGGAGCCATCACTCAGACCCTCCAGTACACACGATCTGCCCACTCCGGCTTTTCTTTTTTTTCTTCCCCCCACTTTTTCTAATCCTTCCAAATGGCTCGGGCGAAACTCCTGACAGCAGCGAGAGAAACAAACTGTGGGGTGCTGGAGCTCTAAGCCATCAGCTGGAGATTTCACTTTGAAAAGATTCCCTTTTACCCACTGCCCTTTCCACCAATCAGAGGGCCCGGCAGCGTCCAGGCACCCAGAGCTGCTGCCCTCTGACCCTGCCAGCGGTTGTTGGTTTATTTGGTTTGGGCATGTTAGAGAGGATGGTGCTGCTTCTGACAGGTCAGGCAGCAGGACTTGGATGAGGTCTTTAGTAAAGACAGCCAGAGAGGGAGGGGGGGAGGATTTCGCAGCTCAAGAAAAAAAAGACTCCACCTTGAGCTGCTGTTGCCGTTCTGCCGCTGCACTCATATTGCTGGAGAGGTTGTGGACTAGTGGCAGAAACTTGGACTAGGGGCAGAAAAGATCTCTGGTTCGACTCCACGGAGAAACAACAAAAAGACGAACCTGGATTGATCTGTCCAAAAATCCAAGAGGAGTCTCCCTACCCTGTCTAGTGCCCCTGAGCAAGGCACCTTACTCCCTCAACATCTGCTCCCCGGGCGCCGTACATGGCTGCTCACTGCTCTGTGTGTCCTGCACCAGATGGGTTAAAAGCAGAGGTTAAATTTCCCTCGCAATTGCATGAGTGTGCATGTCTGTGCATGTGTTTGGGACAAATAAATGTATCTTAATCTTAATATTTATTGAGACATGTGGAAAACGGCCCATTTCGGGGGGGGAAAAGAGGGCCCATTCATGCTAAGTCAATTCCATCGAGCCGGCAGAAATTCCTCGATACCCCTGTTTATGCAGCTGTGCCCTCCGATCAAATTACCCAGCCTTTTACAACACCGCACCTCCTTCTGCCCCTCATGCTGGTCCGACCCAGCCTGGTGTGCCTGTGCCAGGAGCCTCAGATGGGTCTCCGGCTCACCGGGGGGGAGAACTGGAGAGGGAAAGATGCACGAGGGGGGGGCACGTAACCCAGAGTTCCACCTACCACCCGCGGCAGTAATTGGGGGTAGTGCCAAAGAGCTTCCAGGGGTCAGTGGAGGGGTCTGTCATGTGAGGGGCACGCACCGGGCCCAGGCAAAGGAGGCACGTCCCCAGAGAGGGAGTACTAACCGTCATGCTGTAGCACCGGCTCTGACAGAGCGCAGGGAACGGACCCGCCGCGTCGAGCCTGTCAGCTGATCCAGCAGCACCGAGCGCCGGTGGAGCCCTCTCCGCTGGGACTGCATTACTGAAGGCTTTTCTTCTCTGCCTGTTTTATTTTTTTTTGGGTGGGACTGTGGGTCTGTGTGCAGGGGGGGTGTTGAGGGGTATAATTGAGAGCACAGGGGGAGCATCGTCTCTCCATCTTATGATTTGGAGGTGAAGACAAGCGCCCTCGGGGGCCCCCTGTCAGAGCTTTTGGGCGCGCTCGGTGCAGACTTCAATAAAAACACCAAAAAAAGAGTTCCCCCACAAGGGCGCCCGGCTGAATCGCTGACGCCAATGTAAAAAGATTCCTTTTTACTGTGAATCATTTAGTACGCGACCCTGAGCTCTGTGCACAACATGACAATAACAGGAAACCCCCCCCCTCTGTCCCCCTTATCGTGAAGAAATGAGGATTGCAACAAACCCGGGGAACGGCAAATTATTTTTTTCACACATACAATTTCACACATTGATCACCCTCTCTGCCACTCCTCCATTTCCCTGCTCCCCTCCCACCTCTCACTCCTCCTTTCGTCTCCTCCTCTCACTGTATTCCTGTCGTGACAAATGTCAAACAGTCAGTTAGGAGGGTGTTTTGTCTTCTTGGTAAACCGGGAGCTTGCCAAGTCGACTGTGTGCGCTGGGACGAGACTGCTGCGGAATCGTCACGTTGGAGCATCGGCATCAGATATTTCTGTGAAAGTAACAGAAATGTTTGAAGGTGTTGTCACAAGCTCACAGGTTCCTGCTGTTTGTGTGCACCAGAGGGAAATGGCGCCTTCTCAGCCCCTTTGTCTCCTCCCTCCCTATTGTTGTTTTTAAACTTATTCCTCTGTTTAGTTGTTATCACTTTTATTGTGGTTAAGAAATCTCAGCGTGGCTGTTTTTTTTTTTTGTGGGTTTTGACAGAGGCGCTCAGCGTTGTAGTCAGAGTTAAAATTAGAGGAGTTGCGTTTCTGTGCGACTTGGAGACATGTCATCTTCCAGAAGCGGTGGGGAGTCTGTCAGTCACAGCCGTGGTGTGTTTTAATCATCTCTGTCCCACTTGGAGAAGCGCTGACGGTTAGAGTGAGGGTTCCCTCCCCTGGACAATACCAGTACGCTCGGATCTCATACACTCTGATGTCAGACACAGCAACCAGTTAAGAAATATGAGACGTTTTCTTCCTCAAGTTAATCCTGCAAATTCAATAGGGGAATCAAGCCATGTCTGGTGAATCTGAAGACGCATCACAGAGTGCGTTTGAAGGGGTTTTGTGATCTTTCAAACGATATGACAGCTGGAAGGAGATTGGCAACAAAATAGCGGGAGTTTGTCACTATAATAAGAGAATGAAGCTGATAGAATAATCAAAACCCACGACGTCTTAGAAGCTTAATGAGCAAGGGCTCCCCCCAAGCGAGCAATATTAATAGTGTTTTGTAATTCTATAGCCCTTTTAATAATACTCCAAGGGATTTTAAATAGACATTTCTTTGTAAAGCAAAGTAGGTTAGACTGCAAATTATATTTTCCATAATGTTGCTTTAGAGTACGTCGGTGAGACTGAGTGTTGGCTGCGGATTCTCTTCTGGCCAGCACGCTTCTCGTTTTTCCCTTTAACCCCACCCGCCCCGTCTGAGCATGCTCCTCCCGGGCCTCTCCTGAGATACGGCCTCTCATTTCTGAGAGCATCTTCTGACAGTCTTAATGGACAAGTGGTCTCTCCGCAAAGCCAGGAGAGCTCTCGCCGAAAAAAGACCACTCTGGGCATGTCGGGGATAAGTAGCGCTTCCTCCTCTCGTGTCTAAGGTTGTGTTTATGGGCAGAAATTAGAGGGAGCTGTCGGGTGGAAACAAACATGGAGGAAGTGGGGGGGGGGGGAGCATATTGGCTGCGTTCCAAATCACTCCCTAATAACGATATAGACCGCTATATAGAGTTCTTGATTTTCTGGTGTTTTTATACTCTATGTAGTGGAGTCATTGTTTTCAAAAGTAAATTGTGAAAAGTTGCTCTCAACCGATGCACAGGCTGAACAGATATATACCATCATGCATTGCGTTGACAGGAAGATAAATGGCAGAGGGAAGAGAGGAGAGAGGGCAGCATGTCACTCTAATTCTTAGCAAAAATATCGTGAGGATAAAGACAAATTATAATTGTCAGCATTTTTTAAAACAGTTTATTTAAGCATACGTCCCTAATTTTTATGATGGTGTTGTTTGTCTTCTTAATGATCGGCAAGTAAAATATCACAGTACAAACTATAGCAAACATGTTTACTTCTGTATTTAAACATGGTCATTCAATGTGTGTAAAAAAAACATTTTAAATTTACAGTGGGATTTTCCACCAGCTGATGTTGTTGTTTAACCTTGTTTTACCGCTGAGAGAAAATGTAGCCAAGTAGTGTCAGAAAGTGTTTCTCCAAGTCGAGTCAGATTTATTTACAAAGCACTTTTAAAAAAATAACACGGATTCAGCCAAAGTGCTCTACAATCATGGCAAATGTTAAGAGTTGTGATATGGGAAATATTGTAAATAATTCTACTAATTGCTCTGATTCCAGTTGGAGTTTGGAGATTTACGCACAGTTAAAGCATCGAGTGAAATATGCCACTTAATTGAGCTTTAAACAGACGTACTTCGAAAAAAATATCCCTACAAGCCCCCAAGCAATTAATCCAGCCGCCTGCCTTTGTCCACCTAGCCATTGTGTTCTTTGTGAAAACCGCTCTCTTATACCTCCACTTACTCCATCCTTCGAGACGCCATTGGAAATCCAGGGCTCTGACTTGAACCCACAGTTGGTTTAAGTGTAATGAAATGTATGTCATGTCTCCGGCTCTCTCCCTCTGGCTTCGCCTCACCCCTGGCCCCCTGAAAGCACTGCCTTTGACAGGAAGGCCTCTGTGGCTTCTTCTGCAGTGATCTTTAGCCCCTTCAGGTCCCATTGACTATTTCAGGACGTCCCTGCGATTTGAGGGTGGACTCAACCGTTCACGCGTGCTTCAGAGCATTGACTGAGGAGAGAAATAGACAGAGCGATGGAGTGGAAGCCTCGGACAGCTCAACCGGCCCTCGGGGGAAATCCTACCCTGATGCCTGGCCGCATGGAAAATAAATAAATAAGAAAAAAACACATGACCTCTGCTCTGGTAGTATTTATCCATGTTGTACAGTGTGATTATTGAAAAGCAGCAAGTTGGCAGTGCTTATAATGCGGCTCGTTCTCATTTAGTCTGCGAATTCCACAGCTTCCACTGTTACTCTGTGATGTGTGTTCTGTCCTCTGGTAATGAAAATAGAAACAAACTATGGAAAAAAAGAGGGCAGCATGAAATAGGACGTTAAGGAATTATCTGAATGGACTTTTAAGATAAAATAATTTTATGTAACGTTAGAATCGGAACATTAGCGCATGTCTCTGCTGAAAGGACCCGAGCTGAGCCATTCCAGATGATGCACATTCAAACCTGAGCATATATTGACTCAGCTCCTAGTACCTGCTTGTTTATCATAGATTCAATCTTTATGCAGATGAAGGTGAACAGATCATGCATGGAACACTTACCTTTGCATGTGTGCTTATGAGGCTGTGTATGCGACTCACCTCGGTGCTTTTTCTGTCCGTGTGCGACTGTATACGTACGTGTGTTTGTTCCCTTGTGTACATCTGTGTGCGTGGACATGTGTCTGTGCATGGATATTGCAGCTTGGAGGGAGTGTGCATGTCCACTGTATTAGACGGAGCGTGCGAGGGGGGGCGCCTCAGCATGTGTGTGCGCTGCTGTCTGTTCGGAGCTCTCTGCACCAGCAGGGTGCGCCATTCCAATTTACCCATCAGCCACAGAGGTGGGGGGTAGAAGTGCGGAGCATCGCTGTCGGAGATTTCACATTCGAGGGACGAGATTACCAGTCAGGAGACCCCTGTGTGGAAGTGATGAGGGAGGGAGTCGGCGGGGGCACAGTGTGGGGGGAGTCGGGACTGTTGGGGGGGCGGTGGAGTGGTGTGAGGGGGGGGGAGAACAGCACGACTCAACGCCACCCTGGAATCTGTGGACTCTCTGTTTTGTGGGGAGCTTAGCTGCCAAGCTGCACATCTGTTTGACACCAGGCAGCGGCTGTCTGTCCTGGTTCACGTCTCTCCCTGTTTGTCTGGTTTGTTCTAAGAATCCGGGCGAGTGCTGAAGCTCTGTCTCTTCACAGAAACTGCGTGTTGTGTAGGTTTCAGAAAAAACAAGTGCAGCATTCCCACTTCCAGTTTAATTATTTATCCTTTTGTCTGTTTTTTTTTTCATTTCACTCTATCCACATGTAGAGGAAATGGCCCTGGATTCTAAAGAACACGACATAATCAATGGCGTTGTAAAATAATCTTTAATGATTACCAGTGCCGCTGCTAGCCATGGTGGTGCCCTAAGCATAATTCCTTTACGATTAAATATATCTCTTGTTCTGCCTGTTTTGTGATATACACGCCTAAAAGGTGCCTAATATTTCTATACTGAAATAATATCGGCATTATAATTGTAAGCTATTTTATTTAATGACGTTATTGTTGAGGGTTGATTTGTATTTCCTGTTCTAAGCGGGATGTTGGTAGTGACTCTTATTTTGAAAGGGGGTTTTAAAGGAAGTGGGTTCTGTGATGGGTGAAGTTGCAAAGTGTACGGAGAATCAATGGGTGTGCTGTGCCGAGCTCATGACCTGCCTTCGTGTCCTTTGTCGGCTGAGGCCGGACCTATGATAAAACCAAACGCTCGGCTACATAATTATTATAACTATGATGATTTTTCAGTTTCCTATTTTTTGATGATTACCTCACACACCCAGAGAGCCAGCCTCGTCCTCGGCCGTGTTCACTCAGCCTGTGTTTGAGTGTCGGCCAAGTCCGCTCTGGCTGCTCCAGGGGCCCTGAAGCCTGCTTGGGGAGACGGGACATTCCAAACAGCATAACTCATTCTTTACACCCTCTCCACTGCCATTAGATAATTATATGCAGGTGTTTTCCTCTCTCAGGTTTCTCGCTGTATAGATCGTATAAAAGATGTAACCGTAAATACACGAAGCCGGAGCGATGGAGAAAAAGGAAGGAGAAACCAGTGTGGAGGAAGTGGCTGAATGTGCTGTGTGAAGCAAATTATTGCCCCCATGTAGATTCATCAGTTCTCCCTGCTGGATTAAGGAAGGGCCTTTCTAATGAAGTTCGCCCCGTCAAAATGAAGGGACTAATTCTGATTTAGCTGAGGTAATGAACTTCCCCTCTCCTAGTGAGAGCAGCACCATGGGGCGCGGAGAGAGGGGTGGTTGAGGGCGGGGGCAAAGGAGAGTGGCAGCAGGAGAGAGAGAGAGAGAGAGAGGGAGGGAGGGAGGGAGAGGACGGAGACAAGACAGGAGAGAGACACACCGAGCGAGGACAGGGAGGGATGGAAAGGAGAGAGAGGAGGCTGGGTGGAGGAGTGAGAAAAGAAAAAAAAATTATGCAAAACGCCCTGTCTCGTATTTGCTGAGATATATTAAATTTCCAGCGCGGGTGCCTGTGTTATATAAAATTATGCTAATGTCTCGCGGCCCGCTGCGAATGGCGGCTTGCTGGTCCCGAGCATGCGTGGCTGGCCGCTACACAGAGCGCACTCAGTGGGACTCAGCTTTTCTATTAAGGAAAACCTCCAGACACCTGATGATGAATTCTCTCTCTCTCACCAAATGTTCCCCCCTCTTTTTTTTTGTGTGTGTGTCGAAAATATGAGTGCTTTTCTAAATGACTTTGGAGAGAGCCCGGCGTGGCGCTCGGTGGCCTGCGTCGAGCGGAGGGGGGGGGCAGGGGGGGGGAGCAGGGGCTTGTCCCTCTGCAGCAGGCTCAGGGAGTCAATTAAGGCAAGCACTGATAATTATAAGCCAGCAGAACGCAGGGGCTGGCTAATTGTACCGTGTTCCGTGCCGCGAGCCCAGCCGAGGGGCCTCTCTCCGCAATGCTCTCTTCCCCTGTTCCTTTGTGTGGACCACGGACCCCATAGAGCCACAGACCTCAGCCTGACAATGCCACAGTGAGGCTGGCAAAAAAAAAAAACGAAAAAAAAAACCAAGCATGTGCCCATAATTAACTTTTTATATCCAGGCCACTCACTCTTTTGAGTCCTGAAAGAGATTCTGGTCCGATTCTCACCTTCTCTCCTCTCTGCTCGAAAAAAAACAACCCGTTCCCTTTGTCCATCTTCGCTGTGTCTTTGCTTTGGTTTGTAATTTTGCACGTCAATTTCCAATCGAGCGTCTTGGAGGTCAGGGCGTAGCCACTTGACCTTTTTACTTCCTTCTCACAAGGAAAAGCCCAGCAGTTTAGAATAGGCAAGTGTAGAGTAAATTAGAGCTTTTCAGCGTGGAGTGGTGTTTGTGTGGCTGCAGGGGGTCCGGCGCTCTCCCATGCAATCCATCTCAGCAGCCTGCACTGTTTGTCCCCACCGGACCTCCATACCTGCCTGCAGCTGCGGCGCCTACACATCATCCGTTAACAAGTCTTCGACTCTCGCCTTTTGTTGTTGTGGATTTCTCCCTCTGCTTTTTTTTTTTCTCTTTCTTTTCCTGTTTCCGTGACCTATACGCTGCTCATTTGACCGAGTTTTAGCCATTGTGGATTTCAGATGTGAGAATGGGAGGTGAAGTGGTCCGGGCGAAACACAAAATGGCAGAATATCCTTCAAAGTGTACAGCAGATCTTGCTCAAACACATCAGATTGTACTAGCTTTTGTTTCCCTTGTGGCCGCCAGGAGGATAATGCATTAAATTCAGTCAGTTTTCAAATCTAAAAATATATACACACAAAATCGGAAATACACAAAATTTCAGAAAAGTACATATCGTGTGGAGGCTACCTTCTAATGCACGTGTTCTTCATCTTTTACCCCAGACTTGAGTCACGCTGCTTGGATTTACCTGCTCTAGAGAAATACACTTGTAGCATGAGAAACATCATAATCTAGGAGTATATTATTCAGTGACATGTAAAGTCTTTCTATTTCTATTATGCCTCTTGTTTGTCGTGAGACAATAGAGTAAATAAGCCTGTTTATACCTAATGTGAGCCATGCATAGATAAACACAAAGCACAGCAGGTTCCTTATAAATACCAGGCTCCATGTAGAGGGTGGCACATGCATTAGCTTAGTGCAAACCTATCATTTATACATCTGCCTTCATATCTTCTGTATAAAATGCTTTAAAATCATTTACCCATGATGCAGATTAAAACTCTTTGATGCTCCAATAACAACTCCTGGCTTCAGAGTCTGCATCTTCTCCAACACAGTAGAAAAAAGCAGTGCTAAACACTAGAGGAATGCAAATGTCTGTGCAGTGTGTTTATCTTATGCAGAAGGCGACAGGGTCCTTATGTTTTTTTTTGTCCGCCACGTTTTTCTGAGCTCCAAAAGGTGTTCTTGTCGACTAAACCTTTTGTAACCTCCATTCAGGCGTTACGCATGTTTATCTCGACACAGAAAACCTGTCAGCTCGGTGATTCTACCTCTGGCCCGGCAGCCGAGGGAGCTGTGAGGCGGTTAATGTAGGCGCAGAGTGGCTGATCTTAGCAGGAGCCTAGCCCTGCTCTGATTAGCACCTCCAACGAGCTGCCATGCATCAGAGCTGACATTCTCCCAGAGACGTGTTCCCCCGGAATCCTTTGCTCTCGCGCTGTGCGAGGGCGTCGCCAAACCACTGACATGTCACAGCCGACAGTCTCACCTCAGCCGTCCCTCTCCCTGTGGAGGCTGGGACGCAGCGTCAGGCAGGCGCTGAACCCGGGACCCTGACACCGAGCTCCGGTGCCTCACTCGGCGGATCGCTCACTGTTCTCCTGCCCACATCGTAGATCAGACATGCCCACTCCCCTACAGGCAAACAGGGCTCCAGCTTCTCCTTTCATGCTGAGGTAGTTTTCCAATCTCTTTGATTTTATATGCCCGCACTCAAATACATTTCCATCACTGTTCATGTAACACATTAACTCCTTGATAGAATGGGGTGAGTTTTCAAGGTGCTATGATTAAATCTTGTGCTTTAATTTCAACATTTTGCACTTGATTCACTCTGTCCTTCTCAAACTGTGGAGGCAGGAAATAGATATTAGTAATATTCCCCCCAGGGCGCCAGTTCTCCAATCAGCTTTGGTCCAGGGGGAGTCCATCCCTTTGTGCGCCCACCTACCACCTCACTACCCCCATCCGCTGCATTCTCCAAGCCTTAATGGGCCTTGTAGTTGTTCTGAAATGAGTTTGTTTCTCATGAGCAGGGCTTCTACCTCAAGAGAGCACACCACACGGAGGTGGAGTCAATTTGTATTCACCCATAATTCCCTGGGCCTTAATCACTCTGATTTTCCCCCCATTATCTGTTAATGGATAGTTCCCGCCGAGAGAAGAGAGAAGTAAACCCACCTACTGTTTACAGGCCTGAAGCTGTCTGCTCTGCTACCATCCACAATCCCGTGGTGGGTTGTATATACAGCAGCGAGTCCGCTGAAAACCAAATCTTCTCGGTTTATTAACATACGACTCCGACTTCCTGCTGAATAGTGTGAGACAGATGGTAGAACAGAGAGAGCAAACTCTCGCTAAAGGTGAAATTCATCATCAACAGACTCACTTAAAGCGGCTATCTCCATTTTTATGGAAAGCTTTGCCGGGTCAGAAACACAGTATTTCATCGACCTGAGCCTTCGACTGGACCGGCTTTGATGAATTTCACCGCTGTGTCTGTGGCTTTCTCCAAAACAGCCCGTTCCTGCCTTTTAAATATTCTCAATTTGTTCTCCCACTTGTTTACTCATTACTTTCAGCAAAAGAAGTGCCTTGATTGATGTCCTTAATATCATTTGCTAGAGTGCGCCGCTTTGGCGACACAATCAGCAGCGGCCCCTGTAAGAGTCAGCTTCAGGGAGCCATTCGCCATTCCCCAGAGGCGAGTGTAAATCCGAGAATCAGATTTTTTTTTTTCTTCTCTTCCACGGGAAAAATACTAAGATTTAACCTGAGTTCTCTGATTCACGCCGCTCCTCATCACAATGATTATAATAGAGTAAGGGGCAGCAGCAGTGGGGCTGGTGGTGGGGGGGGGGAGCGCTGGTGTTGGAACGAATAAGCTGAGGGAGAGTTTTTTAATTAAGCAATCGCCTGCGTTGTACTTAACGGCACGCTATTATCAGAAAGTTAGACTGTCTGGAGTTACTTCAGCTCCAGTCCTTTACTCCCTGTCAGTCGACAGCTCTGCATTTGCACTCTGAAGCCGAGTGAGACATCTCTGTCAGAATCGCAGACACCTTCGCCGCCGCCGCCTCAAACTCACCGAATTTAATATGCTGCAGCTGTGGTGTTGTTACATAAAGAGTTTACTAAACTATGCAAGCCCGAGCTGCAAGCCCCAGCGTCCCAAACAACCTTCAGCAGCACATGAACTTCAGCCCCGGATGAAGAAGTAAACAGCGCGGAGAAATAAAGACCATTCTTTCTGAGAGTACTTTTTCCTCTCTCCCTCTCCTGTCCTCCACATGGGAGAGATATTAAGCGTTTGTGTTTTAAGGAGCTGTGAAATACATAAACCATGAGCCACAGGAACGCGAGGCCCTGTGGATATGCAGATGGGCTTACTTTGCTGGTGTCAGGGATGCTTAGAGGGAGCAGGCACAGGAGCAGCTCTCATCTAAAGGATTTTCTTAGGAGTGCAGAGGGACAGGGTGGTGGCAGCGGAGAACACTCGGGAGACTCCGAACCGGGGAGTGGGAGGAGGATAAGGGGAGAGAAAGAGAGCTGACGGTCCCCTGTGGCCCTGTAACTATATCCAGAGTCTGCTCGCTGCAGAGCGGGGGGGGTGGGGGCTCGCGCAGGGCCGTGCTGATTGGGCAGCCCAGGAGAAGGGCTGGGGGAGCGACAGGAAGTGACCTCAGCCCAATGAGGCAGCTATAGGGGCGAGCGAGCTGACTTCCTCCCCTGGCTCTCACTAAGAAACAGACTGCCAGCCTGATTCCACCCCTGTTCCACTGCTGGATGTGAACAGAGTCACACTCAGATCTTCTGATGCTCTCTCAATCTTTTATCTGACTGTATTGATTTGTCTGTTATGTAGTACACTTTCAGTGATGGGTTGTATGTAAACATATAAAACATGTAGTTGAGTTTTTAATATATAGTAATTATATAATCATCAACTTTCTTTGTCGAGGAATCCCAATAAAAATACCAAAATCAAAACTGAATTTATCAAAGCGACCGTACCCGTCAAAAGTCAGATTTTCATTTTACTCATTTAAATAGTTTTGTATTGTTCGCTTTTATATATTTCTATTTGCTTTTTTTAAAATTATTTCCTGACATTTTAAATGTGAAGCACTTTTTTTTAACTTTTGTTATTTAAATAAAGTTTATTTTTACATTAGTGTTTTGTTGTTAGTGTAACCACAGCCTGGCATAGGTGATTAGTAATAATAATAATAACAGTAATAATACAGCACTTATAGCACTCTGCTATAAATAAATATAGCACTTATCATTGTTGTCGTTACAAGGCGCTTCACAAAGAGGACAAATATTAACAAAACACAGCACGAAGCAAAAAACAAATCAGTAAAATGTTATTTAAAATCAGCAAATAAAACTCAATGAGTCAAACTTTGCCCTCAATGAAGTGGGTTTGTGTATTTACTTTCGGCAAATCCTGCTAGAGCACCAAATAGTCCACGATAAATATAGTTTGCAACAACTGCACAATTGACAGCTGTTTTTGTAACGTTTGGCAAAAGACTATGATTTCCAGCTGTTTCAGGAAATGACTTTAAATGTTTTCCTCTTCGATAGCAGTGAGTTCTCTTCCCCAGCAGGACAGAGGAGTAGAGACACACCCGACAGAGTGGTGGCATTAATGGGAGTTTTCGTGACATATAAAAACAAAACAATGAACAACATCACACTTATTCCTCACATTTGAAGTATATTTATATCGTTTTGCCATTTTGCTAATGCACCTGCTCACAGACATAAACACACACATGCTCACAAACATACCCACACAGACACACACAAGGTCAGTCAGGCAGGTGCAGAGTTTTCTGCATAATGAAGCAGGCCAGGTCTCCGAAGAGACAGTGTTGTGCACCGGGGTCAAACGGAGGCTGCGCATATGGCAGAGGAACAGATCCGTGAACCCCGGCAGCAAGCTTGACCTCCGTGTACACCCTCACACAGATAAGCAAACTGAACAGTGATCAAAGAGGGCGGTGATCCTCCTGCACGGCTGCCTCCATGCGCTCGTGCCAACCTCCCCCCCCCACCCCCCTCTCTTTTCGCTGACGCCCGCTGCTCACACCCGGTCGCACATGTAGGCTGCGGAATATCTCATCTGTCCAACGCATGATTGCGGAACACACCATCGACTCTTTTCCCCTTTCAAGCCACGACGCGGTGCTTTGATCAGCCTTTAGCTGTTTGCCAGACAGTCACAGGGGGGGAACGTAGTCTGTTAGTCTGACAACTCGCGCTTTGTTTTTAATGCTCCAGACTCCAGCTTACCAGATACACCACGCCATATTTATATGTTATCAAGAAAAAGCTCCAAAAAGAACATATGTTACAGTAAAAAGTTAAATATGTTTTCACAGCTATTGTTTCACAAGACGCCGCAGGAGACGCTTCTCTCTTTCTAAAATATCAGAGGTCAACCGGTTTCATTTATCACTTTTACTCAGTGTCAATCCATTGGTGTAGAAAGTGAGATAGTGTTTATTTGTATTCCTCTTCTGAAGTAACATGGTTCATCAGACATATTGCAATTACTTAAATAAATATTACTCTGCCAAGGAAGATAGGTTTCCTATGTTTGTAGGATCATAAGATCATGCAAAAAAAACTCATACAATATCCATGACCTTTTGGGGAGGGGTCAAAACATCTTTATGATATTCTTTATCAAGTAATATTTTTGTTTATTTTGAATATGACTTTGTGAAACAGCTTTTTCACACCAGGTGAACATTTAAACATTTTCCCGAGTTGGAAAAAAATAGTGTTGTTGAATGAGCACTAGGCAGGTGTCTTATCCACTGAATTAAAGGTTACTATCTTATTGCACTGCAAATTTTCTCAGCAAATTTGTTTTGCTGGACTTCGATTAATTAACCCTCTACTTGGAACCTGCAGGACGCCAGCCAGGCACAGCTGGTTGGTGTATTGTGTATTTGTGACTTGTTTTTCTGGTACCCAGAGCCCATGTGGCGGGTACTGGGCTGCAGAGATCTGGGGATAAACTCCCCATGAGTCCCCAGTGCATACACCCCCCCCTCCGCAGTAGCCGGCCATGTCGGGCTTGGCAAGAGTTTGACAAAGCACTAGTCGGGGTCCCGTGGCAGATCGTAGAGGCCGTTTATTGACGCGCTGGAGATGGGCAGCTCTCTGGAAGTCCGAGTCAGCAGATCGTTGTGTTGCAAATGAGTGTGCAGGTTCACCGGCTGAACAACATGGCTGAGGTAGTCTAATGTCAAGATAGATGTGGGGGGGAAGTCTAATGCCAAGCAGTTAAACTGGGACTCTGTCTTGCTATTGGAATACCTGTCGTACCGCTGCATTAAAAATGTTGACACGTGAGGTCGTTGTGAGGGAGAGTTGTTTTGGCAACCAGGCTGAGCGATGAGCTGATTCCTTGATATAAAATGGAGGTTTAAGAAGCTGTTGTCTGTCCTTGTAAAATAGCAACGCACTGTTTTAAATGAGGCAATTTGCCTGTTTCTGATTTAACGATTTCCAGTTTCCTTCATTTAGACTTCCTTCAAATCTGCTGTAATTTGAAGACCCTAAAAGTGAATGATATCCTATATAACTTTATCAAAAGGGTGACGCTCGCCGTGTTCACATAGCTCAACACCTCGTCTGAATGACTAGCACCCTGGCCGCTCATCCAATTTATGCCAGATGAGAGGAGATCACCACGTTTTATTATTTTTTGTCATTGTCATGAAAATCACAGGCAGGAGTCTTTGCCACAAATTTGTTGAACTTTATTTTCTTGTGCTAGCATAAAGTAGAAAAAGGAAAACAAAAAAACAAAGGCAGAGTGAGACCTCTGCTATTCATGCTCTTCTTATATTCATTCTCATGATTATTGTCTCTGTGTTCTTGTGTTTCCTTCTCTGCAGAGGAAGGATTGAACCATGAGTGCAAGCTCTGCAGTCAGTCGTTCGACTCACCAGCGAAGCTCCAGTGTCACCTGATCGAGCACAGCTTCGAGGGCATGGGGGGGACGTTCAAGTGTCCTGTCTGCTTCACAGGTGTGTATTCTGATTGTATTTACGTGTGTGTGTGTTACTCATGTTGTGGGGACCTAAATCTGTTTAAACAGTCACTGTATGGGACAAAAGGGACAAAACGATATTCCTTATAACATTAATCATTACATTTTAATGTGAAGACATTGTTGGTTAAGTTTTAGGTAAATATTAAATACCTATATGGTTAAGGTCCGAGTTAGTCTCCAGGAAATAAATGTAAGTCAATGTTATATCGTGTGTGTGTGTGTGTGTGTGTGTGTGGGTGTGTGTGTGTGTGTGCGCGTGTGTGTCAACCCAGTGTACTGATATACACGTTAGTAAGTCACAAGCTAGTTTTTGTGTTAACTTTTCGGAGACGTCTACATTCTCACTCTGTAAAGATCTGTGTTCCAAGCATCTTTTCCTTTTCTTTTTTTTTTTTTTTTGTGAAGTGTGAAAAGGCAAATGGGCTCTAAATGAGTTGGTTAAGGTCAGAGTTAGTCTCCAGGAAATAAATGTAAGTCAATGTATTATCATGGAGACTTTGTGTGTGAGTGTGTGGGTGTATGTGTGAACCGAGTAAACAGATAAACACTTTAAAAAGTCACAAGCTAGTTTTGTGTTAACTTTTCGGCGACGTCTACATTCTCTATCTGCAGAGCTCTGCGTTCCAAGCATCTTTTCTTTTTCTTTCTTTCTTTTTTTTTTTTTAGTGAAGTGTGAAAAGGCAAATGGGCTCTAAATGAGTTGGTTGAGGTCAAGCAAGTGGGTCGGCGAAAAAGCTGAGAGCAGTTTGCTGCATGTGGCTTTTTTTATTTCGTCAAATTGCCTCCAAATCAAGGCCAAAGAAGTGTCATGAGGTGGGGGGTGAGCTGAGGGGAGATGGGGAGGTGGGTGGTGGAGTAGGGGGGGAGAAAAGGAGATGTGCTAATTGTGGATGGCAGTGGTGCTGATAGCTGTAATGATCTCATCTGTCTCCGTGCGTGGAGGTGGAAGGACCGGACTCCTCCTGAGAGGACGGTGCCCTCCTTCAGTGTCAACAGGGTTAACTATCTCTATAATGAAATCTGCAAAGTCGTTAACTTGGGCTCTTCACTCTTTCTTCCCTCCTCAGCTCTTTACTCTTCCTCACACTTTTTGGGTTTCTCAGCTCATTTCCCTTTTTCTCCTGCTTCCTGCCCACCACCCGCCCAACCCCCCCGCCCCACTCCTCACGTGTCGCACAAGAAAATTGTGTATCCTCCACTTGTTATATCAATTAACATCCTTAACATTTCGCTCGAATATTGTTTTTTTCTCCACATTTTTTACCTCTTCATAAACCTCGCTCTACCAAAGCTCTTTATTCATCTCCCTCATCTCTTACTTCTCTCCACCTTCTCCCTCTCCTCTCCTCCGTCCTGCTTCCCCCCCCGTCGCTGTTTTGGCCTTATCTCTCTTTTAGGGAAAAAGCCTATTGATATATCCCCTCCCTCTACCCCTCACAGGGGTCCCGGGCATTTAATATACAGAGCATGCCTCCTTCATCTGAGCCTTCATTTTTTTCACCGCCTGCTTTGACAGACAGGTCCCCCCCTCTCCCTCCGCGTCCATATCGATCACAGCACATGAGAGAGAGAGAGAGAGGGATGCTGGGAGGGGAGAGGGGAGGAGGGAGAGACAGAGTGCACCCTCAGGACAGTGGTCGCCGAGCCGACAGACAGATGGGCGAGAGGCTTTGGTAGAGCAGGGAGGCCGGGTGAGGACCGAAAGGCCTCCCTCTGTTGGGGAGGCAGGGGACAGACAGACTGATAACTGGAGGAAGAGGAGGAGGAAGAGGAGGAGGAGGAAATTGAGGGATTTGCTGACAGCTGCCCTTGAATATATTTGTTCAGTTGAGTCTGGTGTAAATTAGAGAAAGGCACTAGTCTAACACCTTAACACGAATTGACTGACAGCATATTGTTTTAATGAATGTAGTGTTAGAAGTCACTAGGAGGCTTTATCAGAGGCGGATTTTTTTCAGATCTTTTACTGAAATATACAGGAACAATAAAAGACTCCATATTAAGCCCTTCATTCACATATCTACATAGCTATGTCTCTTTTAAAAATTATGTTAATATGATACTATTTAGCAAGATTTAGCAACAGCAGAAGCAATATGAAGGAATGTGAACCTACAGACTGTTTTCTATCGACACAAAAAGGGAATAATGAATGTATCAGGAAAGTGCAAAATAAATTAATTTGCTTTCCTACAATATCTGCGACTAACTCATGATTAACTTTTGTCTTGTTGTGCTTACGCAATCACAACACTTGGTTAAGGTCAGGGGAACAGGGTGTTCTCTTTAAAACATGACTCTAGACAGATAATGATTATTCAATTAGCACAAAACCACAATCGTTTCTTAACCTTAAATGCTGCGTAAACTAAACCACATGCAGGACTCCTGGTTTCTTTCACAATAGATGTTTAGAAGTAGGGATAAAACATACAATTAAAAACAACTAACTACACATAATTACTCCCTGTATACGTATATATCATATGTGTATAATATAGTAGATTATTATTTTTTGCATAGATTGTTAGATCTCTCTCAAAGTTGAGCTATAATCTATTTCATGTTAGGTAGTTAAATGAATAACAATACAGTGTATACTATAAGACATTATATAGTTTGCATGTTATTCTTATGATGCAAAGTAATTAATAGTAGGACATTAACAACTATATTATAAATATAGTGAAGGCATAAAGCAGCAAAAAAAGTTTATGTAAAGTGCAAGTTAACTCAAATTGTGAAGCACAACTAGTTATATCCCAGCATTGAGCATCAAATCATAAAGGACCATGGCCTCTTGTTCCTCAGATACAACCCATGGGAGCTCTTATTGGTTTTGTCCAACACGTGCACAAAGTTGTAGAAACTGTTTGGTTTGATTTATGCACAATCTTCTACATCAGGTTTAAGGAAAATATTAAAGGTTAAAAGAACCTTCGTTACTCCTCCAAGGAGGTTATGTTTTCAGCCCTGTCTGTTTGTTGGTTGGTTTGTTTACTCAAAACCTGGTGGAACAATGCAGAATGGGTCAGGGAAGAACCCCTTGAATTCTGGGACTCATCCAGGAATATGTTTCTGCTTTCTTTAACAACATTTTCCTTGATTTCTCAGAGAATAATTCATGGATCTTGTTTAGGGGACTGCTATTTATGAGTGTGTGTGGTGCTGATCCAAATCCAGATCTGGATCTAGAGACTTTAATTGTGATTTCATAAGGGGACTGTAGGTCCTTGGCGGAGGTATGTGCATGTTGTGTGCCAGTCTATGTGCTGTTTAGGATGTGTTAGGGTTCTACATGTGCAAACCTCTTAACTCGGACTTAGTCGCTCGGCACTACTTCACCTCGCTTCTTCCTTTGCTCCTCTCATAATTACCACTTCAACCGCTAGCTAACAGTAAAACTCTGGGTCATAACAAGCTGCTCTGAGGTCGATTCATCCAGGAGAAACTTCATTATTCACAAAAAGGTTCCTTTTGTTCAGTCACTGTGGATGAATATTTTCAAAAACTTAATTTACAGTTAAAAGGATCCCTGTTATTGACATAATGAGTCTGGACGTAAATAGCAAAACTTTGATGGAACAAGGTGGTTGCAGTGATAGAGGCTGGGTCACTGAGGTCACCTGATTAACAAGGTTACCCTGTGTTTAAAAGATCATCCGCCCTCTCGATGCCCGTGTTTTAGTTTGATCTACCCCGTCATGACCCACAACTCAGTGGGAGGCAGGAAGTGATTTTCATTCTTTGACATACCCGATTATGCTCAATCCACTCCGAAGGGGAACGGAGAGGGAGGACGAATCGTACTGTAGAAACCAGACCGGAGGAGGAGGAGGAGGAGGGAGGGGAGGAGGCGGGAGGGGATGAGGGGAGGAAAAGTAAGTCATACACAGTCGTAGATGAGGGAGGGAGACAAAATAGAGGAGAAAAGGAGACAAAACTTGGAGGAAGCCGAGAGAAGGTTGCAACCGGGCAAGTTTGGTTTGAGAGATGAAAGTGGGGGAAGAGAGAGAGGAAAAGAGAGCTGCGGAGGGGAGGGGGGGTAAATGGAGAGAGGTCCATAAGCCCCAGGATGATGAGAGGGAGGCTGACTCTCTCAGGACAGATTTGACAGGTTTCAGAAGTGGGGGAGCCTGCAGCTAGAAGTGTCTGCCTGCACCCTTAGGAGCCGCGGTGAGGGCTGGTGTGGAAACTGTGATTGGGAATATGTGCTTAAGACAAACAAAACCGAAGAAAGTGCGCCTGATGAAAGTCGTACATGTTTGTGTGCGTCTGTGTGTGCACTTTACTTATGTCACAGCACAAAGTACGAACTTGAAAAAACCGACAGGATGCACTTGCTTTAAAATCCGCCAGAGTCTGACAAACGCAGTAGCTTAATTAGTTTTCTGTTTAGCTGCTGCCCACACGTTGGAAATAACAACAGTTTCCATCCCCCAAACTTTTTTTTTTTTTTTTAGAATATTTTATCCAAATTTTTCCAAATATTTTCCCAATGTAAGAGAACATGCAGAGCATACAGAACACTCTACATTAAACATAACAGAAAATTACATAACAAAATAAAAAAAAATAAAAAAAATACACACATAGATGAAATAAAGCTAATTAAATAAATAAAGTAAATAATTCCCCTCACCCAAAGAGAAAACAAAAAAGTTGGTGCATAGGATGACACATCACAGAGAAATACCACAATGACACAGTAAATAATGTAATTCAGAGCTCCAAATAGTTACAGTCCTATGGTACCTACGGTTGGTGGTGTATCCATGTACTCCAAATAAGGCTGCCAGATTTTCAAAAATAACTTATACTTCTTTCTGAGACTATATGTAATCTTTTCAAGAGGAATACAACTGTTCATTTCCACAGACCATCGGTCTATGAGAGTCGGGGAATCAGACTTCCAAGTCATTGTCGTCCCCAAACTTTGACAAAGGCTTTGACTCGATATGAGCAAGTCATCAGCTTACAGCGGCGAAATCATCTCCCACAGCCGACGTGTGTTTGTGTTGCCTGGATCAGCCCCTTGCATTGTGAACTCTCAGATTAAGCAGCAGCCAACACATGTAGGCTAGACGAATAAATAAATGAAAAGGCGAAAGGGGGGAGGAAAAAAAAAAGGATCAACTTTTTTTTTTTTCCTCCTCTTCCTCCCCTGCACAAACAGCTTAGTATTGGTGCAGTGCAGCCTGCAGAGAGCACCACCCTGCCAAAATAAAGATGAGCTGGGGCCTGTAGTAAAGGAGACGTCTGCCATGGGCGGCCCCTGAGATCTAATCAGAGGGCTTAATATCCCCCACAGCGAGGAGACCTTGGCCCCTCAGCCCCCTCAGCCCTGACACCCCCGACGCCCAACCCGGCTCAGCGCTCTGCTCAGGCTCCACGGCCAACAAACTCCACAAAGTTTTCTCTCTCCCTCTCTCTCTCTCTCTCTGGCCTATTCTCTCTATTCTCAGCAGGGAGAGACACAATGGCCAGCCACTGATCCTGTTTGGATGTGGTTTTGGATTATTTTTCCTTCCCTGTCTCTGTATGTCCTCATTTTAACCCGTGAGGAAGGAGAGCTTCTGTTCCTCGTCTAAATGGGCAGCGCAACAGCATTTTTTTTCCCAATATGACTCATTGCTGCCAAATGCCAATACAGTGTCCCTCCGTTGCCCCGGATCCGCTGATCCCTTCATTACAAGCTGCATGCTAATTTGAAGAACAGAGATGCAGACAAAGCGTTTGAATTGTAAACTCTCGCAAATGATTTAACGGTAACTGGTTCATTTTACAAATGCTGAATTAATGCATTTATCTTATGATTAGGGTTGCAAAATTCCGGGAATATTCAAAGTTGGAAACTTCCCGTGGGAATTACCGGGATTTAACGGGAATTAACGGGAATATACGGGAATTAACAGGAATTAACGGGAATAAACTGGAAATTTTGTGGATAATTTATACTAACTGTATTTACCTTGTCATATACAGACATAAATGTAAACATATTGTTTTTTTATAGGCTGATTTGAGCCTTGAGGAAATTTGGCACTTGACTTTATGCTTCTGCATCTTTGCGTCATTCTTAACATAAGTCTTTGCACAGTTTTTTGCAAATGTATACAGCCTTTCCTTCTACATTGGATGGGGTGAAATGTCTCCACACATGAGATAGTGCACGTGGCATTGTTCTGTAGAATAAGATGAGAAAAAAGTTTGTAAAAAAACACTAATGCAATGCCAGAGATATAAATACTTAGCCAAACAATTGGAATCGTCTGTAAAAATATTTTACAACTGATGGATGAATGAATGGAAATAGGCTAGATGAACAGATGAACAATCCTCAATCAGTATGCTAATATGTTTTCCCGAGTAATATCAACGAAACTTTACGCCCCTTTGCAACCCTACTTATGATGCAAGCCTTTAAATAAATCCGAGCTGAACCCAAATTTGCACACAAAAATTAAGTTGTTGAGCTCCGATTTACAAATTGGCTAATAATCTTGTAAGTGCCCTGATCTTATTTTACGCTCGGACACTCGTGGCTTTGAATACCGAGATTATAATTTGGTTTATGGCTCTGAATGCAGAGGTTTTGATCCCAGTCCCCCCATCCCCGTGGGTGCCGGAGTGTCCTTGGGCAAGATACTAACCCCATGTTGCTCCTGACAACAGTGCTGGAGCAAGTGCTGCACATAGACAGACACGCTGCATGAATGTGTGTGTGAACGGGTGAATTGCTGAAGTTTTGACTCTAAAGCGCTTTGACTAGTCATCAAGAATCATCTGTAAAAGTGCTGTGGTAACACAAACCATTTACCACTTTAAAACGCACACAAAACATCATGTGTCTCTTCCTGGACCCTGGACCAGATACACATGTAAACAGGGAGAAACGGCTCACTTGACATCTCAGTTGTGTTTAGCCCCATCGTACAGTATTGGAAGGCCCCCCCAAGTCTCTAATCCATTTTTATTTTTGCTGTATTGACTTTTTCCTCCTCTAGCCAAAGACATAATGACGGCTTCCTGCAGCTGCTGTGACCTGCTTCTGTGCGGCATATGCAGATAAAACACAGCAAAAAGAAACAAGCTATTGTTCATCATTTATTACCCCACAAACACAATTGTCATCTCAATCATCAGCATTACTAAACACGCGATCTGGTCCGAGTCCTTAACCTTGAGCTGAAAACTGTTTTGTAACAGGCTGCGAAACCAGCCGTCGATTCCGCAATTATGTTTGTCTTCATATCGCTGTGGTCGTTAGTTTCCGAAATGGACCATGGAGTTGTTGTTTGTTCATTAGAGGAGGTTTGTTCATTTCTGGTTAACACGCTGCCATGTTGCAGAGACAGCTGTCACCCGGGCATTAGCAGTCGGAAGGCGTCACCTCGGTGTGTGTCTGCCGCTTTGGATCCCAACTTTTCATTTCCCAGGTCAGGAGTGTGACATTCAATGAAGCCGAGTGCGTCTCAAGTGTACGCGGCTCAATAATTAATAACCACTCTCCCAGGTGAGCTCAAATTGGGACACCTTAATGTTGCAGAGCCCCCCCCCCCTCCGCCGCCATGGGGCTGCTGCGACCCCCAAAGCCATCACCGACAGACACCTCACCTTTTGAGGCGATGCTTTCTTCCCCCTCCTTCTCCTCCTGGCCCCACGGTGCATGCATTAGAAGAAAAGTTATTTTGAGCCGTAAGAAATTCAAATGAAGCCCCCCCGCCCGCATGCTAACTTTTCCAGAGCATCCAGACCTTTGAGATTAGACAGCCATCCTTAAAGCACAAGGGTCTGGGATAACAAACGGCATGTTTGAAGTGCTCCTTGGAGAGTGCAGGCACACACACACACACACACACACACACATAAGACACATGCACCCAAGACGCACACAATCACACCCCCCCTTAGCTTTACAGCGTGGACTGTGGCTGGAATGTACGGTATATGTTTTAAGTGCCAGTGCGAGTTGTTTGTTTATATGATGGTGAATGTAGCCTGAGTCTGCATGAATAAATAGCGCAACACCATGAATATTTATATTGTCAATATAATTAGCGATGTAGACTAATGGAGGCCATGTTTTCCACTTGAAGCCATGCCAATTTTTTTTGTGGTTGTTGTTTATTTTCTGGCTTGTTGTCCCCACTGTGGTGCTGAATAAAGAGCATCATTATTCCCAGAACAGTTCGCCGCCACTCGCTCGGTCTAGTACCGTGAATATGACCACTCGAGTTTTACGGTTAACACCTAAATCGTTCCTCCTTTGTTTCAATTATACATCTCATAACAATGTTGGTTTTTTTTCCATTCTGGGTCGTGTGTTTATTTGTTTGTAATTAAGTAGTTTTACTTGCCATCTGACACAGTCTTCAGTTTTTTATTCAGGCAGATGTGGCTTTGATCTTGACTTTAATGGAGGCGACAAGGCTCTTCTCTAATCCAACTGTGCCGTTTCTTTATAAACAGAATGTGTACAAGACTCTGAAAGACCTGAAAATTGTTACTAACCCTTATAAAATGTCTTTTCTGTCCCCGTGTCTCCCTTCCCCGTGTACGTGAGCAGTGTTTGTCCAGGCCAATAAGCTCCAGCAGCACATCTTCTCCGCCCACGGCCAGGAGGACAAGATCTACGACTGCTCCCATTGCCCACAGAAGTTCTTCTTCCAGACAGAGTTACAGGTGAGCCTCGGGCGTGGCGGAGCAGAAGGGGCCACGGGCACAAACCCTGACTACTAATCACACATGACAGCTTAACAAACACTAAACACCGGGCTCCAGCTATCCCCTCCATCCCGGGCCGGGGCGAGCGACTCAGAAGGAATTATTTCAGTCCGTTTCCAAAACTCATTTGTGATGTGCAGATATGATTTGATTTGCTTATTAGACCAGCAGAGCACTAAAATATCTGGAATTAGAGGATTAGCGGAATGTTCATTTTTGAGGAGGTAATTACAGACAGTGCAGAGGCAAAAACACAGTCGAGTCAATACGCCTGCATCTCCCCTCCTAATCACAGAGGAGGCCTCATGGCTAAATATGAGCTGCTTCCTCTGGGAGACCGTATCTGCCCTTCAACAAAGTTAGCAGTTGGACTTATGAACTCGCAATGTTAGAGAGATAATCCATTTTCTAGCAATCTTTTTCCTCTGGTCCTTGGAGAAGCAGGGGAAAAAAAATTAAACAGACCTTATTCTATTATTTCACTGTGGTGGTGTTTTCGAGCAGCTCTGTTTTGTTTGGGGGATTCTCCACCGTACACATGGCACACTTCTCATATCCAGATCTTTTTCTATTACCTTTCTGAAGCGAAATCATTAAAACATGAGCCGCTGTATATACGCATCCTGCTCAATCCAATCACAGAAATTATTCTTAATTTGCCTTAAGCGCAGGATGAAAAACCAGCAGCTCCTGACCACATCCTCTAAGTGCACCTGCCTGAAAGTTGGATTAGCAGCGCTACGTGTTAGCAGGTAGCCAGAGGAAGTATCCAGGGCTCGGCTGACTATTGATCGGCAACGATTTTCATATTGAGATTCAGGTTGTAAACACAGAGGCGTGTGCATGCCAGGAGGAAGGTGAACATGATCATTATCCGCTGGTCATTTGAGCACCACAACTATGAATAAAACACACCCTGATCCAGCAACTTGCAACTCCACCACACAGAAGGTTATTTAACAAGCGTCGCTCTCCTGCAGACAACATGAAGCCTTGTCCATTCATGCCAAGGCCTCCGATTTATCACATTTTCATCCCTCATTGGCACCAGCAGACTCTGTATATAACCAGGGTTGTTGCAGGTACCTGTAAACAATCTCAAATAACCTGGGGATGTTTTCTGACTTTTCCTTCTCCTTTTTTTTTTTTTGACATTTTTTGGAATGAAGTGATCTCCGCCTCCCGGAGGTGTTGTTTCATGCATGATTATATTGTTTTACACTCTGTGTGAAGAGACAAGAGCAGAACATGAAAGACCTATGGCACTTTGTCGAGAAACAGGGAGTTATGAAAGGAGAGCGGGAATGAGCTTGGGGGATAAGACAATCATTATGCTCAACCCGTGCCGTGCTGCAGAGGTAGTCCCATGTGAGTGCATGCTCACTCTCTCTTATAGTGCTTATAGACACAAGTACATATACTGTTCCCTGTCACATGCATCCAGAAATAAACAAAGTGTCAGACCTTATTTAAATCGTGACCATCTCAAAGCTATTTTAGTTGGGTTAGTTTTCCCATCTTTATTTTAGGATGCAACTTCTGAAGTTTGCAATGTTAGATTTGCCCTTTTCACTGTCTATAGTTAAAGCCTTCAACAAACAGTGTGTGGGTTGGAGTCTTGTTTTTAGTTGTTGTTTTTTTTTTTGCGCAGTTGCCATTTCCCATGCATCACACTTCAAAATGTCTCACTGACACAGGGGCAGTGGTTTGTCAGTCTGTCTGAAGTGGAGCTGTCTTCCAGCAGCGGGAGGAGCGCAGCCTCCCTCTCTCTCTGCCGGGTCTGGAGTTTCTCCCTCTTTCTCCCTGACACTCTGGTCCGCTCGCCCGGCTGCCTGGGCTCCTCATCTCTCACAGAAGTCGGAGGGGTCAAAAGGGCCAGTGCAAGCTGGGAGAAGGAGCGGCGAGAGGGAGAGCTGCCGCGGCAGGTAAAGGGAAGCAGGAACGATATTTTATTAATTTGCTGCTGAGATCCTGAAACAGACCAAAGGCTGTGACAGGTATCCAGTGCACCGCTCCACTCTCTCCCCCACCGCCTCCCCCCGTGAACTCTACCCTGCGAGGGGCTAGCCAATTTTCGCCAGCCTGTCGAGATGGATGATGGGAGAGCATCCGTCTAATCAGCCCTCCCAGGACCCCCCGCCCGGCCGCCCCCCCCCCCCTCAGACCGGCCAGATTGACTGACTCCTGGGCCTGTGTGCCCCAGAATCCAGATTCCAAAAGGAGAATAATCTCTCTCTCTCTCTCTCTCTCTCTCTCTCCCCCTCCATTTCTCTCTTTCCTCTTTCTTCTGTAGACAAAAAAAAAGAAATAAGCACTGAGATGCATAGACCACCGTTCCCCTCAAAACCCTCCAGAGGTCTCTCCTCCACCATCACACACACTCACACAGCCTCCACCCTGCAAACCCGTCTCCCTCACCCCATTAAAATATGGAGCAAAGTCTAGATATTTCATGAGGTGCTGATGGGGAGGGCAAGTGGGCCGGCTGTGCGGCGCTCTCTCTGACCCTCACCTGCTGGCCACCCCTTGAGCAACGACGAGGCAGAGCTTCACTACTCGCTCTCACCAAATATAAAAATCCACCGTCCTCTGGTTTTAAAGGCAGCTGTCCCCCTGTGAGAAGAGAAAAGGTCCCAGGGTTTTCCAGCAGAGGCCACGCTGCAATTTGAAACTCGATAATAAAACTTCCTTCTCCCTCTGCGTTGGCTTCCGATACCGTAGCTCCTCACACTGCGGAGGGAACTGAGCCACTGACAATGCTGCTAGGCTGGATTAATTAACCAGATTCATTAACTGATGAATGCGGAGTATTAGCCACAGCTTAAATCTGACATTTCTGGGAGTGCAGTTCATTTGTGAGGAAACGGCACAAGTTTGCCTCCTCCGGCGCCGGAGAGCCGCGATCGGAGACGTCTCTCCCTCCGACGCCGCCATTCCTCCGCCGATGAGACAATGAGATTGAAGTTACACAACGGCAAAGATGACTTTCTCTTTTCCCTGCGCGAGATTCCCTCGTCCCTTTTAAGCTGGGCCGTCTTTTATTCCCCTCCATCCTCCAATTTCATTATCATTCGTCGGAAGTGACACGAGAATGTAAGTCGTGTGTTAAGTCGTGCCGCGATCGACGGAGGAGTGGAGGGACCGGGGGTGCACTGTACGACTTCTCCCTCCTCTCAGACGCCCGCAGGACACGTACCTTAATTGGAGTGTCTTTTAAAAGGATTCCTTCAAAGACAATCCGGAGCTGCGCGGCCTTAATGAGTGCTGCAAGTGACAAGAGCACATCTGCATCATGTTCTACTTCCCCACACAAATGAGATTCCCCTCTCCCCGTGTGATAGCCATTATTGCCAAGCTGTGACCAATTCCACTGTTTTAATTAAGCATATTTATAGGCTTCGTGGTCACCGGGTCAGAGTAAACAGCCATGTGTGTCATCACGTCTGCCTGAGACGGAGGGAAGTGCAGGAAATGGGTTAAAGAAATCAGCATAGTGTCTTCTAGATGTTATTACAGGCTAATAAACAGATTTGCTTTGTTTACTCTAAGAACGATGACACTTAAAACTATATCGTAGGCATTTACTTACCCCAAATAAACAATGTCACTATTCCGTGTGAAGCACAGAGACTCAATTCCCAGGAAGTTTCCCTTTCTCTTTTCATTTTGGTGAATTTTAAAACATGCCCCGGAAAACCGCCCCAACTGCCCTGCGCCCCAGACACGTGGTTACGAGAAGTAAAGCGCGGCGTGTTTGTCCCTAAGTGGCGCTCAAACGCCCCGGTTCCTCTGAATATCTTGATCTGCCAAGTGTGACAGCTCCTCACGCGTTTGAAAGTCGCACATATATTTATTTCCTTTTATATGACAACTTGTTTTTTTCTTCATCACCCCAGGTGCTCGCATTTCTGTCACCATTTCAAAAAAAGTTGCACTACAAAATAAAAGAACAGTGAATTAGAGAAGAAGAGAAAGACGAAGAAGAAAATGAGAGAGAGAGAGGAGCTGTTTGTGAAGCGCTATCATTAATATTTTAGCTTATTTATAATTATGTACAACACTGTACACACACTGCACTGTTAACGGGGACATAAACACTCTTAGATGACTAGTGATGTTTTTCACAATAGTAGTGTTCTAGTTTTGTAGGTGGATCAGAATTAGACAGCATGACAGACCTAATGATCCTGGGAGGATATCCTTTTTCTCACCGTGTGTGTGTGTGTGTGTGTGTGTGTGTGCGTGTACTTCTGTGTGTGTTCTCTATGTATTTGTCTTTGTCTCTGTCTCTCCCGGGGTCTGATATGTGCATGCAAACATATTGTCTGGAGGGAGACATGACAAAAACTCCCAGAAGCCTTTGAGCTGTTCCCTTTTTTTTTCTTCTTCTCTTTTTCCTCTGTTGCACCACTGGGGAAAGTTAAATCCAAACAAAGAGGAGACGCTTGGTTGTTCTGTGCTAGAATCCATCACCGGATCTCTCCCTCAAACATGTCTCCTTTACTTTTTCTTAGTTGACTTTTTCAGCAACTTTGATAAAAGAAAAACAACAAAAAAAAACAACATTTAAGACACTTCTTAGGAAATTCACAACACAGGTTTAATTTACCGTCTGCGGTGATTTGATTTGTGAAGTGTCTCTTATGCTGCTGTTGTTGTTGTTGTTGTTAACAGAAAAAGCAGCAGTGGCCAAAGTAAACAAGCATTAGAACAATGATTCCCTCTTGAATTGGATATTCACAAACAGCATAGGTAATCTAACTCTTTTGGTTTTGGGGGAAAAGGATGAACGACACCGATTGTCGGTCCATTAAAAGCTTGTTTTACGATCGCGCTCGTCCGTTTCAGTGGGAAAACATGAGAGTGCAGATCGGCTCTCGCTTTCTCACGGAGGCGCGGAGGAAATATAGTCCTCAAAAAATATCCACATCCAGCAGCAGCAGGCGAGAGGGAGGTGGGAGCGTGGTGGTGGTGGTGTTAGTGGCGGCAGCGGCGGTGGTGGTGGGGGGGAGGTGGGATGCTCTGTAGCGTCCCTAGTCAAAGTCTGTGCCCGACTGAAGTGGTTAAATGTGAGAGTAATTGTGTTTTGTTTCTGGGACTGACATGTGGAACCCCACGGACCCCATCTCCCTCCCAGTGACAGGCAGAGATCCTCCCCCCTCGCTCTGTCTAATTAGAGGATGTAGCCCAGGGCTCGTGTCCCAGGAAGACCCATCCCCCTCCCAAGATGGCTCCCCAAAGAAAGCCCTTAATTGGGTTCTTTAGTCATAGTCTTCATTTCGGGCTGGAAAGGCATCTGTGTGTTGCTATCACCTCAGAATACAGTTTGTATCGCTCTCTTGTGTTGTTTTTTTTTCTCCCCTCTCTCCTTTCTCTCCTCTCCCTCTCGCTGGTCCGCTCTCTATTGCTTTCCCTCCGCTCCCTCTCCCCGTCTCCCACTCTCGCCTCACTTAATGAGGCCCCATAATAACACAGCAGTTGTGCAGTTGTTTTGCTACCTCAGTCAAACAGCGGGATCACTGCATAGTGTGTTTCTAGTACCGTTCACTTGTCTACTTAGACAAGGTAATGAGTATCATTTGGAGCTACAAAGCACCAGCCCACAAAAAGGGTGGTCCGTCATCTCCGGTTACACCTCACAAGCACTGGGTCGGCGTAGTTAGACATCTCATCAAAGCGTTTCAAGCGTTATGGATTGATGATGTCTTTTTACAAGCGTTCAGCGTGGACACAAAACGACACACGTACGCGGAAAGACATCGAAATCTATCGCTGTTGTCACCGTATAGCCCGGCCGCTGTTACTGTAGATGACCACGGCTCCCCGGGCACCTCACTTCAAACACGACGGTCTGTTACCAAGGAGACGGGGCCCCGGTGGTGGCACAACAGTGTTTGGGGGTCAACCCTCCCCACGGCCTGATAAGTGATGACTGTGGAGAATGCCAACCCGGCGTATTATTTATTTATTTGATTGTGTTTCTTCATTGGCTAAACTAGGCGGCGGTAAGCCTGGCCCGAGGTCAGAGCAGGGAAGGATTACTCCCTCAGTGGACCGGTCAACGGTAGGGAATGCACGAAGGGAGGGACCGAGTCAATACCGGGCCGGGTGCAACACGCCATTAAAGATCAAGGCAGGATGCGGCGTGGCTTCGTCTCTCCTCCACGGCGGATGTGTCGAGCGATAAGAAAACGCTTTGAGCAGTTTTCGCAAAAAAAGAACCCGGAGAAGTCCATCATTCCGTCTTTCAACCATCACAGGAACATAAATGTCGCTCCCTGTGCTCGGGAGTCAGCCGGCAGCTCGGCGCCTCGGAGACAGACCACAGGTTCTTTGTTTTAGCATCATTAGGTGACGTTGTCTTATGCGTTAATTAAATTCCTGAGTGATGACTATGGCTCGGCGCAGGTCTCGGTGGTTTTGTGCTCGCTCCCCGTGCTCCAGATGCAGCTCTGCACACTTCTACTGCTCGTGTGTCAGGGAGAGGAACCGGGGTCTGACTGATAACGGCTTTTAATCAGAGCTTAGAGGGGGATGTTTACAATTTTCTGACTCCTCTTTCAAATTTTGATTATAGATAAACCAAATCAGACACTTTAGCTGCAGGGGTTCAAATGAGTGTGCTTAACTCTTCTAATTAAATAGTTTCATTAATGACTAATCCTCACTGTAAGTAACACTTACTTGACTCACTTACAGACCTTCATTACAGAATCAGATTTTTAACATTTAGTTTAGATTTCTTCTTTTCGCGGTACTTAATAATTCATAATTGCAGTATTTACAGAGAAGATCCAAACTTCTTGTCTTAATGTGGGGCGTTTACAGTGTTGTTGCTGTTTTACATATTAGATATTACACACAGAACGAATGCTCTATTTTAGGTTGTGTATGTGTATGTGTATAAAATTACAAAATGATGCATTAGAACTCCATCGTTATCAGTTGTATAGTTGTAGTTTTTGTGTCTCACTGGCTTTTTCTAATGCATTAATTACAATTTAGAGTAAATGCAGTTTTATTGTGCACTGTGTAAAACAACTATTAAAATTTTAGTTGAATTGTATGTTGTTTTTTGCAGTAACATTACTTCTTAGTATTCATGGATTTACTCAATGTATTTATACACATTTTTAGATCATATACTTAACATAATTAGCAGTAGATTGTTGTGATTTAAAGATGCAGCGTTAGTACCTGAGGTCTCCATAATGCAGCACATTCTGGTGAGTTCACTGGCCAGCTCGCAACTCGTGTAAAAACCCACTCTGTTTGTCTGAGAAACCTTGAAGAGGCCCCGGCCTAAAAAGCTGTTATTGCCCACTCAGCGCTCTAACCGCTCGATAAAGGCTGGGTTTAATGTTATAAGCTGAAAAGCACCAGGTGGAGGCGCAGACACGATGTACTTAACATGTGCTCGGCAGGTATTAACATAATGCTAATCAAACATTGTTAGCGTTGCCATTAAGCTTTACATCCTCTCTCTCTGATGTCGGACAATGTGAGGATTGTCTGTAATGCAGCGGGATCAGATGAAAGAGGGGATGTGTCTGCGCATCTCGACTCCGTGCAGCTGATGTAAGAGGTGCACCTCCGTTGCCTCACTGGAGACCGGGTGCTATCGATGGAGACCGGAGCAATAGGGAACGACATAAAGAATGATTAGTTAATAAATCAACTCCCCAGCCTGCTTGCACTTTCCCGCTCTCTGCTCTTCCCCGATCGTTCTCCATATTTCCCTCTTGCCGTCTGCGGTAGCGTTAAATTCCTAAGACATATTGCACCTGTTTGCATGGGTACACAAGACCCCTGCTGGGTGTTCTCCCTCCTCTTCCCCTACCCCTGAGGGCGTTGCAGTGGGGTGATGTAATCAGATGAAAGTGGTGGTTTAACGGTGGCACAGAGCCGGTGAGAGAACAGGAGAGGAGAGGAGGAGGCTCGCTCCGAGCCAATGCAGCCAGTCTTCATAAGGGAGAAGCGGGTGCGCATTATTGATCAGAGCAAAATTTAATTTAGTGGAGAATTGACTGCTGTGGTTTACCTGAATGCTGCTGGTAACTGGGCCCTGCAGCAGGCCGGTGTGGCCAGCAGGTGGTTGAAAGGATTGAGGAGGAGATTAAGGGTTGGAGAGAAGGGAAGGAAATGGATGATAAGGGGAATGGTGGAGTTTCAGGGGGAATTGGATGGCATTGAAGGAGGGGGTGAGGACGAGAGCTAAAAGGCTTAATGGAGGGCATCTAATCCTAAATTGCGGTGATTCTGGTGTGACACCATTAGTGACATCCTTCTAATGGAGCGCCGGGCATTTCGGACATTTTCCCGCATTAGGTGTTTCACATCTAATTTGACAGTTTTTGGTTGTCGGTGTTACACTTATGAAGAGGTACTTAAAGAATTAAGGACAAAGATCGGAAGGTGAATTTGCACCCCCTCCCTCACCCTCTGTTCCCAGACACAGAGCAGTTTATAACCACTCGGTGGAGTTCACTATCCACAGAGATAAAGGTATCTGTTTCATTTTTACTTCAACGTTTTCCCCCTCTTCTTTTTTACTCTATTTCCCTTTGGTCTGCACGGCTGCCACAGCCACTGAAGTCGTTTAACACCGTCCTTGAGAAAGCCCTCAGTGAGAAAACTCCTGGCATGTTTAAGGAAAAGGTAGAATGCAGTGTGTGTCAGACAGAGCTGGGACATGCAGGGGGGGGGGGGGGCATTCCCCAGAGGGGTTATTTTCCCCTCTAATAGCTGTTACGAGCCCTACATTATATCCAAGGAGCTACGTTCCTTTGGGGTCCACACACACACACACACAGACACACACACACACACACACACACACACACAGACCCACACACACACACACACACACACACACACACACACACACACACACACACACACACACACCTCGACGCACTGGCACACTCACACAAAGGCATGCACACTCAGTTGAGCACAACTCTGTTTCTCTGTGTCTCTCTGTTTCTCTCTCTTCCACATACACACAGACACACAGACAGACACACACACACTGAGTCCTCGCCGCTTTGCTCTCCCCGTGTCAATATCCTGCCATTTGAAGTCACGTCCTGCAGGGGCTTCTGGGAGTCGCCGAGGAGCCAGGCTGACGGGTAATGGGCCGCATTCATTAATAAGGTTGCCGTGCTCCTGTCCCTCCTCAGCAACGCCAAGGATGTCTTCACCGGGGGGGGGGGTAGGGAGGGGGAGGTTGGCGGAGTGCGAGGAGGAGGGGGGAGGAGGTGAGGTGAAGAGAGAGAGAAAGGGAGAGAGAGAGAGAGAGAGTGCGCCCCGTGGGGACTTTCCTCCCAGACTCACTTAAAGGAGCTTTATTTCAGCGAGAGAGGGAGAGAGAGTGAGGCGGAGGAGCTGTCTGGGGCCGCCTCTTTAAAAAAAAAAAAAAGAGAGAGCCAGGCCCAGGCGAGCCACGCTAACCCTTCCAGGGGTCACACTCCTGCTCCCCGTCAAACAGCTTATTACCCCACCTGTCGGGGAGTAATCGCCCCGGCTGAAAGGAAAGCCGTCAAGGTGTTTAAATGCTTTATATGGAAGCAGCTGAAAGGGTAAAGAGGGAAGGAAGGAATGCAAAAGGGGGCTAATGGTTATCTCGCGGCACTGCCCGAGGGACCCCCAGCACCAACAGGACTGAAGGTGACTGCTTCGGTAACCACACACACACACACACACACACACACTCACACACAGTTTGCAGTAATCATTTTAGATCATATCTCTCTCTCTCTCTCTCCCGGTTCCATCTCGAAAAACTAGTAAAGCAGTTTGAAATTGTTTTATTTTCCCACGTGCTCGTCCGCTTCATCTTTGCACCTATTTCCAGGACAAAGTGAGCGTGTGCATCGAGGTGTGTGTGTGTGTGTGCGGTTGTGCGTTTGTGCTCATGCATGCGTGCTGACGACTCGGTGACAGGTGTGTCGAGTCCGCGCCAGTGTAGAGAGTCCAAGGCCGTGTTTTAAACCGAGCGCAGCAAGTGGGGCATGTAGTTTGCATTAAAGGGATTAGCAGTCACTTCAAAAGATGACCTGGATTCAGCCCACCAGGGACACCAGTTACACACCCCCTGGTCCACACTCCCTTTAAAGAACCTGGCACAGCTGCCCCACTACAAACACTCTCAATGGTCTGTGTGTGTGCCTGCATAAATTTGGGGAGATGCAGCAAAACAGAGCGGTGCCGTCAGCTTGTTATCCTGTCAGAGTGAATTTTTGCACCTTTTACATATTTGCAGACGTGTGGTGTGGGGGGGGGGGGGGGGGGATCAAATCGTCAACAGACCCGCCGCACCTGCGCCGGAGCAACTTTTCCATTTTTGCGCCGTACGTCTGCAGCGGCAGCACACGCTCGATACGTTTAAGAGTCAAAGGAAGATGTTTCATCAGGCGTGTCAGCGTCATGTTATGGATTTGTTACCATGGACACAGGCTTTGATCAGCAGGCAGACTTTAGTGAGGAGTGGGATGTTATCTATCAGTGGTCTTCTCCTGTGCTCGCCATAATCCCCAATGCTCCCAATTGATCCACGGGCAGGTTTTTGACTCCTGTGTGATTTAATTGGACGTGGATAATGAAAGCCGAGTAATGATGATGTACAAATGTCAAGATAATCAAAAGACACCGGCCTGTCAATCCTATCAGTCAGAAAAGAAGATGCAACAGTGGCACCGGGCCCTGGCACCGAGCGGGAATACTGCCGGCGTTATGAAAGGAAAGTGAAGAAAAGTGAAAAGAAAGCTCCTGTTGTATGTGATCATAACGTTTCCCCCCCCCCGTTTCTCTTTGTGTCTCCTCGCAGAACCACACGTTGACTCAGCACAGCAGCTAACATGGCAGAGATCAGCGGCCGGAGACGAAGGAATCACGTGATGCAGAGAATGTCTGACCGCCAATTACCGTCAGTGCAGTTTTTTCCCACTGACCGTCTTGCACTGAACTTTCAATTCAGTTTCACCACAAGGAACCACGCCACAGCAAGAGAAAAAAAAAAAGAAGAAGCAAAGAAAATAACAGAAAGAGGGGGTAAGAACATAAAAGAGCCCTCTCCGTTCTTTACCGAGCATTATTTCAAGAAATAAAGAAAAAGCCAACTTGTTTGTACATAGAATTCTCCATGTGTTGCTTAACTACAGCTATATTGCAATCTTATACAGTATTTGCCAATGTACAGTTCGAAATGTTTGTCCATAAGAGAGATGGGGAGGGGGGGGAGGAGAAAAAAAAAGAAGATCAATAACATTGTTAATCAGATCAGATGTGACTCAACCAGTTGTGTAAAGGAGGAACCGGGAGCCGCTGAGAGAGTAGGGGTCTGTAGGAAGTGTTGTCAGGAGGACGCTTTTCATCAGCGCACCTCCTACTGAGCAGTGTGTCACTCTGCATCCTGACATGGTCAATCATTACGGGGGGGGTGGGGGGTAGGCTTGATTCACCAGCAGAGGCTGAGATCTTGTCCGTGTGTCTGTCGTAACGCGGCTGAACCAGAGGACCAGCGGAGAACGGCGGTGCGACTAATCTGCGCCGCCTGTACTGGCGTTCGGATGAAAAAGAAGGCGAAAAAAATTAAATAGCAGACAACACGGAGGAGAGGAAAAACAGGACAGGATGCTGATATATGCAAACGCAGTGACACAGATTTGAAAAAAGGCTAGTTCCTCTGGTTGGCTCGTGAACAGAAGCTCCCATGTGGCTCTCAGAGCATGTGGGGGGTGGGTGGGGGGGGGGGGGGGAATCTTCAGCCCACTGACTCAACCTGTACATTTCTGTTGTTAATGTTTACTGCTCTTTGAAGCCTGGAGATTACTGGATTTAGTTTTTCCTATTTTGTTTTGTTATATCTCTACGTATTTTTTTCACAATGGGGGAGTTAAATCCGTTTGGATTCGGGGTCATGAAGACTGAACGCAGTGTCGGTCGGTCTCGGGGACACACCGCGGTCACAGGACCCGGTCCCAGGCTGTCCTGGAGAGCGCCCGAGTGCCCGTCTCCCCCTTTTCTGTCGCAGTCTCCCATCGCTCTCTGCTCAAGCTGGAAAGCCACTGTGGTGTCGTGGCACCACACAAAACTTTAAACCATTCTGTTATGTAAATGTTTTGCATTCATTGAACCTGAGATGCACTTTTGTATGAAACTTTAATGTTTTGACATTTTGACTGAGAAATGTTCGTACACAGTTTACAGGAAATCACCATCTCCTGCAGCTGGAGGACAGCTATCTCCGATGTTATTAAAATGTATTGTATAAAATATGGAGTTCTGTATTTGGCAGACCTCGTTTTTTTTTTTGTGTTGCACATGTGATGGAAATATTAAAAACTGTATGAGGACATGGCTCAGACGTCCCTTTCTTATCGATCTAAAAAGTGTGCGCCAGTGAGTGTCTGCGCGTGTTTGTGTGTGTGTGTCTGTGTGTGTGTGTGTGTGTGTGTGTGCACAATTAACAGACAAGACCTATGACAGCATAAAAGCGATCATCATCAAAAGCTTACACTGCTTTTTTTTTCATTGTCTCAAATTGCATCCTATTTTTCCTCGCTCCCTCGTGGCTCTCGCTAACGAACATCTGAGCATCTTAAGGGAGGTCTGTGTTATTAATGACTCCATTACCCATCACCCTGTGCGGTCCCATTCTACACACCCTTGCGCTAGGTCTATTTAGGGAGCCTCCAGCGCTCCGGGGGACCGAGGGAAAGATTCTTCTGCCTTTGCCGGATGGGACAAAACCCACGGAACAACATCTGTCTGTCTGAGCGAATGATTCATCAGCGGTGACACACGCACAGCATAACATTTGTTGAAGCTTTGGGTTTTGTTTTGAAAAGGCCCTGCTGCAGCCCCACAGCACTGTAACATTACACTGAGAGTAACAAATGATTGTAAAAAAAAGAGCCGATTTTATATGGGACATTCTTTATGTTGTATGAATATCCTAACATAAATAACAAGTAATATTCATATATAGCCTGTACTGGTGTGATCATATTATGGAGTAAAAAATAGATGTGCTCCCTCTGGACTGAGGGATAATATTAAAGCTCATTTGTCAGATCACACAATCCCAGTGTTTTATAAAGCATCAGGCGTTGGGAAGTTTGTCTTTCTGAATTTTCAAATGAAGCACGTTGCCCGTCATCTGTTAGCTTTTTTATTACATTACTATAATGAGGATCAGATGAGGAATGGACCGGGCCCCTCCAGCAGCGACAGACCCCCTTGTCCAAAAAGCAGCGATGGTACGGTCCAACATTAACTGTCACACTGAATGCAAGCTGGGCATCCATTAAACAACTTTGCTAGCATCTCCGCGTGCCAGGCACTTTTAATAAGCTTCAAGGGCATTTGAACGGGTCCAGAACTTTGCTTTGCCAGAGATGGACTGGCCCACATCATCCATTACATTAAATTGGGTGGCGGCCTCCAGCTCATATTTATGATTTAATTAAATTCACTTGTGAGGCGTATCAGAACCACTGCGGCCTCCCTTTTAAAGCCAGCCTAAGCAGCAAAACACACACACACACACACACACGAGTGCATACACCAGCGTTGTGTTTCTGACACTCGCCCAAGTGTGAGACTTTGTGGGCGCTTTGGCAGGGGCGTTCTCAGGGGCTCGTTTAAGGCAATATAATTACTCAGCCCCCAAGTATTCTTCCATCAGAAAGCAGCAGAATAGATGGCTTGTTCAGAGATAACTTAGCCCGGCCGATCCTCTGCGGTGTCGTCGCCTCGGCGTAACCTCGATGCAATTGGCACTGAATGCTGCCGAGAGCCTGGCCAGTCCTCAGTGAAACTGGACAGCCGGGCCAGATGTTTGAGAGCAGCGGAAATGCCATTGTTCTCGTCCAGGTTGTGCGTAAAAATGGCATTTTGGCTTTTTTTTATTTGGCCGTCTCATACCCATAGTCCTCTGGAGGGAAGGGGGCAGCCTCCTGTTAAGACTTTATTAAAGAATTATGAGATCCCACTGAACATGGGTAGTAGGTTGAAAGCTTTGTGCCACTTTATCCAGTGAGAAACATCCAGCCCTTGTTTAAGACTGTGTTCGGTGCTTGTTCCCTCATGTTTGAGTGTCCTCCCTCTTCTTTGGTGCAAAAATGTAGTTTGGTGAAAACTCCACATTGTTAGGCTGTGCATTCCTCCCACAGAAGGAGACCTCAGAGACCTCTTATGGCATTCAATATGTGCGCCCAAGCATGAGATCCAGATCCATTTGGCCGGGACATCCGCTGGGAGTGTCTGGGGTAACCCAATCTCTCACACCGGCAACTCACATCCAGAGAGCCATCTTTTCACTTCAGAGCTGTGTCAGCAAAATGGACGTCCTAAATATCAGTATGTAGCCCTGCCATTGTGTTATTGCCGTTTGTGTATTTCCTGTGTGATATTGTACACATCCTTTTTCTAGGTCTTTAAAGTGTAATTGCAGGAATAATAATAATGGCAGTAAAACAATAAAAAAACAGTTCTGAAAGTCATGCATCGTTGTCCTCAGAGTGAAGTTACATTAAAGTTTATTTTCTGTAAATGAATTGATAGCAAAGACAGTATAAATTAGCACCTTGTGTGTGTTTGACAAGGACAACACAAAACCTCCTGGATGGATTACCGCGAAACTTAGTGGAAGGATGAATTATGGGTCAGGAAAGAACCAATCACATTTTGGTGCGGCTTCCAATAACAGTGTTTTTTCCAATTTCCCACAAAGAAATTCATAGATCTGGATTGAAATGTCAGGAATATAGTTAGTAGACAGAGTTTCAGTAATTTAATTAACTCAAGGCCACTGTTGGGCCTTGGCGGACGTACACATACTCTACTTGGTGCCACTGTGAATATCACCCCTGGTCTTTCTCAGAATATACACCCTCACCCCAACTTCAAAGTGCACATGTACAGAACTAGAACATGTGAATAAATATATTTTCCAAAATAAAATATTCATTCAGTACTGATTTGTGCCGCGGTGATGCATCTTTCATTTCCATCATCCATTTTATAGACTATTTGTCCCTTTCAGGGTCACATGGGGACGGGAGCCAATCCCAGCTCACAATGGATAAGCAGCACCCTGGACGAGTCGCCCAGTCTATCAGCGAGTTCGAACACATAGACAAACAAACACAATCACACTTTCCCCTCCTCTGCAGCCCCTCCTAATGATCCCCCCTGTCTCCCGAACTGGGAGAGCTGAAGGTGAGTCTCCCCCTCCAGTCATCTCCCTCTGCCTCACCAAGACAGACACTTGAAATAGACGAGGCACTATGTCTTTTTTTCTTTTTTGGATGGAATGGGGGGGAGGGTTTTCAAAAATGTATTAAACACCAAGCAATAAAATATAGACCAGGTGGGGTCAAATTCACTGCAACTCTCCAGGCTCCACAGCCAGTGTGGCTGGTGTGATGAGATGAGGACAAAGGAGGAGAGTCTAACAAGAGGAGAGAAAAAGGGAAAGAAAGTATCAATAATGCAGCTTACACTGTATACAGCTGAGAGAGGAATGGAAAACACACTGCCTGAGAAAGAGAGGGAGAGACAGAGAGATGAGGAGGAGCAGGAGGAGGAGGAGGAGGAGGGCGCTATGAAAGTCTGGACTGAGTCATTTTATATCATAAGTGCCAGAACATGAAATTCATTGGTTAAATGATTCGATTTCATTGTTGGCAGTTCAGGAGGGTCAGTGCGTCGGGGGTGCGTGGAAACTCGTGTAGGAATGTCGGCGCACTGCAGTCGGTTTAAGGTCTTTTGCCTTGTTTTATAATGAGCAGAAATCTTGTATATGTAATGTTAATGCTGACATGAAGTCATCTTTACTGACTTAAATGAAAAGAGTCTTCTTCTTCTTCTTCTTCTTCTTCTTCTTCTTCTTCTTCTTCTTCTTCTTCTTCCACCAAACACGTAGCAAGGACGCAGTGTGGGTCACTAATGGCACAGACACAGAAATTTATTTCCCCTTTTCACTGATTTCTCCGAGAGAAATCGGGCAGGTTTTAGGGGACTGATATTTATGACTGTGCAATTTGGTGCTGATCCAAATGCTACAGCAGATGTAGTGAATTTAAATGTGGTATCATAAGGGGACCGCTGGGCCTTGACAGAGACATCTGAAACCAGTCATGTTACTGTTATTTGGTTGGTGTCGACTATGCAGCAAATAACCAGCTTTATTTTTTTTCCACTCAGTTTTTGTCGGTGTGTATGTGAGTGCTCTTGTATTTTTAACAATCTGAAATATCAGTAAAACCAGTGCTTCATGTCATCGCTTTGTGTTTTCATCCTTTTTTTGATTATTGGTGACGAACTATAAAATGTTTTTATTCTCTCAGTAATCCCCTCATTCTCTCTTCCCTGTCTCCCTCTTTATCTTTTCTTATAATTTCATCAATCTCCTTTATTTTTGTTTTAAATCTGGGGCTTCCCGTTCATTCTCCCCCTCGTCGTTTCGCTCTCATCCTCCCTCACCCACGTCGGTCCTCGTCGCCCCCCCCCTCTCCCCCTTTGCATCTCTTGTATTGTAAACAGCTCACAAAAGCATGACAAGGTCTCTGCTCATGTTCCCCCTGCCTCCCTCTCTGTTCTCCCAGCTATTTGTTATTGTCTCCCCGCTATCGAGCGTGTTTGTCTCCATCACGCTTTCTTTAGTCTGTTTTTTCCTCTGCGTCAGAAAAGCAAAAAGTTAATTAAATATGGAACGAGATGGAGCAGCATCTCTTTAAACCATCATGTCATTAAAATGGCATCCCTGGGAGATCAGCTTAAAAGGAGTCTGAGAACAATGTCTTCCCAGTCAGATATTTATGGGCCTGGTTATGTAAACATGCTCCCTTTATTCTCTATGTATATTTCATGTAATTATCACTTTTTGTAGCGCATCCCCCTTGAGATTTCCCTTTATTCTCTATGTATATTTCATGTAATTATCACTTTTTGTAGCGCATCCCCCTTGAGATCGGCAGAGGCAAGAAGTTACTAGGGGAATGTCATTAGACGAGACTATTGTTACTGCGCCGCTGTGATGCTGCACGGCTACATTCTCGTCCTGGTGAAACCTTTTATCTATATTTGACTTCATCATATAAAAATCATCAATGCCTTGTTGCAGCATATCTGCAGCTGCGACTCGGAGCTCATGGCCCCACCTCGTGCACCCTGCAGCTGCCCGTCATTATTAACACCAAAAAAACACATTCTACCTTCCACCTCCAGCGTGCAGTTGATCCGGATGCAAGGAAGATTCACGGATGATTTAAAGGTTTTGCAAAAAAAAAACCTCTACGCCCCGTGGATTGCTTGTGCTAGAGGAGCCGAAGATGTGGATTGAACCCGATTCTGTGGGCAGCGGGAGAGGCCGGCGACTGGTGCTCCGAGGCCTGGGTGCCAGCTGACGGAAGCGGCTAATTAAGAGGGCTGGAGAGCCAGCGGGGGGGTGCCTTATGAAACAGGGGCACCTGGGTTTCACAAGAGGGGGCCGGGTATCCATCACAACTCATCTGCGTTTGCACAGGAGAGAAGACGATAGTTTTGCTGCAGCCCTGTGCCACGTTGCACTCGCTCACTCGTGGCATGATGTCAAATAGGGCTCACACAAGAGCCCCCCCCTCCTCCCTCCCTCTGCATGGGCCGTCACAGAGGGAGGTGTTATTGCATGGCATGATGAAATTGTACACGTCAAGGTGCATTTCAATCAAGCTAAATGCGCTGAAATGCAGATGCAAACAGAAACAGCTGTGTATATGTGGACGCGGTCGAATACACATGTGTAATGTAAAAAAGAGAAAAACTCACCGACACTATATCTATACTCCCACATGCATAAGGTAATGCTCCGCTCCCTTCCATTGTTCCCTGAGTCTTCTCCGCTGTCGGGTCAAAATGTCTCCAAGTAATCTAACTAGCTCCGACTTAAGGGACAATACAAGGTCTGCCATGAGTTCTGTCATTACTGCTTTACCCACCAGAGGCAGATACAGCTCTCGACCACCACTGAACCTGCCATATTGCTATCCAGCCTGACCCCACAGATGCAGTAAACCTAAGTGAACCGTAGTTTCCAAAGTCGACAGCAATAACCACTGCAGAATTGCTTTTAATCAACGTCTGAAATGAGGGTGACTTGAAGCGTCGCCCCATGCTGATTAAATGTAATTGTTTAATTGCCAAGTGCTGGGAACCCATCCTAAGAGGATTCCAATGGAATTATTTAATCTCTAGTCAGGAAGTACACTGCAGGAAAAGAGCAGAGGGGGGAAAAGAGATGGAGGAACGGAAAAGGCAAAAAATTAAGCAGAAATAGTCAGTTTTTCTTTTGGAGTACGTCCCTCATGAAATATTAACGGTGGTTTACTGCAAGGGAAGTGAAAAACAGCCTGTGTGGGGCTAAGACACATAAGAGTATTTTCAAAAGGGGTCACAGCTTTAACCTGTATCTGCAGACTTAAAAAGCTGGTTCTTGTCTGCAGGTTCACTTTTATGTTGCAGTTGCAGCATCTCGCATATTACATCTTCAAGTCAGAACATTCAGTGGCTTCATTACACATCTGTCATCTTCTGTGAGGATCAGATCTTTTGTCAGGTTTGAAAACAAGAACTTGAGGTTGAAGACAGATTGAGTCTCTGCTAATGGGGTTCTGTAAACTTCCGGGGCACAGGTGAGCTCTGTTTGGGGTCAGAGCTTTTAGACACTTTGCTTGGGGGGGGGGTCATAGACATCCAAACCTCCCATGAGCTCTCTCACTCAGACGCAAAGAGAGGGGGTCGGGTGAGTAGGAGCAGGATTTAAAAGGCAACAAATTATTATTTCTCATCTGTATTTTTGATGCTGCAACTCCTCCTGGACCGATTTAAGCTGCCATGATCCCCGATACACCCTCAGCCGGTGGCCAATTGCTTCGGCACACCTGCCAAGACATTTCAATCTATCAAGAAAATCAACAGCAGTCGTCCTGATCTAACTGCACAAGGTGCGAGCGCGCCTCACCGTGATAAAGCTCTCGCTGTCGCATTTAGATACATGGGGAGTAAACCCAGGGATTGCCATTCTGCTGATAAATGCAGTTCTGTCATCCCGAGGGAAATGTGCCTGCATCCCTCTGGTCACAAAGTGCCGCTTCTGTCCCCCCACCATGCCACGGGTGGAGGGGGAGAGAGGGGGGGGAGGGGGGGGGCAGCATGGGGGCCTGCTCCCTGCAGCTGTGCCCTTATTCCCAGCACCTGACCAGGAGCCCAGATGTGCACGCAGGCAGCAGCAGCAACAATTTGAGCAATGCAAGTCCCCGGTGGGACCCAGGCACCTGCAAACGTAACCCCACTATCTACCATGATGGCATAATTACAGGTTTAATAAGTCTGCATCTGCTAAAAGCTCATTTAATCGATCACGTCACACCTATACCCCGGACCGGAGAACAAAACAAAACACAAAAATGGTATTGCACTCTCAGCATTTGGTCTGCACATCAGGCTATAGCCTCTCTGCACTTGGCCTTGACCCAATTAGCCATCAAGTAGACAGCAACTCCACAGCTTAACGCCATTTATGTGCTACAATGCAGTACACAAATGATTAATATAATAATTCTTTTTATTTCATATCAAACCTGGCTCGAAGAATATCAGCGAGTAAAGGGATGTGTTTATTTTGAAAATTATAAACAATGATTTACGCATTTTTACAAAGTATTTATACAATAATGTTGCTGTAAGCAAAAGAGACAACATTCAAGCTATCACACAATATTTCATCCACACAAATAGTTACAGAAAATAGTATAACAAGGTTTAAAGAGTATATAGAACGACTGCTTAAGCATAGGAAATATTGAAATCAGTGTTTTTTTTATTATATGTGTTACGTACAGTGAAACGATTCACTGTTAGAGAGCAGCACCCATTTCCATAGACCATTATAATGTTACATTCTTCTATTACAGTTTGGATCGGTCAATATCTTGGTGCAGCAGCAAAGCATGTTTTGATCTGACGAGTCAAACACAAACTGTAAAGTGAAAGAGTTCATGGAAACCGTATTTCTAATAGAGCGAGTTCACTCCATGATGAATCCTCAGTCACTGCACACACAAGGAGCTGTGAAGGTTAACGGTGACATCTAGTGGCACAAGGAGACAGTACACACACCCGCTCCTTTCTCATGTTGTTGATAAATAAGTCGCTTTTCTCTCGAAACCTTTTCTGTACAACAAACCTACGTCTTATTTAATTCTATTACATTTTATTGAATAATCTATACTATGTGTCTCAGGGTGATGATGAGATGTGGTTGTTTTGTAAGAAGAATAAGAAAGTAAGAAGGAGAATAAAGATAGACCTGATTCACCTGATTGTTTGATAGAAAATGGTGTTAAAGTTGAATGATACAAATTTAAAAGAATATATGATTGTTTTGTTTGCACTGTTTTCCTAATATATCATAAATAGACATTTGTTTTTTTAAAACATGGGTGTGAGGAAGGTTCATAAATGTTATTGTTTACTGATATCATGTAATGCCAAAAACTAAAATGGTTAAATAGCCTATTGTTATGCTTTGGTAAAACATTTCAGTTCACGTACGCGCAGACTATTAATGGCACTTGTATTTTTAACACTGTATTTCTGTTATAGCAGAAGGACGATGTCACAGTGAGCTCAACGCTTTCTATGAATATAACTGATCAATGTCATGAGTTTAAATTCAAGATAAAAGCTGTTGAACCATAGAAATATGATATGATAGCAAAACAAATTGCTTATTAGCCTGAAACAGTTGTCTTTCATTTTCTAGAGAATATTTGTGAACAATGTATGAGCTAAATAATGAAATCAAGCAAAATGCATTTCTTGATTTCATTCCTATCGATATACACGTTACAGTACATACGACATAGCTGACGGATTTCATTGTTAAATTGTCGGCATCATATTTATTAAAAGGCCTCGAACAATGTTTCTGAATATTTTGCTGTTTTTTCTTTGCTCCCATGAACCACCACAGAACTCATAAAGTTCCTACAGTAAGTGAAAACGTAAAATAATCAACATCAGTAAATACATATGATACCTTCGTTGGCATACTAATACTTTTAAGGCAGCATAATTACTTTTCATTCTACGATGAATGTTCGACACATTGAACATTGAATACAGTGACTCAATAACATCATACTGTGCAGAACCAACATTATACATCCAAACACAATGGAGGCCCATTCATTATGGTCTGTGTGACACACCGTGTTGCACAGTTCGACCTTGTTTCTAGCTTTGCCACATTGTTAGTTCACTGGCAAGCACGAGGGACCGAAGGTGACTGGGTCCTGTGCCGCTTCGCACAGAGGATCTTACTGAAGGCCCTGCGGAAGCTGCTGTGGCAGAGCGGGTACAGGAAGGGGTTAATAGCCGAGTTGAGCCACAGGAGCCAGAAGGTGACCTCGTACCAGTGATGCTGGATGCATCGCCCTCTGCAGGCGGCGCGGATGATCATCAGCAGAGTGTACGGTGCCCAGCAGATGGCAAACACGCACACTATGATGGCAAGGGACTTAGCTATTTTCTTATCCCTGGACAGACGGCACGGCATGCCCCCCCTGCTGGTGGTGGGATCCAGTTTACCCAGACTGGGAGAGGAGGTCTGGGAGTTGAAAGAGCCTCTTACAGCCAGTTTCATCCCAAACCCCCAGTGGTGGGAGAGGGGGACGCCTTCCCCCTGGGCAGAGGCAGGTTCGCTCATTTGAAGGTGCAGCTGCACCTGCCTGCTCTGGAGCCTCCTCCTGCGGATGCTGAGATAAATGCTGAGGTTGAAGAAAGCCACCGAGAGGAAGGGAGAGAAAAACTCCAGCATGGAGGCGCTCAGAAGGAAATACCAAGAGTAATAGAACTCCGCAAAGCACTCGTCCTTTGGCACTCGGCTTCTGCCCACCACCGGCTCCCAGAAGATGATGGCTGGGCCGTACAGGACAAAGGCCAGCACCCAGACGGCAATCATCTTGATTATGGCTTGATGAGTCATGCTCTGTCTGGCCCGATAACTTACCTGTAGAAAACATAAGCAAAAATCATATAAACTGAGTACCATCGCCAGTGTTGAGTCACTCAATGGCTGAATTCTACTATTGTCATTAGGGTTGCAAAGGGGCGGAAAGTTTCCGGTAAATTTCCGGAAACTTTTAAAGCAAATTAAACGCTGAGCAATAAGAACATCATTCAAAACTGTATTTTAAAGATGTATGGAATGCAGCACATGCTGCACGTTGAATTTCAACCCTTCACTGTGCAGTCTTCCATCACATGCACAGATAACTCCCAGCATCCTGCACACTACAGCAGGGCTATTGAGGCCTGCTGTAGTGTGCAGGACTAGTCAGGTAAGGTAAGTAAGATATTACTGGGGAAAATACTTTAGCATGCTGATTGAGGATTGTTCATCTGTTCATCTAGCCTATTTCCATTGATTTATTCATCAATTGTAAAATATTTTTACAGACGATTCCAATTGTTTGAATAACTATTTATATCTCTGGCATTGCATTAGTTTTTTTTTTACAAACTTTTTTCTCATCTTATTCTACAGAACAATGCCACGTGCACTATCTCATGTGTGGAGACATTTCACCCCATCCAATGTAGAAGGAAAGGCTGTGTACATTTGCAAATACTGTGCAAAGACCTATGTTAAGAATGACACAACGATGCAGAGGCATATAGTCAAGTGCCCAAAGTTTCCTTTAGGGCTCAAATCAGCCTATGACAAAACAAAATGTTTATATTTATGTCTGTATATGACAAGGTAAATACAGTTAGTATAAATTACCCACAACATTTCCAGTTTATTCTCCTTAATTCCCGTTAATTCCCGTATATTCCTGTTAATTCCCGTATATTCCCTTATATTCCCATATATTTCCGTTAATTCCCATGGAAAGTTTCCCACTTGAATATTCCCGGAATTTTGCTACCCTAATTGTCATAGAACTACATTCAGGACAAAATAACTATGCAATAAACTATTGCTTGTTCAAGAAAGAGGGCAGTCAAAAATAAACACCATGAGAGTAATAAGTATTATGCAGTACTTATAATGTAAGGAGATCTAAAAATATAAATGGAGTGAAATGTGCTGTGAAAACACAATATGTACAGTGTGAACATATGTACAGTGAAATAGATTCCACATAAGCTGTTGAATTTCACTGACAGAAATAAATATATAAAAAACAGTTAAGTGAACAAAACAAAAGTGAAGTCAAAGGTTTTCAACAACTAAGACAAATTGTGAGTTCTGTGAAGAACACAATGTGTTAGAACAAGAAACTATTTTCAAAATGTATTCACTGATATAGAGCGAACAGTAACAAAGACTTAAATATGCACCTTACTGAATCAAGAATTGTACATGGATGTTGGACATATAATTGGCCTCTCTGTGTAAATTGTGGCTCCTCTATGGACCCTGATAAAAAAAAAATCCTAGATCCGTCCCTGACTGTACTCCCTGGATGCACACATGTAAAAAGAATGACCAGAGGATTTTGTTCTTGGACTTGTTTCTTCAGGGATCGCCTCCAAAGACATTCATGGTCTGGCCCTTCACATTAGATCAATCACGACGCAGACATGGATTCCACAGGTTGCATCAGCGTCACATCCTGAGCCTCTTCAGCTGCTTTGAAGATATGACACAGTTCTGAATAAAGATGATGATGCCTCTCAGGTTACGAAGTGACTGGCCCCTGCTTCAGTAATAATGCATCACTGATTCCTCATTTCACGTTATCTTTCCATTCCTTCCGATGCCTTGCAGGATGAATCTTAGCTCATCATCATAATCAAACCTAACGACATGATGTGATATCTTCTTTCTATTTCTGTTCAGTCAGATTTTTGCTAACATGCTTTGATTAAACTAACCGCCGTGTGTATGAATCTAATCTGAATCCATCTCTTCTTTCAGAGGACAAACTTTGTCCTGTGACTGTTGATGATATTCTTTGTCTTTCGATGTTCACAGAGAGAGATGCTCTCAGGAAAATGCTGCTTGGCTGCTGGTGGCCTGCTTCTGCCGATGATTGATCTCTCCAGGTTGGAAGGACCGTGGCACGGAGGAGGATCTCTATGATCAAAGCTAGCTAATTCAAGAAGAGGCTCTCTCTCTCTGGTGTTATTTGTATTCATCGCTCTGATGTTAAGTGTTTGCTTGTGAAAGGAAACAGAACACTCTCTTTGTCTTCTAATGCCAAGCCTCATCCCACCTCCGAGTTAATACTGGACCACAGTCAGCTGGCTAACGCACACGCAAGCCTCAACAGAAGAGTCAATGGGACTAACAGCTGCAGAGGTTTGGAGACTCACACTAAATACAGGTTATCTGCAAAGACGCGCCGAAAAAAAGAAAATCAACCTCCCACACTGTGTATTTCAGAGAAATAAATCAGCTGCATGGATGAAGTTTGAATTATTAAAACCTGCTTGAGTAGAAAGAAAAAAAAATAATCAAGAATCGTTTAGTTTATTGACAGTTGTGTGTTGTTTTGAGGCCCAAAGTCAAAACGTGGCTTTTTTCCCCCTCTTCATCGTGGGGGAGGACTATAATTAGGGGTGGCAGTGCGCCTGAACGGGTCAGGAATGATTAACCTCTGCAGATGGGCACATTTTGGAGACTGAGGTGGCACTGCCCCTAGCAATGACCTGAGAGACTCACCAGTCAGAAAATGAAGCCACGGACCACGAGCGGTGAGCGTTTAATGGTTACAGGGGGAAAAAGACATTTAAAATTTGACATTATTCTTTGAGTGCTTCGTTTCGATTGTGAAAAAGGTTATTTTTCCCTGAGTACTCTGGTATACCTTGATTTGACAATCTAATTTTCTCTGAGTGTGTAGGTGTGGGTGTGTGTGTGTGTCACAATCCCAAATTCACATTGATGTCCCTGTGTATTATTTGGTGGGTGTGAGGCACAGACTGTTCCACTCACTGCTCTGGTGACTGAAAGGAAACGGTCGTAGCTGATGAGGACGATGTTGAAGGCGGAGGCAGAGCAGAGCAGGTAGTCCATGACCAGCCACAGTTTACACAGCCCTCGGCCCAGCGTCCACCGGCCGGTGAGGATGTACGGGATGTAGACTGGGATGCAGAATGCTCCTGCAGAAACAGGTATGCAGGAGAGGGACAAAACAATAATTATCATAATATAATAGCACCAATATCAAAATATCAAATGTTCTATACCTATACATCGGTATATTAACACATATACCTCAGAAAGACAAGTTTAAAACCATTACCTTGACCTACAAGCAAAAATCAGTGTATGAACTCAAAGGAAATAATAATTTCATATTTATCCCAATAATCATCAATATCCACTGACGTGAAAATGTCTATCTCGATCTTATCTCATCTTTATCAGCACATTTTCAGAAACGTGACACTTAATAAACACACGCTCCATCATTGTGTGTTGTTAACTTTGTATTAAATGTTCATTAAATGTTTGTAAACACTAAATTAGGCGGTTGTATGTAAAGGGAACTTTGAAGGAAGGAAGGTGAGTGAAAAAGATGAGCAGGGAAAGTTGACCTGCTGCAAAAGTTAAGAATTGACATTGCAAAGAAAGAAAGAAATGCTGCTTAATGTGGTACTGTTGAATTTGCTGGTGCACATCTGGCACCGGAACAGCAGCACCAGATATCTTTAGGATTTCAGCATCATACAGAAAACCGAGATAGCCCATGCAGTATTTTAAATCCACACTTCTCTCTCATATTCCAGCATCTGTAAAAAAAAAAAAAAAATACAAAAAAGACTTACCTACGAGGAAATCTGATATTGCCAGATTGAGGAAGAAGAAGTTGCACTGTCTCCTTAAACTCTTATCCACTTTAAAGGCAAATATGACCAGCGCGTTCCCCAGAACTATCACCAGCACCAGAGTCACCATCATCACCATCAGGACGACAAACGGGGCTCCTGAAAACACCGAGCTGCCCTGGAACCGAGCTGAGGCGCCGTCAAAGTGGTGCCAGCTGGAGTTGAGGTCTGTTTGCTCCTCCATGGTCCTGGTGGAGATGCGAGGGGGGGGGGGACGATGCGCTCCGGTCGACTTGCAAGTGAGGATTAAAAAGCCAGCAACAGGTTCCAGACGCGTGGACGTTCCATCCAACCAACAAGAGCTGAGCTCAGTGGCCGAGAACTTCCACAAGAGAGCGCACGACGCCTTTCACAGAACCGGGAGGGATCTCCTCTCAGCGATGAACAATAGCATAACCCTAAGCCAAAATACACATTGTAACATCTAGAAATAAGATGTGCATTTTTTCATTTTGAGATTTACTGGCCAACAAAACAAAAAAAATCTTTTTGCAAATTAGTATCCTCTGCACATTGCCAATGTAGTATCATCTCATGTCATATTATTTCACATGTTTTTGCATATCCCAATTGCACCTTAAGCTAATGCACAAATACAGTTTTACAATCTTGTGCAATTGTGCCACTGCGGTTCACTTTTCTGTAGTGAAGGTGTATATAATGTACATATTCTGTTTTGTTTTATTTCATTCTTTTGACTTCTTCTATATGTTTAGTCTCTTGTCCACCTCATTCTGACTTGTCTGCTGCTTTAACGAGGTAATTTCCCTGGTGTGGGATCAATAAAGTTGTATATTATCTTATCTTCTCTTATCAATTAATACCACCCAACAGAGAAAATAAACTGTGGAGGGAAAAGAAACCTCGAGCAGAAGCAGACCCGTGTTTGTTTTGACAGTTTTGACATTTAGCCTTTTCAACAAACAACATTTGTATGTCGGGTTACAAACGTTTTTTCCTAAGGTAGTCAGATTTCTTTAACCCTCTCTGTTTTTACCTCCCATCCTTCCAACATCCAGTGCCTTTAACTGGGACTGACACACATACTGGCGTTCTCCCACTGAAAAACACTGAACAGTTTTAACAGCAGTGATTAAATGTTTTTTTGTATTCTCTTCTATGGGTCTTCAAAGTCTAGTATGAACTTGGAATTTGGATATTTCATGTTTCTAGTTTGTGAGTGAGTGTGTGAGTGTGTGTGTATAACCTCCTATAGCCACAGACAGTGGAAGAGGCTGCAGGCCTTATTTGCATTCTGATACTTTCCTGTGAGTCCCCCAGCTGTGGTCCGACAGAAATGAGAAAGGCTGCAGAACTGTAGAAGTGACTGAAGGAGCCCGGCTTGAATTACTGTTATTTTCTCACAAATGGGACTCACCACCATCTCTCAGAGTGAAAGTCACAGCACAGTTGCAGCACAATAATCCACTGCAGACAGCAGCACATGACAAGCGTGGGAGTTTTAATGCAGCTTCATTCAGACCCCTGAACCACATTGTTCACAATAAGCTCAATTAAAGTGAAATGTCTGTCCAAATCATTGTTTTTTAAGAAATTTGATCATGGCAGCTTCTGCAGCTTTGCTCCAATTCCTTCATTTTTAATTCATTTGCACCATCATACACTATGTCCCAGTTTCCACTCCCTGTGTGTCAGTTTTGACAAAAGAAGAAGAATTGAGCACTTAACCATGTGAGGAAAGCAATTTGTGCTTGTGTTTTTCACATCAGGGTGACAGCGCGGAAAACAAACCCTTTTAGATCAAATATAAAACAACAAAAACCAAAGGTGCAGACGGTAGGAATTCCATGAGAAATTTGAATCATATACTGTACATGAACATAATGTATGTGATTAATCTATCCTCCTTTTGCTATATAGGATGCCCAAAAATATAACAAATGACAAATTTCAAAAGGTCTCAAATCCTGCAAAATTGCAAGACCTCATATTCATTAAATTATCTTTTAAGGGCCAAACCGTAAATTCAACATTCAGGTAGTTTCCGGCTGCCTGCAAACAAGGCTAATGCTGAAGCACCCATTAGTTGCAAATGTTAGTTATTCAGAATGCAACAAAAGCGGAGTGACTTCATGGAGACTGGCATCGTGCCGTCATGGAAACTAATGCACATGGGATGACACCAGCACTGCATTATTGCTGCGCTGTGACACTTTCCACAGAACAAAGTTATCCATGAGGAGCAAATCACAAATTGTAACTGAGAAGCTCTTCACAACAGATAAAACGTCGCCATCAGTTTTGTTCTTCTTTAGATTTAATTTCACTGGAGAGGACAAATTGTATTCCCAAAATTAAATAAGTGTCTTACATAATGCAGAGATCAAACAGGTGAATCCACACTGCATTAATATTAGATCATCAAAGGTCAGTTGTTCCTGGCAATAAGAGGAATAATCTAATATTTGGTCAAATCATCTCCAAAGTCTGAGGTGTATTTTGAAATATAATATTATTTTTCTCTTAATAAAATATGTAAAAAATAAAACTAGTACATATTAAACCAAATGCAAGGTGAGTGTGTCAGGAAAGCAATCAGCTTAGCAGCTGCACTGTGGCTGGATTTGGAAATTCAAGTGCAGCGACTCATCTGAATATGGAGGGCACTCAGAAACAAAGCAGTGTCACAGAGGGTACACACAGGCTCCAGTGTTGCCGATTATACTGGGCCCTGCTGTGGCTCTCCATTACTCCAGCACTCAAGTGTTTGTGTTTGGATGCCGGGCTGGATTACTGATGCTGCCATACTGTAACAGTGCCCAGATCTAAAGTAATCACGGCTAAAATTGAACGCGAACGTGACCACACATCACGATTCTCCCTTTGAGACCCAATGGGAAGATCTTTTGAAGGCAATATATTCATAATACAGTGAGTTATGATTTACAAATTAGTACATATCAGCATGCACAATGCAAATCCTCATGATTATATTGGACAATTCCCTACAATGTATGGTTGATTAGATTTTATCATTAGATTTATGTGACAAAATGTAATAAAGCCAAATGCAAGACTGCAAACGTACAAACAAAATTATGATTTAATAAAATGCAATAAGCTTTTTTCAGTTTTGGACCTTGTTAGTAATTACAATCCTTCACGTCAAACGTTAAAACCTATAAAGAAGCAAATAAGCCTCTGAAACAGTTTTGATTATTTGACAACCATTTAAATTATTGTCTGCCTGTTGCTTCAAGGATTCAAACTACAGCACCGGATAAGAATGTGTTTTGCTCATGAGCATCTGTGACTAAAAATGTGAAATTTAGCTATAAAGTCTAGGTTTAGTTGAGATCTAAGCTGAACTTCTTATTGTATAATATTAAAACATTTCATAATTGACAAAGTGAGCATTTAAAGACCTTACTCGACTGATGGATTGAGGGGAAAAACAAGCAGAAATGGGCACAAAAAAAGAGGGACAACTATTGAGTTTTTTCGGTCAGAGTTTACACACTAAATGCTGTTTACAGAATTTTTTTATTCTAATAACTAGAATTGGGCAGACATCCACTAAGCCCAAGAAAGTTCCCTTACATTTTGTCAAGTTGCACCAAACCAACACACACTCATAGCAATCAGTCACTTAAATATGTCTGCTTCTTTTTATCAAGATCCCTGGAAAATCTAAGAAAATGTGATGAAACTTCTTTACATCTCACAAAAGAATCTTGGTTTGTCTCTTTGTCTGGATCTGTACCAACATTGACTTGGTTCTTTCTTGACCAATAGTTCCATCTTTTCACCAAGTCTGTGCAAATATGTTAAACGTAATGATATAAATTGAAAAAAGTTGTGCGGTTTAAGTGTCTGGCCCATCACGTCCCTTCGATCCTCAGAAACATTACAAAGTTACTGATGGAATTACTGCTCTGGGAAAATGGTACAGTCTTGAAATATCTTGGGCCATTTTCACTTTTTGCAAAACAACAGTATTTGAGTTGTGTTGTTTAAAATCTTTTGAAGGACACTCAAACAAAAAGCCGTCTATAATTAACCTATTCGGTAACAATATCTTTAATTGCTATGAATGGCATTTTGAATTTTTCAATTTCAGCACAACCCCTACCAACAGTGACTCATAGCATGGCACCTATGCTTTCAGAAGAACAGCATCACGCCTTCTCTGCAACCGCTGCATCAATGTGTGGGCGAAGGATAAAATACTGATGAAACATAACGGAAATATCCCCTGGTCGCCTCGGTCTGCACACCACATATGAGCTGCCACAGTTTACAGAGCAAATGCTAATCATTAATGAGAGAGCTGAACTTGTGGTCGGATGGCTTCACAGTCTCACAGTCTGTTTGGCAGAGCCGCCCGTGAGATGAAGGGTGCTGGCATTTACGCCTCGCTCCAGATCCACGGAGGCTCATTGAAATGCTGAGGGTGTGCCTCATCACGACAGTGTTTTTGACTCGTTGAATTTTTCATCGCATTTTCAAAAGTTCCAAGCTGCTTAATCCACGTCTAACTGTGCCCCGCCCTCATAGCAACATTCATTGAGTGAGTCGTCGTTGTAAACATCACTGTGCGGTAATTATCACCGGAGAAATTATGCAAGTGTTAAAAAGGAATCTTGTGTGGGATGTTAAATTACCAGAGGGCATTTTGGGGATGAGGGAAGGAGGACGAAGGAATGAGGGAAGGAGGGATGAGAGGAAGAAGGGATGAGGGGAGGAATGAGGGAAAGAGGGATGAGAGGAAGAAAGGATGATGGAAGAAGGGAAGAAAGGTTAACAGGATGTAGGTAGGGAGGAGGGAAGGTGGGAAGAGAGGATGAAAGGATGAGGGTAGGGATAAGGGAAGGAAAGAAGAGAGGTTGAGGGGATGAGCGTAGGGATGAGGGAGGAAGTATGTGTAGGAAGGAAGGATGAAGGGATGAGGGATGGAGGATGATGGTATGTGGGTTGGGATGAGTGAAGGAGGATGAATGGATAAAAGGAAGGGAAAGGGCGGGTCGAGAAATCTGGAACAAACAGCACGATGGGTTGAGCGGGTATATGAAGGCTTGACAGGTGATAAGAGGTGTGGCCCTGCTAACTAGTAAGTTAACTAGTTAGTTAACTAGTTAACTTACTTGTTTGAGGTCTTTTCTGATTTCTCTTTTGCACTGTTGGATTATTTCAAATTAAGCTTTGGTGAGAACCATTTGCTTTTCAGTAGCTTGTAAATGTCCATTCAAATTTGACAAATTAGATTCTCCTACTAAAGTTGAAAGACAAATCTGTCCTCTAACAATGTGGCAGCATTAGAGCAATTATATCTGAATTCTAATCCTGAAATGAATATTAATGCCTCACTGTCTCAACACCTTCTGATTATAATAATGAGCCGAACCTGAAGATCCACTAGGTTTGATGTTCAAGAGACAATGCTGATGAGACCATGTTACAATGAATGTGTGTGGTTCACATCTCAAGTAAGAATGACTTCATTAAGCGTTGTACACTCATGGCACCTGGGATCATTTCCATATAAAAAGCAATAACACAGAAAAGAGAAGGCAGACAATAACAAATTACTGTCCCATAAAGGTCCCCCCCGCACCCAGGGTCCACCCACACTGTGTACACTTATGTTGCCAGAGCTCATAAGGAAAGTGAGCGTGTTCACAGCGTGCTTGATTGACAGCTGTTTGACCCGTTTAAACTGAAGCCAGAGCAAAATCTGCCAAGAGGAAGTTACTTGCATGATGTTGCCAAAAGCAAAGGGGGACAGGAAATAGCCCCCGAGGGTTTTGGGGTTGTAAATATAAACTGAAGGAGCCAGTATCGCTGCTAACGAAAGCACTCCACAAATATTATGGTTTTACACTTTACATCTTTATTTATACAGCACTTTAAACACATTGTCTTTAAGCGGCAAGCTATCCTCTGTCACTTGAGTAAAACGTGAGGTGGAAAAATAACAAAGTGTGGCTGAAACCTATGTTATAGTTGAAAGGTAAGTTTTATGATCTGTATCTAGGTAACTATGTTACCTGTCTACTAAATACTGTATGACCTTCCTGCATACATATACAAACTGTCCAAATACTTTATGACCTGGACTGTTTTAATTGTCTGAACTATGTATGACCTGAAAACTGTCAGACCCTTTAGACTCACCAGGGATCTGAATGTATGTCATCTTATCTCCAAAGGAAACATATGTAAATCAGTTGTCTTTTGTTTAGAGTCCTCTCTCCTCTTGCTCCTACAGAACAGAACAGAACAGCCTATATACGATTCTTGCATTTAATGTTCTCCATCTTCACTTGAGATCCTTGTGACTCTGTGTTGATCCTTTCTGCAAAAAGCCCCTTATTAAATACACAAAGACAAATATGGAGTTCCAGCCTCTTGTATTTCCAGATTTCCATCACAAACGGCATCACTCCATCTCTACCGCTCGTTTCAGTTCACTGTGCAATGGTGCAGTTATAGAATAAGAATATAAACCATATTTCCTATTTAAGAGAGGCCACATTTCTCTCAGAATAGAGCCTGAGATGATTTCCAGGATTTCAAGTTCAGATGTGTCTTTCCACACTGAAATGAATCGGAAGCAAACTTTTGTCTGTGTATATACCATGTGTATAGAGATGGAAAACCTGACAGTTCCCGAGAAGTGAAGCCAAAGCAAATTGATCGCCACCTGGTGGCTGGCTGCAGTACAGTTCTGTAATCCCACCCTCTCCATTAACGGGTGAGATATGGACCTAATTAAAAAGTGAATGTAGATGTAAAATACATTTCATCTCAAAGCAGTTTCTGTAATTGTAGGTAGTTCTTATTACGCCAATGTTTGTGGAAATGCTAACTTTTCTGATAAGATTGTTTTAATCAGTTAAGTAATGGTGATGGTGATGACTGGTCAAGCACATGGATCGATGGGACCATACCCCGCCTTCATTCTCTGATCGCTGATCGCGACATTATTTGACCTTGTGTGTCTGTTGTTGCTTCAGTTCCTGCCTCTGTCTTTGTCCACACTTTAATGATTACCATCCCTGTGTCCAGTTGTCCCTGCCTCCCTTAGTCCTCTTTGTCCGTCCTCTCTGACTCAGCTTCCTGTCTCTTCCTCCTGCTGCTATTAAGCCGCCATAGGATTTTGAGTCAACTTTCCTTTTTCCATCTGACTGACCGTCTACAAACTGGATCCACTGTAAGCCTGATCATTTCAAATGAAATTGTCTTCACTGCACCATCCTGTATCCATCATGTGTTTGCATTTGGAGCCAGTTGTGTTGCACTTTTTATTTTTCGCATTTTTGTATAATAATTCATCTTCCAAGATTTCTAAGACACTAATTGGTGAATCCTGGATTATATTAGCTCATGATATTATACGTCGCACCACAGGTAAGCATGCATGATGCCACATGTATTCCAGGAGAAAGGTCTATTGATCTGTAACTACAGCTGAAGCATCCACATGAGCTCAAGCTTCACATCATGAAACACACATGAGGGTTTTATTAGTGACCTTGTGACATTTTTTAAAATAACATTAAAAAATGTGTCATCAGATGAACCCCTCCTCAGACCTCTGTTCTTTGCACCCGATCACTCCACTAAGCATTCAAATTCAGTCAGCTCTATGTGCAGGGAATACATGCTGTACTTCTCTCTCCCACCTTTCACTGCCTCTCTCTCTCTCTTGCTGCCTGTCCCTAAAATGTCCCTGCTGGGGATTCTATCTCTCGGTTCCCTTTTGAAGCAGTGGCCTCTTTTTGCTTCCATTATCTTGTAATTTGTGAGGGATTACGCACTGGAGCACACACAGTCCACCCCATTGCTTAAGAACTGTGACAGCTTACAATAATTGCCATGCTAATTAGCAGGAACTAGCCCAGTGTGCTTCTTTCCCTCTCCAGACCTGATTTGATGAATATGCTTTGATTAACGTCTGCAGCCATGTCTCCATAACTTGAGATGCAGTGTAATTAACATTGTCAGGAATAATGACCGACTGATATGTGTTAACACATCAAATTTACTGGGTGATGCCTTTTGAAAGACAAACAGAGCGTCTGCATTAAACTACGAACTGTTATTGTTAAAAAGATTGACACAAACTCTACTGGATTGTGAAGCAAATTATGATCAGCGTGAGTGAAGGAAGCAGTCATACCTTTCTATCAACGATATAAGAGCTGGATGGGGAGTAATAATTACAGTCAACAAAAAATACAGCATACACAGGCTGAAATATAAAAAGAAGCTGTGAAGTGGCTTTTTCTGTTCCCAGCATGGGGTGGTCCACATGACTTTGCCTGTGTTAAAAAGTGAAAGGCCTAAGATTGAGCACATGAAGTCCTGACTGGTCAGCAATATCATTTTTGCCATGATCTTACAGAACTAGAATGGAACACATTCAGAAATGTCCCCTTTAATGCCTGATGTGGTGTATCATTAAGAACCATTAAATATTCTCAGGGACCCTATCTCACTCTATCTCTCTTATATAAAACGAAAAATAGGGTCACGTCCCACTCCTCCACAAAATTTCATGGAAAATGTCATCCTGCTAACAAACAAACAAACTAGAAGGGGCCATCATTTTATCTAGACTGTGGTGACCTGCCATGTTCTACTTTATCCCACCACAGTTTCATTATTTTACTGTTAAATGCTGCTTCTGTTAATAAAACCCAAACGACTCAACTCTGTGGCATTGTTTCTGCATGTGATTTGTTCATTTCAGCATTCAAGCCTTTTCCATTGGGTATTCATCTTATTTCGTCTGTAGCCCCTGCAGCTCTGAAGATACAGTTAAGGGTAGAGGTTGTATGTGGCTGTAATGTGCAGAGTTGTGTGAATGTTATTCATACATTTTTAATGTCTCTCTGACAGAAACTTAGAAAACATAAACACAGCTCAACTTGCAGACCTCACCTGGTGCAGTAAATGCTTCCATCTAGTGTACGAATAAAGAATTAGCAACTGTTGAGTAATTTGTTCAGCAGTTCAATAACACTGTGCAGACGGGATGAAGATAATTCAAAGGATCTACCATAATGTAACTGGCATACATAATTCTTTTAATGTGTAAAATAAAAGTATGAAGTCTGAAACAATATTGGAATAAAGGTTCCGTTGCATCTGAAGAACTGGGATCCAAATGATAAAACAAACTGGTCAACATCTAGCCCTACAGTACAAAAACTGTAGAAATTTGGTACAAATGCTATAGAATGGCTGTATGGCAGTGACACCCTGTATCAAGAGGAGAACACAAAACATTGAGTACTTCTAACTTTGAAGCTACATCATTTACAAAGGAAATACAGTGTGTCCATAAGCCAGAATACATTTGTCATAAAAACACAAACAGCAAAGTCATAATTATCATCGGTAGTTCTGTTCCTAACTCGTGGAAAATGGGCTCTGGTGGTGCATACATAATGTCTTCATTTCACCAACATCAACAATCCTGAACGGACAATTACACAAAATATACGTATTGATAAGTGATGATACACCACTGAACCAACACAATGATGTATCTTGCTAAATAAAATCATTGTATTGTATATAAATATCTCACAGTCGAAACCAGCAGCCATTCACATGAATAAATAAATACAAATAGCACATTTTCTTTACTTCCTGCTTTTTCCCAGAGAGACCCCTTTGCTGTCCACAATTCAGTGCTTTAGAAGATGTCAAAACTCCTGCATATATTCAAGCTTTTGCTTTTGGTTTCATTTATTTTTATTTTATTTTATTATGTTTTTATTTATTTATTCTGAAAGGGGGGGGGGGTGTATACACACAGTTGGCAGTTTGTCGGGGTGTCTGGACTCCATAGCTCCGGCCCTGCTCAGGTCACATGACGGCTGCCAACAGCTGTCAGCTGGTGGAGGTGCTCAGATTTCTGCAGGGAAGTTGTGTCACTTCACTCTGAGGAAGAAGTGGAAGAAAGTTTCTACAACTCAAGTTTAAAATGCTTGGGGACGAGTTATTCAACAATTAAAGTTTCCTCAAAGACTCAATTAACGTCGGTGACCGAATTGAACGTGGAGTTAAAACGTCTCCTCTGGATTATCTGGGCCCTGCGGGACGTCAGGTGGCAGCGATGGCAGCGGACACACCTGAGGAGCAGCTTCTCCTCTTCTCTAAAGAGGGAAGCTGCTCTCACATTCAGAGGCTCCTCGGGTCCAGGAGCGACCAGGGATCTTCTCTCAACCTCAACTGCAGATGTACGTAGAGGAGATGAACCGTGAGTCAGCAGTGAGTTCAGATGTTTCATGTTGTCCCTGTGTCTCTGCAGCTTCAGGGAAGAGCTCCTCGGGGTGGACCCCCCTGCACCTGGCCTCCTACTTTGGACACAGAGAGGTGGTGGAGGAGCTGCTCAAGGTCAGAGATGGTGCACAGATCGTTCTGTTTGTTATACACCTGTGCACTGGTGGTTGTACTTTATACAGGTGCACCTGCAATCCAGTGGCTCATGTACAATCCATTACACTGTGTATGTATTATCTTCTATTTTTATATTCCCTTGTGTTTGCACTGCATGTTTACTTATTTGTTACTGAAGTCTATTTTTGACTGTTGTCTGTTCTGCTGCAAGTTTCCCCTTCCTGGGACTAATAAAGGATTATCTTATTTTAACTTATCTTATCTGCAGGCGGGTGCTGATGTGAATATGCAGAATAACATGGGGGACACACCTCTGCACAAAGCGGCCTACACTGGAAGGAAGGTAAAAGAATGACACCACTTCCCTGCCCCTTCATATTTTTTATAATAATAATAGTATATGCTCTGTATTGTAACTGGAGATATACTGCACCTTCTTTCTCATCAATGGGGACAGATGCAACACTTTTCTTGCACCAACATAAACACTATTTGGTTTAGACCAACACATTCTTTGTGTTAAATCTACATCCACACTATTGTAAGGTGCATATGTCGTATCATTTGCAATATTTCATTGAATGAAAGAAGTCAGATGTTGCACTTCATCAATTGCAATTGCAACATGTTCGAAATATTATTTAACTTCTGCCCTTTGTCTCAATAACAACAGCAATCTGAAAATATGCATGGTTTTACAATATTATCACACACACCTATTATTTATTTGATCATGTTTATCAGAGAACAGTTATGGACTTTTTTTAATATGTAAAATCTACCTTAGGTCACGTGCAGATGTTACAGATGCTATTCAATCTATATTTCAATGGGGAAAAAGGAAGAATGGAACAATAAGCAGTGCAATAAATCTTCATTAAACAGATTGACTGTATAATATCCATGTTTAAAAAGCTACTTTTACTGCACATATGTTTGTAGTTTGTTTTTTAATTGCTGCTCAGCCGTGACAAAACAATGTGTGCTAGCCTGACACACTGACCTGGATACATGTCAGTTAGAAGTCAACAAAACATCAAAATAAGTTTTGATTAATTAATATAAATGATCAGGACCATATGACAAAATGCTGCTCATAAAAAATGACTGTCTGACTGGAGTAAAACGAGTTGTGTAGTAATGTTGTAATGTCCCCAGGTTCCTCTGCTTTTCTCCCACCGAAGCATATGAGTGATGACAAGTTGTGGTCAGATTTTCTTTTTGTTGTTGCTTTTCACTTTGGCCCCTGAAGGAGATTGTTCTGTTGTTGCTGCGGTTCGATGCCTGTGCCGACATAATCAATGGAACAGCTCAAATCCCTCAAGATGTCACAGAAGATGATGAAATCATTACAATGCTGGAGGGTATGAAAATGACTGGAATATTTGCTGATGGCTGCTCATTACTCTGTGTAGCTGTTCTTTCTCAGATAGCGAGTTTCTGTGTGCAGCTGCAGAGAGGAGGGAGACGAGGCGGCGAGAGGAGCGGCTGCTGGAAGCAGCCAGAGAGGGGGAGATCTCAACCCTCTCTAAATTGGTGTGAGCGTTTTCCTGAGCCATGGCAGAACACCTGTATTAGCCAGATTTTTTGATTGTACTCATTCACTTGATTAAGCACAAATGTAACAACATAAATTTGCATCATACTCTGTCCACATCACCAAAGATAACGATCACCATTTTACAGAATTGGTGAATTGTGGATACATTTAATTTCCAAAATCAATTATGAAACAATGCATACAATATTTTATCTAGTTTGTGATTTGCCTTTATTCTGTATAGTCTGTTCCTGACTGAAAGTGTACAGAGCTTTGGTGAACTGTTTTCTCCGGTTCAACTCTCTTCCACTCAGCTCAGTGGAAAGAAAGCACCGAATATTCACTGCAGGGATTCGGTGGGTAATACGCCCTTACACTGTGCGGCCTACAGGGGGCAGAAGCTGTGCATTATACAGCTGCTCAAGTCTGGAGCCAGCCCCAGTATGAAGAACAAAAATGGTAAATAGTAAACAATTTACTGTGTTCTTATTATCACACCTTATTAGTTCAGTGTAAATTTTATGATAGTAGTACTGGAGTCACAATTTGTGTTGTGCCTGGTAAATATTATGTTTTGCTTATTTCATTGGCTGTGTCTAAATGTGCGTAGTAATTTGCCTTTATGTAAATGTTGCAGAGCAGACAGTGTTGGACCTGGTCCGCAGTGATGAACTGAAACACATAGTCACAGCCTATCATGACAAGGTGAGGGCAGAGAGCTGGTTTTAAAATCTTCCACTCCCTGTAGTTCCAAAACCGAGAACACAAACACACACCGTTACACCAGATCAGTGTCTGATTCATGGTCCACAAAGGAAAACTCATTCCTCGAATTCATTTTGATTATTCTCTGGCCGTCATCAGGTTAGAATTTAGCTAGAACTTGTTTTAAATCCCATGAATTGGTCTTTGGAATTTGTCATACCCTACACCCTCCCATTTTCTCATTTCACATATCTCTGTTCATTTAGGGTCAGGCCCCTGTGGAGAATAAGCCTTGCGAGTCAGCACTCCTTGCTCGTGCTCAGACGCTTGATAAACCTTGCATAGTCACTGTGTAAATTACACTAAGGGGCTAAGCACTGAGCTGTTACATTAATTAAAAATGTTTACTCTTCAAAATATGCAGCGTTTAGTGTAACACAAAATGAGTCTGGTGTTTCTGGTCTCACTCAAAACTCTTCTTCACTGTCAATCTGACTCTGTCTTCACACTGTTGAAGAATCATTATTATTTTTTTCCCATAAAGGACGTGAACAGTGGGGTGCAGAAGATTGAAGGTCCTCTCTGGAAGGTACCCAGATGTTCAAGTGTATTGTTGTTTACTCTTGATACATCAGGCAATGTCTTTGTTCAGACTCCTGCACATTTGATGATATTGACTTTTCTTTTTTCTTGTCAACACACAATGATCTCTTTTCTATTTACAAAATTCCTTTGCAACTCTACAGAATAAAGCCGTAATATACTAGAATAAAGTCTTTGAATAATATGACGAGAATAAAGCTGTGATATAAGAAAGGTAATGATATCAAGATTAAGGAGTCTTAATTTAAGGCTACTGTTCCCTGTGCTAAAACTAGGAACGTAGAGCATTTTGTGAAGTTAGGTTTCAGAATAGGTTTCACAAATAACAAAATACCTCATCTTTTTGGTGTCACATTATCATTGTGTAAGGAGCTATCCCTATTCAGAAGAAATAACCTCACAGACTTGGAGGAAATTGCAAAATCTGTGTTATTTTGCTGGGTTTCACAGTATCTCAAGAAACGATGAGATTGGTAATGAAGATTTGGGATCCAGAATTACTGTAACTCCGACAAGCACAAGTTCTCCTTGCTGCTTATTTCCTAAAAAACATTTTCTTTCATTTTTTTCAACTATTTTCATCATTAAATTATGACTTTCTTCTCAAAATCTCAGATTTTTCTTACCTAATACTTTGTGGGACATTACTTGCACAGAAGATTAGATACAAACTACATCAAATTGATTATTTTTGACTTTAACATGATGACTTCACGTGTCTCTGACAGAGTTCGCGGTTTCTTGGATGGCGATCCCACTGGGTGGTAATTGAGAATGGAACTCTCTCCTGGTTCCACAGACAGTGAGATAACTTAGTTTGTACACAGTCATCCTACGTAAGAAAATGTAGCATGAACTGGACATGTATACTGTTTAGAATGTATATACAGTTACTGTTATTGAAGTATCTTATTCAGTCCTTCTTTAGCGAGATGAGAACTCAGATGTAGGTCACCAAACATGCAACTGAGATTCTGTACCGTATGTAGATTACAGCTGTGTTGTATTTTATTCTGTCTGCCCCATTTCTATTTCCAGGGCTGACGCAGTGGCTGGTGTGAGGAAGCAGGGATGTACATCTCTTACACAAGCCTACTGCATGGTGGGTAGAGGAGGTTAGAGGCTCATTGTAATTGATTACCCTTCAAGGATGCTCAGTCCTCAGATGTTTCAGCTTCAATTACTAATTGCACTAATGACACCATGATATTTGACATCAAGAGCAGCGAGCACAGCCATGAGCAAGTTAATGTGTGTCATTACAGGTCAAACCGTGGGATCATTGCTTCTTCATGCTCCGATGCTTTGACGACACCGTGCATTCTTTTAAGGTCCCCTCAAGGACCAACTCTGTGGCAACTAGAAAAGTGAGATGAGATACTACTCCTTCTGAGTGTTGTCTGTGCCACTAGATAAATATGTCAATGTTACTGGTATTTCTCCCCATTAGAAATGGTTGGATGCTTTTGAGGCACATTCATCCTATAGCACTCACCACTGCACACAAGAACAGATCGTCAGCAATGAGGAGGACGGTGACGTGGCAGTACGGAACCTGACACACGCAGTTCAGGTAAGACCAAGTACATTTTTGAAAAGGTCTATCATGTAGGGTAGCAGTTCCTTTCAGTGCTTTTTAAAAGAAATCCGACATTTGCTGAGTGGCGAGTGTTCCCGTGTTAAAGTGCCTCTGTCCTGTTCTCCTGCAGGTAGCCAGCACTTGCCAGCAGAAATTGGAGAGTGAAGTGTCAACATTTCTATCCATGGTGAAGAATGAGGAGAATTTTTGTAAGTGTCCCAGACTTTGTCTCATACCAGTGCAGTCTATACTTTTTTTTAATATTTTTGGGCCACTGCATCAACTGTATTAATATACTTACACTAGCAGCAATTATCGTCTGATGATACGTTAGTTAGTTGAGTTTTCTGTGGAGAAAACTGAACATTTGAGGATGTGATTAACTGTTTTAGTAGAGTAAACAATCATAAAAATCAATAATGAAAAGAATCACAAATGATTATATGCATTGTATTCAAGTCAATCACACACCTGCAATTATATGTTCTTCCTTTTTAAAGCATTGGCTGCTCCTCTCCTACTGAAAGCCAAAGAGACCAGTGAGCTCTCCAGTGAAACTTGTGCCTCCCTCCAGCTTTGCCTCGAACTGTTGTCAAAACAAGAAGAGGTAGGGAGCCACCCGTCATCCAAACTAAAAAACATCACTTTTCACAAAATTAAATACAATCAAAACCGAGAGTCCGTCTCATATCCTGATGTGACGTTTGTTCGTAAGTGAAACAGCGTTCGCCATATGATGCAAAGTCCTTTGACTGAAAACTGTCTAATTTAATTTAGTAACGGAGAATGCTGATGTAACTGTTTGTGAAGTTACTTTTTAGTTTGTTTTTTTTTAAGCTGCAGCTCATTGAGCTTCTGTGAATGTCAGTGATTCCCTCACCCATGTGCTGCGCTCCTATTGGTTGGAAAGATCTTTCTGAATGATTACAGAATCCTCAAGCCCCTCCCCCTTACATTCACGCCTTCATTGCAATCAGGTTTAATATGTGTGTGTGTGTTTTTGTGTGTGTGTGTGTGTGTGTGTGTGTCCCCTTGTCCACCTGTCTCAGTGGTTTCGTTGTGCCCTTGGGGGCGGGGGAGCAATTGAATAGTGTTGTAATCACTGGCATGTCTTTAGGAAGGACACAGGCCAGATCCTCTTTTATGCTTAGGTCTGCATTCAGCTTGCAGATCAGTGTAAGACACACACACACTCACACACACACACACACACACACAGTTGGACTTGCAGCCACACACTCCTGCTCTAGGGAAAGGCTGTGCATTGAGCGAGAGAACTCAAGTGCATGCATATTCACAGGCTCAGCTGGCGATACATGCTTTCAGGCTCGCACAGTGAAAAGCACGCTCGCAGGCACACTCACACTCACACATGCCAGATCATCCGAGCGTTTGTCCACAGGACGGAAGACGAGACCGGGACGGCACTTCCATCCATCTGCACAGGTACAAAACAAACAGATCTTTTTCTATATTCCCGGCTTTCCTCTCATTGTTGTTTTTGGTTTTTCTTCTGTCGTCAGCTGAATATCTGGCTTTGTTTGCAGTGGGCTGGTCCCAGTCGACTTAATGGGAGGTGTTTGAAGTTTGGCATCAACTGGATTCATTCTGATGTTTTTAGTGTTGATGGGAGGGTTGGACTCGGGCACTGGTATGAACGAGAAAGATTTATCATTGCAGGATGCAATGGATTTAATTATGTGCAATGTAGCTGGTTTGTTTGAACTCTAGACTCATAAGATATGATTATTTTAATGGGGTCATGGTATAATGTAATGAATTCAGAGAATGGAGAGAATAGATTAATTTGCATTGAGGACCTATAATTGATGTGGTGTGATACTTGAAGTTAATATTTGAAGATATATTTTTTCCAGGGTACTGTAGAACATGAAGGAATAATAATGAGATCCTATATTGGTCTCAAACTTTGCAGGTAAGAAACTGTGAGGAATGATTGTAGGATACGTACTACAACGCAAAACCATGTGTAAAGCAGGATTACAATTCTTCATATAGAAACTGTGTCCACATGTTAGTGAGTTTTTTGTTGTTGTGCGTAATTGTAAATATCTGAAACAATTTTGCATTGAATACAATAAAACTCAGCTTTAGACGTCACCTAGCCCACTAACCAGTAGATCAGTGGTTTGATCCCCAGTGGTGAAGTGTCCTTAGCTAAGTTACTGAACTGAATTTTGAGTGGTTATCAAGCCTAAAAAAGAACTAGGCTATATATAAATACAGACCTACATGTGATATTGCAATGCCCCAAGCATGTGAACATGTTTAGTGTGTACGGTGCTATATGTCATTACTTTTAGTGGGACTTGGCATCAGCTGCCGTCCAGTCACGGGGAAATGAAACGCCATTTTTAAAAGGGCTGTTGGGGGCATTTATCAGTCTCATCTCCCAAGCAGCTCTGGAAATGTCACAACGGTGGACACTGAATTCATTTTTAAATGCCAGATGGTTTACTCAGTAGAAAATGTCATAACAAGCATATCCCAGCTGCTGGTCTCACGCTAAGCTCCTGCCTCTACATTCACTAACTGGATTATATTTTATACAGTGCTGAGATTGGCTGTATTAATCAGCATTAACTTTAATCCCACATTCCCATTGTCCTGCCACAGAAGCCTCCGTCGAAGCCACTTACACATTCGACCCCCCTCAGAACACAAAGTGGTCACGTGTTGCAGTAATTGTGGTTTTACTTCCAGGCAGATGTGTAACACGATTGATCATCAGAGGGCTTTTGTGGCAGTTACAGTAGATGTGGTCTGACCCATTTCAGCAGCTGCTGCAGAACTAATGAGTGCTAGTGGGAGTAGCCACATTGACACTACATACAGGAGCAGACTATATGACTGGTTACATGACATTAAGGAGGAAGTTTGTGCTGCTATCTTTCTTTTACCAAATGTTGTAATGAAGATTGGGGCTGCAAGATAGACAATCCTGGATAGGAACTCAGACAAACCTGATACATAAACCCAACCTTTCCTGGTGTTTCCCAGGCAGCAGGCTTCCACAACTGTGGGGGAAACAAGCAGAGGCTTATAGCATGAAACCACCGAGAAGCAGATCAGTCTTGCATTACTTTGAGGGCTGGAGAATAGCACTGTTTTAATGTTTTTTTTCTCAGCTGTTATTGGTGAAATTGGATCTACCTGGTGTGAGAAAGAAGATCACGTCCAAATCCTTAAAAGAGAAGCTTTTTGTCTGTTACCCAGGAGAGAGGTAACAGACAAATGGTTTAATTTCCTTGGTCTCTGCACTGTCCTTCTTCAGGTGTGTGTACATGCAGCCTGGTCTTTTGAGACTCCAGGTGTGCGTGTATGGAAAAATACCCAAACTCTTTCTCTGCGATGGTTACCACATCTCTGTGCAGTTCTCACGTCACACTCACAAGTAAAATATTTGTCAGTCTCACGGCTCCCTGCCATAATGATTAGTGTACAGCTTGATATACAGTCGTAACAGACTCCTGTGTGGACTTATCATGCATTTTCCTCTGAGATTCGCCTGCTCTTCAGCAGTGAAAGGACATTTGTGAACAAAATACAAAGCTCTTCCCTTTGGGGTGGTGGCCAAGGAGAAGCATCCCTCCCAGGCTCCAGCGACAGCTCCAGCACACACAGTCTCAGCAGGGCTTAAAATAGCGCTGTTTGTGCTCAGGCGAGAGGATGCAGCGGGAGCGAGAGCGCTGCCCGGGATAGTTACACAACAAAGTGTTCCTCGCTCTTTAGCCAAGTGCCTGGTTTAGGAAGTGTTAAAACAGGCGTCCTCACATTGAGCTCATTTACTGGGTGAACAATCTAACAGAGAATATGTGTTAATTAAATGGTCTTAATGATCTTATTGAAATCTATTTGTATATACATATATATATATATGTGATCGTTATTAGCTTGCGTCATTATGTGACTTGCTGCTGTTGTCTTGGATGCATATTGAAGCTCATGTTTGGGAAGATAAACAGATAGTAAAGAGAACAAGAGAATATTTTACCAGTCACTTTAATCTTGATTAAAAAAAAATGATTTCCTCCGTTGTATTGAACATATTTTGAATTGTGGGGAGAAACTATAAGGATTTGGGTTTATCAAATATGAATTTAACAGAAACGGAAGATCCTAAAGCAGCTGAGTTGGTACTGTGATGACAACATAACTGAAAGTGTTTAGTTTGTCCCCGACTTCAGGTGCCAGACGGCTTCTGAACCTCGTGTGAAAGAAACTGCTCGTGACCTTCTTTTCTCGGTTACACAAAAGTCTATAAAAGTTTGAGTGTGGGTTTGTGGTTACAGCAAATGTGTGTCTTTGTTGAAACGGGGTAAAGTCACGAATCCGTCGGTTCAGATAAACGGTCAAGAAAGTTAATGTAGCTTAGCGTGTTTTGATCCTAGGGTGTGATTGCACTGTCACAGAGTTGGGATCTGCACATTATTACACATTAGTCATCCTCGCCTTTTGTAAGGTCAAGTCTGAGGCCCAAAATAAAGTTTACATCATCTTTTTCCCAGAAGTACACTAAACCCCTTGTTTATTGTTAGGGCTGCACGAATTTAAATCAGAACAATATTCAATGTAAATGGCTTGATTGGTTCCCTTGAAGTTTGCTGATCAGAAAAAAACTAATCATTCAATAAGTAAATGTTGCTGAGTGTTTCACTGTCTCATCCATCTCCACCACACAGGGATCTGTAAATATATAAATACAAAATACAAAAATTAAAAGGTCCTGTGTGTAAGATATAGGTGAAAAAATCTATTGGCAACATAAAATAATTCTAGTGATGTTTTCACTAGTGTTTCATCTAAATTGTACAAATTACTGTTTTCTTTACCCTAGAATGGACCCTTCATATTGAAATACTTTATATTTACATCAGGAGCTGGTCCTCTCTACGGAGGCAGCCATGTTTTTTTACAGTAACCCAAACTGGCTGTCACAGGTTCTCATTCATATTTGGGGGCGGTGTGGCCTAGGGGGTACAGTGGGTTTTCCAACAAGAAGGTTGGCGGTTCAATCCCCACTCTTCCCCATCTGCATGCCGAAGTGTCCTTGGCGAGATACTGAACCCCTAAATGGCCCCTCATAAAATGTTGAGTGTACTAAAAATGTAAGTCGCTTTGGACAAAAGCGTCAGCTAAATGACATGTAATGTAATGTAATGTAATTTGGGAGGGGAGGGTGAGGTGTATTCAGCTGCAACATGCAACTTCACCACTAGATGTCACTAAATCTTACACACTGAACCTTTAAAACCCACTTTGAGCACATGACCAGTTAGATGACAGGATTTTCTGTTTGCAGAACTGTGGTGACAACATTGAATATTTCAGGCAGGATAAACAATGAGAAATAACTTTGTCTTTTGTAAAAGACCGTGGCGTTACTTAGCATTCTCGGATTTGTAATGTGAATTTTCCAGCTCCTGTTTATGCTACATTAAAAGGCAAGTAATTTCTAAATTTACTTTATAAAGTTATTATCTCTTTCTTTATGATTTCTGGTACTCAACGGTCTTCTATTCCATTAGAGTAAGACGCACAGCAGCAGTGTGAGACAATAGGAAACACTGATCTAGTTTATCCCACATTGGCCTGGCTCAGGTTGCTTCGGGACAGTTCTGGGCTGCAGAGCTCTCAGAGACCGGGGTGTTTGGTTCCGACTGGAGGAAACCAGATCTTTAGGCAGCAATAGAACAATCAGCTGCCATCAGAAATACTAAGACAGTGCAACCATCAGTCAGTCATATTACTTCCCAGTTAAACTATCTGTACTGTCTGTCTGGTGTCGCTGTGTTTGCAGGTGTGGAGCCTAAAGTTGGAGCAGGAGGTGGAGAAGAACAAAGCTCTGACAGAAGCTCTGCAAACTTTGGCAACTGAGCGCTACGAACTCAAGCAGTCCCTCAGCAGGAGCAGGAGGGGGTCCGCCCTCAGTACCCTGACCAAAGATGACTTCTATGACGCTGAATCAGGTCAGCAGCCATTACTGTAGCTGCTCGGATAGTGAAGTAATCAAGAAGCAAGTGTCTCACTGGGTTTTCCACATCTCTTGCCAAATCAATGTATATATCTTTTTCTATAAAGCGGTTTGACTCCTTCTGTACTCATGCATGTTCATGATTAAAAATTATTTCCATCACCGACCACTGCACAGGGACCTATGGTGTCCGATTCATGATTCAATCCACTGACTTAGGCGAAGGTGCTTGTGAAAAGTCCTCAACAACAGGAATGTTGATTCCATGACTTAGTTACTGTTTTATTCTAGAGCAGGGACGTGACACACATTTGACACTATGGGCTACATGTTTTTGAAGGATACACACAAATATACAGAAACACTCTGAGATCCATGTTACGGGTTCTTTAAAGGGACCCTGTGGAGTTTTAGACAAGTAGCAATGTTTGAGGTGCAGTTCCCCGTAGTGATACACACTCTTGTCTGTTTCACACTATTCTGCTGGTTGACAATAGGTGCACCAACAATAGCAGGAAGTAAAAGGAGTTCAAGTCTGCAATTTTGTTAAATTTGCTTAAAAAAGTCATATTTTATGAATCATAATCATATTTTGCAAATGTTTTATCAGGAAAGCATTTACCAGGCCTTTTGCTTGAGTAACACTTCATCTGAGCATAATTGTGTGTTTACATGAAAACTCCACAGGGCAGCTGGTGAAACATATTTACATACATGTGTGATGCCTCCAGCAGCTCGGCCGCGTGTGTGTGATTCCCTAAACAACACTGACAATGTCCTCGTCTCTCATAATCAAGATTAATAGGATAGTGATCAGGTTGACAGGGTTTACAATTCAAACTATTAGTTAATCGAGGAATTAGTCAGTGGTTTCTTAGCAGAATGTTTGCCATGTACAGTATTTCCAGCAGCAAACACTGTGTGTGGTAAAGTAATGCACAAAGTTTACTTCCAAAAGCGTCACCATGGTGATTATATACAGCAGACTTCTGTCGACAACACGTTTGTGCATCATGGAGAGATCCTCCTCGGGAATCATTGCATTATTCATAGATAGCCCTGAGATATCTACTGGCCAGAGACACTCTATACACCAAGACCCAGTGTATACAAGAGAATCTTTACAGGAGAATTTTTAAATCCAAACCACATGTTGTTTAATACAGCGTGTGTTGTGTCTGCTACCTCTTGGTAAATGCATGCAGCTGCTGTCAGCACAAATACTACACAGGTTCGTGGATTGACAATAAGCAGCCTCACATACAGTTGTCCATCATAGTAAACAAATACCACTATTCTCCCCTCCCTTTGTGTATGTGATGCACCTGTAATGTCACTGACGGCGCTGGTTTGGGGAGGAGCAGCATGCACAGAGCAAACAATGTTGCAGGAAATGAAACCTGTGCGTCGCGTCTCACTGGAACACAATCCCCAGGTGGGGTTTGGCTTGCTGCAGAGCAGGGAGGGGGAGGTTGGGGAGGAACTTGAGCGCAGGTAGTTCTTTCCAGACCGTTTATTGTTGCGACTGCAGCTTCCCGAGGCCGGACACTCACAACCCCGCGTTTGTTTGTTTGTGTATCTTTGTGTTTGGCATGACCCGGCGTCTGCCCCCTGTCATCGTCCCGCAGACTCCGAGTCGGAGCTCTCAGTGAGCAGCTTCCTGTCCGTGGCCGGCCACTCGTGTGAAGAGGACGAGCGGAGAGACGCCCCCCTTCTCAGCAGCCTCCGCCATCCCAGCGCGCTCAGGGGGCCTGCCGGAATGTCAGGGGAGTGTAACCATGGCAACCAGCTCAATGGAGTCAAGAAGCACAGGTGGGACATGCTCCAGTTATGATGTCATGCTTGTTTACTGGCACAAACCATGGTAATGAGTCGGTTGGAAAATTCAAAGATGTGCGTGCTGAGTTAATTATCACAGCTGGAAGCCGAGTTAAACCAGTGTTCTTCTTCATGTGATTGTTAGTACACATGTCTGATGACAGGTTGCAGACACCCACCCGATAGCGGACAGGCCAGAGCTGGTGTAATGAGATACCACCGTTCCAGTCTGCTGTGTTATTGTCGTCGAGTGTTTTTTGTTTTGAGCACCCAACCCCTAGAGAATAGCCCGTTGTGTTTTTCCCCCCCGAGGGATCCAACTCTCCATGTGAAGAGTCAACCTGTCACGCCGCTCTGTGTCTGATACTCTGTGTCACGGAGGATTTGTCATCCCTTTCTGTTCTGCCAATGCCGATTCGGCCTCGCTCTAATCCAACAAGTGATCCATGAATAATTAAAGCATGTGCTGGCTCAAAGTCGGAGTTGGACGAAAGGGGCACTGGCTGGCTGACTGGTTGGCTCTGTGTGCGTGCGTGGGTTTGTTTTTGTATGAAAGATTTATGAGGTGTCTGTTTATTTGAGGTTTCTGTCATTTAAAGACACTGGTTGCCTGTGTGTTTTCAAATCCAGTCGTTTGCCAATTCGCTCATGTTTTTACCGATAGATACTTTATTGATCTGGTATCTCGCATCCATAAGCTTCAAACACACTCTCATTATTATAATAACAACCTGTTATAGATAATCTTCTAAGGAATTGCACAAATAATCACTCTTTGATTCAAGTATTGATCTCACATGTTCAAGTGGCCTCTGAGGAACAATGCTTTTGTTTAAGACATCATTCACCTACTCAGAAATTCAGATAAAAATAATATCAGTTACATTTCAGCCTAATGAAAGAAATCCTCCATGCTGAAATACATTTTGGAGCAGCAGCTACCCCCCGCTACTCTCTACCTCTGTATATATTTAGCTGAAGTAATTGCCTTTATTTGTGTGGCTGCTTCTGCACTCATTTCCAAACAAGGACACCATCTGCCTCCAGCCGGCATACCTGTAAATCACCCCACCCGACAGCTGTCAGCAGGACTGGAAGATAAACGCCGCTGTGCTGTGACTTGAGATTTAGCGAGATTAGAAAGGTGTCTGTGGATTTTTATAGTTCAAGATCACACTTCAATTAACTGTAAAGTTCAGATATTAATTAATAGGAATGCAAACTTTAATTATGTGAGTCTCTGAACCAGATTTCATATGAAGAAAAGACAAATTGAAGGATTGTGTCTCATGACCAGGCTTGACAACCAACACACATGCAGTTGTAGATCCAGTCATGGATATTGCATGAGGCTGGAGCAGGTCATCAGCTTAAAGGTGTCAGGTGGCTGTTTCCAAATGGGGGGGTCAAGCTATGTTTCCTGCTCTGCCCCTGACACAGTGGCGCATCTAGAATTGTTCTAAATCAGGGGCCATAAAGGGGGCCACAATTTACACAGAGGGGACAATTATCTGTCCAACATCCACATGCACATTTCCTGATTCATTAAGGTTCACATTTCAGTCACTCCTTGTTCACTGTTGGATCTAGAGCTTTGAGAAAAGCCAGACATCAATGACTACATTTTGAAAATTGTTCAGCACAATTTCGGCAGCTTGGAAAATATCTATTCTTAGTGAGTGACTAGTTTATTTTTAAAAAAAAGATTACAATCCGATCTCTCGATTTCCTATGAACAGATGGACGGGACAGCACATGATTAGGACACTGAGGAAATTCTCAATGTAATCCTGTCTTTTTACTGCTGCCCCACAGAACATGTCTCCCGTCCCCCATGTTCTCCAGGAATGACGTCAGCATCTGGAGTATCCTGAAAAAATGCATCGGCATGGTGAGGAGACAGAGGCTTCAGCAAACATACCTTTCATTTGTGTTTTTTTTTGGCAGTTTGCAAACTGCAGACTTGAGATTTAGTTTTTAAGTTAATTATTGAAGGAGTAAACTCAGCTGAAAAGTTTGGTTTATAAGTTAAAGTGCCTCCTCATTACCTTTTTATTTGTTTCAGTTATTACTATTTATTGGTCGCCTGGAGGCCTTCCTTCCCGACCATATCTGTATATTTCCCTAATTAAACATGGACGTACAACACACTAGACAGCTGAGTGTACAGTCAACATAGAGCCACAGACGGGATTCTTAGAGGATGTTTGAAGCTTTTTGAAAAGAGCTTGCACATGGTTTCTGTCTTTTCCCACATTTATCAAACCTAAATGTTTTCTACATAAATAGAAGCTTGCAGCTCGTCTGCGTTCCTTCGTACTCGCCGCTCATGCACAAGTCTGTTACCTCCCGGTTTCTTTAATCTTTTCCAACTCTTCTTTCAGGAGCTGTCGAAGATCGCCATGCCCGTGGTGTTTAACGAGCCTCTGAGCTTTCTCCAGCGCCTAACAGAGTACATGGAGCACACCTACCTCATCCACCAGGCCAACACCACAACCGACTCTGTTGAGAGGATGAAGGTATCGTCATCCCGTGTTCACCTTCAGCAAAAATGTTAACGGTTAATTTCCACAGTAACGTCAATATTTATTTGATTCAAGTGCTACCATTATTTTTTTATTAAAATATGCATAAGCTATTGAGGGACTTCATAATATACATTATATAAACACTAATGATTGAATCTGTCCCTGCTGTATAGTGTGTTGCAGCGTTTGCTGTGTCAGCTGTAGCATCACAGTGGGAGAGGACTGGGAAGCCTTTCAATCCACTACTGGGGGAGACCTTTGAGCTCATCAGGTAAGACGTTACACCACCTTCAATTCACAAACGTGTGTCAGGAGCCTACCTATAAACATGTTTTACATTTGGTGAAGAGTTGCTCTTGTAGTGAGCCTCCCTGCAGTCGCAGACATGTCTGTCTTCTCCACCAGGGACGAATTGGGCTTTCGGTGGGTATCCGAGCAAGTGAGCCATCACCCTCCTGTCAGTGCCTTTCATGCTGAGGGCCTCAAGGAGGATTTTGTCTTTCACGGTTCCATCTGCCCCAAACTCAAATTTTGGGGAAAGAGCATAGAAGCAGAGCCGAAGGGAATCATCACACTGGAGCTCCCGAAGTGAGTTCAAAGTCGAAGGCTGTTCTTTGTTTGCTGAATTTATTCGTTTAGTGGTATTTGTCATCTCACATTATTTTTCCCTCTGCAGGTATAATGAAGCCTACACCTGGACCAACCCCACCTGCTGTGTCCACAACATCATTGTGGGTCAGCTTTGGATCGAGCAGTACGGCAATGTGGAAGTGATCAATCACAAGTAAAAAAGAAATCTCTTAATGGTCTTACTCTGTTTATGTTTGTCTGCAAACGAGCTTGTGTCGTGTATTTGCCTGCACAGAGACTTGAGTGCAGGAATCTCTTTCCCTGTGCACTGGAGTGTTGATCCACTTTCGGATTCAGCGTATTGATCATGGGAGCAGAACTGGGACAGTTGCCATTAGAATAGAAGAGCGTGAGCAGGATAATTAATGTTTGAAAGCCTCGGCTGGCAGAAGGAGAATAGTGAAAGGGAATTGGTAAGCAGTGTGTCATTCTGTGGCAGGACTGGAGAGAGATGCAGCATGACGTTCAAGCCCTGTGGACTCTTTGGAAAAGAGCTCCATAAAGTCGAGGGATACATCCTAGATAAAAGGTATCGTCTTTGTTGAATTAACACTGTTTTTACAATTTATGAGATGCCTGAAACTATGAGCCAATATGTCATGAATTGCTCCATTTTTTGTTTGTCACATGTAACAAACCAGGACATTGATTTTATAGTTGTGTCTGTATGTCAGTGCAATGCTGAAATATCAAAGGCATCTGAAAGTAACTGTGTATAATTTGTTATTTGCAGCAAAAATAAGCTCTGTGCGATATACGGCAAGTGGACCGAATGCCTGTACACCGTTGACCCTGCTACCTTCGATGCCCACAAGAAGTCTGACAAAAAGAATTCAGATGATAAAAAGGCCAGTAAACGGGTAACGGAAATTCACAAGTCACCTTTGTTTTGTGTCCGTTTGCTTTGAGTTACACTTGAACTTACGTGTGAGTGTGTGTGTGTGTGTTTGTCTGTGGGCCCCAGAGCAGTGTGGACGAGGAGCCAGAAGAGATGCCTCTACCTGATGCTGAGACGGTTCAGGTGATCCCAGGCAGCGAGCTCATCTGGAAGATAACGCCTCGACCGGAAAACTCGGCCAAGGTAGGATGGAAGAAGAGCGAGAACAATGTTTGAGTAAAAGTTAACGTAAACGAGGCAGTTGTGTTGTTTTGCTGCATTTCCTTCTTGCTCCTTGTATGGCTGTTGAAAATTTGTGATATTTTTTTTGTGTGTGTCTGTGGCAGTTCTACGCATTCTCCACATTCGCCATGGAGCTAAACGAGCTGGAGAAAAGCATGGAGGGAGTCGTTCCTCCCACCGACAGTCGCCTCAGACCAGACATCAGCGCCATGGAGAATGGAGATATAGGTGCAGTACACAACCTCAGTTTGAGTCCCCTTTAATGCAACACCAGCTAAGTTCCATGTAAAGACTTTTAAAAATTGGGGGCATCTGTGACCTTATAGATTTGGCGAGCGCCGAGAAGAAGAGGCTTGAGGAAAAACAAAGGATAGCCCGGAAAAATCGCACTAAGGCGACAGACGAGTGGAAAACGAGGTGAGCCCCTGAGAAAATGTTGTGTGATGTCATTGTTCAGCTGCTGATCTATTGGTCTGTTTTGACTAAATGCCTCCTTATTGTTTTGTGTCGTCCGCTGGCCCTTTCCCTTTATTATAACTGAGAAGGAACGCTGCTCTCGGCCCAAGGTTTGGTTCAAAGCTTTGCTCTTTTCACTGTTGTTTGTCTGGGTGTGAAGTGCTGCAGCACCCTCTCCAGGACAAAATGCACAACTACAACTGTGTGGTGTTTTTTCTTTTTAAGTTGACTTATTAAAACACTGGTAAATAAATACACTGGCATTGGAGTTTTCCCAAGAAGACTTGGAACATTTCCCACTTTTCCATGAAGTAATGTTGTGCTGTTTGTGTGTTTTTGATTCCAGTGGAATTTCCACATGTGGTCTATTTATATTAAATGATTTTGTCCTTATTAAATCTCTGCAGGTGGTTTCAGCAGGGGCCCAACCCTCACAATAAAGCTCAGGACTGGATCTACTTGAAAGGCTACTGGGACAGAAACTACACTCAGCTGCCTGACATCTACTAACAAGTAGACACACACGTGGATATCCACTGTTACCACCTTTTGGACTTGATCTGCTGTACTTGGGTTTGGAGCAGCTGGTAGAGATCAGGATTCAAATTGAGAAAATAGGCTCAAATTATCTTATTAAAAAGGCAGCGAAACACCGAATGGACCCTTTGGTGTATATTCTTCAATGTGTGTGTGGATTAAAAGCACAGAAACTCTTTATTTGCTAATTTATTGTGGTTGTGGACCACTCGAGTACGGTTTAAGCATATACAGGAAAAACTAGAATGTATATTAGAAATATGTCATGTTAAATAGATGGTGTTTGAACAACAACCTCAGTTTTACTGTTTGTAGTTTGTGCAGAGTTGCTACTGGTTATGAAAACATTTTACTCAACGCAGAGACAGGAGGCAAGAGCACGACAATAGAAAGTGTTGTGCATCCTGATCACTCTAATAAGATGAAGTTTCGTTTTACTAGCAAACTATAACGCAATGCAAAGTATTAAATCTTGCCTGTTTTTACTCCCTCATGTAATAAATGGTGCGGATGATTTATGTTTGAAATCTGCCTCAGCGCTTGTTAGCAACGCCCCCTGCAGTCGGTTGTAAATCTGTTTCCCTGCAACGGTGTTTGCAAGTAAAAGGTTTTCCATCTCTAGCCAGTACTGTAGCAGTAAGACTTACAAATGAAATAAATGTATAAAATATTATTAAGCTCTGAAATGTGTAACTGTATAGATGTGACTACCAGTCGTTGCACACACGTCTGCCTGGTTCTGTGGCCACAGTAGCACTTTTTTCTAACTACACTTAAAGCAGGGACACTGGCTCTGCACTTATAGATTTGTTTGTGCGTGTGTTGTATACAATCTTGCATAATTATATTCCTAGTGCTACTTGTATCAAACTCAACAATAAAATTAAACGCATGTGCATCACTGTAACTATGCAAGCCTTACCTCTTTCACAATCAAGCACTGGACATTTATTCTGTTATGTTGTTGTAGCTGATGTGAGTTAATGTTTTCTTTTACCACTCTTTGGTTATCAGCAAAACTGAATTTATATTGTTGCTAAATAAAAGCTTAATGTTAATTGAACATCAATTGGTTTGTGCTTTTTGCTTTAATGTAAAGAAAACCTGCCGGTACCAAAATGAAAACATTGGTCTGTGCCGTTACCGTCGCGTGCTGCTGTTTCTCCAAACCTGTCTGTGCTCTCCTAGCTTTGTGATTTACCATTTACCTTTTTTGCAGAGGGTTGCATTTCATCCACAGAGCCCTAAGGGATCATATCAAATCCTAAATCCAGATTAATTGCTGGGTGTGTATTGGGAATGCAAATTAATTCGGCATTGGTAAATCACTGGCTATGAAGCTCAAAGCCAAAACATGTTTTACAGCAATGTTTCTAATGTAAGCAGCACAGTCGTACATACATAAAAGTATCAAATTAAACTATGCAGTGAAAAGAATGAATCTGCAATTCAGAATCTCTTTAAACCATCAGTCTTTCATTTACAGTATACGACTTCCCAGTTCAAAAGCAGCACGACAGCTTAACATTTAATTGTGTGAATAGACATGCTATAATAAATTTATCACATTTTTCAAGAAGAGCATGTAAAGTTCTGGAAAAGACTAAAGACTGTCGACATACCAGCTGAAGCCTTGTCTGCCACCTGGTGGCAATATGTTTAGGTTATAACCCCTTTCTCCTCCATGTTAGTGGATGGACCATAGGACATACTAATAAACCAAAGTACACGTCAATTTCTTATAGATGGTTTGTCACTTTAGTTATGATGAAAGTGCTCATTTTCCGTCAAGTTTGGTTTTATTCTACTTTACATGCATGCATATTATTTGATGCAATTTAAAAACATTGTCATTGACAGAAGAGACTCACAACGGGTTGATCTCGTATATCGGCGTATGTATTGTGTCTTCATCAATATTCCCAGTTGACTGTCGCAACGACCTGTTAATGTTTTTCTAATTGTTAGAATTAATAATAAGCAGTGATATGTGGTAGGTGCATGTGTAGGCGACTTCAAAACAAACACATTTTTGTACTGGATAAAACATTCATTTTTTTATTATGTCAAAACAAACAGATATAAAGTCGGAAAGTGCCACATGATGTTGACACACGTTTAAAATGGGAGCAAGACTTATTTACATCCAGAACAATTCTTCTTCAAAAGGGGGGCATGTTAAAATAATAAAAAGTCAGTGCTTAGTGGTCATACCAGTGGAGTAGCAAAGTCCCAACAGTACAAAATGTCAAGTCAACGACAAACACTGCGATGGTAAGAAATAGAGTTTCTCAAAGTCATCAACTGAGTCGTCATTTCTTTGTCAGATAATACTTTGTGCCATTTACATTATTGACCTGACTTTTCAAAATTATAAACTGTTTTGGCTTGACTGGTATGTAATTTTTTAATTAACAATATAAACAATAAAAAAAATCTAATGTATTGTGTAGGACGGTAAAAGATCAGTAAAAGTCCTCTTGCAACTGTTCTTCTGTAAAACACCTACATGTATATATTGCACACATTTAAAAATCCATTTGGCTCATATGAAAAATAAATTAAAACAGTAGAACCTTAGTGCCCAGATTGAAATTGTGGCTTTTTCAAAGACCCATTCTTCCAGTTCCCTCTGAGGTGCAGGGCTCACGGCTGAGCTGCAGTTCTTATAGAGGCCAGAGCTGAGTGAATACGAACATGGAGCCTGTTCTCAAAGTCATAGCCAGCATAGTCCTCCTGGATCGTCCGTGTGAATAGAAAAGAACAAGAGTGAGTCAAATGTGTTATTTTGTCTGTGCAATCTATCATGTGTGCACTCTCTGACAGATCAGTGCACTCGTTGCCCAGTGAGATAGAAACAGCTTTACGCTCGGCTCCTCGCAAACTCTGCTGCGTCTGATCAACTACACATAGACGAGTGGTTCAACCACAGCAGAGAGAGACAGAACTGTGCTCTGTCAACATCAGCTGCACATCCGCAAACATGGTCAATGCTACTGCAACAAACCAGACGTCTCAAAGAGGCTACACCCAGTGAAAAGCAGGTACTGCACATACTATTCCCTGTATTAGATTAGCCTACTGGAACCATGTATGTTTGCCAGGATTTGCCGTGACTAAACAAATGTCTGCAACAACTTGAAATCTATCAACGGTCGTTCAGCAAACAAAGTGTTCTGTACAACTCTTCAGAGCGTGTAAAACAAAGAGACCTACTGTACCTTGGCCTGAAGCATCAGCATGCGGCCCCTCCCTGCAGACTGGAGAAGGAAAAAAAGAAGAACGTATTTAGATAACGTGACTTCTCCACCATCGCAATTAAACTCGATCACGCACACACAACTTGCCTCTGGGCTGTTCAGCAGCACACAGCCAAGTTCATAGCAGGAGTAGGGCTGAACGTAGGAGTTGGTTAGGCTACCGACCTCGTCCCTCGCTGCCAGCTGGAAATACTGCAAATACAAGAGGAACAACTCCGATATCAGTTGGACGTTAAGAACCTTTGACTGACAAATCAGGTTCAGCTCCTATTTAGTAAAACTTATCTTATTTTACAGACTAAACAAACGCAGAAAAGTAGATCAAAAGACTTTCCGTGACAGATTAACAACCACCGCGCTCTCCTCTCTTCATCGTAGACTGACTCATAAGCAGAAGTAATTATGAATTGTGGTATGAGCAGATGGTAATCTGAGCTATTCAAGGGGTATTTACTGGGTGTAGCCTGTGGCAGTCAGTACCTGCAAGTAAAAACCATGTTTACATTTTCTTAATGTATATTCATAATTCATGTTTTACATATTTATTTGGTTGTACTAATGTTTTTATTCAATGATTTAGAATTAAGTTTCTGCTTAAACTGTAAAATATCAACCCTTCTTGGGCATCATTGCAATTTTTCTTCTTTTTACATATATTTAGATACATGTTGACCAATTAATCGGCACCAGATCCCCAAAATATCAGTCAGACTCTACATTGAATCATTAACACGACATTTGCTTACCTGAATGGCATCTTTGGTATTCTGAAGACATTTGTTTATGGCACCGAGAAGCAGGTTTTTCAGGCCTGTGCACGAGGCCTCCTCGATGCCCTGCAGGACTACAACAAGGACACAAAATAGCAAAGCTTACACCTTTATCCATGATACAAGTGAGACCTTGAAAGAATCTCTTTTACAGTCCAGTACCGTGTGACATGGTCTGCAGCTTGGCACTGGAGCAGTTGGGCAGAGCCTTCCACAGATAGAGTATCTCAATCACAGACAGGATGCAGAGTTCTTTGGTCAGACAGGGACTATTCAGCGTCTCAGCCTGATGAAGCACGTAAGCACATGCATGCACATTGACACACAGTAGTTAAGGAAGAGTTTGCACTACACAATCAGCTGGAAACATACTCACCCTCTTTATGGAGTACAAGTCTATCTGATTATTCTTGCGCCTGAAAAGTCTTTGAACATCCTTGAAAACGGCGATAGCTCCCTCCAGATCGCCCGTGGCTCCTTGGCATACTACGCAACACAGAGCAGGAATCAGAGGAAAGCACTAAATGAAAATAAAGCCCAAGTCAGCTGTTGTTTTATCACCTCCAGTCAAATAAGCGTAGAAGCACTGCGACCAGCGAGACTCAGTCTTCAGCCGCTCAAAGGCCTTGAAGGCTTCTCTGTAGTTCAGCTCGATCATGCTGCACCAACCTAAAACGTGAACCAACAGGAGTTAGGATGCAGGCCAGGGCGGAGGAAGGTGGTTTAAAATCTGAAGGGGGGGGGACAAATAGTACCTATTTCATATAAACACACATGCTGAATCTCCCTCTGGTCAGAAGCCAGATCCAAGGCGTTGCTGAAGGACGTCAAGGCGTCACTGGTCTGGCACTGGAAAGGGAAACTTTGTATTGTGAGTTACAGCGAAGACAACATTGAGTTTTCTCATCTTAGGAGAACGATCAGCAAAGCATCAGATATAAAAAAAGAGGCTGATTCTTAACATGGATTTACCTCAAGGCGTTGGACTCTGCCTTTGAAAAACGTGAAGAGGGAGGAGTTTGGATAGATGGCCTCCCGCTGCTGGAGAATGGACTTGGCCTCTGTTATGCCGGCCTGTGTGTCTGTGCCATCCAGAGCGAAGAAGGGCTGCACTACTGTGTGGTACCACAAGAGGGCCAAGCTGTAAGGGGAAGCACAGACAATGTTCAGAAAACCTCACTGTCTTTACACTGTCTGTTGCTGCAGATCCTCTTTTCAGCCTCTGACAGAAACGGGTGCTTTTAGTTTCCGTCTCTCTAAGGCCCAGTCTCATCTGATAGGCCAGCTCGCCCACCTAGGTATGTTTTCTCTTGATTGGTTGGTGTGTCAGAGGTGTTGCCCAATCAGCAGCGCCATGTAAATATAAACCCCGCCCCATTAAACTACTCACTCACGTACTCACGTAGCTAACGGTGCCTTCATGTCCTTACTTTCACTGGCATACGCGAGCGCCGCCAGGCCCTGGAGGCGGTCGCCCGGGAAACCCAGCAGGTTGACGATCTTAAGTAGGTGCGGCGGCACCATGGAGATACAGAGGTGGAAGAGGCCGTAACCAAAGCTGACCGAACCTTTCAGCCGGTCCAGAGCCTCCGAGCTGATGCCGTCAAGTCTCTGTGAAGGGCTCGGCCCGGGGGAAGACGAGTGGCTCTGCACCGACGGCTCAGAGGAGGACGACGACGGAGACGCTTTGGATTTGTGTTCCGACTCCTTTTTCCTGCTGCCGCCCTCCTGCAGGTGTGTGATGTCACTGTAACATTTGTTGTACATCTTCCAGGCTTTGCGGAGGATCCAGCCTCCTTTAATGTACGCTGTCAGGAGAATGGAAGTCAAGTCAGTGAAACAGCGAATGATATCAATGCTGCTCACCTGCTGGAAAAACAAACATCTTATTTTCATCCCACACCAGTAGACGTGCAGTCACTGCAGTTGGATGCTGTACCTGACAGCTCCTGCTTGATGAAAGACAGCACTGCAAGGTAAACCTGACAGTCTGCAATGATGATCTGCCTCTGGAGTCGGTCCACTGCAGCGCCCCCTGACCTCTGGGAGTCCATCTGCCAACACAAACACCAACGATGTGACGAGCTGACAAGTAAGCCTGGGCATTATGGTCTATTTTAAAATGCTCCTTTTCAGGTTAAATATACTTGGTCTATATACAGTAACTTTACATGAATTAGATTTCCATTTTAAAACTATCTACATTCAATAGATATGATAATAAATAAGTATTATAGTAGGACTATACTTCTATAATGACTTTATATACTTCTATAAAAAGGAGATACATCAGTTTTTGATGTTCAATCAATTTGTTAAAACATATTTTCCATTTGTCATTAGAAACTACAACAGAATAAACTGCAGAAAGTGAAATGGTCTGAGTTTTTTCTGAAGACACTGTATTTAATATGGAGAGGTTACTCACACTTCTCTTCATCTTGTTCTTAATGGTTTCAATGACGCCGGCGTTTTCGCTCTCGCACATTCTCTCTGTAGCTTTGAGGTTCTCGAAAGCTATCTGCATTTTCTCCTCTTCAAACGTCATCATGGCGTTCTACAGAGAGGTGGCCAGAAGATCAACAACTGATTAACATTGATATTCAACAAAAGCCAAATGCTGGAAAGCAAATCTTAATCCTGGGATTAATCCCGAAGACCAGAAAGCAAGAAAACAAAACTGAACTGATCACTTCCCCAACGGTTACAGATTTCAAACAAACTATTTACAGTAGGATCCCAATTTCCTTCTAACATGTTTAAGATCAGCTTGTCACATCTGAAGAGAACACACAGCCATCTACACACGACAAAACCCTTAGAATGGGCAAAAATAAACACTTTAAAACTCCAGCCACAGGGAGACAAGTGTATTTGTCTAGCAATGTACATTAACTACTGACAAAGAACTAGTGATACTGTCAAAGGGTGAGTGACAAGGGATTTAATGACGTGTTAAATGACATTACTTGTTTGTGTTATTATGTGTGAATGAACTTATTATTATATGTTGCTTTAGACAGAATCAGCAGTTAGTCTTGCTTCTGTTTTGAGGCTTTGTTTATTGGCATTGCTCCCAGACAGAAAGGGAAATTCCTTGAACGTCATTAAGTAAAGGAAGTGGTTCTTTAAAAGAGGAATTCATCAGTCATTTGAGTCAGCAGCATGTTGAGGATCCGGCTCCTGCACTCACCAGAAAGCTCACGAAACTGGCCCCGAAACTCATCAGCGGACTGTGCTTCCTGAAAGAGATGATATAGGAGAAGTGATGAGACGACTGACATGTCAGTGACAGATGAGGCGGAGTGACAAGGGATCAAACTCTGGACTGATTGATAGAGAGCACAGAGTCACAGTTGGAGACGCTCCGATACCAGCATTAGAAATTCTTCTGATTCTCCCGACGGGCAACGGGGGGTAGAGAGAAATCTTCCCTCTGAATTACACCACGTCTTTAAAGTATATTAGTTTCACCGAGATAAAGCTGCAACTTTCTTTCTGGTAGTGTAGCGTTACCTTGTACTAGCTAATATGTCAGCAAATTTTTGCAATACTTCACGTTGGAAAGTCCCACAAGTAAAACATTGACGTGCACTAGCCTGTCAAGCCTGATAATAAAAAATGTATGTATTTGTTATTTCAAAAGGTTTAACCTGAGCCAGGCCAGAAAATAAGAATAGCAATCATCTTTTTCATTTCAGGGTTGGTAACATACAGCTATTCAAATATATTGTTTAAGTTGCCATCTTTTAAATGCTCTGGTATCAGGTTTGTACTTGGTAACGACAAATATGCAAAGTCCTGGTTTCTTATGAGGAAGGAAACATGGTATCGGAACATCTCAGGTCACAAACATAAATAGCTTGATTCAGAATGAATGTGGTGATTTCATATGGTACAGATACCCTGAACCTCCTGGGAACTACTGTCCTTCATTCATCATGCGACACACTGTTGAACAGTGCAAGTAGGAAGTTGGTCAACACAGTCAGTTGCATGGCCTCTCTCATTTACTGCCAATGTGGTTTTTTTTTTTACTTCCCTTCATCTATTTTTTTTGTTGCTGATGCAATCACAACAGGATGACACCCAGAGCTTCACTCAATTAGTGAGAGAGGTGACATTTAGGTTTGACCCCGGGGGGGCAGGACAGACACAGGGGCTGCCCTGCTGTGGCCTCAATGTTCAAGGGTGGGAGCCAATAACAGCACAGCATGAGCAATCAGGTGGTCTCTGGATGGTGAGAGTGAGAGACGGGGTTCCCCAAACCTTTATTTCGGTTATGTTTTCACCCCCGGATGGTTGTTGGTTGGTTTGTTACAAAAAATTACTATAAATGACAGCTTTCCTCCAGACATTTGAGAGCTAAATTACAGCCCCACTACTGCAACTTTGGATGAGCTTAAAGGGAAAGTTCAGCCCAAAATGAAAATTCACTCATTATCTATTCACCACTATTCCGCTGAAAGCAATGCGTCAGTTACACCTGACACATTGCTTTCGGCCTAAATGTCCATCAGTAGAAGCTACGGACGCGGCTCCAGAGGAGGATCACCACAGACATTCATGCTAAAAAACATGGTGAAAATGGGTTGTTTGGAGTCGAATTTGACTGTCAGACTTACGGACCCTTGGATGACACCCCACCAGCAGAATGGAGGCAGGCTGTGTCTTTTCTACATTTGAAGAAGTTGTCACCATTTACACAATCGTTTTGGATTTGGCTGCAACGCTGTTTACCCCTGAAACTCCCAAAGTGCTTGGACTCCAACACTTCACCCACCCCCTCCATCCAGTGGTCATAGACAATGAGTGAAAGTTCATTTTTGAGGTGAACTATCCCCATGAGGCAGGTGCAGCCAAATCCGAACAGGAACAGCCTCCATGTGCTGGGAGCTGAGCGAGGATTGACATGTGGAACCTGTGCATCTGGAAGCAAGAGAACTGGCCTGACTGGAAGGACCAGCTGCTCACTGGTGTTCGGGGACATTTACAGTGAAGGGGTCCCTCACGATCCTGCAGGAGACCCACAGGTCACAGCCAGGAAGGGGGGGTGCTCAGGGAGCTCAAACAGGATTCGTGACTGACATGGATGTTGCAAAGTACAGATGGTGCTGCCAGGGGGTTGCACCATCAGATGCACCATGATCATGCTCCGTTCACTGAGATGAGTTAGCACCAGAAGCAAAAACATCTCGATGTCTCAGAAGGACACAAACCCGCAGACAGACAGACGAACCTGTGTTTTCTGAAGAGCTCGTCACTCTCCTTGAAGCCATTGTTGAGCAGCATGTTGATTCCCCGCAGAGCCAGCTCCGCGTCGTCCCCTCGCTCCGGCTTCTCCTTCGACTCGCCCCCCGGGGCAGGGTCCGCAGGGTCCGCCATGGAGGGAGCCGAGCGGGGGGAGCGACGGCGGCCGGAGAGAAGAGTAGGACGGGCGGAAGGAGGGAGGTCCGGTGAGTTCACTTCCAGGCTGGAGGGTCTCAGCCGCTGGAGCCCGGCAGAGAACCCGCGGTTAGAGCCATGTTTCTCACACTAGACAGGGAACAGGTGACATGACAACATGAGGGTGGTAGGTGGGTGTCGGTGGTCCCAGCGGTGGAGTCACTGTTCGATTCCCCGCCGCCCGCCTGCCTCTGTCTGCCCGGTGCGTTACTGCGTTCACACCGGAAGCGTGATGCATTCAAAGAGCCCCCGGAATTATAGCTGTGTGTACGGTGGCCCTCAAGTTCACCACTGGACCAGCAAATCCCTTAACACAACAGCGAGTAACACAACACAGTAACACGTTAAAAAACACAACAACAAATTAAAAAACACAACAGTGAGTAATAAAACACATTAAAACATTAAAAAACAAAGCAAAATATAAGAAAACACAGCAACAGATAAAAAAAAGAAACTCCAACTTCAGCCTCCCTCCACTTTTCTGATTAGATAAAAAGAAATGGCACTGCAGGGGCAATAACCACAGAGATGGGATTATATAAGGGATGAATGAGTTGTAAGTATGAATGTTGTTGCTATTGTTATTCGAGGGGATAATTAGTGGCAACACCTGTTTTTACAACTTTCACTCAGAAGGTCACAACGAGTCAGTGAAGGCAGCACGAGAGTGGGCGTGGTGCCTTTACCTTGTCAGCCAATGAGGTGCGAGGGGAAAGTGTGTGGCAGAGCCTGCTGTGTGTTCTAACAGGTTTCAATCGTGATAGAATAAGAATAATATGTTTCCCTGAGGGGCAGAGAACTGTGTGTTGACAAAGACCTACACCACTTCATCTAAACTCATTCAATTTCAGGCGTTTATAACAAATCCACCTGCTATAACGTAGGCATATAGAGGAAAATAGACATTGTAGGTATTTTTCTAAATCAAATATGCGACCCATTCATGTATACTTCAAGTTATTTTTATCGATATCTTACAATCAGAAGTAAACACACGTCAGAACATAAAAATAATGTTGTTTTGTCAAAAGATCTTTTTACTTATGGCACAAAACAAAGTATTTATAACGAACAGATTACAAAATCCTTTACAAGTCAGTGGTCACAACACAGGAATGCACGTACAATATAACCAATCCTCATGCATATTATTTTTCTCATACCACAAATTTTGGTGTAAATGTACAAGGCAGGTAAATAAACACTTGATGGAGAATTTTATGTGTATAAAAATACATGTTTTAAACAGCAATATGTATGGTGGCACGTATGTCTCACACATGTGCATTAACTGAAAACACAACTACAAAAGCGACAACACAACTACAAAAGACACGCAACGGAAACATTATCTCATCGGAAGTGAGTGACTAGAGTGAGATTTTGTTTGTGTGAACCTGTCAAGCCAGTCACAGACAGCCATTGTTACCCACTTCTGCTGCTTCCGTTTGTGTAACTTTTGTGTTTGTGCTGTGGGTTTTGCGGTTGTGTAGTCTCTTCCGCATTTCTGCCATAACTCTTGTCATTTTGTTGTGGCTGTTTCGTTTGTGATGTAGCTTTTGCATACGTGTTGTATCTTTTGCATACGTGTTGTAGCTTTTGTGGTTTGGTTGTAGCTTTTGCAGTGTGTTGTGTTTTTTTCAGCTGTGTTGTCACTTTCACATTCATGTTTTCCACGAATGTCCTTGTGTGAGACATCTTGCACCGTTAAAAGGGGATAAATGGTCCCAAGCATTGCAGACCAGATTCATGCTACAGTAAAGTAGATTTTCAACATAAAGACAAACGCTCCACAAAATTCAGTACGTGCTGATTTCTGGCGCAACTGACGTAAACAGCAGCACAGAACATTGTCATGCATGCAGAAGGAATGCAAAATGGAAAATGAAATCAGAACAGCATTAATATGGGAACAAACTGTGTGAAGATTGAAGCAGTTCAAATGCAGAATTCTACATATGAATTGTCTCTGAGTTGTGTAAATATGATTTGAAGTAGGGTATAAACGTTTGAGTCATACATAAAAAAAAAACATAGGCGTATCACAATCACAAAAGGCATAATTTGTTGTTTGTTTCTTCAAGTGCTGGGTTGCTCTCTCCGACCCGTCGACCGGAATTTACAGTAGCATTTGATTGTCGACTGAGAATGAATCATAAAACCGTATAAACAAACTGCTGTGAGGATATGAATTAATGATCTGGTGTCACAGAATAAATACAGAAATGTCGAATAAAGCGGCAGCTACTATGAAACTGTCAACTGCTGCTCATATCTCTATTTTACACACACACACTCACGTTCACACTCACTGACACACACTCCTCATAATATGTACATTCTTACATACAAATCACATTCTCTGTCTCGGTAACAGATTGCACATGGTTGACGGTGGATCATGTGGTCCCAAGGTTTGTGTGGTGGTGACACAGTGAGACGCGTGGGCTCAACCTGGACACTCTTTGACGTTGACGGAGCCGAACGCATTGGGGAGCCTCTCGAAAGAGACGGACTCCTCATTGATCCTCATGTCCTGGATGCACCCGACGAAGGAGGACATGAGGGGGAGCGTCTGCTGCGTTGGCGTCTCTGCAGGAGAGCAAGCAGTGAACAGGTGAGGGATTTCAAACTGATACTGATATAAAAACTGGAGATTAACACTGAGATTACACTCACCAGGAACGCCACCCACATACAGGGGTGATTTGGTCTGCGGGACAGTGGAGAACGGGGGTCCAATCTTGTAATTGTCCACTGTGTCCACGTGCAGTTGCACAACATTCTTCCTCTTGATTACTAGAAGATACATGGACAGTGACTTCATGACTTAAGCACCATTTTAAAAAACAGTCTCCTAATGAGTCCTAACAGCAGGATTTGTTCAGTCTGAATGTGAGTGTGTGTGTTTTACCTGAAACTTTATGAAACATTCCATCACATAAAGAAGCTTTGGGCTTGACAGACACCATGAAGTTCCCGTTTCCATTATTAACTTGTACCACCACCTGTGAATGTCAATGGCAGAGCAATTTCCCTTTATTATTATACTATATTATTACTTTTATACTTTAAAATGCAGCTTCAAAATCTGTTTGACTTAAGGAGCGTGTCTGCTCTATGTAACTTTAGTGATCAGCTCCTGTGAGAAGTGTGTAACTGACTATGTGTCAGGCCCATTAATTCAAGAGTCATTCTGAATTGTAGATCAGTTAAAAATACCTTATAATAAGTAATTAAAAACCAGTCTTTATCTTTAAAATTAAGTGAGGAACCTTTTAAAATATGAAGAATTCTAAATAGGGTTTGGTTTTTTGTTTTCGGTGGCAGCTTCTCTAGATCAGGAAGCCAGGGATCATGGGTAATAGCCACTGTTCAGTTGTGTGTCAGTTCAGTAAGTGGCACCACGATTAGAGCTCTGGTCAACAGATTGATCGGCCATGTTTTTCTTTTTATGAAAACCACTCTATCCCTTGGACATAGATCCCATAATTAGTCATGACGTGTGGCTGCAGGGGGCGCTGTTGCTCATTCAAAGATACATCCTTGGTGTAAGAGCAGACACAGAAAGGTGTTTTTAAAATCCACTAACATGGCAGCAACAACTAGAGGTAGTGTAGTAGAGTCTCACCTCTCCTCTGAGAAGGTAGATCGTGAGATAGTGATTCCTCCCGGCTCCACTTTGTGTCCTGGTCAAATCACCAACATGTAGCAGGAGTCCAGTCAGATTTCGTGGACGAATATTAAACAGCAGTTCAAAGTTGGAGCCCACGGAAATGGAGTCATCTGAAAACAGAAAACATCATGGATTGTCATTGTCACAGATTTAATTTAGACTGTAGGTATTAACAGAACTTGGAAATGTGGGAAATTGTTTCAAAAATGTGTTCAAAATGCAGTACAGAATTTGTCTTACTGTGTAGGTGCACGTTACTGTAAAACAAGAAAATCTAAGAAAGATTTCTATCAGTTATTTTTTTCCTAAGAAATTCCTGTAGGGCTTTAACTGTGTCCTTCACACATAATCTTTTATTTCCATAATCTTAAATAACCCATGCATCCTTTAAATTAACAATTCCTTAACCTTAATCACCTCTTAAAGCTTTGTTTTTAATTCTTAATAGTTTGTGTGTCATGTCTAGAGAGACACAAATTGTGGGGATGCGTATTATTGATCCTGATGCAGAATATATTAGAAATCATTATGATCAATAGAAATGCTTCTGTGCGCAACACAATCAGAGTGTTGTCGATCTGATTGTGACTGTGGTGAGTACTCACTAATTACAACGTGTGCTCCATTCCCTGAGAAATAGGCCCCTCTCTGTGTGGGTCCCTTGAAGCAGGGGCCAGCACCCAGGTTTGTGGCTGGTTTGGACATGAGCACTCCGTTCATTTTAAAACTACGGATGCAGCCAGACACACTCTGCTTCGGAAGGAACTTCAACTGGAAAAGTAAAAACAAATACATTGATAATCTGTCAATCAAGTTGTGTTTCTGGGATTGTATGAATTTACCTGTGTTTGTATGTGTGTGTTTGTGTGTGTGTGTGTGTGTGTGTGTGTGTGTGTGTGTGTGGTTGTGTTTGTGTGTGTGTGTGTGTGTGTGTGTGTGTGTGTGTGTGTGTGTGTGTGTGTGTGTATGTGTATGTGTGTGATGTTTTTTATACCTGAAGCTGTTTGTGAAGGGACTCTGGGACACTGCCCAGGTACAAGTGATACACAAACTGCTGCATGGACGTCAGCTCAGTGTTTGTCAGCTGACCATCCTGAGCTCTGATCCCATTCACAACCAATCGGAATTTCTTCTTCTCCAAACTGAACTGAATCTACAAACAACATGATCAAACATAAAGAATAATGAAGTATGTAGTTTCCTTCCTTCATGTGGGTTTAATGGATCCATGCAATTAGTTCTGAAATTGTAATGAGTTTTGTTCTTTGTTGAAATACAAAGTGATCACGTCCACTGACCGAGTGCCATTTTCCATCATCATAATTCTCCCTGTTGAAGATCTTCTTCTCTGTGCCTGCAGACAGTCTGATCCTGCCCTTGGACATGTAGAGAGCAAGATGAGAGCGCCCTCCTTTGGTAGCAGCAAAGAACAGCAGACCTTCAGAAGATTCGGTCCTGACATCCAGAGAGAAGTGAGCTCTGGGGATGAAGATAAGAGAAGCATCATCATTATCAGTGTGTGTGCATGTGTGTGTGTCCACTTGATGTGTCATGTGTGTCGGCTGCTCTCTGACCTGGACAGCTGCACCGGCAGTGGAAGATTGTAGCTCAGGCTACTCACAGGGCCTCCCATGCGATAAGCATGTGGAACCTGGGCTGGCAGTGCACACGCTGATCCACTGTCATTAATGGGCTGCATTACACCATCCTGAATCACCTAACACAAAACACACAAGGTGCAGGGTTGGTGCATAAATCTCTGCTACCTCACAGCTTATTGATGATCTCCGTCGGATAATAAAAAGTCAGGGAAAACTCTGCAAATAAAGGACATTAGAACCTCAATTATTTCCAGTATTAATGACGTCTATGAAAGGATGTTAGGTTTCAGCCAATTATTTTCTATATCAAACTCCTTAGATTCATTTCTGGGGTTTAGAACATCAAATTATTTTTTTCTAGATGTCCACCTAAATACTAACACTAGGATCACTAATTCAAATCGCTTTTTGTCAGAAATATAATTGATGTACTGTAAGAAAACAAGCTACCATTCACATTTGCTAAGTTTAAAAATAGTGTTTTTTTTCAAAAAGATGTTTGCTGAAAAGTTCACCTCATAAACTTAAGTGATCAAAATGACTGCAGAAAAATGGCTTCATGAATTGACTGCTGCTGTCGTGCAGATCAGAAAGACACTAGATGTCTCAAACTCCCAGAAATTTAAAAAATAAAACCCTGTGGTTGTATATTCAACATTTGTTTATAGAACTGATGACAGGTTTCTCAGTTTGATGTATAGACATCAGTTGATTTTTATCTGTTTGTGGAGTAAGCATTAACCCCATAAACTTGTGTGGGCTTTTTAACTGTTGGTTAACAATGACCAGGAGAATAGTTCCTTAAATGATTTGTTTGGTGTCAACATCGTGATAAAAGAGATGAACTTTTAAAACTCTAAAAAGAATTTGAGATTTCTTTTTCTGAAATGGCTCATGAGTGTGATATATCATGTGTTGATATAATAAAGAAACATCATTAATAGTTGACATATCGTTTTTTTTCTTCACATGCTTCACCTGCTGGGGATCTACACGTCTGGACCATAGTGAACCAGTGTAGTGCACTTCTCTGGACTCATGCAACACTTGAAAATCTATTATTTAATGTAAATAATTTAATGTGAGTCAGAGGTTAATGGAGAACAGACTGTATTTGTGACATGAACTCCTTAAATCAGATGAGCAGAATCAAGTGACAGAGTTTAGTAAATGATGGTGCACATGCAAGATCAACAATGTTTTTTTAAAAATACACTGATACTTCTGAAAAGATACGATGAGAGTATCTATATATTTAAGATCTAGAAGAACTCCCATTTTTCACTGCGAGGACTAAATTAGTTGCATTTCATCTCAGGAAATTCTTTCATTTCCTATTAATGTTACATCAATACCAATATTTCTCATTCTTAATGCCTGGACCCCATTTAAATTCAATATCTAGTCATTTAACTTCGGTCGTTAAAATCAAGACTTTATTTGTATTGTTACACTATTTCATGAGGCTATTCTGACCCAACTGCAACTCAAAAAGGAAGATTGAGTTTGAACACAAATCTGAGGTCTATCTGTGTTCTAAAACGTAGAATAACTAATATTGATGTCCATATGAATCTTTTGATTGATATTAATTGTCTTAAAGGTTAAAGTTACTGCTTCTACCATATGATAATGATGATAATCAGGCGTGTTTGTTGTTGACTGTGATGCTTTAGCGCTGAGATGAGTGGTGAGTTAGAGGGAACGTGCTTGTGATTGACTGTTAGAAAGTGGCTCATGGAAGAAAGAGAAGAGACGTGAAATGATTTCAAGCTTGTTATTCACAAGTATTTGTCGTTATTGGATTTTTAAATAGAAGACACAAAGGTTACAATACAATTTATAATTCTTATGATGATTACTGGAACATTCATGCAAGTTGCTGTTTTTTTATTCAAGTACACTGCAAATGAATGAGCTTGTGCAAAAGCAAATGAACATCGTTGTGCAAACGGCCATTTTTCCGTGTCAGTGTTAGATTCTTGTCAGCGTCATCGGCTCTTTAGGGCTCCTCCTTCTTCATCTCTGGAAACAAGGCAGCAAAATATAATTTAAAAAATGTCAACAACACACCAACACTGAATTTTACAATTCAAGTGTACGAAAGTTTAAAAAGGATAAAATGAAAGCTGGGTGTGACTTACAGCTAGAATCAATCATCATCAAGTCAATATGTTCATAATGTACATATTAGTTTTCTGGGTCATATCTACAAATAAAGTGCCCCAGTAAAGCTGCAATTTAGACAAAGGTTCCTGGGAACAAAAGTTCCTGCAGAGCGTTATTCTTCTTCTTTTCCACCGAAGGTCTAAAGACCAGGGCGGAGTTGGCAAAATACCCGGACATGAGAACAACCGACAGCTACAACAAGCTGTTCCACTCCAGTCCACTAGATGGTGGTAAAGCAAAGGACTGTAGAGCAATCATGACTGACTAACAATAAATATGGAGGAGATTCAAACCTGCTGCTGTTGATTGGAAAATGACAACCAGTTAAATTGCGTTTAATACACAAGAAAATAGTACTCGACCAATCAGGCATCTCCAGCACGGCAAGCCCCACCCCAAATGTTTCTGTACCTTTGTCAGTGGTGGATCAAGGATTTCTCTAAGTCATGGGCCAATCATAAGTTCTTATTGTTATTATTGTTAGTAAGTGACTAGATTGTTTTAAGAACTCTGACATGACAGAGGCACTTCAGAGGCCAAGCATCCCTGACCTTTGTTAAGTATTACCATCTTGAGTTCCTGTAAAGGTTCATAGTTTCTGAGGAAAGTTCCTGCAGTGGAAATGCAGCTTTATTCAACAATAACAAATTAATAGAATAAACAGAGGACTACAATGGATCACACAAAGTGGGAGCTTGTAACTCACCTTCTTAGAATTGCTGTCCAGCATCATTTGAGCGGGGGTGTCAGAGGTACAAACATCAATCAGGACGTCTCCGGAAGCGTCAAAGGGGCTAAAGTCCTCGGCCTTGTACAGGTTCGCTGGCCTGCAAACAGGAAAGAAAAATAAACAATAAAACGATAATAACAGTTGGGCAGGACCAACATTTTAAAATCAAGCCCGGTGAGGAAAAGATTACCGTCTTGTGTAGAGGTTGGAGATGCAGCCTTTGAACCGTTTATTTCCCAGGATTAGGGAGCCATCTGTGTTAGGAATGGAAGTGCTGCTGCCGGTCTGCGTCAAACCCTTATCGTCATCGTCAATTATCAGCTCCATCCTGTTTGGAAAAATCATGTAAATTCACTTTTTATTGCATTTAATGTGACCAAAGTTTGATCTAATCCTCAGGTATCACAGTCCATATACTTGTTTCTTTTCATCAGTATACGTATGCCTGAGCGTCGACTGTGACATTAATATATCATTATTAATGTTTATATGTATATTCACTGCCTTGGTCATACCTTCCAGCTCTTCTCGTCACAGTCAGGTAATGCCACTGGCCATCGTGGTACTGTCCGTTCGATTTCCGCATCTCATTGTTGAAACTGAGAATGACGTAGCCATCGACGAGTGCAAGTGTAATCCCATTAGGCTAGAGAGTAGAAAAAAAACAAGTTTTAAAAAGCTGAGATCTACGTGTGGTCTCTCACAGATACAAACCCATCCATTATCTACACCGCTTCGTCTTTAATGGCTGTATCTGTTTGGTGAGCACAGCACCAAAATAACCAGACAAACAACCATTCACACCTAGGATCAATTTAGAGTCTAACTTAACCACAATCTTTTTAGTGCAAAAGTGGGAGTGCAAACTCCACACAAAAGGAAGTGGGATTCAAACCAGCAACCTTGTTGCTGTGGGGAGATACAAAAATTAGATTTTAAAACACACGCAAAGACTTACCAGCTTTTTGTCTTGTAGAATGAGACCCTGATTCTCCATGCTCTTGAATCCCAGGGAGACGGTGAAATCTTTGTCCAGGGTAAAGCCTGGGAGGTCAGCGGACAGGAGGCTCCCCTTGCTGAACTCTGCCTTACGAGACATCTAGATGGAAACATGAACATTATGCATCAGTTAATTAACGTCACTGTGGTTCACGCTCTGATGTGAGTGTACAAACAAAGTAGGGATATAAAATTGTGATTTCCTACCAGGGAATCCTTGGGGCATCCTTTGCTGACGCCAACTTGCTCATATATAGGTGTATGTTCTTTTTGTAGCTTCAGATTCTTCATACATCCTTTGAATGGTTGAAAGGTGATTTTGTGTCTGTGAAGAAGAAACAGAAAATCAAGTTATTTCTGCACAGTGAGGAAACGCTGATGGCACAAAATGACTAAGAGGGAAAACCACATACTTTTCTCTCAGGTCTTGCACCAAACCGCCGATATAGTACTCTTTATATTGGCTGTGGTTGATATCAGCTTTGGCCTTAGCCACTTCTACATTGTTGGCACGGACTGAAAATTCTCCTCTGTTTGAGCTAATGATGAGGATGTCCACCCAATCGTTATTCTGTAGAAACGAAAGAAAAGCAAGATGCGGTTCAATAATTTACTCTTATTTATCTGTGTCATTTGAGCGATCATAAAAAAGTTTCTTACCGGGAATAATCTTGCATTGCTTTTTACTGGTTCTTGTAGCAAGTTGCTATTTATACAAATGAAGCCCTTCTCCAAAGTTACGGTGAAGTATTTGTCCTGTGTGGAAGAGAAAACAAATGATAGCTTTAATTCAAATTCAAAAGCTTAAAGACATTAGATTTAAACAGTATCCATACAAATAATAGCTTACCTCGCTTCCGATATAAAAGAGGAGACCGTTTTCTGACCGCGCGAAGACCGACATATCGATGAGGATGACAGGGGTCTGCTTAGCTAGGATCATTTTGCCGTATCCAGTGCCTTCAAAGAAATTGATATCGATCTGTGGTGCATACCTAGACAGAGTGGAGGATCAGAGGAAAAGTTTTCTTTAAATCTGGTTATTTTGATTTGGTAAATACAGAGAAAGCAGCCAATTCACTGACAGATTTTGACAGAGGCCTGAAATGTCACTGGGACATTATCAGGTGAATCTTGAGCTGAGGGTGCACAGAGCTGTTCTGAGTTGCATGCAGGGCCGGGTCTAGGCAGGGGCAAGAGGGGGCCTGGCCCCCTCAAATAAATGTTGTGCCCCCTCAAACTAAATCCCAATTTATAATAATAATAATATAATAAAGCACAATGCCCCCTCAAGATTTGTGGCTGCCCCCTCATACATGCCTGTCTAGACCCGGCCCTGGTTGCATGTACACAATTGTATATGTGTGCAATGGAATGTAGTCACATACATGTAATGTGCATGTATCTGTGGCTCTGGGAATTTGTGTGTATGTATCTACTCGCACAATGCATCTAATGTGCTTATTCATACGGCCTCTATATTCATTCAACATATCTGTATAATGCATAAATTGTAAAAAAAAAAATGCAAATTATGTCAGGAAGTACCTCCTGCACGGAATCGTCGGGTTTATATTCTCCGCATTTTGGAAGTTGTAGAGACTGATGGCTTTGTCGTTGAAGGAGGAGAACTCGATACAGCCTTTGTACATGGGGTGTTTCAGAGAAGGTGGCGGCTGAGGAGAGGCCAAACAGAGAAGGGTATTCATAAATCTCACGCTAGTTAAACTTTTTTCATCATCTAGGCTGTTGCTATCTTACTGTTGCTTACAGTGAAGTTGGCAGGGTGGCCTCCAACGTAGAAAACAACATCACTGGGGCTGAGGTCCAGCAGGTTCTTGCTCTCCTCTCCTTGTTTGCTGACTCGTATCGGCACTTTGGCAGCAGTGGACGTGATGTCTTTGGTGAGGACGATCTGTGCATCTTGGTAAATCCTGAATCGTGAGTATAAAGTTAGGTTAAACACAGTCAGGATAAGAGTGATAGCATATGTGTACATGCATCGTCTTCTACACAGAACTACATTGTTAGTTCACCTGTGTAGATCCACTTTATCAAACGTCGCCGGGTCGGGATTAGACTTGGAGATATAGCCCGACGTCATCTCATACTCGACCCCGTTGAGCTTGTACACACCGTACAGCACGTTCTTCCTCAGAACCATACCTATGTAGTTCTTCGAAGACTGAAAAACAGAGTTTGGTTCATGCATTATGAACAAATAAAAAACTAAATCCTCATATTGACTTGCTGTTTTGTGATTCACTTACATCTCTGTTGCCGAGATACAACACAAACATGTTTTCTTCTGCCGTCTGTCTGCGTCGGCGCCGTCCGTCTCCTCTGCCTTTGGGCCTCTGCAGCGACAGAGACAACGAGGTGTAGGCTTTCAGATCCTCCAGATTGGAAGGAGGACGCAGCTCCACGTGGCCGTTGCCGTCGAAATTCATCGGGATTGAAATCTGAAGAGAGGATGTAGAGAATCAGAGCCAACAGAGCGAGATACCACACAGGGGTACTGGTTGGTTAAATGTAGGGTTGGAGGTGTAAACCAGACGTGGCCAGATGTTGAACCTCACCTTGTTGGCTGCGTCCCGCGCCTGTTCGATGAGGTCTTTGATCATCTTGATGTTCAAAGATATGTTGCCAATGGATGAGAGGTCTGTCGTCAGGTTCTCCACCTCTGAGATCTTATTGGTCAGAGTTGGGATGGTGTTCAATAAGTCCTTCACTGCAAGAGTCAGAAAAATGCAATGGGTTTAAAAAGCCATACTTTTAAGTCTACATGTGTATTATGTAAAAACGTTATTCAAATTCTCACCCGATTTGTCAACATTGTCCAAAATATTGCCGAGGTTAGAGTCCACAGGAGTGACTTTGATCTTGTCAATTTCCTTTTGGATGGCCGCAAGTTTGTCCATAGTGTCGCTCGTCTTATCGTTCGCTGAAGCTACCTTCTTCTTGGCTTCGTCAATCATAATACCGATGTCATCTGATGGAAAAAACAAAAAGAGGAATAATGAATTCTGGCAACAGATTCATTTGAGCGCTCATCATGTGATGCCTTTACTTGCGCTACCTCTCTTGATGTCATTTAATTGGTCCGCGGCATCGAGCAGGTCTGTCTTGAGAGTTTCCTTCTTCTTGTCAGCGTCCTTCAGACGTTTCTTCAGGTCAGTGAGGTCGTTGGTCGCTTCTGTTTGAGAAAAAACTGAAATCAGTGACTGAGCTTTGGGGGGGGGGGGGGTGACATTTAAAAGTAAAAAGATCAAATATGGAACAGTTTAAAAAAAGAGAGCCTACCCTGAAGGTTTTTCTCTGCCTCACGAGCATCCTGCACCAGGTCCTCACTAGACTCTTTCAGTTCTTTTGCTTTTTTAGCGAGGTTGTCGCTCTTCACGTTCTAAATTAAGAAAGCAAATTATAATAAGTGTTCTGTCAAAAGCTTAATGATATTTTATATAATGCCAAAAAGAAGTTAGTGTGGCTTACCTTCAAGGCTTTGTCCGCTGCATTTTTGGCCTCTTTAGCTGCGGCCTCAGCAGCGTTAATGGCGTCTGTTAAGTTCTTGTAGGCATCAATGGCGTTTTTTGCGTCCTGCACCTCAGGCCGTCCACTTGCATTCTTCACAGAACTATCACACAGTAACAAGGGAAGAAAATAAACCACAGACACACGGAGAATACAACCACCACAAATCTCATGCAGTGATGTTAATGCTCGAATAGTACTGAAACCAGGAGGGAAATCAAAGGACAAGCAACAGACAGTTAATGTGTCTTTGTTACTTGCACAATAAACCTACTCCTGAAGCTCCTTTGCCATCTTGAGGAGGTTCTTGGCATGTTCCTCCGCAGCCACCACAAGGTCCTCCTGGGCTGCTGCTTTGGAAATATCGTTCACCTTCTTGGTCAGATCGGTCTTGGCACCGTCCAGCTGTGCAGCCAGCTTTTCGTACTCCTGATGTGAAGAAGGCGGGGATGGGTGCAAGTTATTCATAACAGCAGAAAAATTCAGTTAACTGCACTACAGAGAACAGTGAAGAAAACAGCGATCGTTATCTGAGAGGACGGCGTGTTAGGACCTGAGAGCCCGCTGGTGTGGGATTGGAGATGAGGCAATTCATTGTAACAAAGCAGGCAAGTGTTTACCGTTTTACTGTCGGTGAGCGTTTTCACCAAATCCACAGATTTCTGGAGCTCATCCTCTGCCAGGGCCATTTGCTCCTCAACCGTCTTCCGCGCCTTTTTTAGGACTTCAATACGTTTCTGTAGGAAGCATATGAATACATTTCATTATGACTATGTAATTCTTAGTATACTATGTGCAAATTTATATTTTATCATTTAGATGTATAATAAAGACTATTCTACAATGCCATATTAGGGAAATGTGTAAGAAGATAACCCCCGTAGTTTCAAAGTTCTACTATCACAAAAAAAGTTGGATTCGACAGAAACTTGTTATATTACGAGAATAAGCCAGAATATTATTTTTTTAGAAATATACTCTAGTCAAGAAAATAAAAAAATGTATTCTTGTAAAAATAAAACTTTATTCTCACAATCGTTTCAATCATTATGCTATATTTATTTAAATGATGTTGTAGAAATCATCATGATTATTGGTTATATATTTAAAACCTCCGGGAAGTAATACGTATGATGTTGTCGTATAATATGACTTTTATACAAACTATTAACCAAGAAACACACATATTCCTTATAACTGATTAACTACTCGACTTGTGAGTTACCTGCAGCTCCGCCAGGGCCTTAGCACTGAGTCCATTCTCAGCATTTGCTTTTTTCACCAGGTCCGTGGCCTCCTTCAGAGCTTTGTCCAGGTCCTTGAGCTTCAATTCGTAATCTCCCAGTCGGCCGCGGAGTTTCTTTGCCGCCGCCTCGTTCTTGTCACACTGCTTACTTACATCCGTCTTGATGTGTTCAAGCACTGGAGAAGAGAAGAGAAGAAAATAGAGTCTTCAAGAGACTATATTTTGGTTTTGAGAGAGTTTACAGAACTTTCTCCAGAGTCGTACACTTCTCTGCCTCGTCCAGCTCTTTCTCGGCAGCTGTTTTCTGAGGTTCGAAGTTCCTGTCCTGCATCTCCTTCACCATGCGCTGGGCATCTTCAAGACTTTTACTCAGGCTTTCATTGGGCGTCGTGTCGCCGCTGGTGCCCGACTCTTTCAGCTGATCGAGCAGAGCTTTAAACACAAAGAAATTTGCAAATTATTAACATGTAAAACTTTTAGAGACAACAGGACGATAACAAGAGGTGTTGTGCTGCCACTGAATTTAAGTTTCCCTTCACCTTGGATTTTCTTGAGCATGCTTTTAATCTCTAAATCCAGTAACTTCGCCCTCTTGTGGGTTTTCTCAACGTCTGCCACTGCTTTGTCGGCATCAACCGACTTTTTATCTGCCTGAACACAAACACGTAGACAAAATACACATTAACACACAAGTCCCCTCACTTGTTGAATGGTGATCCTATGAGTATTGGCTCCGACACTCTACCTTTCCTTTAAGGCTGCTGATGTCGTCTACCAGGGTGCTTGTGTCCTCCTCCAGCTGGCTGATCCGGGACTTTTGGGCGCTGATGGCAGAGTTGAATTTTTTGACAAGAATCTGTAAAAAAGCAGCAGAGATGTAACAACAGCTTTATAACAGCAGAACTCCATATGTGGTAGTAGGTGCATTGAGAATTATTCATGAGACTTGCACATGAATATAAAAGTAGAAAGAATGCACAGTCGAATGAAGTGGATCCAACACATAGATTTTGAGGGGACGAGACTCGACAAGTTGCTGCGACAGACACTGGCATCCAGTGGTGCAGTCTCAAACTCGTGTCGACACACGGGATGTGCTGCTTATCAGCGGGGATTTTGTGTGTTTGAACAATCACACCCATCCTGTGCCGTACCATTTGCAAGTGAGTGTGTGCATGTGTAGGAAATGGTCGCGTGCAAAGTACAAAGATCTCAGTGCCCATGGCCGTGGATCTGATGTTTGTATTTGCCATTTTCTGAATGCGATCAAGTCTCTGAGGTGATCAGCCCTTTCTGTGGCTGACACAGCGAGTGAGCATGGTTTCAGGAGACGTGTGTTACCTTGGTGTCGGACACGGCCTTCTCCAGGTTCTTCAGCTGGTCCTTAGAGGAGGCGCTGATGCTGGCGTTGTCCAACTTGGCTTTGATACGTCCCAGCTCATCGTCCAGCTTCTCCAGGTCGTGTAGTAATGTCTGGGCACAGCTGTCACACTCTGAAACACAAGAGACGATTTGACTCACAGAGAAATACATTTTCCGTAAAATGCATGTCGCAGAATCAGCTAAAACAGTTCTCAAAGTACCTTGGCATTTATCATCTGTGTCTGTGTCTCCAGGCTCCAGAGTGTTCTTGCAAACTGAGGAGAGGAAAAAAATTCTCATATTAGACTAACCAAAATGTGGGAAACTCTAATTGTGAATTCATACATGGCTGTCTGTGATCTAACCTCCAGTCCGGGGATCACAGATGTTCCCGTTGCCTTTGCAGTTACAGGGTTTGCAACGTCCTCCTGGTGTCAGTGGATTACCATAGTAACCAGGAGCACATCTTCAGATGAAAAGGAATAAGTCAGAATAAGAGGCAGAACAGCTGAGAATGAGATGACAGTATTTCCATTACTCGTCCGTGCAGACTCTCACCTCTCACACTTCTCTCCAGTGTAGCCTGATCTGCAAATGCAGGTGAAGTCTCCGAAAAACTCTCTGCAGCCTACAGCGAAACTGTGGAGTGACAGCGAAAATTACAATTTAATCCATTTTCCCGTTTGATTATTACACAGCTATTTTAAGGAGTGTAGCACTTGTTCCCTCCCACCTGCTTGTGGCGGAGCTGAACGGGCACGGGCACACTTTGCATGTCCTGTGACCCGCGTAGTAGTGACCCTCTTTGCAGCGTTCACATCCGTCCCCGGCTGTGTTGTTCTGACAATTCTGAAAATGATTCAATGTGTTAATTAAAGCCACTGGCGAATGAGCTAAGGATGTCAACAAGCTAAATTAATACATTAAGACACTGTATTAAAAAAAAATTGTGCACTCATGCTAGACCTTTGCACACATACTGTACTTTATATCGATTTTACACATGGGGGCAAAGAGAAGGTTCATTTTCAAACAGTGTGTTTGATGCCCTCCCCTCAGCCGCTGCTGTGAGGGCGTGGATCCATGCGTGCATTGCACACACAGGCCCGGTCTTGAGCATCTTGCAAAAGAACACAACGGAGATGGTGGAGATTTGGAATTGCGTAAAGGATCATCCTTCCAACAAGCAGGATAATTAGCGAGTCAGGCTCCATGACAGGAAATCAAGGGACCATATTAAATAATGCCTCTGATATGGTGATACAAGATGTGCCCACAGTTGTACCTTAAAGGTAATAGGATCAAAAGTTACCTGTTTCTAATAGAACCGCTACATAATGGAACATCTCAGACCCTAAAAACCTTTAAATGAATGCTTAGACCAATTTGTATTTACTTGATCTCAATTCGAGTGCAGTTTGAGACCTTGATTTTATCTGTTACTGTGCCATATTTTAAGTCTTAATTATTTATGATACTTGTTTTATTGCTTTTTCTATTTATTCTCTGTTTTTCAGATGTATTTTTACATTCTTTAATCTTTGTTTAAAGCCTGTTCAGCACTTGGGCAGTTGTTTTAAACGTGCTATATAAATAAACTTTGGCATGATTTACACTGGAGTCGGCTTAACTAAAATAATCCCTCTTGGTGGTAGGTATGTGTGGTTGTCTCCTCTGTTAACCTGAGTCATTAATGAGAGTTTATCACTTACCAGGCACTTCCCTGTGGAATCCTGACACTCGTCAGCCAGACCGTTGCACTCGCAGGGCACACAGCGGCCCAGGAAAGACCCACTGTTGTTTCTGTAGAAACCAGGAGCACATTTCTGAAAAGAAAAAGAAAAATATAAAAACATGGTTTACCAAAATTACAGTTTATACACAGAATAACCCATAAACCCTGATATACCACTGTATATTTGTCTCAACAATTATGATACCTGGGGTTGATAATACAGTTATCGCACTATATATACGTAATGAAGTCGTGATTTTTTGAAAATATTTTAAAGATGAATTAACCAGACAGGAGCAAACGATTCTGCTTAATATAATTAATTCAATACCTCAAAACTTGTGTTGTTTATCATGATGTGAAAATTCTATAACAGTAAGAACAGGCCTGCTCATCAATCTGCAACATTGCCTCTAAATAATTGTGTGAGTGCTAACATTAATATTTAACACTGAAGAGCAAAAGCTCGGACTTTGCCTTCAGAGATAACGGCCACCGTCAAACCACACCTGAGACATAAAGAGCTGTAAAAAAAACAACAAGATCAGATCTCTGTGTGTTTTTTACCTGAATCTGAATACTAGCATCGTCATTAATAGAGGGAAACTGAACGGACTGTCCTCTGTCATGTCCTGAGGGCTGGCGTCCCCCTTGGTCAGTTAGGAATGGAAACTCTGTCCACTGAGCCCATCGGCCGTGATGCCTGGCAAAGCGAGTTCTCTCTCCCCTGCTGTAGGGCCTGTGGCTGCCGCAGCACAGTCCGATCAAAGTCCAACATATCAGGGTCCGCAGCAGGACCCCCGCACGCCGCTGTCTATCCATACACGAATCTGACATTCCAGGCGTTAAGTCTGTGTGAAATAAAGCTCCACTCTGCCCTGCCTCAGCCTCTTAAACACACAGACACTCACACACACACACGTAGAGAGTGTGGACACGCCCCATCTCTCACCTGAGTCACACTTGCAGATCACTATGAGTGTATGCAGGCACACAAGCACACACATGCATGGGTTTACATGCTTTCTCATCGTCTCCCTCTCCTTTTCATTCTTTCGTATACACTTGAAAAAAAAACTGTATTGAAACAGTTAGATGTGCACAAACACACGCAACTGACAACACACAGGAAATCCACTATTATCATTTTTAAATAGAGAACAGGAAAATTACAGTTGGGCAAATACTACAGGTTGATAAAAGATAAATCCTCAACACTGTATACGCTTTACTCTTTATGTAAACATGTATGTGTGGTCCAGGTAGTACTAATGCTGTGGGGACCTAAATCTGTTAACACGGTCACATTACAGGGACATTCATTTTAAGATGAAGACATGTTTATGGTAAGGTTATGGTTAGGTTTAGCTTAAGTTAAGGTTAGGTTAAGGTAAGTGTTAGGCAAGAGGTAACTAGTATTAGAAGGTTAGATTGAGTCCCCAGGAAATCAATGTGCGTCAATATAATGACCTCTGGAGTCATGGAGACACAACTCTCTGTGTGTGTATGCGTGTGTGTCTGTGTGTGTGTGTGTGTGTGTGGTAAGCATATGTGACTGAGAGGAAAAGTCAGACATCCTCAGACACCTCAGACAAACTCACACCTGAATCACGCTGCTCAAACACACAAGAGACAGAACATGGGTGTGTCAGGCCGACAAAGTTTTATGAGCAACACAGTGTTGCCAACTGCCTCACCCCATGTGTTAGGGTGAGGTTCTTGTCATATAACCTCGGGGCACGCATAATAGACCTTCCTTCAAACAGCCCGGAACGGCTCACCGACACTCATATTGGAAACCACAGTGGCACTCCCATAATATAAAATAATAACAATATTACTTTTTCTCTCCGCTAATGAATGTTCTGTCAAATGTTTAATTAAAAGTCTTATTTTGGTTCTGTGAGCCAAACCGTGAACACAATTCTGATTGGAGAAGCACAAACACATTTGGTCCAGTCAGCACTATTCCCAGGAGAAAAATAATTCAGGCAAATCTTTTTCCTTGGCAACTACATCCTGCTTGTTTGTACAACGTTCCTGTGAGCTGCAGCCACGCCGGTGATTATATCGGTACAATCACTAATATTATGTCTGCGTGATTGTGCATCATATCCCAGCCCGGGGCTACGCAGTTTGGGCTGCACAGCTCATCGGCCGGTATTTTCCAGTACATTCCTCCTCATCAGAAAAACTCTTCCACTAGGTGAAGGGTGTGGTGCTCGGTTCAGGCGTGTCAGGACAATCAAAAAGTATGAGGATGGGGTCCGACTCCTCAATCGTTGCTCCACCCTGTTTCTCTTTGTGTTTGTCAGACCTGACAAAATGATCCGTATTGCTTCTGGTAATACATTTTCCACTTTTTCCATCAGACTCAACCACACATGCCATCTATAGACTTGATCAGCATACCCTCTCAGGTTTTGTTTCCAAATTTTGGATGTTGCCTTAAAATCATAAAATCCTCTTACAATTATTTAGACGCCTTAAAAGGTGCAGTTTGTAGAATTTAGTGACAAAGTGGTGAAGTTAAATGTGGCAGTTGAAAACTCCTCACCTCTTCTTCTCCTTACAAACATGAAAGAGAACATGTGGTAACCTTTAGTTTTCCTAAAAACTCAAAGGATGTTTAGTTTGTCCAGTCTGGGCTACTGTAGGAAACCCCCATTAAAGTCTCCCATTTTAGGGTAAATAAAACAACAATTTGTATAGTTAAGATGAAACACACTCACTAGGATCATTACATTTCTGTCAATAGATCCCTTTCACCTTAATCTTACCCACTGGACCTTTAAATTGTATTTAATAAACTGCCTTTTTAGTGTCTCACCTCACAGGAGTCTCCGGTGTACTGGGGCGGACAGGAACAATACTCCACATTGTTTCCAGGACTCCCCGTCCCTGTGTTGGTGGCCTCCTCAAAGCCCACCTCCCCCAGACTCAGACGCTGGCTCTGGGTGAAGTACAAGGCTCGGATCCTCAGGTCCGCCAGACGGGCTAGGACCATCATGAGTTCCTCTCTGGACACGGGCTTGTTGGTGATAGCGTGACGCCAATTTCCCTGCAGGCGATGGATTTGTTACGTGAGAACTAGAAATCTGAAGGTGGAGACTCTTCTTAAACATTAGTCTTTGTCAGATTTGATATGTTGCAGAAGTAACTTATTTGTTTGTTTGTCCAACACATTATTGCAGAACAACGTATTCAATTATGGTTATCTAGTTCTTTGCTGCCAAAGCTTATATTTAATGTGTTTGAATTATTCTTTACCTCCACCAGATGGACTCTGCCCTGATAAAGCCTGTCTGCAAGTTGGACTTGAGGAGCCATGTGGATCAGGGTCATATCCCGTCCCTATAGGGAGAAACAGTGACTTGGATTAATAAACTGACAAAAAAAGAAGAAAGGATGTGAAGATATGGTGAGAATATACACACAGTCAGCATGACATCAGGTCGTCTCTCCTTCAGAGTCATCCCCTCGCTGGGGATCCCGAAGGATTTGGACTGGTAGGTGAGGAAACCACCGTAAGATGTAACCTTAGAGAAAAGGAGAAATCCTTTAACTGTAAAAAACTGCAGAAACAAATAAAATACAAGAAATAGGTTAAAGGAAAATGATTTATCTATACATTCCTTGTTTTATTTATCAACTAGGATAGTAAGAACCATCATTTTTTATCACTTATAAAACATTTGACTAGTTAATGTAGTAAGTCAGGGATGTTGCAGCAGTGCAAAAGAAATATGTTTAACTCTGAACCCAGTTATTCAGAAGTGAAAACACATTGGAGATGTGAAGCACATTAAACAACACTGGTGACGTACCCTAAAGAAGCTAAAAACCAAACACTAATATTAATATAAACTTCTAGCTGAGTCGTTTAAACCAGAGTTAGTGTATCCTCAGATCTCAAATATTTGTTGTGAAAAAAGTCATGGACAAAGGTCTGAACATTTTTTAATATATTGACTTTAACTTCACCTTTCTATCTATCTATCTCTATAATATCTTTTAATCCCTCACTCTGGAGATACCACACGGCATCTATTCACATATGTAATCATTAATAAACAGCTATAAACAGCAGATCTTGTTGCCTGGATATTCTTTTCCTCCATTGACTCACTCTGTCTCCCAGGTAGGACTGTGGTGCCACCCAGTGTAGAGTCTGCACTGTAGGAGGAAGCTCCTGGACGTCTGCCACCACCATGTTACTGGCTGTGTTCAGCACAGAGGGAACCTCCCCCTGGTCAGGTCTTTCTAGATGCCAGCCCCGCATCTCCACAAACTGACACCGGGGAGTATGAGGAGGGACAAGTGAAACATCCATCCTAAAACTCTGCTGTACTGTGTTATTCCAAACATTTGTGACTTTATTTTGAAGTAGTGTTAGTTTAATACAATCAGACAAACACCTCCCTAAGCTGGAGATTTAGAGCATTAAGGTTTGGCATGATGACGTCATGATATAATCTTTGAAGTTTTGAATACTCATGAGGTAACGTGCTGTCGCCATGGCAACGTATGCTGTCTATCATGCCAGTGTATGTCCTTTTCCAGAACAACACCTGTATATGCGTCTTGCATTAAACACCCAACATTTCACCACATATATTAGCTGCCATAAGCCAGAGGGATTTGTCGGCATTACATTTGCATTCACAGACTGGCAAGAGCACGAAAAGCAAACACACACCTTCCCCCTGCGTTTGCTGGAGCTCTGACACTGGTCAGTGGCTCCGAAGCAGAAGCACTTGCTGCAGCCTTGAGGGTTGGAGGGGTCAAAATAGAAGGAACCTTCCCGACAGGTATCGCACCTGACACCGGCTACATTCCGCTAAAAACACGGCAGCCATAAGAGAGAGAGGAGGTCAGAGCGAGGAAAGAGAAATAGACAAAAATGAGTAAGAGGAGTTTTGAAACTATAGGAGATGGAATGAGGTGATCTCACCCTGCAGAGACACCTCCCTGTGTCTGGGTGGCACACGTCCGGTGTGACGCCGCCTTGGTTACAGTTACATGGCACACAGTCAGGGAAGCGATAGAAACCTGGAGCGCAGCGGTCACACTTGCGGCCTGAGATTCGAGGCTTGCAACTGCACAAAACGCACATTATCTTCAGTCAAATGTCAAATCCACAACACAGACATGTTGCTTCATTCTGTGCATGTTGTTAACGTGAAATGTAAGGACTAAACTCAATTTTATTTAATTATGCTGTTCGTAAATATGCAAGTACTGTTTAACCCCATCGCATGTGTTCATGCTCAGCACAGTAATTTGCTGCTATTTCTTCATGCATTACAGGACAGAAACAGACAACCTGCACATCAGCCTGAAGGGACTGTGAACTAATCTCCTCTTTAAGCACTTGGAGGGGTTTGGTGTCACGTTTCACTTTCACTGTAAAAAGCCGGAGGCCACACCTACCATGACCTACCATCACCTAAAATGTGTGCATGTCAGAGAACATCTATTTTACAAATACTTACATTTTAAAATGATAAAATCAAGGAAAATTAAAAAATCTACAATTTAAAATTACAACATTTAGAAACATTTCAACTGTAATAACTTTTATAATAATAATAAAAAAACTTCATTCATATAGCACCTTTCGAAGCAGCCAATTACAATGTGTTTCACATTTCAAAATCTAATATTTATGACAGCAGATCAAACTATATAACATAATTTAAAAGAAATGTCAAAATAACAGGATAAAAGAAATCAAAAAAAGTAAAGCTATTCTGTAAAAGTACATATTGACAGATTATTTAAAAACAAACAGTGAAGCTTAAAATCATCTATACATCAGATGAAGGTTCATAGTTAATTAATTCAAGTTAAAAAAAATCAAAATTTCACCCCAGTAAAAAATGAAGCGTGGCCACATGACTTAATTTTTTTCAATTCCTGGTCATTAGTACGAGACACAGTAAATGGCTACAAGCAGTTTAATTTATCCGTCTTGCTAATAAATGCTCTAGTCCCTGCTCTCCTCTCACCTGCACTGTCCCGTGGTGCGTTCACAGTCCGGTCCTGCGTTGGTCTTGATGCCAGTCGGGGAACACTCGCAGCCCTCGCAGCCCAGCAAAGGGTGGTAGTTGAAAGTCTGACGCAGACATGAGTCACAGGCTGGTTTGACCGTCTGAGGAGGACAGATACAGCGTCCTGTCACCTCGTCGCACAGCCGGCGGCCACACTCACACGCTGCAGTGGAGAGAATGGAAATTATTTGTGAAATAATGTAATCCTGAGTGAAAATTAGAGGGATGAAGAGATGGTTTTAAAGAAGAGATGGTAGAGATCTTTATGTGGTAGGTGTCTACACTCACATCCCACCAAGTCAAAAGAGAATGTATAATTATCACTCCTATTGTTTTCATTATAACAACTAGTCTGGCAGAGCTGAAACCTGATGGTGCACAACTGTCCCTGGTCTCTCTCTCTCCCCCTATATCTCTCTCTTTTTTTTTTCTCTCCCCTCTTTTCCACCCATCTCTCTTCTGCTCCTCATTTTACTCTGCTTGAGGTTTCTTCGGGCTCATGAGGGTTTTTTCTCTCCACAGTTACCAACTATGTAAAGTGCCTTGAGATAATGTATATTATGATTTGGTGCTATACAACTAAAATTGAATTGAATTGAATGTTTACTCACGTTTGCAGTAGGGGAAGCCATAGTAGCCGGTGGCACATTTCGTGCACCGTCGACCTATGATGTGCTGCCTGCAGGGACACTGTCCTCCAACTGGATCACAGGCAGCTCCCGTGGAGCCGGACTTGTCGCAGTCGCAGGCCAGAGCTCCGTCGTTGTAGGCTGCGACGAGAGAGCGGGCCGAGTCCCTGCAGAACTGGCAGGAAGTTCTCGGGCTGAAGAAAAAGAGAAAGAAAAGTACGTCCTTAAAATGCAGATGTGGTTAAACACCAGATTATTACAGCTAGAAGGCACAATTTACAAAAACGTCCACCGCACTCTTAAAAATAGATCACTGCCCGGATAAAAAAGATATAAGGATTTGTGTCCAGCTTGTTTTACTGACATGGTGGATACCTACTCGATATAAAACCCATCTCCTCGACATTGCTGTACGAAATCGGCAGACTTGTCCCGCGGCTTCTCTTTCAGCAGATCTGGGCTGTAGCTGTTGTCAGGAACCAGTAAGATATAATCCTACACAAATGATACAAAGCATAAGAAAAAGAGAAAAAAACACACAGTCTCAGCAAAAACATCCACTTCGGTTTGTTTTGCTCTTAAAATATACGTATCAGTCAGATGGAGAAAGAGATAAATGGATAATCTCTGTGTTTTAAGGTGTTTCAGAAGCAAAAGAAAACTAGCAAACAAAAACCGACCTGCACCAGAGGTTGGAAGCTAAGCTTGTATAACGCTTTGTGGGGGCTGCCAGGGAGAACACAGGCCCTTCATTGTTGTTGTACGGGTTTGGCATAACACTGAGGAGAGAGGACCTCAGCATTCCAAGTCCTCAACCTCTCAAACACTCAGACTTTACACAGAAGAGACACTCAATGTTTTTAAATGATTTTTCTGATTTAATTCTTCAAAATAAAGTGGACAAGGTTCGTCAAAACCCTTCCTGACTTCACACATCCATCACTGACCACGGTAAGGGTCTTCCTAGGTGGTACGATGACAGAGATGCTGGGTGGCCGCCAAACATTTTGGTCCAAGTCGAGGGAAATGCGTCCCTCAGCGATGACGACCTCCCTGCAGCCAGACACCGCCGGGCAGAAGGATGCGTTTATTGAACCTGCAAGAGAAAAGCAGAGTTGAAGCTGAGTAACAGCAGGATAATACAATAATCAGACTCTCCATTGAAGCCATATAGGGAAGTGTGTCGAAGTCTTTTCATTATCTTGTCATGATCCCAGCGATTTAATCTAATCTTAAGGAGGAATCAACCCCCTCACTGAAAAAGGCTTTTCCAAAGTAAGCATGCTTCTATCTAACAGGAGCGAATAAACTCCTTAATTCTATTTGACCACACGTTAGTCAGCCGGACTTCCTCAAACACACTCACCCCTCCAGTCACGCCCTGCGTCCACCCGGACCTCCACAGGGAAGGAGGTATGTTCAGGCTGGTGATAATGGACTACTACCACATACCTGCCAGGGAGGGGCACCTTGGGAGAGAAACTGATCTCCGTCTGGAAAAGAAAAAAAGGCGAGCAAACTTAAAGCTAGGGTTGGTAATCCTGGAAAAGTAAGCCAGCAGAGGCTACTTGAAAAGATCCTCCTATCAGCCCTCTTGTCAAAGCCACGCCCCTAAAATACATAAACGTGCACTGAATGTCAACTGCTATTGAAAATCTCAAGCTCACCACAGCATATATTGAAAAGGGTTAGGAGAAGTGCATTTTGCTTCTTTCGTGATCTATTACCTGAGGGAATTTGAGCAGTACCCCAACACCTTGCGGTTCCTGGACGGGGAAACCCGTCGTCTGTCGTCTCCTCCTCGAGTCCTCGTCGTATTCTGGCTGGGGAGCAACGACTGGAGGGGAGGACAGGAGTCCGTCACGGGCAGCAGACAAAATCCCGGCCGACGTTGGCTTGTCGAACTGCCTCAGAACACAGTGCTGACTGGAAACAGTAAACAGCAACAAGTTGTTGTTAGTTAAAGCCTGTTAATCTGACATCCTCTGGCGATCGCAGTCTTTTCTCATCTATACACATAAATCCCCCGATTACACATGTTGGGGAAGGCCCAGTGATCTGACTTAGAACAAAGAGTCGTAAAACCTTAGACCAACTTCAGGAGACCCCTTACATTTAAAAATCCAGCATGGGGCCCTTATCTCCATATGGCAGCAGGTCACTTCCTGGGTCCCCCACTGTAAGCCCGCCCCTGGGGGCCAAATCCTGACAACTCAATTGGCTGGAGGGCCACACTGACCCCTGACCCCTCCTCCCAGGGGGGAGTCACCTGGAACATGACTTAAAAAGGCTGAGCTCACAGAAACCTTTCTCTTTCCTCCGATGCTGACGTTCCCACCAGGCCCTTTCGGGTCTGCCCAGAGGTTCCAGCAAACTTAAGGAGGGAACTGCCCTGGGCAGATGTTAGTTTAATACGTAGCGTATTGATTTAATACTTGAGTGTATTTTGTTGATGGAACCTCCGTGTTCCATTGTTTTAGCCGGCCACTACTCCGAGCCGCTACTTCCGGTTTCCGGTTTGATGGCAATGTTTTTGTGTTACAGTAAATAGGGCCGCGAGAAGCGCCTCCGCCCGCACTGTTAACGTCTGTGTGAGTCTGCACTGATTTCACCGATCAGAACCTCGGCCCACAACGTTCGCTTGAGGGCTGAGGGGTGAATCACTGTTAACTCATCTCAGGCGTATTTTTTAAGAGCTTCTTTGAACTCTCCTTACATGTTTTCTCTCTATCTCTCTCTCTCCTTCTAAACCGACCTATACACACTTCCGATCTGTATTTATAATACAGTTCATGTCACATGGTTAAATCTATGCTTAGAGAGGCTGAACACATCTGGAAACCATTCGGCCCCCAAAGCCAAGCAGAGATAAGAATTCTCTTTGTCTAAAATTTCCTTTGTGTAATTCATGTGACGACCACCAGTGTGAGCTCCGGCCACATGGTGTCATTAACATAGACTCCGTCTTGAATAACGCAAGTTAACCCACCATTTTGAGTCTATTATTGCCACGCCTCCGCTCTCTCTCTCCTCCCATCCTGGCTCTAAATTCATAACGGCTCCGCCATCTTGTTTTGTAGTCAATCCGCCATTTTGAGAGTTTTTAGGCCTTGATTCCACGAATCATGATCGGCCGCCATCTTAGATGTGACTGCGTCATCGCCACGCCCCCTTCCTTTTCTCTCTCTCTCTCTCGCTCTCTCACACACACACACACACACACACACAAACACACACACAGACACTTTGATAGACACAGACAGATACACACACACAGAGACACATAGATGGACCAGAGGTTACATGCGTGTTCTAAATTGTGATAAGCTGCTGTTGTTATCTTTGAAATATGGGAGTTTGTTAAGATGATGAATCATTAAATAACACTAACTTTATTTCACACACACACACATAGACACATACACACAGAGAGACACTTTGACACAGACACACACACACAGAGACAGACATACATAGGTAGACCGCAGGTTTTACATGTATTTTCTGAATTGTGATAAGTGCTGCTGCTGTGTTTATCTTTGAAATATCGGAGCTTGTTAAAATGATAAATCATTGAATAACATTATAACTTTATTTCCCCTTTTTAATAAATACTTTTGTAATTAAAGTATCTGTAGTCTGTGATTATTTGTGCATAAGTGTGTGAATACAGCTGGATTATGATTGCCTGTGCTCGAACTTAGAAGCCTTCACTGTTTATTAAGTAATCGTTAATATTAAAATATTGACATTATTAATTTGACATTTATCATTATGAGACTGATAATTATAGCTTGACATCGTTGGTCCCTGGAAACCAGGGTGGTGCCCCCCTTTCTCAATTATTAATATAGATAGTATTATTCTTAAATTGATAATTTTATTGTTTTTGACTAATTATTTTCATTATTCTTGGTTGATAACCTTATCATTGTTAATTGATAGCTTGTACTTTCTAATTGATAATTCCTATTTTCTCATTAGTGGTTTTATTGTTATTTGATTACTGATCATCTTCAATTAATAATTTAATTATTTTTGATAGATAATTTTTTCATATTTCATGATTATTAATAATTAGCCAACGTCAAGTCTACTCCTATTGCACAACACACATCACAGACTTAAACTGTACCATCGAGTGAAAAAGAAAAATGCAGTTTTATCCGGGTGAAACCAATACACTTTAAAGATGTAGTATTTGATCAGTACCTAGATTTCTGTACACGCTGATGCCAGACTCAGTATCAGAGGTATTTCCAGATTAAGAAACTAAACTAATATAGTAACATTTCCTTGTTTTCATGGGGAAACACGGATTCCTACTTGTATTCTCTTACGGTTTTAATTATCTTTAATATTTACTTTTGCTTTCAAGTCATTTCTAACTTTTTCTTTGTTGTATTTTGGCTTTTGGGAGATGTTTTTATAGACACGTGTGACTGTGAAATCTAACCTTGTAATTAGGTTCAGAGTGAGAATAAATTTACTGGTAGAGACAGAGAAAGTTTGACCTGGCGTTGAGCCTCAGGTAAACAACCTTGCCCAGCAGCAGGAATGCAAACACACCTGGAAAACAGATGTGTCTCTGCACAACAACGAAAGGACATATATTCAAGGTAAATTACCTGTCATCGCTGAAGCGTCCAACAGTGGAGACACAAAGCACCTTGGGGTCAACATAATCCATGGAGAACTCCTCCGCAGGCACTGCATACACTTTGTACTATCAGGAGAAATATGTTTATTTGTAAAAATTACGTTGCAGTGTGATTTATGAGCCATAATGATTTTTTCGCGGAAACGTTTCTCTCACCAGCAGGAATGAGGCTGTGGAAATTTGCAGGAGCAGGTCTGTCCTATGAGAAAGCTCCAGCGCTGCCACCTGATTACTGCTGTCCACTGCCACACTCCGGCACAGGAAGCTACAGGGGTTAAAAGATACTACAGCTACAAACATGTATAATCTACAACTGCGATTACCTGAACTTTTTGTCACACACTGTAAAGACATTGACAACATATATTTTTAGAAGCTGGAGCAACAAGTGCAGGACTTACCTGTAGGCACAACTGTAAATATTAGCCCTGGCCGGGATCTGGCCTTCTAGCTGACCTCCGATGAGTATGTTGACATTCTGGACAGCATCCACCTCGCTGGCGTACTCCAGCACCAGAGCGTATGGGCCAGAGCGAGGCACACGCAAACTGAGCTGAAGCTGAGACTATAGGACACATGAACAGAACAAAAAATGGACACGGAACAGTTTTGAGAGAATGAAAATTACGAGGAAAGGTCAAAAAGAAAGTTCAAGAAGTTACTATACAGACAGCACAGGTATAATCTTTGATTCTGGACTGTAAAACAACTGATAGGAACCTGCCGAGTCACCTTAGTTTACTGTTAAACCCTTTTATACTGTAAAGGTAGAGTCTATAATACTGAAATCGGTGGGTACATAGCAGATGTATTACTTCATGGCTTCCCACCTGTCTGCCACTGAGATCAGCCATCTCAGGGTGGTCCGGGGTGGGACGCCGCACACGAGCCTGCCTCCTCCTGCGCCCACTGCGGCTGGAGAGCCTTCCCTGTGAACCCAGTGCGGAGCTAAAGCCGTCCATGGCCACATGCTTGTACAATAGACAGCTGAGACAGAGACACACGGACATAGTCAGATTCAGCATGAATGGTAAAAGGTTATTACATCATCATCCTATTTTAGCTGCTATTTGATGGTTATCCCATTTTGATTGTCTGCTCAGAATATTGTGGGATTTCTCTACTTCCCCTACATCTGTATGAGATGATTGTGACTGTGACCTTTGACCGCTGGAATCTCATTAGGTAATCTTTGATTTCTAAACAGTTCATTCTTGAGTCTGAACCTTTAATTTGCACCAAATTTGAAGAAACTCCCTGAAGGCGTTCTGGAGACAACGTGTTCACAAGAAATAGACGGACATACAACATAAACATAATCCGGCCACTGGCTGTTACTGTCGGAGGCATCATAACCGCTCATCACTATTATGATTATAATATGATATGACTTCTGTAGGACCATGTTAAGATAAATCAATCTAGAAATCTTTGTCTGAAATCAAAGTGGTGAGTATGAATGGGCCACAAATTGCTGAACAGAATAATTAAATAATTACTTTGCGTTCCTGTCTGCGGAGGGCAGGTAAGTGCAGGGCTCTGTGATCTTCTCCTGCAGCAGAGGTGCTTCATAATAATCCCTGGGCAGCAGCACTAAATAGTCCTGAGAAGTGAGAGTGATAGTGTCTATATTAGGAGTTCAGTTTATTATATATTTGTTATTTTTAATCAAAAGAAAATTGAGCAAAATGCACGTTTTAAACGATAACTTCTTCATCAGAGTCTTCCTCACCAGCAGTATCCCCTCGGCCTTGATGTGAATGATCCAATTCCCAGGAGTCAAAGCAAAGGGCTCGGCAAAGCCCTCTCCTGGGACGGTGAGGAAGGCTGGCGAGCGACTCGCTGGGAATATTACTTCCTTACTCTGTTCTGACCCTGTGGCAAAAGAGTAATTTTACACACTTAACAGAAATATACCACTGCTGATGGGAATAATATCAGAGAAACTCATGTCAGCTTACATGTAACTGTCAGTAAGGGAATGATTAACTTTTTCTGAATGATGGGTTAGTTTGTGGAATGAAAACGCTGATTCACCTGCAGTGCCTCTGTTATTGGCAGCCCTGACGCTACCAGTCACGCTGGTGTTGCTCGGGTTAATGAATCGCAGAACCACACGGAACAAGTGCTGCCTCCCTTCTCTTGGTTCAACATGCACTGTTACTCTGACGTCACTCTGCGGGGGGGCGAGAGCAACACACAGCTGACTGCTTCAGCACACACAGGTTCGGAGGAGAAGATGATGAGGGTGTAACAGATAGGGTTAAAGATCGTGTCAGGTGAACGGAGAAGTGAAACAGACAAGGGCGGGTTAATCAACAGACAGCAAGCAAGGTGAGGAGAGGAAATACATCCGAAAAAGGGAGGCGGGCCCTTCACTTACAGTCACAGCAGGACTTAAAGCCAGCTTCATCCACCACCAAGATCCTTGCTCGCACTCGTTTTCTCCCCCTTTGTTTGGGGGTGGCGTAGCGCATTACAATATGGAAAAGGCCAGGAAAGCCAAGGGAAAGTGTTAGGATCACTTCCGGCTGAAGAGAGATAGGGTTAGTTATAGCGGAGCTGGTATCCACATTCTTACATCGGCCCTGATATAAAGAGAGGCTTGTGTGTTCAAAGCAGAAATATCAGTGCAGAGGTAAAAGCAAAAAGAATCACAGTGGTATCAGAACAGACAGAAAAAGGATAAATAAAAGGAAGATACAAAGTTCTTGAGGTGGCAGATCACAAAAGAATTTCCAAGCCATAATGGAATTCATAATCACAAGTCATTCAATTCATTAAGGTTCTCATTTTAATACGTACTCACCTGTGCGGGGGACATTATAGCATAACCTCGCCAGCTGAAATCAGGGAACTCTTGTGGGTTATAACCGAAGCGCACCGGTCTGGCGTTTGGAGACGTGCCATCCTCAACCTCAAACTTCAGCTGGTGCAAAGAAGGGAAGTAGTAGCTCGGTGCTGGCCTATAACAAGGTAGATGAGAATATAAATCAAAAAACGTTACGTTAATCACAACAGCGCAAAATGTACTTTTGACGGAATCTAAATTATTAAAATCGTCCGTGTCTTACTCGGTGCATTTCCGGCCAACTATGTTCTTCCGACATTGACACTTCCCTGATGTCTCATCACACGCCATGCCAATGGCCCCGCCTACATCACACTGACAACCTATCAGGCAAAGAAAAAGGAAGTTGTTATTTCTAGGGATGAAATCTATTTTCTCAATGTTGATTCTGTGCAACACTCAGGACCCTGAAAAATCGATTTAAGCTATAGATGACTATACGGCTCACAATTCTCCACATGATAGGTGAAGTTCCGCAGCTTTGACATGACAGCAGTGGCTACAATTTAATCTTATGGGGCAACTGCTACAGTTCATGAAATGTCCACTAAAACCCGTCAAAAGCGAGGATGAATGAAGAAGGAAACTGACCAACAACCAGCAGACCTTCCGTGTTTTATTCTGAAAGTTCATTGGACAAAAATGTCGTATTTTTTGATGATGTCACAGAGGATCATGCCCAGAACAAAATTTTAATTTTTGAGTTTTATTGTTGTTCTTAATGTTTTTAACGTAGAGCCCTGTTGATTAGATGGGGAAATTCTCCAACATGGTCACACAGCATTGTGTGCTGTCCAAGGAATCACCTGTGGACAGATGATGACTACCAGTATCGGGCATCAACAGGTCCCACTCTCTACAGCATGGGCATAGTTTATTTGAGTGAAACTCTCTCTTCCATCTTTCTGCAACAAGTCTCATGAGAAGTGAGAGTGAGTAATGTTGCAAGACTCTTAGCAAAGACCCAGAATAACAATTGACGGCTTTTATTGATGACAAACCCCTTCTTAGTGGCCATTTCGTGGACCTGCGCAGTTTCCCCATAAGAATACACTGCCAGTGGAGGCAATCTACTGGACAGATTCCTAAAAGTTGCTATTTAAAAATAACCAATCTGTGGAGACCTGAAGAAAACAGCCTGTTTGTTTATGTGCCAGAAAATGGTAGACAGTAAATGCAAGTGAATGTAATGTCGGTAAATTGGTCAGGTAGGATAGCTTTCTTACCCTGACATCCGAAGTAATTCTTTTTCTGCTGCATGAAGTATCCGTCCTTACAGGTGTCACACGCGTGTCCACAAGCGAAAGGCTTACAGCGACACTGTCCACTTTTCTAGGCAAACAGATCATCAGGAGAAAATGTGATTGTGGAAAAGCAGAGCAGTCAGAAGTGCAGCATGTGACTGTGAACTTCAATGCAACTCAATTTGATTAATTCCTCCGTGTCAGTCACCGGCGGTCGTATTGTTATCACTGCTTGTGCCGCATCACTCACCTGTTCACACTCTCCAGCACCACTCAGCGTCCCTTTCAAATCACACCCACACTCTGGTATGAGAGAGGGAGACAGAGCGAGAGGGGTAAAGGGTAATGAAAACGTGAAGGGGGGGGGGGGGGGGTCTACAGTGAATAGACCCTGATTACAGGATTTTGACACGTTCATGGCTGAAACGCAACCGCACAAAACCCTCCAATCTGCAGAGATCTGAACATCAAAAGGTCCAGAGGAGCTTTACTGCCGGGGCTGGCTTTCAACCCAGTGGAAAAATGTCCGGCCCCGGTCAACCAGAGGCATTCTTAGGATATTAAAAGCTCCTTCTTTTCTTGTGTCTTCAGGCAGCGTGGTAGCGATAACATTCTTGCTGGAGAGCAGAACTGTAACATTAGACAGGAACTCTTGACAAAGCCTGAAACTCTTTCCTCAGAGGCTGAACAATAAGTATTTCCAGTGGAGTATTTTTTATGCGTGTGGAGAATGGACAAAGCACCAGTCCGGAGGTATTACATGTTTTTAATGTGCCACCAGATACTCATTACTGCTCCGTCACAGTTTGAAGTACTCAGCAGGAATTGACCTGTATTAACGTCTTATTCCTCAGCTCCACTCTGTGGGACAGGAAGGCAGCTCCGGCCTCGTTGACAGGGTTGTGTTGACATATCATCTGGGTTAAAGGGGTCGAGACCCATATCAGTACCTCGAAAGATTGCTACTGGCGATTTATTTCAGTGGGAAAAAATGGGGTCAGTGACCAGAACTAATGCGCCTTAATTCTTAAGTCTGGTTTAGTTGTCCTTTTTAATTCCAGTCACTTACCTGAGCAGCCACGAGGGTTCTCGGTAGCCAGATTCCAGTACAGAGGTTTACACATGTCGCACAAGGTTCCCTTTACATTTGGTAGGCACACGCAGTCGCCCTGAATCAACAGATAAGGAACATAAAGATAACTGGCAGCTACTTTGGAATGCTGAATTATATTTGTTAATAAATACATTTTGAAATTAATCATGAGTGTCTTCATATTGTACGATAATGCAAGAAATTGGCTGCTTTTCTTTCATTCAAACAAGTACATAATACATGCCAAAAAGAAAAGGAAGAACGCAACCTTCCAGATTGACATGAAATTAGCGCAGTTGTTATTGTTTTTCCTTCCTCTTCAAAATGGAAGGAAATATCTCTTCCTTCTTTTAAGTACATTTACATTTCAGGGGGAAAAAACACACGTCCTTTTAAAATCAGCAGCACAGTTCTCTGTAAAACCGCACCCAAAGGGCCGGTGCTGACGTTAGGCTGTAACCCCTTCAGTTGGTTAAAGGTTGGGATGTGGTAATAAAATAAACATTTTATTGAGAGTGGCATACCGTTTGAGGATTGGCGACCTCGGTCCCTGCAGCATTGCACCGGCTTATGGGGGCTAAAAGGATAAAATGAGGGAAGAATTAAAGAAAAACATGAGAATCAGTGCGTTACATGGCTTTCTCTGCACGGTTAAATATAGCACAAGGTTGGTCAAACATTTTAAACACATGAAACAACTTGAAAAAATGTACAATTTTTAAACAATTTTATTAATAATGCATGCATGGTGCTGTGTGGTTACCTGCACAGTGAGGGAACCTGAGTCCAGACACACAGCGGTCACACTGCTGCCCCAGCACCCCCGGCAAACACAGACACTGACCCGACACTGGGTTGCACACGTTGCCATGGGAACCTTCGGGTGAACATCGGCAGGCTGGTGACAGGAAACAACTTTGCTAAGATTATTAGATAATAATAGCTATACTGTTATCAAATATAATTCCATAAAAGGAAGGAATCCAAATATATCTTGTGTTTAAGTTCATTTGAGTGCCATGCAGATTACATGAATCTGGATGACGCGGTGGGATTTTATGGGATACTGTGGGAGAACGAGGACATTTGCTCAACAGAGTCATGAGAAGAGGCCACAGTTAAGTCCGGTGAAAGCAGCATCCACATTTTTTCCACCACCACTCAGGCCAGCGGAGGTTACAGGCACCCAGTTGTTTTGTCGATCATAATTACACTGGTGGGGTATTGAGGGATCTGGATCCCACTCACCAGCACAGTCCGGGTAGCCGTAGTAGCCTGGTGCACACTCGTCACACTCCGGCCCCTCGTAGTTAGGCAGGCAAACACACGGACCCCCCGGAGTGCAGACCCTGTCCGCCACACCCGCCCCATCACAAACACATCCTGGAAGATGAGGAAAAGGAGGTCAGCTGATGCCATTATACATTATTAGAAACTTTTTATAATTCAGGAAAACGAAAACAGTCATTATAAGGCTCTTTAATGCACACAACTGATAAAGCATTCTTTAAAAATGAGATATTCTAGAAGATTATTTTAGATCATACTTGATCAAAGTCGATCATGGGATATTACAGTGTATACGCAGTTGGTTTGGGCTTTTGAGATCATTTTAGATATGTAATGTTGGAGTGCTGAAAGTCCTCAGCTCTGACTTAAAAATGGCCAAAGCATGTCTCTGCTTGGAGTATACATTGAGTGTTTTATAATTGTATAGCTTTTTAGAAGTTACACTTGCTTTATTAACAATAATACATGGTGGTGTTGTATAATTTCAGTCTTATTATTATTTACTCCGTAATAAACATTATGGTTTATTTATTTCAAAATAAAGGTCATGTTTCAGTCTGAAAAGTAACTATGATGAGGTTGTGAATTTTGTGAAGGCGAATGGGGATGATGATTCTTTCTCACCCTGGCAGTTGGGGTAATCATTGTATCCAGGTTGACAGCGGTCGCATCGCTCCCCCCCCACACCCTCACGGCACAGGCAGCGCCCCAAATAGTCGCAGAGCGTAGGCACAGTTCCTCTGTAGTCGCATTCACACCCTGTGCACAAACACATTCAATATATTTATTTCACACACTGGTGCCCACTTCTTGCCAAGCTTCACCTGGTATTGGTATGTGAATAGACTTGGCGCTCACACAGGACAGCCACCGGCCCAGAGAGAAGTTTCTTTGTCCCTATAAGCGGCTCCAACATTAAAATCAGCTTTTTCAAAGGCTGCGGATAAAATTACTTCTCACTCAGCTCACAGTTACACAGACAGGTTTGAAGACAGCGTACATTGTTTTACAAATAATAAGCCAGAAAAAGTAAAGGGCCAAAGGTCTTTGTTTTGATAGAGATGTCATATTAATACAAATGAGATTCCGAGCTTAGATGAAACCAGAAAAGGGAATTTAGCATATAATTAACTAGTAATAGCCTGGTTAGCTCTCGCTGCTCTCACTGCTCCAACTGACTAAGGCTATCACAGGAACACTTGAACTTAAATCCTCACTGACGGACAACAAAATTAGTATCCTCTATTCAAAAAGATTCAAACTTACGAATGCACTGCGGGTAGTTATAGTGTCCATCAGCACAGCGATCACAGTTTTCTCCAGTAAACTGTGGCTTGCAGATACACCTTCCAGACCCAATTTCACAACCGGCTGTTGTCCTTTCATCGCACCTGCAGGCTGGGGGAGATCATGTTCACATAATGAAATGTTATAAATGTACAAATGTGACTACATATTTACAAGTGCATCACTGTAGACAGATATATAAGAATGCCAAAAAGACAGTTGGCGATTTGTAGGGTGATGAGGGGGGACGCCATTCCCTTTAAACCCCTTTATAACCTCTAACAACTCTTATTCCCTCTCAGCCACCCCCCATATCCCCTATGACAGAGAGTGCTGCATGTGAAGATAGAGAATTCATATGTGCAGGTGAACATTCTACAGTTACATAGGTCTTCAGCATCACCCGCAGAAATCCTACCCACTTGGCTGGCCATTAAATCATCCATAAAGATGATATAGTCTTCAGCAGGAAGTATAAACTCAAATATTCAACCATGCAAGATCTCAAATCGAGAGATCTCGATAGCAAACAAATCAAAGTGGATCATGGGATATTACAGTGTATAGGCAGTTGGTTTGGGCCTTTGAGGTTATTTTAGATCTGTAATGTTGGAGTGCTGAAAGTCCTCAGCTCTGACTTTAAAATGACAGAGGATGTCTCTGCTTGGATTATACATTTAGTGTTTTAAAATTGTATGGCTCTTTAAAAGTCACACTTGCTGTATTTACAATGATACATGGTGGTGTTGTATAATTTCTGTCTTATTATTATTTACTCTGTATTGTTTATTTTACTGTTTTGTTAACTTTTAAAATGCATTGAGCGCATAGGTTTATTAATAATCTTTTACAATTTTGACAATTGCTTGTGAAGCACTTTGCTTTGCAATTGATTTATTTCAAAAGTGCTGTATGATGAAGTTTGATTTATTAATTATTAATTCATGCAGTCAAAAAGATTATTCATTAAATACAAAGTTGCTGAATAAACCATTCTTTGCACAAAAAGCTCTTCTGTGTCATTCGTGTAATCAATCCAAAATATCAAGTAGCTACACTGTCAACATTTACTCTTCCGGTCTGCTGCCTGTGTTTATGAGAACATATGGTTTATTTATTAAAATAACTATGATGAGGTTGTGCTTGTGCATTTTGTGAAGGTGAATGGGGATGATGATTCTTTCTCACCCTGGCAGTTGGGGTAAACATGGTATCCAGGTTGACAGCGGTCGCATCGCTCCCCCCCCACACCCTCACGGCAGAGGCAGAGCCCCAAAGAGTCGCAGATTGTAGGCACAGTTCCTCTGTAGTCGCATTCACAATCTGTACACAAACACATTAAATATATTTATTTCATCACTAAAAGTCTAATTGAATTGAAAACGAATTGAATCACGATTAAAATTCAAAGTTATTTAGTTAAATCCTGAAGCCTCCTTACAAATGAGCCTGAGCTTTTTACTTTGATGCAGAAGGAATGACAAATACTTTCAGCACGTGAACTATTCTCCTGTTGTGGCACACAGTGGTACAGCCACACTGGTGCCCACTTCTTGCCAAGCTTCGCCTGGTATTGGTATGTGAATAGACTTGGCGCTCATACAGGACAGCCACCAGCCCAGAGAGAAGTTTCTTTGTCCCTATAAGCGGCTCCAACATTAAAATGCTTTTTCAAAGGCTGCGGATGGAATTCCTTCTCACTCAGCTCACAGTTACACAGATTGAAGACAGCGTACATTGCTTTACAAATAATAAGCCAGAAAAAGTAAAGGGCCAAAAGGTCTTTGTTTTGATAGAGATGCCATATTAACAAGAATGAGTTTCCCAGCTTAGATGAAACCAGAAAAGGAAATTTAGCAGGGGGGTCATAACTAATAATAGCCTGGTCAGCTCTCGCTGCTCTCACTGAAGTCCCAACTGACTAACGCTTTCACAGGAACACTTGAACTTAAATCCTCACTGACGGACAACAACATTTAGGACCCTCAGACTGTTATGTGTAACAACTGCTAGAGCTCTGCTGTCAGTGAGCAGAAGATTTACACAGTCTGACTATATGTCGTACAAGTATTTTAACCCTCCCCTTCACACCCAGTCATAAAACAGAATAGTGCCAGTTCTGTTTTCATAACCTGCAAACATGACCTAACCTATGTATTTGTTTAAGACTTTCTTGACTGACCCCTGTCTAATGCTCCTTACATTTAACTCAGTCAGACTCAGTGGTGAAAAGTCAAAGTAGTAAACACAGCATAAAAATATAAACAACTCGATAGCAGCAAAACATATCAGATGGAATAAGACTCACGCTGTCGACAGTAGGGTGAGCCGAAATAACCTAGAGGACAGGCTGTGGGCTCTGTGCAAAGAGAATAAAAAAGATGAAAAAAATTAATCAGTAAAGAAGTTCAACGTAAAGAAGAGCATTTTAAATGATTGTTCAATTAGAAATTACAAAATCTACTTACCCACAATAGGACCTGCAGGGGATCTGGTGCTCACTGGGTATATTGGATATCCTGGTTTCAAAGGAGAGGTACAAAGTTAAGATCTCCCCAGAAAATAAACTGAGATTCTGCAAAAGCCTTTTGCGTCATCTTCACACTACTTGAATAATCAATTTTGCTGCAAATACTAAAAAGCACAAAAAGCAAAACACATACATAAACAAACATTATGAAGATATAGCTATACATATTGAGACAGAACTGCTTAACTTTTCTTGCAGAGAAATAATGATTGATGCCCTCACAGTCACAGATTTAGGTTGAAGGATTTTCACAAAACTTCAATACATCAAATTTTGGTTCAGATTCTGATCATGGGGCAGACCCAGGGTTATATTCTTCACTTTCTTTAACATTGTAAGTATTTTTCATAATTTTCACCCATTAACCATGATTCCTCTCTAGTGCTACTGTTACTTAACATCTCCTAGCATTTAACATTTCCCATGCTTTTCTCAACAATGGCCATTTACAACAAAAGGGACAAAATCTTGGTTTAAATGCTAAAGTACACAAGTTGTAGAAATTCTATACAGCTATAAAAACAGCAGAGAAGCATCTCCCAAAACACAGACAGCCTCCTAATGACTGCATCTACATGTTTAGACCAGTCTGTCAGTGCACCAGGCTGGAGACGAGACCCATCGTTAAGAATAACCTCTTGTAATAAATCTTACGCTCATAAATTGTCTGGATCGGCCTACAACTAATTTAGAGTTTGTATGACATAAGAAAAAGTTCACCTGGGGCAGATTTAATGACTTAATAAAACGAATATTAAAGCAAGAAGAAATGTGATCTTTATCTGGAGTATTTTAACCAATTCAGTGAAATTAAAGCTAAATTACGATGTAAATCACCTCTCTGAGAAAACCAATGAATGTCAGTTAGATGTTTATTCAAAGTCCAGGAGCACTGAAGTCGAACGCTGCTAGTTCATATAAAGAAATCCAATAGGCTTAGTCAAAGCCAGGGGGGGGAGTATGCATTAATCTAACAGATGAAATACAGGCCTTCTTATCTCAATATACTCTTGATGCCTCCTGAATCATATTGGAATGAGATAAGATTGGGAAACTATGTGTGTCTAACATCTGCATGCTATATATTTGTTTGGATGGAGGTATGGCATGTGGAATGTGCAGTAATGGTTAGTCAATACAGTAACATGTGTAGACAACCTTCTGCATACCTCTTTGAAAAAAGCTTTGTCAAAAAAAAAACCCGACCCTCAAGGGGAAAACTGAAAGCCTGAAAGATTAAAGGCTAAAAAAAAGTGATGAAACTGTACCCACCCATCAGAGGGCGGGTACAGTTTCTCCTGACCCTATATACATCCACACCCGAGCTCCCACACACAGACAAAAGATCTTAATAAACATTGAAGTTGTCACTCATCCAAGACTCAGAGGTACAAGGGTAAGACCACCTGCACCTTTCAGTTTGACAGTGTTCCATATATGACTTTCGAGATTTGCACAATAAAAATACATTTTTAGCACATTCACTCCAATGCTTCCCCCTCAATTTCTCTACGTCAAATTCATATATCCTTAATTCAAAAGATTCAAACTTACGAATGCACTGCGGGTAGTTATAGTGTCCATCAGCACAGCGATCACAGTTTTCTCCAGCCAACTGTGGCTTGCAGATACACCTTCCAGACCCCATTTCACAACCGGCTGTTGTCCTTTCATCGCACCTGCAGGCTGGTGGAGATCATATTTGCATGATGAAGTTCTAAACATGTGCATCACTGCAGACGAATATATAGATGAATGCCATAAACACAGTCAGTGATTTGTAGGGTGATGAGGGGGGGGACGCCATTTCCTTTAAACCATGTGACCAACACTGCATGCCCCTTGATAACCTCTAACAACTCGTATTCCCTCTCAGCCACCCCCCCCTATCCCCTATGACAGAGAGTGCTGCATGTGAAGATAGAGAATTCATATGTGCAGGTGAACATTCTACAGTTACATAGGTCTTCAGCAGCACCCGCAGAAATCCTACGCACTTTGCTGGCTGTTGAAACATCCATAAAGATGATAAAGTCTTCAGCAGGAAGTATAAACTCAAATATTCAACTATTCAACCTGCAAGATCTCAAATCGAGAGATCTCAATAGCAAACAATGATTCCTGAAACTTTGCCCATTTGCTGAAACAAGCAGCGATTCCACTGATGAGCTCACTTAATTGAGTTTTTGGATTCTGAGGTTTACTTAACAAAGTGCTCAGGGCAACTGGTTCAAATCCACTACTTTCTCGTGTCTAAACACAACTGGCAGCTATTTATAAGGCCAGGAACAGCCATGGGCCATTAAAGTAATGTAAACAAGAGCAGAGCCTGGTTTAGCAATAATACAAGCGGTGGTGCCAGTGGTTGATCAATGGTGCCATTTGTGTCTGTCTCAAAAAAGACACTGATGCCTCTCCTTTGAGTTGAGCAATGTTATGGCTTCACTTGTTAGTCATGCACTGTGTGTCAAATAGCTGCATGGTGAGATATTACGTAGTTCCCAAACAATCTGATGCTTTTTAATTGAAACAGAATGAATGTACACAATTTGTTTTTAATGTTTTTATCAAAGCAGCAGAAGAAACTGAGGAAATTATGCATTTTGTCTCAGCAAATCCAAACAAACCATTTCAATTCACACATACACATCTCCAGACTTCGGACTCAGCAACCAATGAGTGAGAAAGTGACTCACGTATGCATCCATGGGGAGACTCAGGTGGGACGCCGTAAGGTCTGTAGAAGCCTTTAATGCATCGCTCACAATTCACTCCATCAGTGTTGTGCTAAAGAAAAACACAAAATAATGTGTGAGGCATCAGCCACAAAACAATGAGAAAGCTGAGGATCACAAGACACAAGACTTTTTCACTGTGCGTTAGGATTTCTAGTTTTGCATTGCACATCGATCTATTTACATACTTGCACCACCTGCACTTGAGAGGACACAGCATTTTGAAATACTCTGCACAGTATTCCACATTATTCTTTTACAACACCGAACATTACTTTATTTTGACACAACAATAAATTCTTCGCGTGGAACGTGGAAAGTGCGTAAATGGAAAAAAAAAAGAAGAATGTGTTGACCTCACAATCCCATGAGACACAGTCAACATGCAGTTCTTTATTTGTTTGCCATGTTCCACCCATTCAACCACAAGTATGCACACACACACACACACAGGAATCAGTTTAGACTTGATATGCATTTCATACCTGGCAGTGGATACACACTCCTCCTCCGTCGTACCTGTCGAAGGTGTCTAAACTTGCTCCCCTATTTTCCACCTCTGGGTCATAATAACAGTCAGATGCATGGGAGAAGCACTTGCAGGCTGAGGAGGAAAACCCCGAGACCCACACCCACACACATATAATTATTCTGTATGCCTCAGCGAAATTCCCCCCCTCAGACTCCCTTGGCCGTGGTTGAGCACCTTAAGCTACTTATTTTTCAAAAAGATACTTATAAGTGTAGTTGTAAAGAATAAAGAGAAACTATAAAATCCAAATCAAACAAGACGGCTCATCCTCTTCCTGTGTCCCACCCGTGTGTCTCATTAATGTTTGTGACTGGTGCGGATGTCTTTCCACTGCATGGCTGCACTGTTTGGATTACAAGTCTTCTTCATTTCACACTCTGTCTTTAGGGTTGCTACAAGGTCACGTGTATTTCACAAAGGGTCAGTAGTCCAAAGCCAGAAGAGCCCAGCTGATACATGGTCTGCTGGCTAACTCGTATTGGGGACGGTCTCTCTAGACTGTTGCCGGCCTGGTTAGCTAGCTCACTAGCTGGCTTAGAAGACACAAAGCAGTTATCCTATAGAGCTAGCTGTGCACTGTGCTGTTACACATGCCACTTGTGGAATGTCTTCTCTACACTACTGAGGCTCTGTACAACACCATATCAGGACATCCACAACAGGGCTTAAATATCAAAGAGGACAATTCAGTCAACTCGGGGGGTTGGTGTCTAGTGTGGGCCATTATTCAAAAGGTTTTGTTTCCACATCAACTGAAGTACTGTGCATGTATACTTACGCTGACACTCATTCGGGCTACTGGCGGTTGCGGCACGCCATGGCTTCTGGTTGAAACCTGGGCAGCAGCGGTCACATGACTCGCCGCAGGTGTTGTGTTTGCAGTCACACTGGAGTCTAGAGGCAGGAGAGCAGATACATGGATTGAGTGTTTAGATTCTCATTAACTTTGGATACACACAGACACAAGCAGTGATACAACACAAATGCTAAGGTTGTCACTATGTCTTTGAGGGAATCATCCCATCTTTGAATACATTAAACAAATTGTTCCAAGCACAAGTTTCAAAAGAGCTTGGAAAATAAAAAATCTTCTAGTCTAGTCATATTTGTTGTTTGGATTGTTAGTGAGGTGCCCTAATTTTAATTATACACGACAGGGACACTTCAGGGACCAATCAGATTTAGTCTGGGACCAATGCCCCCGTGATCCCACCCCTGAGAGCAATCATTCAAATGTCCCAAGTTACCAGGAAACCAGTCACTGGAGTGCATACCTCTACCCAACAGACCCCTTAAATTCAATCAAGCTGCGCCTCATTGTACACACTCGTAAAAATCGGTTCCCTGAACATGCCAGATTTATTCCATCAAGATCCATGAATTGTTCCTCTGAGAAATGAAAACAAAAATGTTGACAAACGCCTCATCTCGCAATGTTAGCGAACGTGAAAAAAAAAGACATTCCTGGATCCGCACCAAAATGCTGTGGGTTCTTCCCTGGGTTGTGCCCTACCCCTCCACAAAATCCCATGGAAATCGTTTTTTTGCACAATCCTGCTAACTAAGAAACAAATAGACAAAAACATAGCCTCCTTTATGGAGGTAATAATCAAACACAATGAGGAATTCATGAATATGACGTTGCTCTGTTGATCCTAAACAGCACGTAATCCCTCATCTCTTTGTTTCCGCCGCTGTTTACAGAGTCAGGATCTGTAATCAGAGGGACTAAAATAATCTGCTGCTTTTTACAAGGCCGATGTCAATGTACAAACATATGAGGGCATCCTCACAAACAATTCCTTCACTATCTGTGTGGTCTTTGTCTCACTACGGCACTACAGTGGAGCACAGAGCGAGTCTGTGAAATGATTAACCAGCTCCAGTCTGACTTCAAAGTTCACATTTTTGAAACACCCATAACAAACCGGTTCAGGAAAATTAATTAGTGATGAAAGTATTGATGTGATGATAAAAACAAAGTAACCTGGATTGAGGATGATGATGATAATTAGCATTTCTTACCTGTCTGGGTTGTCTGGATTACGCCCCCCGCCACACACCTGTGCGTGCCCATGACAGACGCAGCGTCCGCCGATGCTGATGTCTTTGACACTGTAGTAGTACTGTCAACATATGAGGAAAAACGTTATCATCACCACGCCATTTTAAAATAACGGCCGTGTCATCGGCAGCCCAGCAACATCAACCACAACAAAACACACGTCTGGCTCCGCTTGTCAGCGTGAGGAGAATCCTGCAGGTCGACAAGTACAGACTTAAACCATGAGCCAAGAGCTGAGGCTGGATTCCATGGGGCGAATCAGTGCATGATAAGAACAACAAGAAAAAAATAAAGATAATAACCAACAGTTGACATCACTGATCTATTTAAAAAAAAGAATCAATCAAGAGAATGGCACTCGGTAGAGCACATACCTCCGCAAAGGCCCAAACAAACACACAGGGGTGGAAAATACAACCTCCTTGTGAAGCCACAGCTCATATATACAACAGGGAGCATCGGCTTTAGTGTCATCACTCTGTCACTGCTGGTTGTTACTTACATACATGTTATACTTTAAGGAAAGGTGCCATATTCTGCACCTGCAGCCTATGGGAGCTGTCCAAACTAGTAACCTCAGAGGAACGACTGTGAGGATTGGACAGACAGACCTGGCATCAGGCCTCATGGAGGATGAATGTGTGAGCGGAGGAGGACAGGCCACTTTGTATGTGTCAGCAATGGGAAAACAGCAACTGCCAGTGTGACACCTTTGTGTGAAGTGGTGGAGTGTGTGCTCTCACCCTGCGTGTTACAGTGGGGTCTCTCTGGGCCTTGGAGATGAGGTGGCCCAGCAGGGTGCTGGTGCGGAGGAAGTGGAGGCGGATGTTGGTGGCCTTCGTGAAATCTCGCAGCACTGGTGAGTAGGTGAAGTTTTTGGACCCCGGTCGACCGTTGACCAGAGACACCACAATCTGGATAAAAGAGAGGTTTTTTTACCAAATAAAATGTGACAAATGTGGTTTGGTTTCTCACTGTTAGATGTGATATTGTACCTCTCCGTTCTCCAGAGGCACGGTCCGTGAGTACTCTGTGGTGCACAGCTGGTCGTCATCATTTACTACACGAGCGTTGGGCTGCTTTCTGAACTTTTCTAAACACTCACGTTTGGAATCTGCAAAAATAGAAAATAACAAGAAGACAATGTCTCACCTCAGTATCTTACCTTTTCTCATTTTAACGTATACAGACATTAATATCAAATGGATGAATTTGGTTCAGTTACTTTTAATCCCCAGTGTACTTCTTAATTGCATTAAAACATCCTGCAGGAGTTTTCACAGAATTTCCCAATCTGTCTTATTCAGAATGAGGTCAATAGTCGAATATTTGGTTTCCATGTGAACGTACACACAGACAGTTGTTGTTCTCAAGTGCTTACCTGAAGCTCCGGCATCTGATATTTGAGTGTGAGGTGCCAAAAAAGTATTGTATCCCTTCCTCATACATTTAAATAAATAAATCTGAATTTGAAAATGATAAATGAGGAAACAAATCCATCAAAAGCAAAACCTAAGACTGCATTCAGCGAGTTGTCTGCAAAGTGAAGCAATGTGTGTGCACAGGTGTCCCCCCAGATATTAGACATCATAACTCAGACATGTTCATTCAAAGGGAGAATATTCTATTGTCAGTTTTAATTTACCCTGGCATGTCTCTCTATTTCTCACATCCACACACAGACACACACAGACACACACCCACACACACCCACACACACACACACTCTTCCTGCCTTTAAGCAGTGTGTCAGTAAACAAACCTATTTTTTCCCTGCAGACATTTTGACTTGTCTTGGCAGGTAAGGCGGTGTGTAATTAATAAGTTCAATGTTAGCTGTGAGAGTTCCGGGGCTCTGGTTTTGTACGTGATGAATTGCTGAAATAGTTTAGTGGGACACCTAAAGAGATCTGAGCCGCATGCCTGCCATGAAGAAGACACATTGTAGAGGAGTGTGACGATTTTAACAAGAGAAGCTAATAAGGTTTTAACAGATGCTCATTACTACATCAACATCTACATCTACTACGTCAATCAATCAGACGTATTGTATTTGTATAGTACATTTCACATTTCATATGTTCACATGTATGTTGAGCCAACATAATAAAGACAAACAAAATTCAAAAGGGAATCTTCTTAAAAAGCTATAAAACTGTGATAAACTAGATTTGTATAACTAAACTTGTATTTTCTTACACCTACTCAGACTAGCAGCTCCATGTGGGTATATTCAGTCATATTGTTTCAAAATTTGATTCATAGCACAAGTAAATAAAAGTGTTGTGCAAGAGGCGTGGTTTCATTTTGTTTATCGGAACACAATAAAAATGAAGGCATTGCAAAAAGGAAAAAACCACCACAGTGACTTACGTGCAAAATACTGCCAGGGGTGGTAGGTTCTCCCGTAGTCCACCGAGCGCTCCAGCACCCACAGGTCAGGACGAGGGGAATTAGCAAACTTGATGAGGACGTACGCCACATGAAAGAGCTGAAAAAAGAACAACAACACAAAGAGCAGGATTAACAAAAGGCAATCAATGCTCTGAACGGATTTTGGCAAAATGTTGTCGTTTCCTTGCTCTGTTAAGAAAGGTCTCCCTCTTGGCCAGCAACACTTATTTCCTTCCTTGTAAAAGCCTGGGAACTAATTCAGCTCTAAAGTACCTATGGGGATTTAAACATTAGACTTAAATCAAGGTAAGGGCTTCCAGTTCTGAGCTTTTTCATTTGTGTAGTTCAAACAAAAGTTTTTAGCAATAAAAGTGGTGCAGGTGCAGCCAGGTTGGTGAAAAGACTTCAGCTAAGCCCACATGATCCACGTCCGCTCTCTGAACTCCCTATCTCCTGCTTCCATCAGCGTATACAGGGCATTCAAGTGCAGGGAACATAGTGCAATTATTGTTTCAACCAACAGTGAGCTTGCTGTGAGGCTCTGAAGCTCACAGCAGTTTTCTTTGCAGATCATCAACATCTTCATCAAGCCCTGAACGCGGGCGACTTCAGCTTGATTGAACATTGTTCTATGGAGAGGTGATTTGTGAAAGAGCCAGAGATCTCTTTGTTAAGCCCTATGGTATGGACTTTGTATGGCTTGGAATTCAATCTCTGCACATAACACCTGCAGTGTCAACAAAAGGCCTCAACCATTCACCTGACCACCACACCCAGTCTTCAACCACAGTTTATTTTGTGCAATTTCAGAACTGGCACGCGCGATAAACTCGCACAGGTTGAACTCATCGAACTGTGCAATACTCAATTCTACCTGTGCAATATATTCTGCTCAACTCTTCATTCACTGTGTATGTTAACATTCTATTTATATTTTTATATTTCCATGCATTTAATAAAGGATCATCTTAATTCATCTTCATTCAAAAACATGGCACATGACACTTTTTTCCTATAGATATAGAAATATACATTTTCTTTAGAAGAAGGACAGGCAGGCCCACACTTGCCTCTCACCCCTCAGAACCCCAAGGAAAACCCCAGTGGGCATTTGAGGCATTCATATTTCTGTCTTTCTTTCTCTACATGAGGCAGGGAGCTATGAGAACATATCAAAGCAAAGCAACAAGTGGTAAAGCCTTCGCTGTTGAGTCATGGACTGAGTCAAGAAGAATCCACAAGCATTGTAATGGCCCCAGGTTCAAGGAAGTTCTTAGGTTGACAGATTGTGAGAGAGGGCAGAGGTCAGCTGGGGATCTGTCAGGTCTTGTTCACTGAAAACTGTCAACAACCCCTAACTGCACAGCAGCAAAATCATCAGGATCAGTCTTTGACTTGACGGCGTTTGTGGTCGATGAGCCGTACAGTCGCTCTGTGATTAAACACAAGAGCTTAAAACACCTCCTCCTGACCTAGTCTTAGAATTGGGTGTGTTTGGAAATTAATCAGAGTACACTTCCACCCACATGGAACAGGATGCTCAAAGAACAATAATAAAAAAAAAAAGGTGAACGGCGCACTCACACACAAACAAGGCGTGGGCTGTTATCCTGCTAAAAATAGAAGCCATGGGTTTAGTAGTGGCGCTGCCTACTATCAATATGCCGGTTCTGCTGCAAGGAAGTTTAGCTCACATGGTTTGCGAGGATGTCAAAGGAGGGCCTGGGATTAGGAGGCAGGAGGGTGGAGAGATGGAAGTAGGGGGGGGTTCTGGCTAGCTAGAGACGTGCTGGCTGGCATGTGGACCCATCTCAGATTCCAAACATAGCGCCACATTCCCTTTCGCTCCTAATGCCCCCAAAGCAGAGCATGCGACTGCTTTCAGGAACCTGTTTCCTGACAGCAACACACTGTGGTGAAAATCCTCTCCGCCACTTGTCATGGACACAGATGAAATCCTGACAGTTTCCAAAGTATAATAAGTATCCTTCATTATCCTTTTATAAAAACTACTTACGCTCTGATCTTAAGTGCAGTCAGACACAGAAATGTGTGTCCTCAGTCAGTGGGTTTGAGTTGTGGCATTTCTTTCCAAACATTAAAAATAATACCACAACAGAGGAGTCTAAAGTGATCTGAACATGTTCTAGCACATAGTCTGCATACTTGAGCACCTGGTGAACGAGCTGGTTCTGGTGCCAATATCATGACTTTGAATCTGCATCTCGTGAAAACCTTAATGGACATTTCAGTTATTATTGAAATACACTAATGTGCAGGTGAAGGACCAATAAGATACATTTATTTATCCCAAACACATGCACAGACATGCACACTCATGCAAGGAGGGAAATTTAACCTCTGCTTTTAACCCATCTGGTGCAGGACACACAGAGCAGTGAGCAGCCATGTACGGCGCCCGGGGAGCAGATGTTGGGGGAGTAAGGTGCCTTGCTCAGGGGCACTAGACAGGGTAGGGAGAATCCTCTTGGATTTTTGGACAGATCAATCCAGGTTCGTCTTTTTGTTGTTTCTCCGTGGAGTCGAACCAGAGGAACCAGAGACCTTTTCTGCCCATAGTCCAAGTTTTGCCACTAGTCCACCGCCATCTCCCAATAACTCTATATTCCAGTATTTTGTCTAATGTAGTTCTTCAGTCAATCGTTAAAGAGCTTCTATCTGAAAGGCTGTGCAATGGTGTGATCAGGATATCAATACAACTATATTCATATGTGATTGTGGCTATTTGTGCAAAGTAGTTTTTAAATATTCTTGTACTGACACCAGCATATATGTCCAAAAAAAAGGGGGGGGGGGGGCAACGCTTGTGCTTTCAACTTTCATAAAAACTACAATTACCACCCTGCAGATGTGTTCCTCTGATAATCAGTGCAGCTTCAGTCTACGTACAACTTATTTCTAGACTAATTTGAGGTAACTGTGACCTTAGACCGCTGCAAGCTAAGCAACAAATCCTTGAGTCCAAGTGAAAACTCCTCAATATTTGCAGAAATTCCCGAAACACAGACTTGAGATATCATGCTAAAGAGGCCACAAACAGGTGAGGTGAATATCACCTGTAACTTTTACCCTTGAAGACCCAAATCTGATCAGATAATAATCCATGAGTCTAGGTGAACATTAGCACCACATTTGAAAGGATTCTCTCAAGGTGTTCTTCAGATAACATGTTCATGAGTCAAAAAAAGGGTTCAGTGAGTTAACAGTGACCTTGACGTTTGAATTTTGAACATCAAATTCTCATCAGTTCATCTTTGCATGTAGGAGAACATTGTATTCCATTTGAAGAAATCCCTTGGAGGCGTTCTTGAGCTATCAAGTTCACAAAAATCTGATTGGACTAAAAAAAAATGAAAATAATGCCTCTGGCTGTCACTGGCTCGCAGGCTTAAAAAATCACATCTATCCTAAACACTGTGATGTCATGTGATACTGACTTGTTTCCTCTGGGACACAAAGCCAGTCAGACGTCTTGGAGTACAGGGCCTGTTCTGGCATGGCATTACTTAATGTAAGACGTGTTCCTCTTACTGCTGCGCTGCCAGTCTAAACACACACTTTTGAAATATGTCCAGCAGCTAGATTGTTTGGATGAAGCATAAAATAATATAGCGATGGCATGCTAAGCGCAGCAACAGAAGATACTGGAGGCGTAGAAAGACATGAGACCGATTGACAGGCTCGTGGCCTAGAAAGAAAAACACCTGAGCAGAGGCATCCTCTGCCGCTCCCTGCAACTGCAGCCTGGGGCTTGAGACAAGGGTGTCATGCCAGAGACATTAGTAAAGGAGGGAGCTGCATGGTGGGTGTCAAAGAGGTCAGGGGTCAGGCAGTGATATGAACTGTTTGACAACCACCCTCTACACCCCCTCTTCAAATTCCTGGCCTTGACCACCTACAACAGTGTCACATATACAAGGTCTAAAGTATCCAGTCCTCCTCTAACCTACCACTTAACACAAAGTGGCAACGGAGCCAAAGCACGTCCCTCATGACCAAACACCATTTAAAGAGCAACATATTAACATGTTTTACACTTTTACACTCGCAGCCACGTGTTAAATTGTTTTTTACAAACGCACGTGTCAGTCACATAATTTTCTAAATCTGTTGTTGCTTTACATTTCATGCTCAAAGTGTGTTTGTGTTTGTTATTGATCCCTTGGAGCCAACTCCTTGTTTGGGTGTGACAGCTCAGGGATGATAAATGTGCCCCCTCAGGTGTGGACTGCAGCAGCACTGCCTTCTCCAAACTGAAGTCCTGCTGTTTGACTTGAGACATGTCAGTGCTTCAGGTTATGGAGCCACGGTAGAGTGTTTTATCCTCACACAAAAAAGACGACTATTAGGCCTTGGCGGAGTTGTGTGCTCTATTGAATGCTACTCTAGTTGTTCCCTTATTCCTTCAATTCACCCATTTGATTATTGTTCTCTAATAGGAGATACTGTATTCTACCATATAGATTACGTTTCTAAGGAATCTAATAAAAGCAGGCATGAGACACAGGCCAAAAAGCCAGCATAATGTATATAAGTAGATTTCCAAGAGGCAGATACTGAAAATCCTCCACCCAAACTCCATCCGAAGGGCAGTGCAGAGCTGACATCTCCAGTGGGATCAGAGCACTGACAGATAGAAGCTCTCTGAGTGAGCTCCTGAGAGTCTGACGCGAGATCAGAAGAATGCAACTCAGAGGAGACGAGGCATCTCCGAGGGGGGGGGGGGGGGGGGAACAGTTGCCCTGCGCTTTGTAACAATGCAATGTACAACTGTTTGTCTGTGCACGACAGGTGGGCAGTGGAAGGGGAGAGGGCTATTCTTGTGTATATTTCTCTGTCTCCATGACAGAATTAGTTATATGGTATCAAAGAACAGTTGGCTAACAGTCACAAGAGAATAGTAGTTGTAACAGAAAAAGGTAGGTTGCTTCTTTATGAAACGCTGATATCAATTCATTACAAAGAAGCAGTTAAAAGTCGAGCACGGCTGATTTATTGGTGTCTGCAGAATAGACACTGCCTAAAGGCATTTAAATAAATTTTCTATATTTGCCTGTAATGTTTATGGTTAAACTTTGAAACAGCAAGCCTTTATCACAAGGGTTTGATGATAACAAAAATGTTAATCTGTATCAGAAATTCTTTACTCCTTTATACGGCATCTGCCCTTAAAATCCATGTCAGTCAAGTTCTAGTTAAAGGTTCTAATTGGGTAATAAAATTAAAATATTTTAAATTAATAAACCGATTTGAAGTTTTGTTTTTGGCCATTAAACATTTTTAGGGATAGGTTTTTCCCCAGGACAAAAAAGTCCCACTTTCCCTAAAGCCTTTTAATTGCAAGTACAAGAAAATGTAAGAATGGCAGTAACTTAGTAAAGCATAAGTTATTGTTACATGACAATATTAAATATATTCAGCCTTTGTTCCCATGTAAATGAAGGCCCGCTGTTGAATGTATGCTGATGTAAGTAATCCTATTTGTGAAACGGCTGTATTAAATGGGTCTCAGGAAAAACTCCATCGCATCAAAGCCTGCGTCAGTAAACCTGAAGCCACTAATTAACATTTCCATGTAGGCATTAGGCCATGAAAAGGTGAATAAATCCCATGTTAAACCCCACAATCTTTTCCTCATCGCAGCTCCAGATTTAGGAGATGTGTGATGCCCTCACCGAGGCCAGACCGCTACTGCTGCCACACGAGGTGGCTGTGAGTGGAGTAGTAAATATCTGCTGGGTTGGCCAGGCGCCTCAGGCAGCGCGGCTAAAGACAGGCGCTTACATCACCTCCATCGTCACTACTGCAGTAGGGACATGTCTCACAGCCAGTCCTGTCTCTCGGGTCAAACTGTGTCGGCTGCATGGTGTGAGCAAATCTTTATTAAAATTTTGATTATGTAGATAACAGTAATTTCCTTCCTTCTTGTTTTTCTGTTGATTTTACATAAAATCACATGGAATATGGGTTCTATTTATAACCTATATGATTTTATAGGATGAAGTCCAGCCATGAACGCTGGATCTGTACTCACAGGGTCATCCATGCGTCCCTGATCCGAGCATCATGCTTGGTTGTGTCTGAATGTTTATTCAGTCAGAGGGCTGATGCCGGGGGAAAGTGGAATGTCAAGACGTCTGTGTTTGTGTGTGTGTGTGTGCTTTCTGTTTGAGTATTTTCTCACCACCAAATTACACCACCTCTCCATTTCTATATCCATTTATCCAGTGAAAAGAGAAGACCGGGTCATTTTCAGCAAGGCTTAAAGAGAACTCAACCTTTGTGAGAGTCCGAGAGCACAGAAAGGATGTCACACAATACCGCCTAGAAGGATTCCAACACAAAAGGAGGCGACTGCTGCAAATAAAACATTCAACCCCACTTCGGTGGGAGGTGGACCCCTGAGAGAGTGGATTAAGTTCCAGGGAAATGTCTCTAAAATTGAGTTCTTGGAAGCTTTGTCTGTCGATGATTGCAAAACTGCGAGCAGAGCCAAAGCCACTGCACTAACCCGAACCAGATCGTTTCTGTCTTCCAGCTTTAGCATTCGAGTTACAGAATCTCGCACTCAATCACAGTCCCCAGGAGAGGGGCACGTATATACACACCGGCAAAACCTCCCGGGTAAATACACCCATAAATCATAGACCAACAACAAGATGTTCTGCAATCAGAGTCCAGTTAAAGCGACAAAACCACTGCACAAAGCTCCACCATCAACACAACAAACACCTGTCGCCCACAGGAGTAATCCACAGCCTTAACATTCGTATAAAAATACCAGTCGAGTCCACTGAACATTTAATCAGAACTTCATTTAAACCAATAAAGCGTGATGTTCATTCGGTGCCCGACACCCACCAATCAGATGCGGCAAAGTCTCATCAGATGGGAGACAGACGGCAGTAAGCTCTGGCATGTTCAGCTCACATGGTCCACACTGGGCTCACTCAGGCAAATAAGCACATGTGGTCGAGGCTCCTAAGATACATTCCCCCACAGAAAAGAAGTGACTGGCAGTCTGATACATGGTGTAACTGTTTACCAGAACAATGGCTTGCCTACTGTGTCCTGTAAATAGTTTCACAGGGGCAAAGGTTCCTGGAAATGGAGCTAGTGCTTTGGTGGAGACGCACAGTGGGTTCCATGAGTGTGAGACTACTTTCCTGTACCAAGGGGATGAATTTGGCATCATTTTGTACAGGGATGGACAGAGTTTTAATGGCTTTTTCGATATATGAAAGTAATGGGCTATAAAAACACATACAATTTATTTCTGGAAAAAGCTAGTTTATTAAATCACTGAAAAAGGAGATATGTTCTCCGAAGACGTAATTTAGATACTGTCACACTGAACATGATAAAATGGTTGGTTTTCTTAGATTCAATTTAATTTGGAGCACGATTAAAAAATAAGTTTTTCCACCCAAGTATGGGATAATTTCTAAGGTATTTCAAGCGAATATTCATCTGTCAGGAATAATTATTTAGAATTAACCACAGTATTTGATCATGCCATTTGACTTCAACCCCCAACTTTCAACTGCAGTTGATGATCCCCTATAAATATCTACTTACAGTTCAAATTATTTTGGACCAATAACTCTCAAAGCAAACGAGCCGGCTTTATCTGTCAGGCAGGAGCCAACTGAAGATCATGGGTCATAGGGCAAAAGCCAAGAAGTCACAATAACAAGGAGTAGCTGGTCGGCTCACATCAGCTGGTCTGAGACAGAGAGATTATCCATAGGAGGTTTTGATCTGGAGGAGTTAAACAAAAGTGATTATGTCACTGGTGCACTCAGCCTGAAGACATGCAAAGAAAGGTGGCACCAGGATTTGGAAACAGGCTGCTTGAATGAAAACAGGAGTCTCCAACCCTGCTAAGGCCTCTGCACTAAGACACAGCCGTGCATTACAGCAGGGCCTTGAGGCAAATGCTAATATCAGCATTTTAACCTGCGCACTATGACAATGATGGTTAACAGGGCCCTGATTCAGAAGGAACCTTTGACAAGACGGGAACCTCAGAGTTTCAGGTTCCAGAGGAGCTGATACAGTTACTTCAATCTCAACTCTGAGATTATTCACTCAGAGTTAATTAAGCACGTGCAGAAAAAAGAAGAAAAAAACATTGTCGATGAAGCGTGCCTCTGGCAATTCACCATGACAACGGGTAAGTAAAGAGCAGAGCTTCCATTTAAAATCCAGTGGAGGTGGGAAGATGTGCTGCACTGCACTCGTTCACCCTGAACACAAAACAGTGGAATGTCATTACTTTTAAGTCATAAACCAAAGTTTTGGTTAAACTAAACTTAGGACCGGAAGATGATGCAATTTGAAAAGTCATCACAATTCTGATTGGGGCATAAATATTCATACCCCAAAAAATATTCATGAAGATCCCTTGTTTGCCTGTCAAGACATGTAAGCAGGGCTGTTGTGAGGGTTAAATGGATGGAAACGCTGTTTATGTTCCTTTTATGTACAAGATATAATTTACGCACCTTTTTATGTTGGTTTATTCACCTGTTTTATATGGATGACTGAAGTTTAACCACGGCGTGAGAGAGATGCCTGATAATTATGTTTTTTTTAACCACTACAGCCCTGCCTGTAAGTACAATCTGTGGATCACGGATGTAAAAGATTTCAGCAAAATCCATTTATCAGTTCATGAAACCAACATTGTAGAGCAACAGAGTTTTCCAAGACTAAAAGCTTGTCGTCCGATTAGTCTTTATAGTTGTTTAAACAATCTCTCTTTACAGACAAACCGGAAGAGGCTCTGTCAGAAAAAAAAACACCTCTCTTTGAACCTCATCGTTTTAACATAAACATCAACTAAGCCATTATCTGATAAATCTACTGAGAGCGAACAGCAGAGCAGCCACCTGCGTCCGTCTTGAAAGAAACCGCAGAAACCATTCAGCTGAGTCTGGCCCACATATTCCATTGAACATTAGCTTTGTGGATTAAAAGAGTAAAAGAAAAAAAAACTCAAAGCTAGTAAAGCCTCACATGGAACAGTCAAACAATCTGACAGCTCTGTCTTGGATAATGCATGAGCATGGGTTTGCAGGGTGGAGGAGAGCAGTAAAGCACTGTGGTAGGCAAATAAAACAACTCAACTCAGGGAGACGCCTCAAGAAAGAACACTTTTAAATCCAAATAATGATAAGGTAAAAGCACACATAAGCAGCCATTAAATAATATTTCACTCATATCGTGCCTTTTCTCGCCTTGCAGGGAGGAGCACTTGCTGAATCTATTGTCTGTTGGCAGTAACTGAGAATGCTGAGTTTGCTTGTTTTGATGCACCAGAGGATTGGAAGGTTCTCGAGGAAGTTCTTCAAAAGTAAATCACCAATCAGTCCAAAACACATTATTATCTTATCCACTCAACTTTCTTTTAATGCAACAGGTTAACAATATTTGAGAGTTATAGCAACCATGCAGCTTAAAATGCAGTGATGGCAGACGAGCATTGTTTACAACAGATGCCATCGAAAGACAACGTGCAACGTGAAAGATGTGCGTGACAGGTGTGTGTGCTTGTGTGTGTGTGTGTGTTTGAGAGAGGACAGGGGTGTTGTGTGTCCTCGGAGATCTAGCCAGGCTCTTTTTAGCACACCATAATGCAATAATGCCGCTTTCGCTGCTCCCAAATAAACTGAGCATTACCACGTATTAAAGCCAGACTTCCCCAAAGGCCGTGCATGTGTTCATCCTCTTGTGAGCTATATTTAGCGATAGGATCTCTGCTCAGCTCAGTCCGTCTAAAAACAGAGACAGAAAAGCCCTAACCCATTGTCTGACGCAGTGCCCACTGGGAGCCGGAGATGCAAACACATGTGGAGAGGAGCTCTTCACTCGTTTTTTAAATCTACCACAAAACATAGTCAACAGCCCTCCTCACCCGAGAGGTCGAGGCCTCCACCTGCACTCCTCCAATCTGATTTCACTTTCTCCTGATCCCCAGTCCCGAGCCAGAATTCCTCTCTTTCCTCACAGTGTATAATTGAGCGTGAGGTACAGTTTCAAGGGCCGAGAGCCAAACTCCTGCCAGAGACACAGGTCAAGATGGAAGCATATTCAGCAGCCAGAGGGGCGTGAATCTTATTCCTGGAAAGCATCCAACTGTAGGACAGGATTCACATGATCACTGCCGGCTGAGGTGATGACGGTTAAACCTTATCACCTTTGTCATATTTGTGAATGAAGTGGAATGAAGCACCGTGAATCAGAGAAACGTTCTTCCAAACATATGTCCAAAAAATAGCAGCAGCAAACCAAAGTACTGAATTTGGATTTCCAGCTTCCCAGCACACATTTCAACTCATCTCACACCAGCAGAGTAAGAGGCTGAACACTTTCCCTCACTCGCCTCTGAAACACCCAGGTGCTATATTTTACTGACAACACACAATCATTATACACAGTGCAGGTTGTGGCAAGTTACCAGCTGTTCATAGTAGATCACGGAGGTATTTCACTCTCACCTGCCCAAGGTCCAGGGTAACGTTCACCTCGTTGTACCCCAGCCCCCTGGAGAGAGGGGGGCTCTGCCACCACCGCTCCGTCCCGTCGATGGCGTTGGTCACCGGGTGGGCTTTGTTTGGATCAATGGAGTTGCAGGAATCACAGAACTGACCCTGAATGGTGTCAAATTAAATGAGGTTTAGAAACAGACAACACACACAAACACACACACACACACACACACACACACACACACACACACACACACACACACATCAAAATATATGCAGCAAACTCAACATGTCTTAGAAGCTACTTCTCAGCAAATCCCTGATCTACATTGAAAAAAGAAAAATGTCAGACCAACTTAAACTTTTACATCAAATGGCAACACGGGATTAAGTAAGTTTGTTGAAATTAAAGTTATTGATTTACATTTACACAACTGATAACTTTGAGGTTAAGAAAACTAAATGCATTTGTGTGCTGCCAATTGAAGTGCTTTAAGTCAGGAAAACATTTTGTGTTTTTCAGCGTAGCTTCCTGCAAAACATTGCAAACACAACAAAATATTGAGTTCAGAAAAAAAGCGTGTCATTGTCAAACTGTTCTTATACTAAGGTAGCGCCACTCCAGAGGGGTAAGACCACTATTGAAAAGGCATTTCCTTTAGAAACCTTGGAACTTCACAATCAATTGTGTACAACTATTTCTGGCACTTGTACAACTTGGTCATGAGGGTAGAATTGTGGAGTCCTCGACAGCGTGACGTACAACACCTTTATAAGGGTAATAAAATGATAATAAAATCGAATGTTTAAAGTTCCTGTCGTGTATCAGTTCAGAATTTGCCCATTAGAGCATGTATAGTTCTGCAATTCCCCTTTTACGCACGGACAAGAAGCTGCGCAGGCATTGCCTCCACTTTATTTTCTTTACCTGTACATTTTCAGTAGGAAAATCGTTGTTATGTCCTCCGACGAGCTTACAGTATAAATCATATCTCGGACTCCCAGCTTCATCCTGGCCGCAGGTTGCTGTGGCAGAGATCCGTGAGCCCTTAGCGATGTTGAAATACGGAGGACTCAAACTAAAACCGGTCACGTCGTTAACAGACTCTTGACCATTCGCGTCCCCGAAAAGGGCCACCGACCAAGTGAAGACTGCGGCGAGGAGAAGATGAGCTCCTCTCATCCTTCTCGCCATGTTCCACGTTTTTCAGAGATCCCTGTAGATGCTGAGAACGACCCGCAGCGCACAGGTCTTGTCATTTGGAGATCTCCATGAAACGCGCGTAATGGGTGCGCGGCTAGAAACGCGCGGGGCTCTTCCAGTGGCAACACACATCCGCTTGTGCCAAACAAAAGTGTGAAGTCGATGTTCTCTGCTCTGCTGCTGGAGGTGCGCTCTCTCCCTGCCGCATGTTGTCAGCAGCGCCAGCCCTGCGTCGTCCTGCACGCAAACTGTGCGCCGAGCTTTGGAGCTATCAGGTGTCAGGCTGAGCTCCACGTTCATCCACATGAGGCCAAAGGTCTCCACACGTTACACTGCACGTATGCATACAGCAACACGTCCTCTTTACTTTCAATTTCATTCTAAAAAGAAAGAAATGATCTATTTACAAGATTAAAAGTCTCAACCCACAAGATTCTGTGTGTACATATAAATGTAGATTTTAAAGTTTTCTGCTATATTTAAAGTATGTATTACAAAACAGAAACCAAAAACCTGTGCAAATAGTTTACAAATGGATATGTAAGATTTAATTATGAAATAACACTTGTGATCATTATCAAAGGTGGTTAAGACAGTTTATATTCCAACATATTTTATATTTTTATTCATACCTTGTTTCATACCTTATATTTTTGAAAGTTTTTAAAGTGTAATGGTTGCTTTTTGGATCACAGGAGTCCTAAATATGTTAATAGCCCACAAGAGAATCTAACAATGATCTTGGGGCGACATCTAGTGGCACAGACAGATATCACATGACCCAGTAGTGAAGTGGATTTTAGTGTTTTTTCTTAAAACGTCTTTATAAACTTTCCATGATGACACAACTCAAACGACTTTTCTTCTGTCATTATCTTATATTTACTGTGTTGTTGAGTCTCAACATGTCTTCTGTCCCAGTTGATTGGTATTTTAAGAAAACAATGAAAACATATGTAAATACAAATGGAATTGTAAGATGTAATATTTTAAACAGATTGTATACTGAGCTTGTTTATATGTGTCATTAATACACAACATCGTTCTTCATATATCTACAGTTTTGGTACGACAGTAGAATGTTAGCTCTTTGGATCAAAGGAACCCTAGACCTGTTGACATCACGCAGGGAAATCGAACACTGATTCTCGGGCGACCTCTACTGGCACAGACAGACGTCACATGACTCAGTGAAGTGGACTTTTGTGTTGTCCAGTCACAAGACTTTTCAGGCACAGACAACACAAACGGTTCGTGTCCTGTCTTCTTGTCTTAAACGTCTTCATGCCTTGTGTCTCTTGTGTTGTTGAGTCCTAACCACTGTCTCAGATGATTCCCATTAACTCATTGTGGACTTGTGGCGGTGCTGTCTCTATTTAGGTCATCGTGGCTCAAGAAAACCAGCGTTGCCCTCGCAACCTGCTCCACAACATCGTGACTCACTCACTCCAGCAGTGACTGGGTTTCATTCCTCCGACTGGCCAGGCAGCGTTCTTGAAGGCATGTCAATTACTAAAGGGGAGTGACCAATGAGCAAACAGGAACTGGCTGTGCAGTGACGGGATAGACAGAGAGAGAGACGACACAATACTCGTGGGGATCCCAGGTCGAGTCTGTGAGTGTTTTGAATCCTCTGCCACATGGAACCAACGAACCTTCAGGTAGGATGATGAGTTACTCTTCTTAAAAGTGCAAATATCCGCGTCTGTAACAAGTGTGAATACGTTTGGGGGGGGGGGGGGAAGTGCGTTGTGACAGGTTTCGTTTTGAGAGAAACTTGAGGTATTTCTTAAAGGTAGCCTACAGTGTATACTTAAGTGAAATCGTTCAACATGTGTCTGTTCTATAAGAGCCAACTGAACTCCATCATTGAACCAAAATACTCAGTCACATCGAGGCTGTGGATTCAGTGGTGGTCTGTGAAATGATTCATTTACAGTTATAAACAGGGACTGTGTTATGTATACGCCTCCTAACAGTATATATAGGCTAGGTGATCGTTATCTTCATGATCAAAACATTAGGAACCCGCCTGATGTGTGGATGGGGTGAGGGGGGTTCCTTCGTCAGGTGGACTGCCTCTTCTAGAATGAGTACTTTCCTACTGTTGTGTAATCTGCTAAAATAGATGCCTTGCAGTTGACACTTCTCTAATATTAAAGCATCTTTTTCCAGTCACTTAAATCCTTTTGGGCACATTAATAGTTTTAACTGAATGGAATTATCCACTTTCAAAAAGTCAAATGTAAGAGGCTTTAAGAACTCGCTGACATCATAATGAATGGAATTTAAAACCTATATTTCAAGTAGAACAGATATGAAGGAATACCAGACTCCCAGAATTACTTGCACTTGCCCATAGGTGAAGTTGACAGAATAAACCGTAAAACGCCACAATACCCTTCAAATTACAGGCAGAGACAGTAGGTATCCAGAGTCTTTCCCACAGGCAAGCGCACTGAGATGAATTCTGACAAAGATGCTCGTAGATCATCAGTTATTCCACATTGGTTTTGTTTGTAGTTTTATTTCAGCATGCTATTATCTTTATTGTTGAATGTTGCAGTAGGTTGTTATGTGGCCAAACTATTCTTATGAGAGAAAAAAACGATTGTAGTTTTAAACTGCAGAGACCCTGATTTAAGATGTAAAATCTCCAAACTATCAGTGTTCATGAACAAATACATTACATTTATGTTGGCTGAAGTAGTGGCTGAAGCTGAAGTAGGTTTGGGCACTTATGTGAACTCACCAGTTTGAGGCTCATACACAATTTCACAGGAGTGCAAGTTATAAACCAATTCCGTGCTCTTTCAGAAAGCCATTGCCACGGCACAGAAGGCCTCAGTGGAAGACCAGGCCGGGAACTTCGCGGAGGCCATCCTCTCCTATCAGCACGCTGTCAAGTACTTTCTACACATTTTAAAACGTGCGTAAAAATGACCCTGAACAATGCATCTAATGTCACAACAAAACACCACAATAACTGATGTTTATTAAGTCTTCCCATCAGTCTGTACTTGAGTGTCCATCACTATCACTGATCTACCCATGAGCTTCTGCAAGTGAAATGATGTCAATGCAAAGTGCTTGCACGCAAACCCACATGACAATTTTTACTTGTGCCATCACTATGAAGTTTTGCAATAGATTGTTTATTGAATGTTATAACTACAAACATCCGTAGCAATATGGGACAGCATCTAATCAATGTTCTCCTTCACATCATCAGGTGAACCTCAGGGTAAAGATGGCAACCAGAAGATCAGAGATCGGTGTAAACTGTACCTGGACAGAGTGGAGGAACTGCAGAAGTGCCTCGAGAATAAAGAGGTTCCTTGTTTTAGAAATCTCCACATCACTTGCCCACAACAGTAACATTGAAAAAGTGTCATAACAAGGTGGATGGGCTGCAGCATGAATAGACTTATTGATACCGTGTGGTAAATTATTCGTCAGATGTTATATGTCAGACAGACTACTTATCTGGTAGTGTCTAATTATGGCAAACCCACCTCATAACAAACCACATCAACCGTAACTAAGATTTTTTTTACAGGAAATAATAAGTAAATCATAAATAAATGTAATAATAGATTGATAGAGTAGATCATGTAGGAATAAATATATTACAGGTTTTTAAAGCTAAAACAATAACTATAATTCATTTTATAGACAGTTTATACTTCAGAGGCATTGAGACCGTGACGCAGGCAACGTGTTGACGTCATCACATTCCGTCTACGCCAGTATCGACTGTTCAATGCGGAAGTTTCCTCCTCGATCCGACTCGGGAGCGATCTGGGGAAACGACAACAACCTTCACACAAAGCTCGATTGTCGACATACCGGTGTGTCTGTGAGTTTGAGTTGTGAAGCGGACTCAGACAGCTACGTAGTGACGGCGGAGTGATATTCGTTACGGTTAGCGGACACAGTGATCGGCCCCGATGGCTACCAACAATAATTTACAGGTAAGTTGACGACCGACCCGCAGCGGAATAAAACACGTCAATACGAGAGCAAAGTTGCCCGCCTGAAAAAATAAATCGCAGGAAACACTGTAGTTGTTGTGGAGTTCGGTGAGTGTAGGCTGGTGTTCGGCGTAAATGCTTCCGAGGGGGTAAAACGGCGACTGTGACGTTAGCTGCTAACTAGCATGCTCAGCTAACCTAGCTAACATGGGCATGAGTGCGGTGTTCAACTTGTCAACAACACGAAGACCACACACATCGTATGCTATGACGTATATGTTTAATAGAGGTAGTTTCTTTCTGTTGTTATGGCTTGTGCTGGGTTTCGGTTTTCCGTTTAATAGCGGTTAGTTTCTACTGTCTATTACCGCTAAGGAGATTAGCGTTGCTAACCGACTGGTTTTATTTGGGCCTCTAAAAAGACAACTTACACCAGACAGCTACATTTGGTCATGTTAGATTTCCAATTTGTGTTCAGTGTGTGTTGTCGCTATAAGGAAGTGAACCAACTTAGATCCTGACCATTCCTACCGCACTGTGTTCCATGACATCACTCTTGACAGGTGTCGCTTTGTATATGCTCATTATATAATGCATTACGGTAAATGTGCACCAATCATAACATTGTCCACGGCTGACACAGTCTCTCAAGTATAGTTTAACTTAGTAATTTGAGTACATTTGATAACTTTATATACTTACAATTGTAATTTTGCTGTGATGTATTGATTGTCTGAGAGTTATTGACCTTCTTGTTGATTATTGTTGTTGTTGTTGTCGCTGTCATGGCCAGTATCTGTAGCTGTCAGGGTGACTTCAAGTTTTTCTGTGTCTCTCTCTAAACTCTAGAAAGCCATCGATCTGGCCAGCAAGGCGGCTCAGGAGGATAAAGCCCAGAACTACGAGGAGGCTCTGCGTCTCTACCAGGCTGCTGTTCAGTACTTTCTTCACGTGGTGAAATGTAAGACATAAGTCAGCACATTGACACTCAAACGTAAAGTTTATGTGGCTGTAGTTTATTGTGGCCAAGGTTGTACAGTCTTTATGTTCCCCTCTGAATTACATGCAATTATTGCCATACAAACCTGTATGTGATTATTCTTTTAATTATATCTTAATTGTTTTGCAAGTATGTAACCATTGTGGGGGGAAATTCAAGGTGCAAATGTCCAAAACTCGGAGCCTGAAATCCTTCTTGTGTAACTTTAAATGCCTTTTTTTTCTCTAACAGATGAAGCACAAGGTGATAAAGCTAAACATAGCATCCGGGCGAAGTGTGCTGAATACTTGGACAGAGCTGAGAAGTTGAAGGAGTATCTAAAGAAGAAAGAGAAAGCTCCTCCTGCTAAGCCGGTCAAAGAGTCACAGTCTGATGACAAAGGGTGTGTTTATGGGTTGGGCAGTGGGGTATGTCTGCTCATGTAATGCCACTCAGATATGGGTTATAAAAATCAGTTGTCCTATGATGTAAGGGGTTAATATAACTTTTTTTTTCATTTTGCCAATTTAATTAATTTTCATTATGTTCTGTTTTTGTGTGTAGCAATGAAAGTGATGAAGGTGATGATCCTGAGAAAAAGAAGTTCCAAAATCAGCTGTCAGGTTTGTAATATTATTTTCCGAGGACTATTCCGTCCTCTGCAGGTTTTTTATGTTTATTTATTGTAAGTTTGTTTCTTGCAATTGTGATAAACGCAATGTTTAGACACACTAGTAATGTTTTTTCAATGTTTTTGTAACAGGTGCAATTGTTATGGAGAAACCAAACATCAAATGGAGTGACGTCGCTGGTTTAGAAGGAGCCAAGGAGGCGCTGAAAGAAGCCGTTATTCTTCCAATCAAATTCCCCCACCTTTTCACTGGTATGGAATCCTTTTCAAAGGGAAAACCACCTTAACTTTACTCCAAATTAAAAAAAAATGTAATATTAGATGGGATAGTTGTGCCAGATAATCCTTAACCTCTGTGTTTGAATAACAGGAAAGAGAACTCCATGGAGAGGGATCTTGCTCTTTGGACCTCCAGGTACCGGCAAGTCCTATCTGGCTAAAGCTGTTGCCACGGAGGCAAACAACTCAACGTTCTTCTCCATCTCCTCGTCTGACCTCGTCTCTAAATGGCTCGGAGAGAGTGAAAAGTGAGTCATTTTTTGCAGCAATCCGCAGAAGTATGGGTCAAGCTTTGGAATATGCTGCATCTTAGACCGTATGCTCCTATTTCATGTCCTGAAAGCTTCCATTCTACTACACAGATTGGTGAAGAATCTTTTCACCCTTGCGAGGGAACACAATCCTTCCATCATCTTCATCGATGAGATTGACTCGCTGTGTGGCTCAAGAAGCGAGAACGAGAGTGAGGCCGCTCGGCGTATTAAGACCGAATTCCTGGTTCAGATGCAGGGTAAGTCTGCTGAGATAAAAAACAACTATTTGTAACTACTGAATGTTGTGATATTCTCTTTGTGTTGAATTCTGAAGGGTTCGGCTTATTTGAAACCTGAGATGATATATATATATATATATATATATATATATATATATATATATATATATATTATCCCTATCTGCAGCTTACATTTTCACTGTCAGCAGTATAGTTACAAGGCAAGGATCCAATTATTGTGTAAACAATATACAATGTACACAGGAAAGATATAGCACCGATGGCTGGATGTGAAAAAAGGTACTTTTGGGCAACCTGCAAGTATTGGGGTTGTTGGTTCTCATCCCACATTTTTCCTCAATTTCTTTTCAAACATTCAGATTACTTTCTTCTGGTCGCCATAGGAGTTGTCTTTCTACTTCACTCTATTCACTTATTACTCACTGAAGTGTTAACAGTTTAAATGAGTCACATTGGGCAGAGAAGTGATCGATAGACTCCAGATACATTCGAACTGCATGCAGCTGTTATCCAAGACCTATTTCTTGCATGTGCACACTCACTACATAATAACCATGTGTTCAATAATCTTTTTTGAATCCCAGATGGTTTTCGTATGTTTTTGAGTGTATCACATGTCATTTCTTTATTTTAGAGGCGGTGTTGTCGAAAGCTTTGTTGAGAATGATTGTAAATGCATTGAAAAAATCCTTTTTTGTTGTGATCAAAATCCATGCTCAAGTATGTCCTACCCTGGATTTGTTATTTTACAGGTGTGGGGAATAACAATGAGGGAGTGCTGGTACTCGGGGCAACAAACATCCCGTGGACCCTAGACTCCGCCATCAGAAGAAGGTTATTGTTATTAGTCTGTAAAATGTTGTTTCTAAACATGTTGTCATTGGCCTTTACTGACTTTGCACTAATACGCCTCTCTCAGATTTGAGAAAAGGATCTACATCCCGCTGCCTGAAGAGCACGCCCGCTCCTTCATGTTCAAGCTCCACCTGGGATCGACTCCCAGCAGTCTCAGTGATTCTGACTTTGTCACTCTGGGCAAGAAGACGAACGGATACTCTGGAGCAGATATAAGTGTAATCGTCAGAGATGCTCTAATGCAGCCAGTTCGAAAGGTCCAGTCAGCAACCCACTTCAAACGGGTAAGTATTTTATTTCACACACAATTCTGTGCTTCACTGTGATGTATTAGAGTTTTAGTTATTAAAGTTTCCTTTCTTTTTTGTGATGTAAATTAGGTACGAGGCCCATCCAGGACAGACCCCAATGCTGTTGTGGACGACCTCTTGACTCCTTGTTCACCTGGGGATCCCAACGCAGTTGAAATGTCGTGGATGGATGTCCCCGGGGAGAAGCTATTGGAACCTATAGTATGCATGGTAAGGAAATAAAAGTGTGTGATATAAATGCATATTAGAGCCACTACTGTGTTACCATATAATTTCTTCCTCTTTTCAGTCGGACATGCAGAGGTCTCTAACCAGCACGAAGCCAACAGTCAACGATCAAGATCTGGACAAACTGAAAAAATTCACAGACGACTTTGGACAGGAAGGCTAGGTGGGATGAATCGGCCAAGTCAAACCAAAGCAGTGGAATTGTGATTGTCTCTCTTTACTGTCCTTGTCCCTTCTTTTTTTTTGTCTCTCTCTGTTTCATTATAAATATTCACCAGACCAGGTGGTTTCTCATAAATGGGCAAGATTACTGCTCTGTTCTGCCAATCTGATAACCACGCAAAGGACCCTTGTGTCCAAAAAGACCACTTACATCTCCAGCTAATCTGATAAAAGAATCAAGACCTCACTGGGGAATTTAGAGGGTTGTTTGACTTACGCACTAAAGGCTAAAGGTATTGATGAGCAGAATACCCAAGCAGCTTATGGAAACCAACAGAAGATGTACGCAACCATCTATTTTCAGTTAGGACCATATCCTGCACCTTCAATTTCTAGTCAATGCATCACACCAGATAAATAAATACCCTTATATATATCCTCTTTTGTATTGAAATAACAAGCATTTTATAATGTCTACTGTACTTTTTGGAATATATACATTTTGGACTGGGAATGTGAAGCAGGGGGCATAAGTTCACAGAATTTGTGTTGGTGAAATACATCATTCTGGTCTCAAGGTGGTAGAGATTAAAGCATCTGAGACAGAAGTACTCAGGATGAGAGCTGTGTGAGGTTCTGTGGCAGTTTTGGATTGTTAACCAAGTTCCAAACAAATTTCCAAACTCCTTTGTCATTTGAATCCAACACAGATTTTGGGGGAGAATCACCAGTGGTCCCGTATCAAAATTGTTCTACCCCTTTATTCCTTACAGACTCGATAGCTTTGAATTACTTTGTCCCTGAGCTCATGGTTTGTTCTTTTCCCTCCCTGTCCACAGGCTTTGCTAATTATCCATAATACAAACAGAAAAAAAACTAAGCCTTAATTTAAGTTCAAGTCACATTGCAAATTTCGATTAAAATGCCTGAGATGTTGAAGCTGGACACTGGTGGCTCAGGTGAAGACGTCATTTACTCGTACACTATAAAACAGGAACGCATCTCCAAGCATGGAGTATGTGTAGCCATGAGTGGCAGTGTGCACCATGTGCCTTCCAGAAAAGCTGCGAATGCTTTTTTTCCTTCTTTTTTTAATTTAGGTTTATTTCTAAATTGGTCATACTGCTTGTATGAGTGCTTTGTCACTACAAATACGAAATGTATAATACTTGCACATTTCATGTAAGCTCTTTTAGAGATTGTTCACATCTGTACTCTTTAGCTCATAAGGTGTGCAAACTTGATGGGAAACAACTCTTATTTTACTGTAAATGTCTGAATTTATAGCCAACTCTTCAGTCTTTTCTTTGTGAAGAGGTGCATACGATTTTCTCTTTCATTTCCATCATGTAAATAAAGGTTATAGTTATGTCAAGAAGAGCAAAGTGTTTTTTTGATAAATGTTTCACACTTAGATAAAATATACATTTATTGTACTTTATCTTACCAGTTGACACCTGGTGACTTGTTGGGCAGGTGTGAGAGTTTGTAAACTATTTACCAATGTACAAACTGGAAAAATATGTGGACAATACAACTCGAATTTATATTCCATGCAAGATCAATCACATTAAATATCAATTAAATTTATTGAATTAAAAAAATATACAATATAAATATAAAGAAAAACAAATTATATTATTTATCTTATCATCTCATTATAGATTAAAACAAATAGTTGGCTGTTTTTTTTGTCTTGCGAAGAATAAATTGTTGAAAATATATTTCTCCATCTTCGTAAACGCAAGGAATTTTATTTTTTTGCATTTGTGAATATATTTAAATTTTTTAATTACCTGTATACAAATTTACATTCATCGGTTGTAGATGAGGAGAAACTCATCGTCCTTGTTACTGGGATCAGGGTAAACCAATATAATTTTCATTAAGTTAAACTCAATATTTTGAAATCTCTGAATCACTCCAAATGTTACATTCATAAAAGTCCACAGGAAGTGGCTAATCTAGCGGACGTAAGCATTTACGATGGCCCCTGAATGCACCTCGTAGAAGATATTAACGGACATTTAGGATTAAAACATCCTGTAAATGAACTTGTTTCCAGTCTAATCTAAATGTCGGGGCTTGCATTGAGGAGCTTGGGACCATAGAGGAAACTCTGTGTTTCCACAGGCTCCTGTGATCTTCTATGACATATACTATCTCATCAAAGGAGTCTTCCCCATTTAGGAAAGCTAGATTCCAGGACACACCCCCAACTCCAGTTTGACCCTATGGAACAAGGTCTAGGTCCTAAACATCACAGATTTCAGACCCAGAATCAAGACCAAGACCAAGGATGCCTCCTCATCTTCCTCATCTTTATGCAGCATCTTTATGACGACTACAGCTGTAAGTCTGAAATGATTGTAACCAGCTAAACTAACACTATTGATAAAGAAAACCAGAAGCCTATTTTCAAATGCATATCAAGCAGTCTATTTAGTATATCCTGTTATATTTCGAGTTTTATTTTGTTGATCTAGCTATGCTTTTCTAGCCAGAAAAGAAATTAGCTTACTAACAGCTAGTAAGTATTATACATATTTCTCTTTCTCACTAGTACTTACATACCATTGAATGTAATAGAACATGGATCAGATGTGGTAAAGCAGCCTTGTGAAATGTGTGGTAGATGTTCGGTAGTGAATCCATACTGTATGGGCCGTTTTGGACCCATGTGTGTAAAAGTGATGTAGAATTGCAAAATTTAGGTTTGTTTATAAAGTAAGAAAGGACCAAGGAAATTAATGATTTGTGTTAATCAAAAACAAAATATTTAATGAATACTTAGAATATTTAATGCCAAAATACATTTATTTAAAAACTAATATACTCAGCCAGAGTTGTTATAGTTGCACAGGGTATTTTACTAACTCCTTCAACTGACACAGTTCCAACAAAGCACGTAGTCATCGGACAGAAGAGAAGAAATACACAACACGTTGTTCGACCATGAAGACGTTAAATTAGTTTTCCAGATTAGCCTCGTCACATGTGTCATGTTGACAACACACTCGACACGGTTCAGACCGATCGTCTGTTGATTACACACAGATAAACAACACTTGAATTCCCAAAACAACGAAAAACAAACTATAGTGTTTTCTGATGACTGTTTTGGGTTGTTTTCTTCTCAGATACTGAAGCTCATCATCGAGAGTGTCGTTGAAAGCTGTCAGGGTGACTTAAGGTTTTCTGTGTCTCCTTAAACTCTAGAAAGCCATCGATTTCGCCAGCAAGGCGGCTAAGGAGGATAAAGCTCAGAATTATGAGGAGGCTCTGCGTCTCTACAAGTGTGCCGTTCAGTACTTTCTTCATATGATGAAATGTAAGACATAAGACAGCACATTGACATGAAGATTCAAGTACTCTGTGTCAGCAAGCTGATATTCAGATTGACACTTAAACGTAAAGTTGACGTGGCTGTAGTTTATTGTGGCCAAGGTTATACAGTCTTCATGTCCCTCTCTGAATTACATGCAAGAATTGCCATAGTATCTTATTTGTGATATTTTTTTAATGATATCCTCATTTTTTTGCAACTGTGTAATGATTTGCTTTTCCAAAACTGCATGAAATCCTTCTTGTGTAACTTTAAATTATTTTTTTCCAATAGATGAAGTACATGGTAAGAAAGCTAAACTTTGCGTCCGGGAGAAGTGTTCTGAATACTTGGACAGAGCTGAGAAGTTAAAGGAGTATCTAAAGAAGAAAGAGAAAGCTCTGTCTGTCAAAGAGTCACAGTCTGATGACAAAAGGTTTGTTTATGGGTGGGGCAGTTGGGTATGTCTGCTCATGTAATGCCTCATAACTTTTTTTCTTTACATTTTGCCAATTTAATTGATTGCTTTGTATGTTCTGTTTGAATAAAAGTGATGAAGGTGATGAACCTGAGCAAAAGAAGTTCCAAAATCAGCTCTCAGGTTTGTAATATTATTTTTCCGAGCACTATTACTCCCCCTGCAGGCTTTATATGTGTATTTACTGTAAGTTTGTTCCTTAAAATTGTGTCATTATGAAAGCAATGTTTAGACACTCTCGTAAGGTTTAACAAATGTTTACAGGTGCAATTGTTATGGAGAAACCAAACATCAAATGGAGTGACGTCGCTGGTTTAGAAGGAGCCAAGGAGGCGCTGAAAGAAGCCGTTATTCTTCCAATCAAATTCCCCTACCTTTTCACGGGTATTGAATCTTATTGAAAGGGAAAACCACCTTAACTTTACTCAGATTAAAACTTGTTTTAATATCACATGGGATAGTTGTGCCAGACACTCTATAACCTCTGTGTTTGAATAACAGGAAAGAGAACTCCATGGAGAGGGATCTTGCTATTTGGACCTCCAGGCACAGGCAAGTCCTATCTGGCTAAAGCTGTTGCCACGGAGGCAAACAACTCAACGTTCTTCTCCATCTCCTCGTCTGACCTCGTCTCTAAATGGCTCGGAGAGAGTGAAAAGTGAGTCATGTTTAGCAGCAAGCCACCGAAGTATGGGTCAAGCTTTGGAATATGCTGCATCTTAGACCGTATGCTCCTATTTCATGTCCTGAAAGCTTCCATCCTACTTCACAGATTGGTGAAGAATCTTTTCACCCTTGCGAGGGAACACAATCCTTCCATCATCTTCATCGATGAGATTGACTCGCTGTGTGGCTCAAGAAGCGAGAACGAGAGTGAAGCCGCTCGGCGTATTAAGACAGAGTTCCTTGTTCAGATGCAGGGTAAGTCTGCTGAGATAAAAAGCAACTATTTGTAACTACTGAATGTTGTGATATTCTCTTCGTGTTGAATTTAAAAGAAACCTGAGAGATTATATATTTGTTTATATATATATTAACACATATATTTATCTTTATTTTAGAGGCTGTGTTATCGAAAGCTGTGTTGAGAATGATAATAAATGCATTGAAATATTTAAAAAAAATTGTGATCCCAATCCACTCTTAAGTTTGTCCGACCCTGGATTTGTTATTTTACAGGTGTGGGGAATAACAATGAAGGAGTGCTGGTACTCGGGGCAACAAACATCCCGTGGACCCTAGACTCCGCCATCAGAAGAAGGTTATTGTTATTAGTCTGTAAAAAGTTGTGTCTAAACATGTTGTCAATGTCCTTTGCTGACTTTGCACTAATACGCCTCTCTCAGATTTGAGAAAAGGATCTACATCCCGCTGCCTGAAGAGCACGCCCGCTCCTTCATGTTCAAGCTCCACCTGGGATCGACTCCCAGCAGTCTCAGTGATTCTGACTTTGTCACTCTGGGCAAGAAGACGAACGGATACTCTGGAGCAGATATAAGTGTAATTGTCAGAGATGCTCTAATGCAGCCAGTTCGAAAGGTCCAGTCAGCAACCCACTTCAAACGGGTATGTGTATTACTTCACACAAAATTCTGTGCTTCACTGTGATGTATTAGAGTTATTGTTGTTAAAGTTTCCTTTCTTTTTTTGTGATGTAAATTAGGTACGAGGCCCATCCAGGACAGACCCCAACTCTTTTGTGGATGACCTCTTGACTCCTTGTTCACCTGGGGATCCCAACGCAGTTGAAATGTCGTGGATGGATGTCCCCGGGGAGAAGCTATTGGAACCTATAGTATGCATGGTAAGGAAATAAAAGTGTGTGGTATAAATGCATATTAGAGCCACTACTTTATGACCATATAATTTCTTCCTCTTTTCAGTCGGACATGCAGAGGTCTCTAACCAGCACGAAGCCAACAGTCAACGATCAAGATCTGGACAAACTGAAAAAATTCACAGACGACTTTGGACAGGAAGGCTAGGTGGGATGAATCGGCCAAGTCAAACCAAAGCAATGAAAAAATGTTACAATGAGTTCACTATTTAGTTATTGGTTGATGCCTCCATGTTCAAATGGTACAGAGAAAATCATAAAATCTGCTTTGAGGAGGACTTAGAAAACCCTGCTTTATGAATGTTGAATATACTTGTTATAATAATGTTAATAATGTCAGTCAGAGGCCTGTTACTACATTGAATTTTAGTGATGATGTCTTTAGTGAAGCACGGGTTTGTTTTGGTTTTTCCGTTTTATTTCAAACTGTGCAAGAAGTGACAGAGAGGAGCACACACATAAGATAATATAAAGGAACATTTCACAATTAAATAAAAATGTTGTAAATAGATTTTTTTTCAAACATGATAAAATAAAGAGGCAAAACAAAATGAGTTTGAAGACATTAAAAAACGCATTTATATTATAATAGAATAAAAAAAAATGGTTTGGGCTCTTTTTTTAGTTTTTTTCTGAAGAAGAAATAGTTGAAATCAAGGCAAACAAATATAATACGTATAAAGTAAAACTCAGTAAGTGAACTGAGGCGCATACGACGAATAAGAAGAAGAAGAACGTTGCATTGTGGGAGATGTCGTCAACGTGCTTTCCGAGCGCCGCTGTGATCCCGGAGAGTCTCCTCGGATAAGGACTACAAGTCCCGGGTGCCTGCAGCCTCCACTGACGGTGCACGGCTGAACTTGTTTTGGTTTGTGCAGACTGGGTGTTATCCATAGGGTTTTATCACGGGGAGCCAAGGTCCGCCGCGGGGCTCTCACCTGCCCGCCACACACCGCCGAGTCCCGGGTTCCTCCCTCCTCCCAGCCCCGGGTTCCTCCTCCCAGCCCCGGGTTCCTCCTCCCAGCCCCGGGTTCCTCCGCCCTCTCGGGTCCAGCAGTCCTTATCGGACCTCGGAGGCTGGCCCGCTACTTAGCAAACAAGCTAGCGTTAGCCAGAGTCCACCCATGTCCTCTGAGGAAGGGCTGAGCTCCACGATCGCGGACTGGCTCTACATCCACTCCTGGTGGCTCCTCCTGCCGGTCGTCATGCTGCTCGTGGTCGCTGCCTTCATCGTGGCCTTCGTGCTGCTGCTGTACATGATCTCTCCGCTGATCAGCCCCAAGCCTCTGAAGCTGAACGGGGCCCACGTCGTGGTAAGTTCCTCGGGGAGCTGACGCCTCTCCGCTGGCTACAGGCGGGCTAACGTCCACCCAGTCCTGGAGCTATGTTAGCATAGCTTCACTTCTGTGTTTGCACTGACAACAACGTCAATGAGTAGCAACTGTTAACAGTAGAATAACTAGTTCAGAGAGAAGAAGTGACGACAGTGTGTCACTTATAAGGAGTAGCATGACTTCTTATGAGTTCTGTGGTTTGTTTTTGAGTTGATTGTCATTGGAATGTTCCTGAGGACAGGTTACATATCAGAAACACCTCCCAGTATAACGGGCTGCATCACCACTGCCATTGCATTCATCTAGATATTCTGAAACTATTTTCACTTCCCAATACCTGAACTGTATTGAGTAGTATAAAACATTTAAACCTATATAATGTATTACAGCAGCTGTTTGCTTCAAAGCCTGCATGGAAGTGATGATACCATTATTGTCCTATGACCTGGCTCAGGTTAGATCATTGAATTAACACAAATAAATACATTTAAGATTTAAATTGCTTCCTTTTGTGCAGCGGCAGTTGACATAAATAAAAATATCTTTGTCTGTATCATTTGTGTAATGCTTCTTCAAAGGCTGGTAGTGTGGCTAGTTTTGTAACTGTTGCGTTAAGTGTCATCCTGTGAGTGATACTAACATATTTAAAAGATGTGGCGTGAGATCAGTGCATAGATTCCCGTACTTGCTGATGCCCAACCTGACATTTTCACAAGTATCAGGCCTTTCTGATGCTGGTATCCAAACATTAGCAGTTATGCAGATGTGGTAACACCGTAGCAGACTTCAAACTTTTGAGGAATGAACCTCCTAACCTTTGTATTTCCAGGTGACAGGAGGCTCGAGTGGGATTGGGAAAGCCATTGCAATCGAGTGCTACAGGCAAGGAGCATTCATCACTCTGGTGGCACGAGACGAGGTCAGCACAAACCACATTCGACCAATCCTTCTGCTGTGCCTAGACCAGCTAGAAATTGTTGGTTGTCAGCCAGCTCGTGAAAATAATTCAGATGAATGTGCCCTGTAACAAGAGACGGATGTGCTCCACTCACATGCTAAATGGACTGGAATCTTTGCCTGCATATGAGCATTTATGTTCACGTTTTCATTTAGTTTTTAAAGATCAAACTTGGTGATATTTTTAAGTGTTTGCACAAGTTTTAACATATTCAACATGCTTGTTTTCCTTCAGGCTAAACTCGTTCAAGCTAAAAAAGAAGTTGAGAAATTTGCCATCAATGACAAGCAGGTATGGACTTAGTATTCATTCCAATGGAACATGTTAAACCTGTGTATGCGCTCAGGTGGAGTATCACATACAATGTCTGCCTTCAGGTGGTGCTCTGCACATCAGTGGATGTCTCCAGTGATTATAGCCAGGTGGAAAGTGTTTTAAAACAGGTAACGTTACCTCTTCCATCTCAGATTCCTTTAATAATTCAGTGCTCAAGTGCTAAAGGAGAATTTTCTTGTCATTCAGGCACAAGAGAAGCTGGGGCCTGTTGATATGCTTGTGAACTGTGCTGGAACATCCATCTCTGGGAAGTTTGAGGAAGTGGAGGTGGACCGTTTTAAAGTAAGTACCTGTGGGTGAAACCAAGACTGTTTTGAGAAGGGTCAGAAGTCACTCAGCTACTGTGACTTATGCGGTTAAATATTAACTCCTCATATTTACTCTAGAGTGTCGTCAAAAAGCCGACAGAAGAATGAATTATATGCATTAAATCCGTGAGAGGAAAGAAGCTTCAATTGCTGTTTTACTTTTGTAGGAGGGTTTGTCAGTGATTCAGCATATTACAGTCCACTGGCACTTTGAGTTGTGAAATGTCTGCAGCTATTTTTATAGTTTATGTGAACCTTGTCCCCATTTCCAAAAGAAACTGATGGAGGTGAACTACCTAGGCAGCGTTTACCCGACACGGGCCGTCATAACCACTATGAAGGAGAGGAGAATGGGCCGCATCATGTTCGTGTCCTCCCAGGCGGGACAGATCGGCATGTTTGGATACACTGCCTACTCCCCCTCCAAGTTTGCCCTGCGTGGCTTAGCTGAGTCTCTGCAGATGGAGGTGAGTTTTGCCTGCTCATTTGCATGGCATCTAGTTCAAATTGTTTACCATGTATATACGATATATCTGAATGTACTTTTACTTTTGAATTTCCACAAAGCCATTGAGGCAAACACGGGTGATTAATGTTGCTGCTGTTCTTTTCCAGATAAAGCCGTACAACATCTATGTGACTGTGGCCTTCCCCCCTGACACTGACACTCCAGGATTTGCTGAGGAAAATAAGACAAAGGTAAAATCTTCAATATTCTTTTATCATTATATTCAACAATATGATTATAAACAATGACATAATTTCAGATTCATTTCCCACCCATGTAAAACCATTTGCTCCTCTGTTCTTTTCTCTTGCAGCCTCTAGAAACTAAATTAATCTCTGAAACAGCCGGAGTGTGTCAACCCGACCAGGTGGCCAAGATCATTGTGCGCGATGCAGTTGTAAGCCACACCCAGCTTCTTCTACTATTATACAGTCGAAACAACTACTTCTTGGGGAAAGAAGGATCCGTTGTTGTTAACATATCTTCCCTTATGTCTTTGCTTTTGCAGCAGGGGAACTTCAACAGCTCCGTGGGACCCGACGGCTACATGCTCTCAGCCCTCACCTGTGGGATGTCGCCCGTCACCTCCATCACAGAAGGTCTTCAACAGGTCCGAGCACATGAATGACACTTTGACACTGGTCAATGTGAAGCTCCTCCCTGCTGCTGTTGATATTGTGAGATTGACAGTTACTGACCTCAGTTTGTCTTATTTGCAGATTGTTACCATGGGATTATTTCGGACCATCGCCCTCTTCTATCTGGGGAGTTTCGACAGCATCGTGCGCCGCTGCATGATTCAGAGAGAGCAGTTGAAAGCAGCTGACAAGACGGAGTAACAGCAGCCGTACCTGCTTCACAGCCCAGTGCCCCTCTTCTTCTTCCTCCTCCTCCTCCTCCTCTACACCCCCATCCCATCCCTTCATCCAGCTGTTCAAGTGCCCAACCGTAGTTGGGGAATAGGCCAGGCTTTGAGTGCATTTCTGATAACATCCTAACAGACAGGATGAAAGAAAACGGCAGATGTTTACTCTTTGCTTGTCCTCCATTGACTTCACGGCCATTCCTTTCTATCCTTTCAGAGCATTCCAGTGACTTTTCAGTTTAATGTGTCCACCTGCTTCTTTCTGTCCGAGCAGCCTTATTTTGTGGGGGAGGGGAGGGCAGACTAAACATCACACAGCCTGCTTTTAAAATACATATGGGCTTTGTAAGCAACTTTCATTTCAGACACCATGTCTCCCTGCCTCTACTTGCACAGTGTTTATATTTCCCCTCACAGAGAGGATAAAAGGCAGATAGCTTGTTGGACCAGTTGGGCCAAATATGGCTTGAGATTCCTTCCCACCATGGGGCTATAGAAAAAATCTGAATGGTAATTCTCACCTTTTTGCCATTTCGTTACATGTATTTAAAAACTGGGTCCGCCCCGTAAGAAGTTCACGATCTTCAATGAAACACTTCCTCAATCTCAACCTCTGTTGTACCACAAGTCTTTGCAGGCAAAGCACCTTCCCTCTTCGCCGAGTGGTTTTGTTTTTGCGCTCTGCATCTCAGCCCAACAAAGATGTGATGACAACAGTACACTTCACTTAAATCAGAGAGAGCGAGAGAAAGTGAAAGCATATGTAGTTTTTGATTGTTATTAAATATTGCTAATGCAAAAACACAATTTCCCAAAAATGTTTAGACGTGGTGTTGGGCAGAATTTGGGTGAAGTTTTTTGTGTGCGTACATGTGTGTGTTTGTGTTTGCTGTGACTGAGCCAACCCCTGGGGAGAGAAAAGCCATTAGATATTATTGTCTCTAGATTAAACACCAAATTATTTTCTGCTCCTTCCATCTTATTTCTTTGAGAAAGGAGAGCAGGTGCTGGCTGTTGAAGCCATGACATTAAAAATGGGGGGTGGGGGACAATAGCTCAGGTGATTTAACTCTTCATCTGTGCATGTGATTGAATTAAGCACACCTTTTTTCTTTCTTCCTTTAATGTGTGAAAGGAAGCGTATCATTTCCACATGCAGTCTTGTGTGTCTGTGCACATATTCAGCTCCCCCCCAGTCAAAGATCCGAGTGGGATCCATAAACTGTCGGGTGGTGCAAGTCAGGGCAATGAGGGCAGGACTCGCTGGTTCGAGTCATGTCCCTTTGAGTCTATTGAGGGCGCTAGAGATTTGTTTTACATAGAGGTCAAATAGGAAAGGGACTAGAATGAAAAGTGTGATCCTCATCCTTCTGATTTTAGACCTGCTGTCACTGTCGTGCGCAGTCTGGACTTTGTAACTCCCTGAATAACAATATCCATTCCCTCCGGGTTTCTGTCAAACCTTTGGAAAAATCTTGTTCTTATCACATGACCTTCTTACTATTTTGCATACATAGGGAGGAAAAAACTACAAGTCTTAATTTGGTCCATCACAAACGGGGAGAATGTACTTTAACAAAAAGCATACAAATCAGAACATAGTAATATTATTTTTAAATGCACCGCTATCTGAATGCCAAAATGTGTAAAGACAATTTTTGAGATTTATTTCCATGTTGCTGCTCTGTTGATCTTTAGAGTTAGTTTTGAGCAGTGTGGAAACCCATTCTAAGCCTTAAAGACGTGACTGCTGATGAAGCTAAAGCTATAAGAATGGACCTGTCCACAGAACAATGTGGCTTCACCCACATGTGGTTTACCAGTTCATTTAATGACTCTTCAGTGTTTTTTGTTGTGTATTTTTGTCAACTTCCAGGCTTTGTACGACAAAGGAAGCCTTGGTGAAATCCAAGAAATGAAAGTGAGAATGGATGACCATGTTTGATGATGTTCTCATTTGACTTTGGTTTAAAGGCGTACTGTCCTGCACTCAAGAGGTTTTAATAATCTTACTTTATTTGCTTTCAGAAGATCTCTTTTTCCTTAAGGTAGCAACACGTAGTTGATGGAACATGTAGCCCATGTAAAAGCAGTTTTGTTTAACACCTATTTAAGCTATGCAAGTGAAGCCTATGCTTACGATATGTTCAAACATATAGTCCACATTTCAGTTCTCTAACATCCTGTGTTTAACGGTGTCATCATTAGATCATCACTGAGTATTGAACATGAAAGTCATGATGCACTCTTGTTTCATTCTTCTTCGTTGCTTTTTAATTTACTTAAATACTTAACACCTTCACCTTGTGTGCCATTGAAAGAAAATGTGAGAAGTGAACGTGTCTCTGTCTTATTTTCTTACATGATAAACTAAATAAATAACTGTGGAGAGAAATAAAATCGAATTCCCCTGTTTTCATCCTTGGGTTTGAAATTGAAAAAAAATTCAGGAAATACAATTTTCTTAAATTGTATCTGTTACGCAGTTTCGCTTTAACTGATTTCTGGTTGAGGAAAATATTTTGGCTGAAAGTCTCAGTTCAGTGCGAGTGAGTTGTGTCTTTCAGAAGTTCGTGAAGGGTTGTGGGAATTTAAGTATTCTGTTTGATGTGATGAGATTTTAATCTTCCATGAGGGGACTTTCCACAGCAGCAGCATCCCTCTCTTTCAAATTTGCAGCATGCAGGTTTTTTTGATGCTTTGTTTGTCCCATTTGAGAATAAGAAGTAGACATGTGGTGTAAAAGAAATGCGAAAGGACACTAGAAAGGGCATCAAAGGACGGAGGGACATTTTATACAGGTCCATCAATTGTGTGCTGCAACACTGGATCTCCTTCCACAAGGGGGTGGCTGGACCACATCAAAGTATAGCCCTGTGTGCTGCTCATGAATGAGCCAACATCTTCTAAAGAGCTTCCCTTGCTCTTGTCTGGGCGAGCAGCCGAATGAAAGCTATCTGGGTGAAGTCATAAATAAAAAGTCAAAAAATAAAAAAAAACGTTGTTTAAACACGTATTAATAAGAATAGACGCTGTTAATGATCCTTGGTGCACTTCTTCATCCTTCACTCGCAGTCTCCGAGCGCAGCCAAAGGAATTACTTTGCGCGGCTGACGTCAGGAATACCTCACCAGTGAGAGCCTGGCCCACTGGCGGCGGTGGGCAGGCTGCTGCTGCTGCTGCTGCTGGAGAGGAGGAGGATATGAGGAGCAGGAGGAAGAGGACTCCAGTCCGACCTTGTCTGGCTCACGGTCCCGCGCACGGTCTGTGCGTAAAAACGCTGCTAACCCAGTTTGGCGGCGTTTGAACGCCCCTTCAGGCGCGCACAGCTCCGGCCTCCATTCATGTGCTTCTGGGTTCTTTAACCACTTCTGGGGAAACGAGCACTGGAGAGCAACACTACACTCCAGCCCTCTTCCGCATATTGGATTTCTGTGCTGAGAGAAGGTCGCCCATGTCCCTGCAAGGATCCGGGGAAAGGAAGATTGCTGCTTCCACGGACTCTGTACATTTGTGACTTTTAAAATCGTTTTCCTGTACAGTTTTTTAATCAAAGGATTTCCTCAACTCTTGGAGCGTTTCTCTGCCTGCTGGCGGGGATTACTCGCTTGCATCGCTTGCATTTTGGAATTTGTAGAACCGGATTTCGGGGACAGGCTCGTGCGTAAGGAGCATAGTGCACATCCGATCATAATGCATTTGATTTAGGACACCATCTGTCTACACAAAAGTGCCACAAATTAAGCCGGGATGGCGAGCGAGAGTAATCGTTATATTGTGGAAAAGTACATCTGCCATAAACTCTCCAAGAGGGGCTTCGAGTGGGGGTTCGATGACGTGCGGGACGAGGAGGAGGAGGCGGATAACGGGTCGATAGTTGCCCCACAGCCGACTCTGGTTCGCCGGTGCCGTGGAGCCAGCACCGGGCCCGACACCCAGAGCCTCCCCAGCCTGTTCCGCCGGCTCCCGCAGCCCGAGCCCCACGACGCCATCCACCGGGTCCTGCGGGAGGCTGGGGACGAACTGGAGAGACTGTACCAGCCGGACTTCACGGAGATGTCCCGGCAGCTCTACCTCACCTCCACCACGGCGCAGAGGCGGTTCGCCGAGGTGATCGACGAGCTGTTCCGGGACGGGGTGAACTGGGGCCGGATCATCGCCTTCTTCGAGTTCGGGGGCACGGTGTGCGTGGAGTGCGCGGCCCGGGAGGAGATGAGCTCGCAGGTGGAGAACATCGCGGAGTGGATGACAGAGTATTTGAATGGACCTCTGAACAGCTGGATTAAAGACAACGGGGGATGGGTAGGTGTGATTCCCGTGTAGCTGCAGGTTCTGGTGCCACGGGGGCGCAAAAGTGCTCCTTCGCCCCTTTTATCGCTTTTTAATCAGTGAATTTCCGCTGCGTACGTGTGTGTGTGAGTGTGTGTGTGTGTGGATCAACATGTGCTCTCTGCTGGGGTTAAATGTCACGCAACGTTAAAACCACGTCCGGTGGTGATCATTAATAAAAACCCAGCTCTAGATGTGTCCATTACGCACGACAGGCGCTAGGGAGCGATCGAGATGGACGGCCTCACGCAGGAGGCTGCTCCGATTGGACGGCCGCGGTGGCTGTTTAACTCGTTTGGCCAATCAGGGAGCTTGCTGTGTCACACCTCCCGACGCTGTACTGGGAAAGCCCGCCCCCCAGTGCAGTGGATCGCCAGCGGCAGCCACGCAGACGTCAGGGAGAGAGCAGGATAAAAGAGCCAGGAGAAAATCCAGTTCACACAACCAGTATCTTCATGTGTCCCAGTAGAGAAAGCCTAGCACGGCTGTTTCATGCATTTTCATTCTCTGAGGCCTGACGTGCTGTGGAGCTCTGGTGCAGCAGGGTGGATGTGACGCAACGAGTCATAATCCCAGCAGAAGGGAAGAGGCCAGACACATGTCAGCAAAGAGAGAACTATTGAATTAATGTGCTCAGGCCTCTGGGCATGGCCGGTCAGGGCTGAGCTCACACACGAGCTTCAGGTAGGAACCAGGGTAGGAATCTATAGAACACACTTCCTGCTCAGATGCACAGAGAGGAATCCATTCCTGTTTCTGTGACTTCTTTGCTCCCCGGCAGCTGCTAAACCAATCTGCCATGAATTAGCCTCTAATTAGCACTGATGCTCTTAATGAGAGCATAACATTTGTGCTGCTTGGTTATTGTAGCTGGAAGGTATCAGATTTGGAGATGTAGGGGTGGGGGGGGGGACGGTCATCAATGATTCATATTGAACATATCTTCTCAAAGGGAAGGACCGTTTAACATTCCCCTTGAGTGTGCCTTGCCCCTGGAGGTGGCAGGTTGTGGCACATATCAAAGGCAGCCACAGAGGGGGGGATCCCTCCAGGAACATAGGGCGCTCATCCCCACAGCCGCGTGTGTTTAACATGCACTCCTCCGTGCATTCAGGTTGGAACCCTTTTGTCTGCCTTTTTCCCCCAGACCTGTGCCTTGAAGCTGCCACAGGCCGGCCTGCTCTGTGTCTCTGCAGCCTGGGCCCACTGCACGATAATGTAGGTCATCATCATCATCGTCTGTGTTTTCCATCCGGGCGGAGAGGGCTGTGTCTCTGCTGCTCTGCATCCTCTGGAGAGCGAAAGCACAGTCTTTTTTTTAATCCAAAAGGATTATTTAGGATTATTTGAAAACATATGTCTCCACTATGGGTCACTTTGGTGGATTTCTGCTCTCAACAGCTCAAAAGCCACTTCCAAGTGAAGTGGGCTCAAACGAGGCTCCAAAACAGTTTAGCACAGTGCACTCTAATCAGCCTTAATGTTTTAGAGGTCCAGCATCAGACACTGGTGTTGATTTAGATGTACATTTGAATGCCTTCATCATTGTGGGAAATTTCCTAACATGTGTGTTTTTGTTGTTACCTGACCTTTAATAACTGACTGCAGGCACAGAACTTTGTCTGCGCTCTGGACTGGGTTTGTGAAATTCAGCGTCTCCTTTTTCTTCATGGACTCGTTGGCTGGATTTTGAAATATAATGAAGTCATTCAGCGAGTGCCAAAAAAAGGTTGTTTTCTCCTCATTCAAGGCTGGGTTTGGACAGGAAAGTTTGGTTTTCTACTGACGACTTTGCCATGTTGGAGATATTTCCCTTGAGTGAACTCAGGGCTGTGGGCAGAGAAGCTTTGATTAACAGTGAATATTTTTATTCACCCATTCTTTTATTTTTCTTGGCTTTATACACAAAAATATAAGAATCAGCCAATGAAAAACTCCTTGTGTATTAGTTTTTGATGATAGAATGCACTGCCCATGCAGCTGCGGAAAAACCAAGGACACGACCTCAGTGTCATCAGTTGTAGCCTGGTTTGGCTTGAACAATGGCCGCCACTGCTTGGAAATAATGTGGCAAACAAGCTGTTTTATTGTGAAAGTCTCGAGTGGATTGCAATGAAGTAAACATGCCACATTTCTAAATCCAAGTTGCTCATCATGGACTTTCCTGAGGGACTTGTCCATCCATTTTGGGGTCACACTTATAATGGCTCGTTTCCTTCATTTCATCCATTATCTGCAGGTAAATTTAAGAAAATGAATCACAATAAAGCACATTTCATGTATCCGTCCCTTCACTGTTGACCAAAACAAGAGACACTATTTCTTTTGGTGGTGTTGACGTAGCTTCCCAACGTTGACAATGTTGAACAAACATGGTTGCGTTCAGACAGGTTGTGTTTATGGTCGCTCATGCTCTCCGTTGTGTTATTGCTCACTCGTGAATCCTGTGTTTTCCACCACTCTTAAAACAAAGGTGGGAGCTAATCAACCCATTAGTGACATTTTGACATGTTAGAGTGGTGTGGAAACAGGTCTCTATCAGCCACCCTCTGTTTCCTGTTGTTTCTGAGACAATTTGAGCCTGGAATAGTAGCGCCCACTAATCATTGTTGAGTCTAGGCATCCCCAGTGAGTCAAATATAGTTTGAGTTAAATACAGCTATCTGCACATTCAAAATAACAATGCACTTACTGTATTGGCAAAATCCAAAGCTCAGGGTGAAATTGCAGCCATCCCGCACTGATTACTTCCCTCGCTCCAGGGGGTGAGACACTGTTCCCTAACGCTCGGTTTTAAACTCAACCTTTGTGGTGACAGAAATTGCTCACATCAGGGGACCATGGCATCCAGGCCACAGTCTCACCCACATGAGGTGCACAAATGTGTTTATGTACTGGTGGTTGCAGTAAATAAAAAATGATTGAACAAAGTGGCAGGCGGCATTCAACTCCTGAAATTACATGCTTGACCTCTGTTATATTTACTGCCTGAGGGGGCAGCACAGAGCAAAATGCCCAAATGTGTTGTGGGGGAAAAGCAACAGTTTCACAACTATGGAAAGTTAAGTGAGATCAGCTTCAGAAACTGATTCCTGTTTTTTTCATCTCTGTTATTTTTAGTCATGCTGTAGAGATGCAAATGTCTGACAGTAAGTTGGTTGGTCCACCTCAGTGGTTTGGACTTAAATATCTCAACAACTATAGTTAGGACATGTTGATGGTCCCCAGAGGGTGAACCCTACTGAGTGTGGTTATCCCATGACTTTTCCTCTTCAGTCACAATTGAGGTTACAAATTGTAGTTTTCAGTTAATCTCAACCACTATTGGATATGGAATTTTGTTCAGGCATTGATGGTCCCCAGAGGATGAATCTTACTCAGTTTGATGATCCCACAACTTTGCTTCAAGTGTTACAATTGTGTTTTTTAGTTCATCTCATTAACTTTTGGATATTAATTGTTGTTCAGACATTGATGGTGCCCAGAGGATGAATCGTATCGAGTTTGGTTATCCAATGATTTTTCCTTTAGTGTCACGATGAGTTTCCAAATTTTGGTTGTTATTGTGAAATATCTAAATTATTGGATGGATTGCCATGAAATTTGCTCCACACATTGACATTCCCTTCAGGATGAACTGTAATAACTGTGGAGAACAAAAGGGGTTTTCGTTAAGCGCCAGCATCAGGTCAAAATGTCCAAATATCTAATTCCTCAGTTTATGAATAACCATGTGAAAACACCTTTTCAACTGTCTTAGCTGTTGGTTCTGACACGTGCCAACAAGCAAGTGCTAACATGCAAAACCTTGGGTGGTGAACATAGCACACATTGTACTTACTTAACACCAGGATGTTAGCATTGTCATTTTGAGCACGTAATCACATAGACGCAAACTTTTAACTCTGTCGTCTTGTTTTCGAGTCTTGTGTTCATCGTGTAGGAGCTGAGGGGCGTAAAAGCCCTTTTTTTTGCAGCCTCAAACAGCAGGATCAGGTGTCTGAGGAATGCTGCTAACCAGGTGGCCTATTTCTCTGTGTGTCTCACAGGTGTGTGTGTTTCAGGACAGGACAATGTAAGTTGGCTTGGTTTGGGTCCAACTAGTGGGGGATTCCCCGAGCACAATCTGCCCATCAACGGGTGGGACCTGCATGTTGCTACGGTGTTGTGGGCGTCTGGCTGCACCCCACTACTCCCTTGTTGCGGCTGAGTGGATCTAGTTCAGTGAGGAAGTCATTAATCTCCATATAGGTGACATGTCGGCGGGGAAGAGAGGAAAGAAAAAACAAAAACAAACTGAATTATAAAGGAAGCACATACGATACAGCCCATCATGGAAGAGTTAAAGAGGTCTCACATTCAATTTGTGTCCTCTTGATTCCAATTCTTTATATTTAGCAAGTCAGCCACTGACTATTGCACCATTCAGGTGGCTGTCAACATACAAAAACAAGCCTCCATTGGTAATGGTGGGAATGCTACATTTGAGGAGTTGTGCTCTGTAATAAGCTCTATAACTCATGGTCGATCCAAGTAGAAATCTTCTCTTTTCACTCTGCACGTTACAGTCAGTTGTTTATCAGTATAACCTCACAACCTAGACTGTGGGACCAACTCTGACGTCTTGTTCCCAGCAATCACACAGAGGAACGATTACTCATGCAAATAGCATTCAGGGGTTTTCACTCCCACCCGTAATTTCCAAACGGAGAAATAACGACATCATTTCAGCGCTGCAAGAGTAGAAAACTCTGCAGCCGAGGCCGAGTTTGGAGACTTCAACGACAATGTTATCTCTTGATGTGGACCCGCAGCTCTGTAATAGAGACTGAAGGGCTTAGTGTGGCGAGAAGCAGCCAAGATTTCCCCCCCTGTACTGTACCCCTTTTGCTGCGCAGGCCCCAGTCGCTCACCATCTGCCACTGTGTTTACAGCCGTCAGCCCGGCAACTGTAATCGCAGAAACATTTCCTACCGACGCAGGCAGCTCTGGGCTGTACGTTTCTGAATCAATCTGACATTAATGCTGTCTTTAAGGAGCAGCCCAGGAGAGATCTCCAGTCTCGCTGCTATCTGGGTCTCTGAGTGTTTGGAATACTTAAGGAAGAATGTCTAAGCCTCTTTAGGAGGTGTGGTGAGAATAACAATAAAAAGTCTCCTACAGTCAGTTCTACTGCTGAGGTTTATCTGCCTTAAAGAAACTAATGGTTGACTGTCAGGTATATGTAAGGATCTCATTTGACTTTTATCTTCACCTTTACTTTGAATAAGATTTATATAATCCGATCTATATATCCATGCCGGATATATACAGGAATTTTGGGGCACAATTTACTGAAAAACCTGCTACATGTGATGTTACTACCAGGGGCGATGCAGCAGGTACGCAAATAACCTGGGTCCCCGAACTGGGTGGGAGGGGGGCCCAAAAACAAATCCTGATTATGTTCCTCCTCAATAACGAATTTCGTTAGGGCTATATTCTGTGACTGCGATCTACAGGAAACTGCAATCCAACTACCAAAGCCAAAAGCGTCGTACTTTATGCAGTTTAGTTCAGGGTTCGAATTATCTTTTTGTCTCTAAGGGGGTCTCTATCTCATAAAAAAGTTGGCACACCGCGCACAAAGCCTACCAAGGCTATACAATTAAATAGCCTAGGCGCGAGCAGCGCTTTTGCGCACGGTAGGCATAGGCTGTTTATAACTTGACGCACGCACACAACAGACAGAGACATTTTTGTACAGAAATTGATTTATTTTAATTAATTTCAATATATTATTGATTGTAATAGTCCATATATATTTAATTTCATTACTGCCAAATCGAAGAGGAAACCCATATTTTCTGATCTTAAATCTTCTACTATTTTTAGTTTTTTTGGCTGTTAACCCGAAACTTGTCAGGGCCGAATATTAATTTGGCGCCGGTGGCCTTTTTTTCAGTGGCATAACTGACCGTGATGTTTCTTTTAGATCTAGATGTATTTATCTCAAAAGCATGTTAAGCTAAAAGCACACGACTTCTTCTTCTGACTTTATGACCTGTCAAATTGTTACTATGCTACTATGTCTACTATGCGATTTGCTCCAGCCTAGTGGTGTGGGGGTGAAGTGCAGTCATGCTGCGTTCATGGGCGTCAGGTAGGTATCCTGTTTTAATTTAACGTCTTAATGGTAAGAGACCACACATGGATGGATAATGAGCGTTATTTAACATTAAATTACAATGTCACATATGGCAGACACCTTCAGATCAGGGCTGCAACTAACGACTATTCTGATAGTCGATTAGTCACCGATTATTATTGTCATTATGAATGACACAAATTCTCAATTGCTCTTATTTAGCAAACAGATTTTAAATTTTGCTTGAGGTTGTTCAAGGCCTGTGATGACTGAAAATAAAGACATTAAAAGGTCAATACTTCATTAATAAAAAAATTATTTTAATAAACTTTGCTGCATATAAGGGTACTGTTGACACAAAAGAAAAAAAAAGAAAAATCAAGCTTTTTTCAATTTAAAACCAAGGACAGGTAAAGTGCTAATAAAAAAATATTAATTTAAAATCAAGACTGCATTTTTCCTGTTAACAAAAATGACAGGGAAAATAACAGCAATATAAACATCCACAAACCAAACTACAGTCTTCTTCGGACTAAATAATTGTGATAAAAAAAAAGACGTTTGTCAGGCAATAGGATAACATAACGCTTTTAAACTTGTTAAAAAAAAGTTTAAACCATATTTTTGTAATGGATTCTAGAATACTGCGCACAGGTTTACACAGGTATATACGTTCATATACTATAACATCTTACTGAGGCGAGTCCGCATCGTCTCCGTTACGATCTCAAATGTGGCTCCTCCTCAAATGCGCGTGTCATGCTTCCATGCAGAGCAGGTCCGCTGCACAGATACTGCAGGTAGTTTTTTTCGGGCCATGTTAAGAGTGAAGTTCTCCCGAACTTTTGACTTCCTGGTACGCTGGAACGGACGCACCCATTGCTCCATGTTCTGTCGCTATTGCACATGCACGGCTTTCAGAGATAGGAAGGAAGCGAGATGGCTCACTCCTCAGCTACTTCCATCAGCACCTCCGGTAAAACGACTTTTAGTTCAGCTGCACGGCACGAGAAACACGCGCTATGACGTAACCAACGATTCATCGACGAGTAAATTCGACTATTTTTGTCATCGATTTTTGTAGACCAATCGTTGCACCCCTACTTCAGATATGAGAGACCCCCTCAGATTTTTGACTTTGTTGCTTTCATGGGAGCTAGTCCTCACTCTCTGGGAGCTCAGCCCCCTCTGGCTCCCACGTAATTCGAACACTGGTTTAGTTGAAGTCTAGAACGTCTAAAGGAGCAAGTATGATGTGTTCGGGATGGTGGTTGGGGTTTGCACTAATTTGATACTAAAGTAATCATTTGTAGATTAGAATAATGTGGTTTGGTAATGTGTTTATTTTTTGGGGAGGGGGGGGGGTTGGTTTTAATAGTCCCTTCTGCCCAGGGCCCCTAAATTCCCTTCAAACACACCTGGTTACCACATCTTTTTGTTCCTATTCTCACCGAAAATAATATTCCTTGAGAAAAAACAAGTCTGGCTCCACATCATTACTTTACAGACTTTTACTGCGTACAACAACAAACCAAAGCTTTTGTGGCAGCTGGAAACTGTGCCATCAATTATTAATTCAGCTATTTATTCGGAATTTGAGCCGCGATTCTTTTATTCTCTGACAGTAGAATCAAGTTGATCTTCAAACTGCAGACATGCTGTCGTTCTTAATCACAGAAACACGGCATCTCTTCAAAACTAAAACAAAGAGAATATGTTTTGTTTCTCATTCTCTTCACTGGAACATGAGGTCAGACCTGAACTCTCAGATCTTTTCAACTCGACGTGACACTTGGCTGTATGTCATGTTTACCAATCCAATGCTGCCATTAACGTGCCAGAAAATGAGCACCTTTGCTGTGTATGGGAAACAGTCATTTAAAGGGATAGTTCACCCAAAGAGGAAAATTCACTCATAATGTACTCACCACTACGCCGATGGAGGGGTGGGAGAAGTGTTTGAGTCCAGTAAACACTTTTGGAGTTCCAGGGTTAAAAAGCGTTTTAGCCAAATCCAACACAATTGAAGTACATTGTGACCATTTTTTCAAACGTATAAAACAACAGAAACAAAACTCAAAACCATGTTTTTGGCCTAAATGTCTGCTCTTTTCCTCCTTTGGATCTGCGTACGCCCGTGGATTACAGCGGATATTTAGACTAAAAGTAAAGGACGCCTTTTTGAGTATAATTTGAATATCGGGGATTCCGGACACTTGGATGACACCACAGGAGCAGCATGGAGGCATTTTGTGTGTTTTTTTCTATTGGTTTTGTTTGTTTGAAGAAGGAGTTGTCACCATTTACTTACTATTGGATTTGGCTGAAACACTGTTTACCCCTGAAACTCCAAAAATGTTTTGTGGAATCAAATACTTCACCCACCCCTCCATCGGCAGAATGCTGCGTAGATAATGAGTGAATTTCTTAATTTCTGGGCGAACTTTCCCTTTAACGTGATTAGCAGAGATATACAGTTTCTGGAACGTAACTCTGGGGCTTTGCAGGCGCTCTGCCGGTTTTCCACGGCCTCGCTTCCCCCCCCTCGAGACGCTCCACCCCATCCTGTGTTCTTATTTCTGGGCCTCCTCAGGAGAGCCAGAGGAATGTCTGCTGGGGGAACTGCCACTGTAAATAAATAATGGAGATGACCTGGGTGTTTCTTTCCTGAGCGGAGGGCGTGTGCCATTTGGTTCTTTTGTTGGACAGGCTATCATGTCAGCTGAGCGCGCTCCATTCAGGAACTGAACTGCAGTCGGCCGGCGTGCTGACGTGTGCGTGTGGTTTTTGTTTTGTTTATTATGACTCTCTCTTCAGGCTGCTGGAGCCAATGTGTGTAGCCTGCAGACTGGTATTTTTGGATTCAGCCATATGTGTTTCCTTTGCTTATTTTTGCTTAAATCAGCAATCACCTGCTGTCTTCCTGTTTCATAAGCTGTTTAAAAGCACTACTATCCCAGGCAGAACACTCACTGATGAATAATAAATGGAGGAGATAAACTCGGACACTAAATGGATGCCCCTCAAGTAGAATCTCAAAGGCTGTCTGAGCTGCCGCGAGGAGCTTACGTCTCTCTAGTTCCCTTCTTTATTCTCATCTCCTTCTGTCTGCTCACTCCAGCACCATAAACACTTGTTTATAAACGCGCACGTGCCGGGCCTCTTCACAAACAACACGCTAATACCCAGAGACATGGCCTCCAGTGTCAGGTAACACCCCGGATCCCTGAAAAATGCAGGGACACGTGAGAGGCCTCTAAATATAGTAGTGTTGCCATCACTGCTCCTGTGTGGTCCTTTAATTGTCATGTTACTCGTAAATCCCCGGCCTGTTGCCCCCTGTGCGATCACGACACTTATCGTAAACCCGCTGCTGCTCTGCATGGAAGAGAAATGAAAAGCGTTTGAGATTGCAGATAAAAGAGTTTTCCACCTTTCCTGTCATGGTGGGAGCTGGATAATGAGGAGCCCACTGAGACACCAGTTGACTTTGCCATAGGGCCCACCCTTGCAAGCGGCGCTATATCAATATAGAGCAAGGTTAAACGGTTCCTCCCATGTCTAGCTTCTGTAGATATTTTTGGGACAAACCCCCCCAAAAGGTTTCTATTTTTATGATTTAATATTCTCAATTAGTTTCCAGAGAAACAATGGCTTCTGCTGTTTAAAATGCAGCTGCAAAGATGATGTCTTATTTCTGCCTGGTTCATGAAGGGAAAGCACGGTTTATGGAAAAGTATAACCTACATAGTAAATCCTGCAAATAAGATTATTTTAAATTTACCCGACATTGATTGACAGTCTATTCTGGAAACGTTTCCAGCCAAAGAAATGCCCCAGTAACCTCAGAGGTTTGTGTTTAGTACCTGTGGCATTTTATGATTCCTGTCAATGCTGATAACAAATACATGTTTATTATTACAATTAGGATTCTGGTACAAGACTCAGCAGTAGCTAGAGATTGTAAAGCAGTAATGCTTGGTTGGGCGTCATTCATTTGTTCTCATGTGTCCAGCATCCAGTCTACTACTATTCGATCTCTTTTTAAGCTCTGGTTTGGTCTCCACCGAGAAATAATATCTTAATCTTGAGCCGTTAAATCAGTCCAGTATGTTCACTATGTGTTCAAGGCAGTTGTCTGTCAGCTGTTGATTCCTGCGAGGTAGCATAGATCGGGTTTTTGAGCCTTTTTGCTTTGTTGCTTGATGCATCTTAAAATGTTGCCAGTGACAGTGAAGCAAAATCAAAACAATGAGCTGAAAAAGGCTAAAGTACTCTGTACTGCTGAGGGAACCTGCAGCAGATTCAAGTGTTAACTCTCTATTATCAGTAATACAAGCCTCAGCTTTAGCAAAACACTGTTATTCCATTAACTTTGTGAGTTATTTGGTTGAGCTGTCGCTTTTCAAGGTTTTGAAAGTTTATGAATGTACGCACACAGGCGAGCAAACACAAAAGCGGATGTCCTGGTGCAAATCAATTATTTGCCGTCCACAAAATGGCTGTGTACACACCCGCGCACATGCACACACACATCCACTGTGGCACAACAGTGTGTACACACAGAAGTGGATGTGGTAGTGTGAATCAATAATGCTGTGTTGTCACAGGGTGACATGTGAGCCATGGCAGGGAGCAGATGGCCCCGGGGTCCCAAGCTTCCTGTTAGCGGTGCGCACACACTTGAACAAATGCACACACATGCACACAGACACACACACAAGCCCCATCTCTCCTGGGATTTCCCAGTGCAACTAGCCACAGCACTGGCCATTAACAAACAGCATGCCATTATTGGCTCTTCTCTGAAATGCTGAGTACATGCCCTCCCAAAAAACTGACAACAGCCAGATAATGGTAAATAGATTTCTCTGCCTGGTCCGTGGAGGTCTGGGGTAAATAAGTCTCCGCACCCCTCCTACAACCAATGTGATTTTTGGGCAGCGCAGCCGACGTCCCACAGGAAATGGGATCTGTTTCAGTCGACGCTGTGAGTGAGGTCAGCCGTTGCTCGGATATCACTTTGACTATGTTGTATTGATTGAGCGTTTCCGATGGGGCTGTGTCGGTATCTCCCAGCAAAGACTCAATTAACCCAGTGAACCGGTGGCTGTGTCTGAAGGTGAAAGAAAGACCCAGACGAGATATTTTCTCACGCTGCCTCACTTTCACCTGATTGCAGAAAAAAAAGCAACGCACTCCGATTGTGAGATAAAAGCTTTGCACAGTACGTTGATGGGCTTATGTCGTAGGAAGCTGTGGCAGCGAGGATGATCGGCTTCAGTGGTGAAGACATTTTGTCACTGGCACAGATAACCCCTGTTGCTTTCTGGGAAATCCTGCTGCTACACTGACCTACCTCCGACAGGAATATCCCAGCAGCACCGTGGTGGTGTTATACGAGTCTACTACGAACGCCGCCTTTAATTGGTTATTCCACTCTCAAATAATGACAGTTACTTCAAAGGCAATGGGGAGAATTGGAAGAAGGAGAACTGACAGTGATTCCTTTTCTTCTTAGGTGTTTTATTTATCATTTTTTTGGTATTTTTTTGACAGTACAGTGATTAATGCCTGTGTATGTTCTCTGGAGGCATCAGATTTTGATTTTTTTTTTCTTTTCATTTTTACGATGCCTGGATTCAGTTATGTCAGGCGCCCCTTTGCTTTATAGAGAAGCGTTAAATCTGTGACCCGTCTAGACGAGGCTCGTGTCGGCAAATGTAGCCGCAAGTAGTTTAATCAACTCTGCTAATTGACCTGTAAAGTGCTTCATTTATCTTTCACACTTTATGACCACTCATGGTTGTAAAAGAAAAAGAGAGAGAGAGTCCAATAACTATGCGTGTTCTCTCCATTTAATCTACAGAATTTCATTATACCATTTGTGGAGAAAAAAAAGAGCTTTGATTGTCACTGTGTCAAATTATCAGCTGGCTGGTTCAAAACTCATCCTCTGAAGCCACCCAGTCTATCAGGGTGAGGCAGCCAGACTCCTTGACCTTCAATATTCTCATTAATACGAGTCCACATTCCTGCACTCCAGGGAGGAGATGGGTTAGAAAAATATTCCTGGATGAAATGGCTGAACTTCACAAGGAGTCTTTGATCAGGAGGTGAGGCTAACAGGGTTGTAGAGGAGGAGAGCAGGGAGAGGAGGCTTGTAAAGCCGTAAACACACAGTCCATACCCTCTGACCGCCACATGTACCGCAGCCAGGTCCAGGCTGGCGAGGTGATAGTCGGGAAAAAAAAGTAATTATGGTCTCCACCGCCAAGGTTGAAAGACCAAAGCAGAACAAATGTAGCTAGTAGATAAAGAGGGTTTGATCTCGTTGGAGTTCATGCTGTTAAGTAAAGTGGGCGTAGATTAGCTCACTCCACCGACATTTACAGAGCAAACATAGTTCAAGTCTCCTGTTCGAGTCATCTGACTCAACGATCATCTGATTCTCAGCTGATCCACCTCCTGACTAGAAGCAGAGGAAAGAGCACACCGGTGTTAAGTAGCACAAGAATAAATAAAGAAGGAACATTTCAAACACGCCCTGGTTCATATCTGTGTAAATGTCTTCCTGTATACAGATTAGCTAAAATAAACTTTATAGATCCAATGCCAGGTAGATTTATTCATTACAGCAACAAATACTTATATATATATATATATATATATATCACTGTAGCATTCTTTACCATGATCGATGATGGATGGATTATGCATAGACAGATAGTAGATGTAAATTTGCAATAAAATACAATATGAAAATAAAAATGGCCTGTTAATTTATCTACAGATTAAAAGACTTTATTTTATATACTCTCATCTTCAATTCACATAGCATCAATGTTATTTGACAACAGGCAGTCTCTGAATGTAACTAATGACATTTTCCATGGATTATTCCAGGGAGACAATGCTTTTAAAAAAACTCTATTAGAAACTGACATGTTCCTTATTAGCTTTCTGCACATTTCACACCAGACCCGCGATGTCACAATAGGCAACTTATTATCATTCCTCATGTAGGCTCTGTTTCCCTTTGGTCTGTGTGTGAAGACTGCGAAGGTCACACAGCTTAGCGTGAGCCAACCTGCACAGATAATTCAAACTATCCTTCTTTTTAAAAACGTACAGTTCAGCGCAGCTTCTCCAAGGTCCCTGTGACTCACACCAAACTGAGTCGAGAGGCAAAGTAAAGGACAGGGAGTAGAAGTAACTTAGCCACCGAATGAAGCTTCATTATCATTCATCTATGTTTGAGATGGGTGTAGTTCTAGTTATTTTATTACATAATGTATGTGTATGTTTAAGCCGTGTTCCTTCTGCAGTTGACTTATCCCAGGGTTCATTCCTTCTCATATCAGGCTTCTCGGGTGTGCACAGTGCAGTTGTTTGTTACCACACATCAATGCATTCCTCTCATTCCTTTCCCCCTCAGCCTGGATGAAAATCAGCTGGTTGCCTGAGAGAGGTCATTGAACTTTCCCCCAGTATTCCCAGTCTGAAAGGAGGGGGAAGGAGAGAGGGGGGGATGTCTGTGCAGAGAACGTCTTGTGCTCATTCTGAGATTTGGAAAGATTTGGCTGTGGGTATCGGCTTAGGGTTTTTTTTTGTCGGAAGTTGAAATGTGCGAAGAATAATGATCGCTTTCCCTCCCTCCTGTTTCTAAATGACCTCACTCTCCATGCAGGATACGAGATGTTTTGTCACGCATTTCACAATTTTCTGCTCTCAGTCTGCGGTTTAAGCTGCTTTCCTTCCCATATTGGGTTTTGCTTTGTCTTCCCACATGTTTTTCGCATGATGCAAATATGAAAACCATTACCGGTCGAAGTTTTCAGATCGTTTTGCTTCGGTAAAAGTAATAGTACAACAGAATTCAAAACCTTACAAAAGTGCTATGGCAACATCTACTTTATTATAATAATTATTATTATTGTTATTATTATTATTAGTAGTAGTAGTATTAGTAGAAGTAGTAGTATAAGCCTTTATTTAACCAGTTTAGTCCCATTGACATTAAAAATCTCTTTCACAAGGGAGGCCTTTTAAGACTTGATTATATAAAACACTAACAAAGATGATCTGGACTCTAACATGATAACGTTAGCGTGAACTGGTTTATATGTATATATCAGAAACTACCTAAGAATCAATAACAGTCAGGCTCTATTAAAAGTACAATATTTCTCTCTACAGTGTTGTAGAGTAGAAGAAAGACAGTATTTGGGTAAATGCACTTTCCACCACTGGCAGCAGATGCCTTCACTGTGACTCTGTGGAAAATGTTCAGCTCCTCTCTTCAAACTTTCAAGCGTCTTCCTGAGGGAGCTGCCTGCGCCTCAAACAGAGGATTGTTCTCTCTCACATTATCGGACATCTGAGATCCTCAATCTGCTCAGTTCGCTCTCTGTGGCCTCTCTCATTCACGTGGGCACATGGAGAACACAGCTCAACCCGAGAGGCCACGTGTGAACCGCTCCGAAAGCGCCTAACGTGACAAGCTTTTCATTTATCTGCTGAATTTACAAGATGTCTCCCGTATGAACGAGGAGACTACGAGAGGCGCTGGCCCTTCTGGCTTTGATGTCCCGATACGTTCTCCTCCGCCAACATGTTTAATTCTCTGTCGGATGATGTTACACTCGACTTGTTTGGCAGTGCTTCTGCTTCTTGTAACTTGGGACGTCATCAAAAGCAAAATCACAACATTGCCTGGAAATAAAAACCTGGCCTTTTGTCACGGTTTCGTGTTCTTTCACTGGAGGGCGAAGATTTAGGAGTCGCTTAATGGTTCAAAACAAATACAAATCTCTTAGTTACAGTGCCTAACCCTCCCCCCCACCCCACCCTTCCTTTCTCCACAGCGACAGTTGTATGACTACATGTTTGGCCTGCATCAGTCTTTCCCTAGTTACCCACACAGACTGATTCAACCATTCTTGGCTCTACCACAGAGAAGCCATAGTCTCAACCGAGACAGTGATGTCATCCCCACAGTGTCCGGCAGAGGAAGTGACTTCACACAAACTGAACAGAAGCCCCTGTTTTTGAACTTCAGGGTTGTGTAATTCTGTTACGCAAGAGCTTGAAAGAAGGAAAAAAGCTCAGATTCAAGCGCACAAAACCACAAGTGAATGCTTCATTTCAAGAACATCCCAAAGCAGATGACATCATGAGTTCAGTTCAATTAGGACGCTGCACATGGCGTTCCCACACATCCCGCTCTTAAGGCCCTATACAGTGGTCCTTCAGATACAGAAGCCTATTATCAGCGTTGGCTCAGATGGTGGTTGTGTGGTCTCAGGGTCTTAGGGGGTGAGCGGTGACTTTTAAGGCTAGAGGCACCGTGCCGCCCCTGTCACAGGAAATGAACCTCTCCCATGGGCTGTGTCTGTCACAGGAGAAGCAACAGGCCACTCGGGAGTCCGCTGGTTCCCACGCTCTCTATCAGCGTCTTTTTTATCTGAACCAAGCCACCGGAGCAGCTCAGCAACGGGGGCCTCACATGCTCCATTGTTTCACCAGAAATAAGTGATGCTTTAGTTCCTGTCCACAGCAGTAGACCGCTGATTTAAAGCACTTTAAAAATGTGAAAGTTTAATGATTACCTTAACTTTAGTGAATGGGAAACCGGCCTTGCCTCTTTGTCCGTGAAACTCTTCTGCATGTTTTGAATGCCACAGATAGTTTCCTCCACCGAGTGGCTCTTTGTACGAGCAACAACACAACCGGAGAGTTTCACTCAACCATCCCTGAGAAAAGCACCGCAGCTTACTGGCTCTCACGACGCTTACATGTTGGTTTTTTTAAGCCACAGAAACACGTCATCAGAGCAGCCGATGTACCGCGCGTGGTTTCCTTGGAGACAAAAGGTAGATTTATTAGACACCAACATTGCAGACTTCCTGTGCCTTTCTCGAAAACCACTCAAGCTGTGTTAAATGCACTCCAAACACATCAGCCTCCACACGTGTGCGCAATGACTCAGCGGCCCTTTTCCATTCCCTGCTCTTGCACGTCACCAGTGGCCTTTTAAACAGGAGAGAGTTGTTTTTATTAGAAGTGGGGCCACCCTGCAGCAGAGGTAGAGATGAGACCCTCTTGATATTGAGTGGTATCACAGCAGCTGCAGCTTTCTGCCCGGCTCAACTCTTGTCACTTCCTCCCCCGGATGGGTTCGGCGCAGACGTCTTTTTAGCTGCATTGTATCTATTTCAGGAAGCCATTGTGCCAAGTGCTGGGTAATTGTAAAGGATCTGGGATGAATGCTGGAGGTTAAAATGGGTTTCAAGGTCAAAACCATCGGAGAGGATTGTTTTAAAGAATAAAAGAGGGTTGTCTGATTTATTGTGAGAGAGTGGGACTGTGTCTCTGTAGCTTTCCCTTTGCCTTGATGTCTCTTCTCTCTGCGCGGACAAGTGACTGATTGTAAATGACTCTCTCTGAGCATGGGGAAGGTGTGAAGAGGTCCCGATGCACCGAGGAGAGGGAGGTGACAGGAGAGCTAAACCCCCACTCTGCATCCCTCGCTCCTCTGTACCTGCAAGGTCACCCAGTCCTTCATTGCACGTTGGATCAAAGCTGGTCAATAAAAATCAGCGGGCTCGACGAGAACAAACGGCCTGCGAGGATCAGACACAACTGCTCAGTCAAGGGTAGGCAAATAGATCGGGGGGGTGTTTGCCAGCTCGAAATCTCTCTGCACTCCAAGAAAAAACCTCAGAAAAACTACATGCGTCTGCACAAATTGGACGGTCTGACTCCAGTGGTTCTCCTCCTTCTGCTGCCTCCTTAATGGGATGAAAAAGAAAACAAGTTTACTGAAGCATTATTCATCTCCTAAGAAACCAAAGTCTCATGTGTAAAGCTATAGTCCTCATTTATCTGGTGGTTTAGACGTTAAATAATGGAGACAATAAGAAAGAAAGAAGAGAAAAAGCACAGAGAGTCATGAGGAGTGTGGGTGATTTACTGGCGATCACGTTTCATGTTCCAGCGGAGCAGGCCCACTCCCCGGAGGGGGGGGGTTGCTGTTTTGTAAACACACAAACACTGCCGCTGACGCAAATTTGAATATTTATGAAGCTTTGGGGTTTAGCATCCGACGTCAAGATTGTTTCTCCCTTTACACTGGAGTCCGGTGTAATGACTGTTGATAGAACACAAGTGTGAAACCTGAGTCTTCAATGAAATTCTGGAGGTGGAAAATGAAAAAGGCGTCTCTGTTTCCTTGGTTTGATGTCGAGACTCTTCTTTTGATTCTTTTTATTTCAAGACAGACTGAGGTTTCTTCAGAGTTAACATCTCGTCTGGCTGTTAATAAGCAGGAAGTTGTGAGGCTACTTGTGGAACCAGAGATTAAAAACCTTTTGTGCTTAATTCCATCACTTTTATTAGATTCTAAGTTTGTTTAATGACAGTTTGGTGCTTTAGTGTGGAGAATTTTCTTTCAGAAGTGGTTCAATGTGTCCTCATCAGTGTTGTAGCTCTCTGTGCTTATTTAAAGACACATAGACATTGATTATCCTACACTGGTCTACAACTGATTTTAGAAATAACTTTCCTGCGGATTGTTTGCGATTTACTTATAAGTAGCTTAAGTCTAAACATGTTAGAAAATTGTGAAAAATGTTCCTAAGAAATTCCCAGAGCCCATGTTGAAAAATGTTAAAATGCCGTTTCATGGGTGGATGAGCTTCACTTTGTAGCTGGTAACAATAACTTCTCTCGAGAACAAATTAAACACAGATTCCTTTTTCTTCACTGTGTTTATTTGCTCAGCTTCAGAAAGAGCCTCGCTAGCTATGGCCCCGTTGTGACCAGTCTGGATGCTAAGCTAATGCTAACCAGCTGTGGGTGGTCACTTTGTATTCAACAGATGAGCAAGGTTTCGATTCTCTCCTCTTGACTCTGCACCAGAGAAATTTACATGCAGAATGTCGATAATGCAAAACTGCGCAAGAATAATTACCTATTGATCGACCAATCGCTGAATTGACTAATTGTTTGACCTCTGGGAGGATGTCTTATGTCAATGATGCTACATAGACATTTATTATATCTTTGATCGTGTGATCTACTAAAAGTTTGTTTGTTGATTGGGACTCATTTCCAGATATTAACAACCTTCCTGTTCCTGCCTGTCCTCCCTCGGCTGTGAGGTCGTTGTTTCAAGGTGTTGCAGTATTGTCGCAGATTTGTGAAGGGCTCATCGCTCCTCAGCTCCGAGCTGTGTGCTGGTGCTGACGCAGGGGGATTCACCGGGTAATGAGTATAGCAACAAACTCCCCCGTCATCTCCTTTTTGCCAGTCCGGTCGATGGATGACAGTCTCAGTTCCCTGACTTGATCGAACCTGACCTTGCTGCCAGATGAGCGCTCGTCTTCCTGTCTGCCTTTGTGTGTGGAGAGAGTTGTTCTATATTTTCCTTCTGCATGTGTGTGTGTGCAATGGTACATGAAAATAACCATATGCACACATGAAAGAGGGATATATTAGTGTGGCCCATACTACGATCAAAACAGATAGATTACAAAGGACATTCATGCCTTTCTTGCGTTTTTTTAAAATCTCACATTACTTCCCTGTGGCTCCTGAAATGGGAGTTTAGTTTGACTTTAATTAGCTGCGGAGAAGTCTGCGAGAGGCTCATTAGAAAATCAAAGAGCAGCAGCGTATGCAATATTGTAAGTATGTTACTGTTCCAATGCTTAGGAAATAAACAGAGCGTGGGGAGCAGCTCGGTTCAGAGGTGGATATAGCAGCAAAGCCACAACAGGCACTTTAATTACAAGTTGAACTTTAACCCACATCCCCTCTCTCTCTGTCCCAGCCTGCCCGCAATTAGCCGTGGAAACGTCCCGCAGCAGAGATGACTGCCTAATCATTTTTCTGTTTTGGCAAAGCGCTGCTTGGGGTTTTTAACGGAGCTGTAGCCAAGTGCCCGAGATGACTCATTATCTTGCACACAAGCCCAGGGTTTACCCGAAGGAATCTGCAAATGGTTGCTAGGCCCATTTCCTGGTCACATATGGCCATCGAAGGAGGACGACAGTGCAGAATCCCTTTGTGTCCGGGAGAAAGACACCCAGAGGTCTGAATCATGGGAAAAACAAATCAGAGGTCGAGGACAGGCCCTCTCCTGCTGGTGGGAAAAGCAAATCATGTGTGAAGTTTCCAGCCTGGGTAACAATGACGCTCGGGCAGCAAAGTTGCCACCCCATGGCCGAGTACAGGATCCTCTCAAGTCCTCGCTGCTCAGTCTGACGCCTTGACTCCTGTGTGTGTCTCTCCCAGGGATTCATTGTGTGTTGTAAAAAAAACAAAAAACAAATGGAAAGGGAGTGTGTAAACCTGGCTGGGCCCTTTCCCACTGGATTCATGGCTTCTGTGGGGCAGCTGTGACCTTTTAAAAGCCATTGATCCAAAAAGTGAATACTGTAGAGAGCTGCAGCCCGGACTTTATTTCCCTGATGCACACCTGCTGCTGGCGGCAGATGGTTCGCTCCAGGGCAAAGATGAGTTTTTTTTTATTTTCTTTGGGAGGATTATAGTTGTCTTTTGTTGATGTGATGAATGCAGATGTTTTGTCCTTTACTGTCCCGGTCGACCTTCTGTGTCCTCCTGTGGCAGCTGCTTATTATTATTGTCCTTATTTTCCCCTCAAAGGCTTTCGTTTTCATTATGGGTTGTCAATAGAGACGGAGACAGAAGAGACAGGAATGTGAGAACAGAAAGTGCCAGGGTTTGTTTTTCACACTGCTCACATGGCCGCGGCAGCAGCAGCGCTCGCTAACGTGTGGGTGAAAAAGTTCCAGGAGCTGAAATGGAGCATGCCTCAGTCTCATGATATCCACCTGACACCCACCCCCCCCTCCCCTCCCGCCTTCCTCTATTTCCCGGCCCTCCCCTGAGTCAGTCTGGAGTTATTACCATCCGTGTCCTTGTGGGATTCTTTCAAACATCCATCACCGCTCTTACGAACCTCTTACTGTAATTGGCCCACTTTTTTTGTTTCAGACTTAAATAGATGATAATCTATGCCGACTGTCTGGGACATACCGGGGACACGCTTCATGACTCTGTCATTTAGCCGAGCACGCGCCGGAAGTGGTCGGCCATATTAACCCGATGCAGGACCTGGTGGCCGTTTCATGTAACTGCCTCAATAAACTGTAAATTTTACACACGTAGGTGAAAAAATAGATGAAGTCGAGAGGTCTCATTTGGAGGTCTGACTACAGAGCTTGTTCTATGATTGGTACCTTGGTCTTGGTCGATCAAGATGGCGCCGCGGACGGCTGCCTTGGTTTTTTGGTGCGCGTTGTTTTGTCTTGTCTTGTTTGTTAATTCAGTTTTTTGCCTATAAACCGGGAGCTCTTTCACCAGAGAGATGCTCATGAACATTAGGGACATAACTCCTGATAAGTTTTTTTAATTTTTTCATGTTAAATGTATGCACCTATTTACCAAAGAAAATTCCAGGTAGGTGTAAACCTACTTGGCAATAAATCCTTTCTGATTCTGATTCTGATTCTGACCTGATCCAGCCGGCCAGAGGGGGGAGGTAATCATCAGTGATAGACAGGGCTTGGGTTAGGCTAAACTAGTGTGGTAGTTCTAAATCTAACTGGGCTGTATGCTTTGCCTGTGTTAATGCAGGTTGCAGCTTTTCTTTCTGAAACTGTGGAAGTGACCTGGAGTAATTGAGCCACGCCAAGCAAAGACCTGCTGCCGGACTCAGTCCACAGAACCCGGAGGCTGCACCACCTCTTCTGTTCAAAGAGCTGTTCACCTCTTTATCCAGCGTTCAGTGAAGCTCGGCTTAGAACGCAGAACCCTGAACTGGAGAATCAGTTGTCGTGAACGCGCTGCTGCTACAGAGCTCTGGTTGCCTGAGTATTCGAAGTTACCAAAACACATACCAAGTGAGATAAGGCTGATATGATGAATGGCTCTTGAGATATGTGAGCCTCATACCTACAGAGAGGGACTCCTGGAATCTCTCGATAGATTATTAGTTTAATTTTCCGTGGCCTGTTGGTATTGTCTCCAAGAACATATCAGCATTTAGCTCTGGTACAGCCTCACAGACGCTCATGTCTTAGCCCTGGATAATTAAAACCGCTCAGCTGCAACAAAGGAAATGCCGTGTGGTTCCAGCTATTTGCAGCTGATTTAAGAGAGCCGTGTGTTTTGACACCAGAGGGTCTAAAGCAGGGAAGAAACTGCTGATCCTTCCTCCTCTGTGTCACACACTGGCCCCCAACCTCAAGAATGCCACAGGACGGGAAGGGAGGCGAGGGGGAAACAGGAAATACTTTTGTCTCCCTCGCTGCACTCTGGAATGGATGTCTCCTTTTTTAGTCCTGTGTGGGCTTTTTGTTTGATGAAAGGAAATCGTACGTTAAAATGTGACAATTAATGGGAGGGTATCGTGACCCAGTTCTGTTTGGATCAAGGTCGAAAATGAAATGTGTGTTTTCTAGTTAGACGCACACAAAAGGTAATAACAGCAGGTAACCTGAGTTAAAGCAGATGGATTAAAGCAGAATAATATGATAATAAGTTCCCATGGGGACCGACACATTAATGTTGTAGGGAAATAAACGTGACTATTCCCCATTGTTCACAGATCAAGTTACGAGTAAGAACCCAAATGAGCTACAGCCTCAACGCGCTGTTATTGATATTCAATTGGCAACTTGTGTCACTGGAGGACACTCTGTAGTTGAATTTGAGATAATCTACTTGTGTGCGTGTGTGTATGCGGTTGGATGGGGGGGTGCTGGGGGGGACTGGAGGCTTAGCACCGTGACTTCCTGTCCAGCTGTTCCTGCTGTCACCGCGGATGTCTGTATTTCCTCGTCTAAGACACGCAGCTAAATGCAGCCCGGGCCTTCGCTCGCGCTTTCTCGGTTGCAGAACGGAGTCCTCTTAAAATAAAAACTCCTGTGAGCAGCAGAAATCATTCATGTTACTCAGAGGGTCCGGGCTACATTAATATATTTATGCTTGAGTGCTGCGGCTGCTCGTGCAACTGCAAAAAAAAAACAGAAAAAAAGAAAATCAGTTGATGTACAGTTGCCAAAGGGCTCTTTGTGATTCCCATGCTTGTTTACAGTGTGTTTCTGGTTGTGTAGCGTCGAAGGTTGTGCGTAGGAGCGCGTGAGGGACGATAAACACAGGACGGAGGGATGGATGGAGCAGCTCTGGGTGTAATAACACTATTTACAACTTAATGGATCAGTGGGCCTTTACTGGGTTTTCTCCGGGTGCTCCAGCTCCCTCCCACTCATGCAGATTGGGGAATGGAAAACTGGAGACACTAAATTGACTGTAGGTGTGAATGGGAGAGTGAATGGTTTTTTGTTTCTGCAATAAGCTGGGGACCTGTACCCCCGACTCTCACTGTTGTTAATCACTTTGTTATCTCGTTAAGAAAAGTGCTTTATAATTAAAGCTCATCAATAATGGTTGGATGTATAGATCAGATTAGAAAAAAATGGTTTTGTTTTCCTCTGGTAGTATTTAGTCGTGCAGAGAGTTTGTTGTGTTCGTCTACTTTCAGATGTACTTTCATTTTAAATCCATACATTTGGACTTTCGCGGAATAATGTTTCTGTTACGCCAAATTATGTACAGGCCTGACTTTGAACCCAGCGTCTCTATGAAAACTGCTCCCTGGGAGGTCTGTGAATTATCCGGAGTGAAGAGGAAACCGCCTCTGGAAAGAGTTGCTGCTGTTGAGTGTTGAATATTTTAAACTTAATTCTTAAACATCATTTTTTTGTGCTAAGGGCAAGACTCCATTCACCCCGACTCCACTGGGAGTGGAGGCAGAAATCTGAACTATTTCATTAACCAAACCACAACCCTCTTTCTTGCGCAGATAAAAATGAAGTCAAGTCAAATTATTCTTACAATTTGTGTGATCCAAATTGTTAAAGCAATAATTAATTGATTTAAACAAGCGGGTTTTGTCTGTGTGGAGCCAAGTACAGATACGTTATCGCATTGTCGTACAAGATGACCTACAGTATCAACCACTAACCAGAAGGTCAGTGGTTCAATTCCCAGCTGATTCCACATTTCAAAGTGTCCTTGGACGAGATACGATTCTCCTAACTGCCCCGTGGCTGTGCAGTGTGTGAATGTGTCTTGTACCGGAGCCACACACTTGCACAGGCGGACGTGTTGTGTAGCCTCTTTTTAAGTCAGTCTTGCGTTGGCCTTTCTGTGAATATTAAACTGCCGCTGAAAATTATCCATGCAAATGTTCTATCTGCTCCTGTTTGAAGTCACATTCACTGAAAGCTGCAGCGGCCACATGCTTTAGAAAATTCATGAGATCTTTGAAATGAATTTAATCACATTTGAAATCAACCGAGCATTTACATTTGTTGTGTCTTCGGTGCGAGCGATAGACGTGCCGGCTTATCTGTCGTGGTGGTTTCTAGTCGACTGCACCCGTCAGATAACTGACTGAGGTAAACACGTTTTCCTGTGACAGCCCAATTAAGTGTGTGAATCCCTCCTCTGTTTCGCAGGAGGCCTTCGTGGAGCTGTACGACCGACACGGGGACTCTGTCTTCAGCTGCTCCTGGCCCTCCATCAAGACGGTCTTCGGCCTGGCGGCGCTCGGGGCGGCCGGCCTCACCATCGGAGCCTACATGACGCAGAAGTGAACGAGCCCAACGCTCGACTTTATTCCTCAGCATCCTGCTCCTCTTCCTCGTGCCTCTCCTTCTTTTTAAAATCCCCTTTTTTAAAAAGACTCCTCCTGACCCCTCAGAGACAACCTTCAGACTCTACCCGACCTCGGCTCTCTTCAAACGCCTTCCCTCGGAGAACTCCCTCTTCCTCAGACCCCTTCACGTCAAAACAGACACGCATCAAAACAACTGAAGGAGCCCGATGCACGGCCCATACAGAGCGAATGGCGTCTAGAAAGAGAGGGGCAGCTTAGATGTAATCACACTAAGCTGGGCTCCTAACTAAGGGGAGAGGAGGGATCAGTCACATTTCTATCGTTCTTCTGTTTTTGTTTTGTTCTGCCTGCTTCTGTACTAGTTATAGCATGAACGTTGAGTGTTAGTGTAGACGCTGCATGTGTCAGAGAGCTCTGTTTGAAGGCCTCGATGACGGGCGTGCAGGGACGACCAAGATGATAATGATGGCACCCCCCCACACGCCCCCACGCCGGAGAGAAACCGCCCCCCCCCCCCCCCCCCCCCTGCTTGTTAGGACGAAGAACCCTGTTTGAACTGTGGACTCCAGTTTGCCCCCTACAGCCGTCCTTCAAAGCACTTCCTCCACAGAACAGCTGCTCAGAATCTATAATGGAAACATCTCGCTAGAACCAGCACGGTGTGAGTGTGCATGTGAGTGTGAGTGTGCATGTGTGTGTGTGAGTGTGTGTGAGTGTGTGTGTGTTTGTGTGCTGCTTTAGCTCTGTGGACAGCTCCAGTGAACACTGTACTCACTGCAACATTATACTCTCCCTGGGCGGGACAGTGGAGGACTTTTTTTTTTTTTTTTTAAAGCTCCTTGTTTGCTATTTTTATGTTAATTTAGAATTCTTGCATCACACTAAACCCCAGCAGAGAAAGAGGGTTTTATTTAAGGAGAGGGGAAAAACCTGTCAGAGCAGCCTGTCGGTGCAGAAAAAATGACATATACTGCAAGAAATGATGAGCACAGCACAAAACAGCGAGGTAGACAGGAAATAAACATTGCATTTCGGATTATAATACGAGAAGAGTGCACTCCTCAAGAGAAGTCAGTGTCAACACTCCTCGGCTAAATCATTCCCCCTCAAAATCAACCCCCAAAACGCCCAGCGACCCTGAAAAAGGCGTCAGTTCTTTTGTGTTTTCTACCTCTGTTGCAGTTTTCTTCCTCCCTTCACTCGGTCCACCCAGGTTTCAGAGACACGACCCGGCCAACATGTGTCCTGCAGCTGCTGAGGTCCCACGGAAACTCCGTCATCACGCTGAAGAATCCACTCAGACGTGGACATGGACTGAGGAAAACTCGCTCGGCCACAGACGGCTGTGGGTTCAGCTCGTCCCTCGGTCCCTTCTCTGCAGATTCATCCATCATTGATTTGTTCCTCTCAGCCTGATATTTGATTTCATCGATGTTTGTCTTGTGTTACAGTCGGATAAGAAACGTTTTTGGGGCTCACACAGAATGTTTTAGTGTGAACAGTCGTCAATTATGGAAAAGTGGTTTATCATTTTTTTTCAACTTCTTTGTTGCATGGTTGAAAGATGATGTCTTCACACAATGAATATTATGTGTAACCATATTTATAACAGAGTAGGTTAGAGGATAACAAATAACAACAAAGAAGTTGAGTTTTCTATTTATTGAGAGGTACCAGATCACAGACTTTTAACTTTTTTCGGTTTTGTTTTTCACTTTTGTTTTCTTCTATTTCTATGGAATCACACTGTAACTACATTATTTCCTGGCTGCTATTATAACAAGAAAAAGTTTAAAAAGTGAATTTCTGTGTCGTATTAATATCGGCTTAAGGCTGCTATACTGTTGATTTAAACCTTTATTTACAGCTTAAACTGCCACAAATTAACAGTATAGTTCTAGAGAGCTGGAAACCAAAGTTAACTTGTATTAATCTTTGATTTAAAAACAGAAAACAAAACAAAAAAAAAAAGACAGAAAACAAAAGTAGCTTAACGAGAGTTTGCGTGGCTCCGCTGGGTTCGGTGAGGCCTCGTGATCTCTCTCTGTGGAGGGTTTGTCTAGTGTTACTGTTCTATATCAGCTAAACCTTTTGTCAACTTTGTGCTCCGGCGATAACTCAGTGCTTATCTGTAAAAAAATGTCCACCTGCCAGACCCAAATGACTTGTCTCCGTTATCACTCTAAAAACCACCTCCAGCTCCCGGTGTGAGATATTCCAGTGACGTGTCTGTGAGAGAGGAACAGAGGCTGATTTATGAGCAGGAATAGGAACAGTTGAACAGCAATATACTGTAAGGTTGTTTTTTTTTTTTATATTCTCTGTGCATATATGAATGTAGGCACTATGGTTGCTGTACTGTTTTATGTCTATAATCGCAAAACCTGTAGCACTTAAAAAAAAGTGATTTGTGTTTCTGTTGTTTACTGCTATATCCACAATAAGCTAGTGGGATCACATTGTTCCTAATAAACCAGATTTCTCAAGCAGATGAAGTTCATGTGGTTCCTGGTTTTCAGCTTCGCCGAGGAGATGATGTTTCTGGGCAGGGGCATATCGAGCTGAAGTTGGTTTTTCCCCCTGTCCTTATACTTACTAACAACAAATATGACACTTGTTGATTTAAGAATTGTTTTTCTCTAAGCTCTGAGAACACAATGTGCCCTGGCAAGGAACAATTTTCAAAATATTTTCAATGATGTGTGGCCTTATAGAGCTGATAGGACTGATTGTGCCTGGATTTTGGATGTGTAATTGGTGCCCCCTTATGGCCACCAATATAGAAAGATCCATTTAATGTTGGTTTGTTGGTTTGTGAACAAGATTATACAAAAACTACACAATGGATTACCTAAAAACTTGGTGGAACGATGTGGTATGGGTCAGGGAAAATCCAATTCCATTTTTGTACTGTACACAGAGTTAAAATTCACAGATCTTCATGAAAAAAATCAGTCATGTTTTGGGGACTGATTTTCATGAGCGTTGACCAGAAGAAAAATCTGGATCTAGTCAATTTAAATGTGGTTTCATGAAGGGCCTGACAGAGGGATGGGCTCTTCTAGATGCCCTTCTAGTTTCTATTCTTTGTTTGACATTTTCACCGTTTTCCCAGAGAATAATTCATGGATGTTGATGAAACAAATCAGGCACATTTAGAGGGCCAATATTAACAATAGTTTATATATAAAAGTAATTTGGTGCAGCCTGATTGAATTTAATGGAGCTACTTGACCTTGTGCCTCTGGAGTCTTATTTCTCTGCAGCGAGTCCCATCGAGTCAGAAAGAGAATCAGACATGTTGAGGTGTATCAGCACAGCTCTTTTGATTATCTCTTATCCATCGTGAGCTGTGAACCGTGAGTGTGTAAAGCCCACTTGTGTCAACGTGACAGTCTCCTTGTGAAGGACTGTGCAGAAGCTGCAGCCGCACCCGTCAGACTTCAAAGCTGTCCCCAAACACTGCACTTGTCAGCCTCCCTCCTCTGCTCCATACGCTGCTAAACACGAGTGCAAAAACCCAAATGCCCTGAGGCCAGGTTTTTTCTTTACACCCCCTGCTTCTGTTCTGATCACACTTGTCTTCAAAGGCTACGGCCCTGGCGCTGCTGGGTGGAATTTGTGAAAAGCATGATGCAGTAAAACTAATGTTGAAAGAGTTGAGTGGGTGAAGGAAAATGAGGGAAGAGGAGTCAAAAGAAAAGAGGTGGAGTGTGTGTGCGTTTGAATATATCCCTGAGGAGACCAACAGCATAGGGAAGTTCATTTGGGCAGGAGGCCCCCCCACGCAATCCCTGCTCGCCCTCCCCTGCTCGCCATGCATATAAAATGCATGACACGGTCTGAAGAGGAATTTTAAATCAAGCCCTCCACGTTCAAAAGAGAGTCCAGTGTGGGTGTGGATGTGTGAAGGAAGAGGGCGAGATGGGCAGCAAGGAGAGGAGGAGAGGAGGATGGTGATGGGAGGGGGGGGTGTTGAAGCCCTCCTGCCTTTTCTGCTTTAGGGCTACAAGGTGTAGAGGAGGCTTTCCCAGGCGTGGCCATCACAGGGGAGACTGTCTGATCAAAGCGGATTGTCTGGGGGTGAGTCTGGTCCACTTTTATCCCTCATTTGAAAGTCCATCAGATCCACTCACGGTGCCTCTGCCTCATTTAGCAGCAACCTTCACCACATTAAAAAATTTTCCTCCGAAATCTGCCAATTTCCAGGAAAGAGGTCAAGAAAAGCTCAGCATTAATCTCTTATTGGGATGTACATGTTCAGTGAGGAAGTGGTTGGTACTAATCACCACAAGATGGGAAAAAAACTGCAGAAACTGATGGGAAACTGATTTGGGTTTTTAAACACAGTCTGTGGTTCAATCCCCATTACTGCTTCAACTGTGTGCCACAGCGACACCTTGTGGCTGCTTTGCACAAAACAAATAATCCAGCAAGAGCCCAAAACACCAGTAACCAAGTCTGACATGTAGCACGAGTCTCGACAGCTGATTTTCACGAGCACGTTCATCTGAATATATGTATATTTAGAGGATGAACTTTCAGCTGCTGCAGCGCTTGTCTGAAATAATAAAAAAATAAAAAAACTGCCTTTTCCCCCCAGCACACACTCTCCGTCACGTGGCTGCCTATCCCTGCTCGAAAATATCCTCAGGGCAGGATGCCAGGAGGAGAGAAGGCTCCAGGGCCTAGAGCTCAGCAGCTCCCAGCTTTGGTGATAATAACTGCGCTGCACGGCCATCTGTGGTCTGATGAGGCGTTCAGAAATGTTTAAAGAGCTGCGCAAGACATGCATCTAAATTTCTACATCGTCTGGGAATCAGCAGGAGAGCAGGCGTGGGGAGATGAGAACTACTAATCATGTCTCTGATCAAGTCATCAGCGTCAAACTGATATGAAATTAAACGATTTAATGTCCAATACAAACTAACATACAAACATAAATTAGTCCTTCAGAATGACCTGTATTCATGACTAATTGCCTTAAAATATTGTCAGATCTTTGTCGCGGTTTCAATAATAAGAAAATGAATGTCTGAAAATTTGTTTTGATAGACAATTATAATTTCAGCTGAATTTTAAGATACATATAGGACGTCCGAACACAAGGCCACGAGCTTCCACTTCTGCACTTTGCATGAAAGGAATTGTAGCCCACTGACATTTGCCACCTTTATTGGCAATACTTCGATCATCATTACTGCTCCCTTCATCTCGGTCAGACATTTTCTTTGTATAAAAACTATTTTTCAGGTGACATCTTCTGATATCTATTGCTCTTTGTTGCCTCAGTTTCCCACCGACATGAGTCAGTGGTTTAAATAGTGTCGTGTTTTTTTAAGTGTTTGAAAACAAGTCGACAAGCGACAAATAAATCCAGAGAGATTCTCAACAGTAATAAATAAATAGCCGACACAAACTGATTGACTGAAACTCCCAGGAAAATAACTGCATGTTTGTACCGGATTTGAAGAAATTCCCTCAAGGCGCTCTTGAGATTTCACGTTAACAAGAACAGGAGAGACGCACAACCGGAAAACAAAGAGACCGGCTGTCCTTGAGACATGAAGAAGAGAGAGATGAAACCTGAAACACCAGGATAATGAATTCTTCCCCTGAAACAAACCTCACATCTCCACATGAGGACGTGTCTCTGGAGGAACTGAGGAGTGTGCGTGTGCACGGTGACGAAGCAACAGGAACGCAGCTTTAAAGTACATTCAGTGTCCATTTATTTTTCTGCAGCCAGAAAAATTGATAAAAGTAAAACAAGGAACATTCATACTGCTGAAGTGTAGGTTTCTCATGCTTCTACATTTACAGTACATGTTGATCAGATACAAAGTCTCTTAGAACTGGACATATTGCCACAATATATTTACAAAAATAACATTAAAACTGCAGTCTCTTTAAACATGTTGACACATTCATAAAAATAAAGCTTTCTGTGACATGTCCCCCCCCCCAAAAAAAACAAAAACAAAACAAACAATCCTATTTACAGTCGTATATGGAGATGAGTCCTGTCGAGCTACAGCGGAGAAGAAACGTTTTTTTTGCATGTTTGAGTAAAAGATTATCTGAAGCAACAAAACCACAGAAAAGAAAAGTTTTAAACATCTAAAACAGCACATTCAGTCTCGCCATCATCATTTTCAAATACGCATCTTTAAAGCCTCAGTGAGTCTCAATTTCTAGACTCAGAAGAGCGAGAGGAACTCACTCGTCGTTACGCATCTGAACGCTGTCACAATGACATCGATTTTATCTGGAATTATTTTCATGAGTAAGATCTTGGGACATGTTTTTGTGTTTTACTTGGAAAATTAAAACTTATACAGCAGAATTTGTATTTGTAAGAGAAGAAGAAGGAACATTTTGCCTACAACTTCTCATATTACACATCTGTACTGCAACCGTTTCTTCTAAATGACAAATAATTCCACTGTTCTGACAACATCAATCAAACCTAATGTGGGCGGGGCAACCAAAAGGCACAAATAGAGACTGGGCATTGAACGCTCCATGTTGGCACAGGCTGATCACTTTTTCCAACAGTCGTAAAATGGCCACATCGTGCAGTTTTGCTACCAAACAAAAAGCTGCACCTGTGACTGTTCATCCCCTCCCTGCAGTGGAAAGGGGGAGGCGGCACTGAGGGAGAAGAGCGTTGTCCCGCAAGAGACGCGTGATTCCGCTTCAAATACGACATGTGGCAACAATTTGACCGATGACAGCAGCACGATCGTAACCGTACAAAGCGAAACGCTAAAGCCCTAATTCACGAGAACCTGTCTCGACGTTCTCCCGGTAGGAAAACATAATGTATCTCTGTATGTGTGTGTGTGTGTGTGTGTGTTTATATACAGTATAATGTGTGTGCATCTGATCAGTGTTCAAACCAAAACAATCGGAAAATCAATCGTCAGTGCAGGGAGTCCACTTCACTCAGCTGTCTAGCTCTTTGGTTTCCAAGCCTCTCTAGTGCATCAGTTGCAGCAGGCATCTCTCTCTCTCTCTTTCTTTCTTTCTTCCTCTTTGGGACCTTCAGACCGGCTTCGCTCTGGCGCACACTTTCTCAAATACAGTCTTATTTACTTCCACCACGTCTCCGCTCCTGCTGACGCTTCCTCCCTCGTACACGGTCAGGTTCTCCTCCTTACAGGCATCTGGCGAGAAGGAGGGAAGAGCACAAAGTTAGGACACAACAGATAAAAAGCAAATTGGGGAACACACAGGATTACGTTTAGTTTATCTTTTTTCATCGTTAAGAATTATGCTGATTCCAACTTCTGCTGCAGGATCTCACAGCGGTATCCCAAACCAGCTTGTGTCTATTTAGACCTAAGCTGCTTTCGGACATGCACTGAACTCCAGATAATCTCCTGACATTCTCCGGAGTGGTTGTGTGTAAGAATGCAAATGTCAGAGTGAGAAACTCCGGAGTCTCTCCAGGCCAGACCCCTAGTAAGATCTCTGGAGAATGTCCGAATTAGGTCATGTGAGAAAACGGCAGGGGATCCTACACAGGATTCACAGAGAGCGAGTGGGTGTGTTGATGACGTTTCTAAAACACGACGGACGTAAAAAAGGAAAGTAACAAAACGCAAACAAATATTTCTGGATGAAACAGGATGATGTCAATAGAGCTTTCTGAGATAAGGGCTCTGGAGATTTCCGTGTTGTTGTACATGCATCTGAAGGATCTCCTGCTGCATTGTTCTTGAGTGAAGAGCAAACCTCGGAGAAAGTCCGGACGCAATTTTACAGACATTTCTATCAAGTTTTGACAACGTTATTGAACACTTCATCTCTGAGGGAGTACAAGCAGTGGTTTTTAAGTCGATGAAAGCAGAAGGAGGATAAACTTTGCCAGCTTTTAATGTGGACGACATGTCAGACATGAAGACGTCTAAATGGAGCCTCCTGATTTCAAAAACAAGATTTCTCATTCTATTTGAAGCTTTTAACTGCTGCCCCACTGGACTTGGTTTAGAGCCAGTGAGAAGCTGCAGCAGATTCTTTTCCAGAGGTTGTGTAAATGCAAAACATATAAATCAGGATATAAACATACCATGATACAAACATACCAGTGTGGACAGTTCACACTTGTGCGTCATGTTTAATTTAGAGCACTGATGGAGTTACAGTTTGAACACACAGCAGCCTCTAACTAAGATTCATCGAAATTATGCAAGCATGTTTTTTTTCCTTTTAAATTTTGCTTTCAAGCTTATCAACACAAAACATTCACATCAAAGTGGAGCTTGCTACCAGCAAAACGGAGCAGAATATATAATATGTAAAGCCTCTGCACAGGGCAGAGTGTCAGTGCACATTCAAACCTCAAATTTACGATTCAAACCACCGTGCAAGTATTCTCCATTTTGCAGTTTGGTTCTGTGTCGGCTCACGCAGCATGATTGTAAGTGAACCACAAGTGTCTGGTGGTAACCAAGGACTCATCTGGTGTAATGAACAGATCAGGCAACAGGTCATCCCACCATGTTAACAGCTTTCGGGGGAAAATCTAAAACCAAACCAAATTCTAGCAGCTTAAACTACATCAGACACAACATCCTTTAATTTACCCTCTGAGGTTCAAACTTGGAAAATACTTAAAGATAGTTGGACATAGAGTTGCAAAGGGGCGGAAAGTTTCCGGTAAATTTCCGGAAACTTTCCAGAAACTTTCCATGGAAAGTTAAGCTCGGGAATTTGGGGAATTAAAAAAAAATACGCAAATTAGACGCTGAGCAATAAAAACATCATTCAAAACTGTATTTTAAAGATACGGAATGCAGCACACGCTGCACGTTGAGTTTCAACCCTTCACTGTGCATTCTTCCATCACATGCACAGATAATTCCCAGCATCCTGCACACTACAGCACTATTGAGGCCTGCTATCGTGTGCAGGACTAGTCAGGTAAGTTTCGATGATATTACTGGGGAAAATATATTAGCATGCTGATTGAGGATTGTTCATCTGTTCATCTAGCCTATTTCCATTCATGTATCCATCAATTGTAAAATATGAGTACAGACGATTCCAATTGTTTGGCTAACTATTTATATCTCTGGCATTAGTTGCACTATTGCATTAGTGTTTTTTTACAAACTTTTTTCTCATCTTATTCTACAGAACAATGCTACGTGCACTATCTCATGCGTGGAGACATTTCACCCCATCCAATGTAGAAGGAAAGGCTGTGTACATTAGCAAATACTGTGCAAAGACCTATGTTAAGAATGACACAACGACGCAGAAGCATATAGTCAAGTGCCCAAAGTTTCCTCAGGGCTCAAATCAGCCTATAACAAAACAAAATGTTTATATTTATGTCTGTATATGACAAGGTAAACACAGTTAGTATAAATTACCCACAACATTTCCAGTTTATTCCCGTATATTCCTGTTAATTCCGATGGAAAGTTTCCAACTTTGAATATTCCCGGAATTTTGCAACCGTAGTTGAACATGATCTGCACTGACTAGAAGAGGAGAAATCCGAGAGCAGAGGTTTCACGTGCGCAGAGAAGCAGTGTGAGCTCGAGTAGAGGAGCTGCAGCTCAGGAAATCCAAGCACAAGCAGGTTTGTTTGAGTGCAAGCGTATCAAAAACTGAAGTTGAAATCAAGTCCTGCTCTCCAACTGAAAGGCCGTGGTTTTGATTAAAGATAAGGAGAAAAAAACATAGCAGGTGCATGTATCAGCCGGACATTGCTACTGTGGCTCCACCCCCCGATCGCTACTGCAGAGACTCTGGTTCCGAATGCACAAAATGGCGTCGCCCAGATCTAGAGAATTAAAAATGTATACTCCTGCACTATGTGAAAATCTGTTTCTCACAATCTGTCCAACATTATACCCAACTGATCTATTCTATTCTAAGCCACTGTACATTGAAAAACAACTACCATGTCCGCTTTCAAGTGTGTTTCAATGCATCAGGTGGAGATTAGTCAGGGATTTCATTGATGAACCAGCAGCCGATTTCTGTCAGCGAGCACCGACTCTTCACTCCACACACAGAAGCATCCAGCAGGACGGACACCGAGCCTCCTCACAAGCAGCCGCGAGCAATACCGGTGTGTTTCCTACCTGGGGCAAGGTTATAGGGCAGGTTTTGGGGGGGAGAGAGCTCAGGGTCCAGGACAGAATGGGGGGAAGGGGGGTTGGTGCTAGCAATGCTGAGCATTTATACCTGCGGGGCTGAGCACCAGAGCCTGGAGGATGTCCGACAGGGAGACGATGCCCTCGATGCTGGAGCGCTCGTCCACCACCACCAACCGATGCACCTGGCATGAAGAAGAAAACACCCAGATTAAGTATAGTGATGGTTGTTTCCAAAACCAATACCTCATTTACTCCTCCCTCTTCTAAAAAATGGAAAAACCTATGTATAAATAGACAGTATTAAATGTCTGCTGGAGCTGAAAGGTTGTTATGTACCGCTGCCTGAGGTTTTGTATTCAGACCAGAAGTCTTCACGGATCCACTCAAACCATAAGACCGTGATCTGACACCCATATAGGTTTGGATCCAAGTTTTATACAGACCTGACTCCAGGTAGAACTCTGTGGTTCTATTACCACAGGTCCTAGGTATGTTTAACATTATGTGCAATAACCGAGTGGATCCGAGAAGAGCCAACCCAAGCCTGTGTGCTGCCACATTGTAGGATGAGAGGGTGCAGGCCGGGAAATAAGGACAAAGAACAAGTCTAGTGTAGATGATTAACATTAGCAACACTAGCAGCCAGGGCAACGAATGTGTAATTTAAAAAAAGATAGTACAAGCTTTTTTTATATATTGCAACCTAATTGCAAAGCTGATTGTAAACAAGTCCATCACTGTGACAATAAATGGACTTTTAATCTGAAGGGTTAGGGTGGATTAAGTTAGCCATGCTGCTACTTCAATCAGCAAGAGGGGAATAAAAGAAAATCTGGATTATGTGAACTGGGACCAGTCACAGGGAAGAAAGCTGCTAGCGTTACATTAGATGTGTACACTACTTTTCACAATTTATTGTGGGATACTGTGAGTATGTGAGCTATATAAAAATTCTCATTTTACATTCGGACAGCCCTACAAAATGGTGTATAGTGGACTCTGTGGTCAGTGATTTTGGACACTTTCTTAGAGCATGTACTGCGAGGGTGTCTCACTTCAGCTTTGACTATTCTGTCCACAATGGTCTCCAATGTCTCCATTTTGTGGCACTTCATGACTCCTTCGAAGTACTGAGAGCGATGTTTCAGAGCCTGCGTCACTGTGATGTCCAGGTTGTTGTACGCCTTCTCAGCAGCCAAGTTCTGCAAACATGAACAAGCATCAAAATCAATCAAAGTAAGACAATGGATCACAGAGCCACGTAGCCTCTAATATTTAGTATTTTGTCTCTTATTGAACAGTTGAACAGAAAATTCAACTCACAATCACATCAAACTTGGAGTAAATATCCACAACTTTGCCTGCAAGAAAAGAAAGAACATGAACGTGTACTTAGTGCTTATAAATAGAGCATATAATGTTAGTACAAGTGTTTGTGATCTTACCAGAATCATCCACCACCGGCAAAGCAGACACTCGTCTCTCCACGAAGATGTTGAGTGCTTTGATGATGGGCGTGTCCGGGTGGATAAACGCAATTTGGTGGTACGTGCCGATGCCGAGCTCCCCGAGAGTCTGCTTCATGAAAGCTGGCTTCGGCATTTCACACATCTGGGACACGCACAGAAACACACAAGGAGACACCGAATGAGATCGCTGTCCTGGTTCATCAGGGCAAATGGATATTTTAGTAATACCAACATTGACCACAGGGTGGCAAAAGGCATTGGAAGGAGGAGGAAAGAGGAAGCTTCCATCAGGAAATAAATCATTTTTAAAAAACAGGCAGAACAGGTGATCAGTCCTGTTTAGGTGGAACAACACTGTGATGTTTGTTTGTGGAGGCGTAACACTAGTAAACAGATTAACTCACAAAGAGCTGGAGGAACTTGAGGATCCTCTTGTGTGTGAGAATATAAAGTGCGTTTCCCGTGACGGGGTCGATGACAGGCAGGCGGTGAATCTTGTTTTTGATGAGGGTGTAGACCGCATCGAAAAGGCTGTGAACACAACAAACACAGTGACCGGTTAGAGGCGGCACAGTAAAGATAATATCAGCTGACAGAGAGAAACCTAAAGCAGATACCATTAATGCGCAGTCAGACACGTACCTTGCATCAGGCGATATGTTGACCAGAGGTTTGAACGTTGCTTGGAGGTAAACCTCTGCGTAACAAGGAGGAAAGTTTAGTTTCTCTTTTTGTATTTTAAATTCTGTTTTAAAACACGGACACAAGACACTCACCTCTCCACGTCTCCAGCTTGTGTTCCTCCAATTCATAAATTTGCACCTGAAACACAAAAAAAAACGTTGAAAACTAAACAGGGAAATCCTCAATGTGACAAGAAGCGAAGGTGTGAAGTGGACGTACCATCGGTGACTTATAGTATCTGTGTAGTATGATGATGAAATCTGTGATGGTCAGCATTCCTGCAATGGAAAACGAGCAGTGAAAAACACTTCATCTATAAACAACACACACAGCGCCACCGGGCCCGCGGGCGTTGTGCAATTGGGTAGAAGAGACAGCGCTTACAAGGGTGTGGTTCAAACAACACATCGCTGCCCCCCCTCCCTGCTTTATCCTCTCGCTGACTGGACATTCATTATTCATCACCGGCCCGACTTGCAATAAACTCCATGCAGCACAACAAAAGCCAATTCACCGGTGGTTTGGATTTTGGCACAAACAGGAGGTTTACTTTTCGGAGACGCTGCAGTGCTTTCTTTCCTCCGACCTGTCTGAGCGAGGGTCAATACAGACGAGTCATTGCTGGGCTTAATGGTTTATGACAGCTCTAATGACTTCTGCTCAATATAGCATCATGCTCCACTAGCCCATGACCAGCGCCGTTAACACACAGCACTGCCTCTGTGTTGATTTAGCGATAGTGCGCCGCCGCAGCCGGGATGTTTTCCGTCTCTGAACCAGAATGTTCTATTCCAAACAGATCGGCCTTTATTAAACTTAAATGGATCATAACGATGTGGACTGAACTCTGGGATCCAATTATTTGTCTTTATAAATAAGCAATAAATAAATAAACATATAAGAACACATATAAACATCTTCCTGCTTGCAAATTTCACATTGATTTATAAACTATATTTGGGGATTGGGGGAGTGGCTGTGTTCATGATGGAAATCTACCTGAAGTGACTCAATGTTTTGAAAATCATGTTTATGGAGAGGAGGTAATGTATCAAAGTTTTTTACACGTTAGAAACAACAGAAGGAAAAGTGTTTTTCCTTGGTCATTAGTTGTTTGCCTCTGAAGTCACAGCAGAGACGGGCAAAGTGGATGAGACGAATTTAAAAGGCTAACAAAATGACACCTCCCGTTACCTTGAATAAAATGTTGCATTTCTCCAGGTTTGAATATTTTGCATAGTGAAAGTAAACAACATACATTACCTAGAACTAGTTGATTTTTGTCATTGTAATGAAGAATAGTATCATATATCTAATTTGGTCTAAATACTTAAAAGTACTAATTTTATTAGGCTAGAAAACTGTAAACAAGTAAAGCATTCCATCTATTGCTCTTAAAAATATGGAAACCTCTATAAAAACGACATTATATTTCCTGTCAGTGTGTGATAAGGAAAGACATAAAGATCATCAAGTGCATTTCCAGACAGGTTTTGTGGTTCTTACCCACAAAGCTTTGCTTCTCTGTGTCCCATAGCGGGGCAGCTCGCACGCCGTTTGCTACCAAGGCGAAGAACGCTTTCTTAACCTGGAAACATTTGAAAGGAAACAAAACAGGATAATACAAAATATGTGATGATCTGTTCTACGGCTGAAACATTTCATCAGCTGATCAGTGAACAACCAGAATCCTCTCGAAGCTTAATGAAGGTTCAGTCATGACCTGACATGGTCGGCAAATTCAAAGGACTGCGCCGATAAAATCTAAAATTTTCATTTCACTCTATTTCACTCATTTGTTTCTCTAGAAATCTCTCCTGACTGAAACTACGTTTGGCCAGTTAGTTGAAATCCCCCCCAGATATTTCAAGATATCACCTGGGTCTCACTGACCAAACATATTAATGTGTAATCAAACATAATATTTAATTCCAATGACGTTCTCTTTTCCCGACACATCTGGGGAATAGAAAATCCTCTTTTATTGAAGAGCATTGTAAAGTCTGGATGGCTTTATGTTGGTTTTAGTATTTTTTTTTACTCTTGACTCTCCAGTTGATTTAGTGGTTGAAGATCTACACATCAAAGCGGTCAGACCTCTAATGGATTACTGTTTAACAGCTTTATGACAACATCTCACACAAACTGCTCCGAGGCACAACAATCCTGCTTATTTTATTTTAGTTTAACATTAACTCAGGTTCTTTAGGTTCTTAAGACAAGCCGCCATCTCAACATAGTAAAAGCTTGTTTTTAGATTTCTTACTTTTAATCCTTGTTTTTACCGGAAAGCAGCTAGAAACTGTAGATGTTCCCTGCATTTAAAATGATTGTCATATTATTATTAATATTATTATATGAAGGCTCATCTGATGCTGATGATGAGGAGCTGCAGCACACTGACAAACTACATGAACTGGAAAATGTATGTCGAGCGATTTAAGTGCTATAATAAAGAATGAGCTCATCAGTTCCCTCGAATTCAACCAAACAAATTCCCCACACTCATAGATATCAGTTCACTAAATGTGAGTTATCAAGATCCATTAATTATTCTCTGAGAAATCAGACAAGATTTCAAAACAAAACAACCTTTACTCACAATGTTAAAGAAAGTGGAAAAAAATCCTGGATCTGCCCCCTGATCCAGATCAGCACTAAAGTTGAAAGACTTCTTCTCTGACCCACATAACATCCTTTTCAAGTTATGTTTAAAATCCATAAAGCAGTTTTTGTGTAAACCTGCTAATGATCAACCGTCAAAAAAACAGTGCAATTCCAAAGACATCAGAACTCACCTGCAGCGCGGTGTCAAAAACCACCAGCTTGGAGCTCGTGGGGACAATGTCGTAGCACTTGTGGGATTTCATAAAGCGCATGTAAATATCACTCTCGGGTTCAGCAGCTGGAAGAAGAAGAAAGAGGCAGGAAAATACTTTTAGGAGGAAGGTGAAATCGCACAAGGGATATATAATGAGAGCCAGGAAACAAAAGACAGTCTCAGAGGCTAAACAACCATTACGGCTCTGAACCACTTACTGCCACTGCACTGTTCCATCCCACTGATAATTATGCTCCTCTATGAGCAACAACAAGCACGGAAACAGTGGAAAAACATGGATAGAAGAATAAGAAGAAGAAGAAGAAGAAGAAGGCAGCACTTTGAAGATTATAATCACTTAAGGAACGCTGAGCAGACTTGTTGATTTGTGGAGAGTCAAATGATGATTTAGTTTACGAACAAAGTAAAAAGCATGAAACTGTCCAAGGTCAGTGAATGTAAAGATTTGCTAGCTCATTGATTCACATTATTGTAAACAGAAACAGAAAAGGGTCTGGGGAGCTGGTCTTATGTATGAGCAGCTTTTAGATTCTTTCTATACATCTGTATATATTCATTAACATATGTTTTGCCTGTTCTCTGTGAAATGTTTAATCTTAAAGACTTAGGAGACGTATCTGCCATGTGTATTTATTGATTTGAGAGGCCAGCTGCAGGAAAGATTGGTCCTTAGAAAAATTAAGTTGATGGACATTTAATCTTACTAAATAACAAGACAGATACCCATCATCAAATCATCACATTTAAAGACAGATGTGTGAAGGTTGTAGTTTTAAACTCTTGACACACAGCAAAAAAAAGACAAGAAGTATAAACACTGCATCAGCATTGCACACATATAAAACTGAATTATAGCCATACACAGACATCTGACCTCATTTTAAACAGGCGTATTATAAGTTCTCATAAGGTTTATACAACTAATTTCTGTCTCGTGTCACATCTGCACACACTCTTTAAATCTAGATATGTGTGATTTATATTAAACTGACATGACACCTAGGACGCCCTGATCAACCTTTCAACACATAACAGTGACCAGTGACAAATTGCACAACCCTCATCCACATCTCTACATTGCAGATTTAGAAGATATTCCCAGCTTTATTATATGTAGCATTACAATTTGTTATTGTTACTCCATCGATGGAGGATGAATCGTATCCTCTGCAGGAGGTGAGTCGGTGGAGCAGAGACAACACAGAGCAGCAGATGATCGCACTTACCTTCACCATCTAGTTCAAGTTTCTCCAGCATGCCTTCGAATAACCCGGACACCTGAGGCAGGGACACAGAGGAGCAAGTTTGTGCTGAATCCTCACGACAACACACGACTACAAAAAAACTTTGCTGTACATAGTGAATGAGCAGGAGCGTGAAGACACTTCTCCTCGGAGATCCCACGGACCGAGGAGGAGAACATCAGCAGCAGAGGAACCACACAGGAACTCAAACAGAACCCGAGCACTCACACGTTCCTGTGTTCCGTTACACACGAGTCCAGATCGGACACATGCAAACACGCAACGTGACACAAACACGGAGCTGCCACTTCAGCGACACGCTGTTGCTGGAGCACACCCCCCTCTCATCCCGGAGTGGAACAGTCCTGATCCATTTGCTGCAGTGGAGGGAGATCTGTGGCGTGCACGCTGCCCAAACAACCACCACACGCACACACTTCAGTAGACCCACAACACTCACTGTGTGAACAACAATCCACCGAACACCACGCAGCGGGAGGTAGATAGAGCCTCACGTCAAGCGGAGGGGTGGCTTGAAAAAATCAAACAGGAAGCTCCACGCGCTGAGGACACGCCCCTCCCTGCAGAGGGGTGCCTCACCATATTAGGAAATCCCTCTCGTTGCTAGGCAGCAAGAAGCTGGGGATGCCTTATCACATCCTCACGTTTCCATTTGACAAAACCAGCAACATGGCTGACACCAGCGAACACTTGAGTCCGGGCATCAGCAGAGAGTGGAAATGACAACTGTGTGTTTTATTAGCATCTCACAGGGCGGGCTCCCAGCGTGAAATGTGCTGTGTCATGTTGAGAGATTTGCATTCGCAGAGTGCGTTTGTTGATATATGATTTTCCTCAGGTCCCACTTTGCTGGTGTGTTCACAACAAGGCCACTGCAGCAGTGTGAGAAGCCTGGGTACCTGCTCCGGGATGTGAAGCAGCCGTCGTGTCGTCCTGCGACGGTGACGCAGCGCTTCTTTTGCCAAAAAACTACTCCTGCACTTTCATAAATCTCCCGATGCTGCAGCACAGCGGGCGATGCAGTCGGCTGAGGCACCACAGCAAACTCCAGGGAGGCAGACCTACACAAATCCATACAATGGATTGGTTTTAAACTGTAGGATTCGGTTAAAAGTAAACCACAATCATCAACTTTCTTTACATGAATGATAATGGAGGAGGGTCGGTGACAGGATGAGGGACGCCGACTCATCCTCAACCTCAGTCACGAGTCCTTGGGTGTTAATATCAACAGTAAATACTGCTGCTGATGAAATATTGATCTACCTTCTCTGGCTAGAATCCACGATCGCTCACAGCAGACCGGTCGGACCGAGCTGCAGATAATTATTCATTAAATCTGCACGGATAGTCCTGGAGTCATTCCTCACCAGCTGCAGGAAACTGCTCAGGCATCATGACTCAGAACGCCTGAATCCTAATAAACCGTCTTGTGACGAACACTAGATTTGTTATCAGCTGCTTCGCCGACATCTAACGCTGGTTGAGATTTTGCTTCGAGGCCAAAATAGTATTGACACCCACCATCGTGCAGCTGATGCTCAGAACAAATGGATCAAACACAGATCTGTTGACTCTACCTCATGCTGGAGCGTTATAGCTTGAATTAGAGAGATTTGCATCATCTGTGCTTTCTGCTCACCACCGTGCAGTGAACCCTTCTGACTCAGCACTGATAAACAGCACATGACTCACAGACACAAGGCATGTAAGGCCACAAAGGAAAAATACTTTTCAGCGTCAACATCCCATGACCCAATGAGTCTGATCATTCGTTCAGAACATGAGTTAAACTTAAAGAAGCAGTTTTTTACCTGCCAATTCTGCCTCAATTTTCTTTTCAGTAAAAGCAACAAATACAATCGAATACTTTCATGCATATGTTATTCTGCGCTCAGGGACGGTTCAGTCATTACTTGTGAAATCTGGCTGCATCATAAACACTGAAAGATGCATTAACTTTGTGAAGCCATAAGCGATGCTCAGCCTTCCACATTATGTTTAGAATGCATCATCTCTGACTCGAGCAACAAGTCACATCTATTTAGGACTGTGTCACAGCCACAGAGATCACATGCGGCGACCGTCCTGACACTCAAATTCTTAAAATAGCTAGCGATGCAATTTAAACAACTCCTTACAAACAGTGACTCTCTCTTTCGTGGTGACTCACTTGATGTGAGGTAGAGTACGCTGGCACAGGGCTGGAGGAAGGGATCGGTGGTTTGGTGGAGGGGAGGCAGAGGCGCTGTCCGGTGTCCACAGGTGTGGAGTGGGACCGGGATCTGGAGCTCGGCTCCAGGCGCTCGGGGCTGGGTCCGCTCGGCTGGGCCTCCGGGGTGAACACAGGCTGGCTGGTCACCTGGGTCGGGGTGGTGGGGGGTGTGGAGAGTCCAGAGGCTGTGGACAGAGATAAAAAAGGTGGAGCGTGAACACCTCAACTTTGGTTTCTCTCTGGTTCTGTTCAGACCTGGTATTTACGTCCGTTCTGAGAGATCTGATCATAAGTTAATTTTTTCACACCTGGAATTAAAACTGTGTCCCCCTGTAACCACATGTGATCGGAACTCACTTTCCCAATGACTGATGACAATGTGTGAGTTGTCGTGATAGTGGGAGATAGACAGTTGTGGTGGGGGAAAAAATCCATTCTGTTCAGTATCGCGATATTTTGCGCCCGCGATTATATCGATACTGTAGCACAAAGTATTGCAATATTTAAAAACATTTTAAAATATATATATTTTTTTTAATATTTATTTACAATTATATATGTAACAGCCCCTGGCTGGTAAAGCATGACGAGAAGAGTTTCAGAGTTTAAAAGATACCTAGTGTGTATGAGGAAAGGATGTTCTCCACTGCAGGAGATATAGTAATGGCCCAGAGGAACTTTAACATCTGATGATGTTGACCAACTCCTTTTTCTGAACAAAAATGCCAATATTCCCAAATGAATTTAACATTTTGGGTCATGACCTTGCAGGTCTCAATTTGATTGAAGCTCTAGGTTACTCTTATTTATATGATTGAGCTCAGTGTTCATGTGAGAGGTCTCCTATTCAGAAAATAATTACAAAGGTCCTGTGTCCTGAAAGTTCAAGGACAAAGTTTTTGCACTACCCTTTCTTAGTTTTTGCACTTCAGTTAATGTGTAGAAGACAATGTTGTTCACAGAATTAAATGTGACATTTGAAGTGAGTTGAGCAGTCTTATTTTCCTTATTTTTTGTAATGCCTTTGAATAATATGGGGGACATGAATCGCAGAATCGAATCGCAATACTTGCAGTATCGCAATATATCACAGAATCGCAATACTATTGAATCGTGGCCCAAATATCCCAATAGTATTGAATCGTCACATTTTTGCCAATTCCCACCCCTAATAGACAGCGACAATTTTTACCAATTTAAGAAAAATATAAATCATTTGGTGATCACTGTTGATATTGTGGTGGTGGAAACAAAAAAACAATTCGACGCTGAGAACCGTAAAAAATGACATTTAAACGGCAGCGGATCGACCTTGTTGAGGTGTAGCTGGCGAGGCTGAGGTGCTGAAGTTGTGGCTGCTGCAGATAGCATCAGTGCTGTCACATGCTCTAACAGAGAAGGAATGCATATCTGATCCATCGGGGCCTGACGGTCGTGTGTGCTGAGAAACAACACAGATACCAGAGATAAACCCCGGCTGCTGACAGACAGTGATGCAGTCTGTTAACCTCCATTACCAAATGCAGCCAGAAAACTGAGTTAAATAAGCAAATGTAAGATGTAGATATACATGAGAGACGCATTAAAGGCATTATGTTTAAGTTTACAAAAAGAAAAACATACTGGATACACTTGGTTACTGCTCAAAAACTAAACATTATGATTTTTGTCATAAGTGTGAGAAAGTTATTACTTTCTACCCAGTGTGTTTGAAAGGCATCACAACTTTATCTCTATTGCAAATCTCCACGTGAACAAGTTATACACAGGCTGGATTGTGCTGTCGAAGTAATTACAGACTGGTATTTAATAGCAGAGCAGATGATGTAGGCTGTCGGGGCTGATGCCGATATAAGGAATCAAAAATACTTCTCATACAGACATATTGTCCGATATATTGACAATGACTCCTGACATGATGTTATGATAAGTGGTCTGTGTTAGTATAGCGCTTTTCTATTGTCGATGACCACTCAAAGTACTTTGATAGAGTGCATCTATGTGCATCTACTTTCTCTATCAGACATCAATCGCACACAGATTACAAACTTTCGTGGTGATTACAAACCTGACGTGCAGTCGTCAGGTTTGTAATAAGTTTATGGAGTTAGGGAGATTGGGATCGAACTACCAACCCATTGGTGAGAGGACGACCAGTTCTACCTCCTGAGCCACAGCAAACCCTTAAGACAAAGAAATTTAATAAATCCTGATATTTTACAGTTCAACCATATAGGTAATTATTAATAGATTAACCAACAAGTTTTCACAAGTATAAATTTAAAAAATGCAAATATTATACGGGTACTGGCTGATTTTATATCGACCAAACCATGTCTAGGTCAGGCTCAAATTAAAATCTAGATAAAATGTAATGAAGTCTACATATTATCAATTAATATTAGATTCAAGTAAATGGCAAAGTCCTTCTAGGGGGAGTTTCAGAAAAATCAGCCTAATTTTTTTTGCATTACTAATGGTCCTTAACATCCATGATTCAGTCTTTTTCACCTATTTTGCCTGTTACCTGACGACTCTGTGTAGGAATTTAATTACCGCACAGATTCCCCCAACCTCATCCTGAGCTGAAGTCTAATGAGCCAGAAGTGAACAAACCATGTGGGTGTGCAGAGCCTTTCATTTTTGTTAATCCACTTTTTAATTCCACGTCTCTTCCTAAACACTTTGTGCTACATGATCCTGCAGCCGTTCAGGAGGAGGTGGGTTTATTCCTGTGTGGGATCAGGAGGCAAAGAGCGACCGGTGACAGCTCCTGTTACCTCGCCGCGGGAGGGACCTCATTAAATTTTTAGCCCGACAAATTGGCTGCGTGTTCTGAAAATAAAATATGGATGATGAAGGAACAGAAATTTGAAAAACCCTTGAAACAAATCACAAGATGAGACGATAGCAAAGAGATTCATCAGACGTTTCCCTATTTTTGTTTTTAAATCCACTGATTAAATAAGTGATCATATTTAATTGATAACTCAAGGCTATAATTATCCCCTTGGCAAATTCTTTAAAAAACGTTGCAATGAAGCGACGGCTGTTTACATCTGCATCCCTCTGAATGCTTTAAGGAAGGATCTATGGAATATTCTCTAAAATTTGGGAACAGACAAAACAATTCATCAAGCAGTTTGTCTTTTCCCTCCACAATGAACAGTCCGATTACCATGTGAGCATCATCGCAGCAGTCAGCTGTCTGTGACGCAGCTTGCACTGGGACATTGTGCGTAGGGAGGTGTCCATCACATGGAACATAAACGCCCCCCCCACATACGTACATACTCTTTCACATCAGATGTCTCTTACGCATGATGACATGTGACACTCGTGCTGCCCCTTGCTCCACCTGGCTGACATATTTCTAAGGCTGCGGCCAACGAGGGACATGGGTGATGTGGAGCAAACGGTTCACATTACAAATCCTCCACCATGAGACTTAACTTTTGTCGCGTTTAAAAGTTCAACACGGTAAAGCCAAGAGTATTTAAATGTCACATGAGGACTCCTGAATGAAAACAGTATCAGTGAATCGTCCCACTTGCCTCAGTCACATGTACCAAACTGAGATCATGACTCAGTAAGTGCAGTAACATCACCTCATGCCTAGAGATAAACCTTTACTGCTTTCTTAACATAAGTTTTGTTAAAATTAAGCCCTGTGTGTTGTGAGACTATTTTGCTTCGCCTGTCCAAGTGCACTCCATATTATCTCTTGACATTTAGTTGGCGTGCACCGTCCCTCTTTGGCGCGCCCTGCTTCCGCCGTGTAGTCTTCTTATTTTAGCCACGCTGTTGTGGCACATTCCACAGGAGGAGATAACAGCGGCACTGAGAGCCCTCTCCTGAGCCTGGTTGATAGGGGGCAGCTTTAGACACCACAGAGGAAACAGGAAATGGATGTCTTGCTTTAAGCAGTGCATCCAAATTTACATGCATTATATAAAAAAAACAACCTTTACAGGACCTGATATAACCTTTCACAGTAAAGATATAGCTGCAGATTCCATACATGCAATGACTCAAGTGTCAGAGCCAGAGCAGTAGAGAGGAAAGTGTCACCCCTGGGAAGTAACACAAGATATGTTATGCACTGGTTCGAACTTGTGTGTAGATAATGAAGAAGTTTGTGATATAGAAACCAGTCAGTGACCCTGAGTAGCACCTAGAATGACACAGAGAGAGCTCAGAGAACTCAGACATCTCCTGCAAGGCCAAACAGCCCCCTTCTGAATGCTGAAATTCACTGGCTCCAGATATTTTATTTTGGATCAGCACCAAATTGCACAAACTTACATAAATATCAGTCCCTTAAAAACACCTGATTCATTTTCATTGAGATTCATAAAATATTCTCTGAGAAATTGAGGAAAATGTAAAAAAAATTCTCACAATGTTGAATAAAATATGTAAATGCTTGATCGGCTTCCTGATTTGGATCCGCACCCAAATTGAACAGTTTCTTCCTTAATCCACATCCTTCCACCAAGTTTCGTGGTAATCAATGGCGGAAGTACCAAGGTTTTTTTTAGACTAATGTGCTAGGGGCACCATAATACAGGCTCCCAGTAAAAACTGATGTGACGGTTTAGCACCTCACCTTCACAAAATCACATACGTGTGCAAACTGGGCTGCGGCAAAACATTTAAACGAGCAGTCGCAATTCAAAGTGACATGAAGTGTTGCTAAGAAACACACATATGTCCTCTAATTGGCTGAAATTCCACATCTGAATGTCAACTTCTTTTGTTACATCTTCTTTTGGGGTGTTTTGTGCCTGTTTTTGTAGGGACAGTGAAAACAGACTGGAAAATGCAGGAAAGGAGAGCAGAGCAGTGACAGGCAGTAAATGGTTCGGGAGTCAAACCGGGGACTTGTTGCCTCTAATATCAGCAAAAGGGTGTGGGGAGCACTATAAGCAACATGGCTGCAACCCTCATGGTATATGGAGGCTCTGGATCAAAAGACTAATGATTTAAGCAGAGGTGTCACCACACCGTATACTGCTATTACAATTAACCATACATCTTACACAGCCACATATAGACGCACATCACTGTGACAGGACCCTGCTCTTCTCATCTCCTCCACCGAGGTCAGAGAGGCTCTAAATCAGGAGCTGTGAAGACTGTGATAAAGTGCCACTTGAACGCCTCACACCGTTTCCCAGTGCTTCTCCCATCAAGCATTACGAGCCAACACTTTAAAATAACCAGTTCGTCTGCATGGTGGTCGGGACTTTTCGATTGAATCTGTGTTTTCTGTCACTGTTCATAATAACAATAATAGTATTAAGAACTTGACACAACACAAAGTGCTACACAACAGGAAACAAATGGTTAAAATACACAAGGAACTACATAAACAGGGAGGAAATCAGAAACGATAAAACAAGGGTGATGTAATCATATATCTTATTGCTGAAAAGCTGAGCTGCATAATTTTGTACAGACTGCTAACGTTTCAGGGTTTTCTAAAGAAGACCAGAGAAAACACCTTCGCAATAATCAAGGCGTTACTGGTCGGGCTGTAACGCTTCCTGTCTATTTTAATAAAGTGTTTTTTATTATTATTTAAATGGAGCAGCTATTCTGAACAGTCTCCCTTTGGATATGGGACAGAATAATGACACTGAACTCACATCTTGTGGTTATAAACGACTCCCTACGCGATGACAGTATTACTACATAAACAAAATGACATATTCATTCACTGCATTATGCGACAAGACTTTAGTTTATATCTTCCCTTTGCAGCTGCAGCTTTTAAATCCCTGCAATACTTTTCAAGTGCAACGCATGAAGCACGTTGCTCGATAGATGTGCAGTGATTTGAATGCATCTGTGTTTATTAATTTAGCAAAGTGATGGCAAACCTGTCATGCACAGTTTTTACGACCTGGCCGGCTGCCTGACGCCTGTCACGTTAAACCAGACACCGGCCACGTAACCAACACCCCGAACTATATGGAGCAGCCGAGGCTACAACAAACATTCAGCACATACATTAGACTGATACCAAATAAAACATAGATGCCATCTCTTTGTTTGTGATGGAGGAGTTTCTAACACCTTATTTTGAATCCTTTTAAAGATAACGTCCTGAATAAGCTGCACTATCAGACTGCAAAGGAAAAACTGTTAAAAGATCTGAACCTGAGATTAACGGCTGATGAATGAAGCAAGCTGTCATGATAAAGGCGAAAAGCACAGCAGGTTACCAGACAGACAAGACGCCTCGGACTGATTCCTCCCTCCTAACCCATCTTGCTCCTTGCGCTTCTTGCTCCTCCTCAGGCTGCCAAACCTCTTCATGGAACACAGGGGGTTGTGCGCTCAAAGCTGAATCTGACCATCACGAGAAGGAGGCGCAGAGACGGCTCGAAGGGAGAGTCACTCCGTTTCCAAGTGGAGAAGCTTTCAAAGGTGTGCAGGAAATCCAAAACCTGATGGCTTTGAAGAAGAGTCACAAGAATGAGAGAGTGATTTGTCTTTGGCTGTTTGGTCCTTAAAGAAAGTCAGACGCTGGCATGTGATGGTCCTCTTTAATTTCACACAAACCTGCAGGAGGAGAGCATTACTTTGGCTATTCCATAAACCTCTCCTTTTTTCTTTGAGTCAGCAGTTTGGGGTACGCACAGAATACGAAGCTTGCATGTTCAAGAAAAAAAAAAACTCCTGCCGGGCGAGAGAGCGCAGAGGCAGCAGGAAGCCGTGAACTGTATTCTAAGGAAAAAGACTCGGAGAGAGCGAATGAAAGCGGTGGATTCCACACAGCCTCGGCAGAGAGATGTGTCCCGCTCGCGAGTGATCCAAGCAACAACTGGGGCAGAGCACAGCGTTTCTCCCCCCCCCACCCTCTCTCGCTCAGCGGTGTCAGTGCTTTAGACTGTCAGGTGCAGCTGTGGGTGGCATCTCTCTAATATAGCACCCGTGTCAGCAGCCTGTAAAAGGAGGCCAGTCTGTGAAGGTTACGCCAGCGATTGGCCGGGGCTGCACGTCTCCCCGCCCCCACGTCTTCCACTGCCCACCCCCCCAACCCCTAGAGTAGACTCAGCACAAGCACATCCGTCTCACTGCGTCTTCACACAATGTAACACACATTTAAAGTTTCCTCTGAAATAAAAAAAACTCCTCCTCCCCTTTCAAATCTTCTTAAATATGCAGCTCAGCCATTATTATGGATTGGAAATAAATTGGTGAGGGTTTCAGTAGCCGGGGTCAGGTGATCCTGCAGCTCCGTCATCTGTACAGTCAGCTGTCCGTTTCTTTTGGGGGCCTGACCTTTAAGACCGCAGAGGCCGGCCCCCCCCATCAGATGACAGCGAGGGGACATCCCATATTCTGTCAGCTGATCAGAGGGCTTCCATTCAATACGGCTCGCCTCCCCTGCCCTCAACAGATGGCCCGCTCTGTACTTGCTGCTCACATTAGCTGCAGCGTGTCCAGCACAGATCTCAATTAACATGTTATGCAAGTGTTCCCGTCTGCTCAGTGGGTCAATGGCCCAGGACGAGTGAGGGGAGTTGGGATATCAGTGAAGAAATCGCTCCCATTTGCATTGGGGGTTGCTAGGTTTCAGATCCAAGAGGATTTCAGATACTGTTTAGGGTTACAAAAACACAGCCACGGCTCCGAGGTGCTTTTTGTTAAGCTCCGCCGCAGCTTAGAAGAGAAAAAAAAAAATCACCCGGGCCTTGTATGGCCTGTGTTTTGTGAATTTGGAAAAGACAAAACTGCAGAGTTCCTTTATTTACTGACAACATACAGAACACGGTAGCAACGGGGAGAGAGAGGGGGGGAGAAGGGGGAAAAACTTGCACGGTTGTGTGAGGAGCTCCTGAGAGTCCGGTCACTTCCAGATAAGGATATGAGAGCGCTACAGTTGCCTTCAGCGGAGATAGACTGACAATGTCCAGGCGATGGGAAAATACACATTTAGAACAGCTGGACGGTATTCTGATCATATGTATACGTAGCAAATATAGAGACAAAGGTGACCAGACCTTTTCTGTCAGGGCTCTTTCCCTGAGGAGATCCATCTGTAAAACTCCTTATCCTCTTTTAAATCTCTCTTAAAGACACTTTTTATAAGTGTGCTTTCTCCTAGTTATGATCTTACCATATATTTCAGTAATTTTAAAATGTTTTAATTTATCTTTTTTTAAATTTTTCTCAAGGTGATCTCTGCATTAAAGTTTTCATTTTAAACTTTTAAGGCACCTTGTAGCTGTGTTTTAAAAAGGTAAGAAATATAGAATTAAAGGGTATTATTATTATAGTAAGAATATTAACAATTGTTAATATTACTATTGTTGTTGTTGTACAGGCACCGAAGTGAAAATCAGCTATCCAATGAATAATATGCAAAAGCTACAAAACTCAGGATTGAACACAGCTAATTCGAAGTAAAACTCCCCTGCTTACATTGAAAAACTGAAAAATATAGTTGGTAAAAATGTTGCAACCCACTTCAAAGTCTAGAATATGCCTTGAGCACACCCTTGTGGTGAAACTGGGCTCTACAAAAACACCCCACTAATAAAAATAGAAGGGGTTGTTCTTGGTTTCTGTGTGATATTCATTTATAGATTGTTGCTGTAATCATTGGCCACCATTCGCTTCAAACGACATAATTAGTTATTGAACCGCGGGAGAGGACTTCAGGTCCCAAACCACATCAGTCGCTGGTAATCCTGAGCAGCCGGCCCCAGAAGGCCGTACACACACATTGGGGTTTGCGTCGGTGTGTTTTACTTTGGTTTCCATCAATAACAATCTCCAGAGCAAACGAGCGTGCTGACGCTTGAGGTCTGGCCCTCAGAGAGCCATTCCACCAAATACTGCCAAACCGACGCTCTACGAGGAAACAGTGAAGAATGAGTGCGAGGCCAAAAAACATATGACTCATCCTGGTGGAGGACGGACTCTGCTGTGAACGGGGCTGTTGCCATGTGGAACAGGCTGGGTTTTGTTGTGTAATGATCAGCCACCCGAAAATACAGAGAGCTGAAAATGCGCCTGATTGGTCTGTTCCTCATAAAACAAGGACCCTTTTTCTGCCTGGTCTGTCTCATTTGCACTTCCTGAAACACGACATTCTTACCATTATTTTGCCATCGGGTTTTAATGGAGATATGCAGTATGGCTGTATGCTCATCTGAGGGACGCCTGTATCTTACTAATCTAACAAACCGGCTCTGCAATGCAGTGCTGCATGCGAGGAATTGAGCGATGAAAAAACATCTGTTGGCACGCAAGTGCTCGTCCATCTTCCTGACGTGGATCTTAACCCTGTAGGCTTGTAGGAGACAACAAAACAAAGCAAAGGGTTTGCAATGATCCCTGGGATTAACTGTAAAATTGCTGTTCTATCAAGTCAGCTCTGTCAAACGCAGCCAATCATCTTATCTCAGTCAGGTGTTATATAGGTTCCTGTTGACATAACCAACTCAGCAGGAGATCAGGTCCATGTCTGACGTCTCCACAACAACAGAATCGGGAACATTCATGCAAGGGGCACCTGGGTAGAGCTCGCAGGAGGCGGAACATGGCGTCAAATTCAGCTGCAGAAATCTAAAATGCAGCCCCAACGTTTTCAAAATAGAATGGAACCAGCAGCGTTTGCAAACTTCTCCATTGAGAGGGTTAGGGTCCAACATCTGCTCTTCTCAGTAGAAGATAACATCAGACTTTATCCGACTTATAACAAAGATTTTTCACATAAAACCATTTAAGACAATTCCTTAATTGCTGTTACAGGAGTTTCTCTCTGTTTCTGCTTCATGAGAGTTCATCATGATTGGGCAGACAATGCTACGAGAGATCTTGGACTCACCTCTTCTGGTTCTAGAGAAGATCTTGATGCTCGAAGGGGTCGAGCCGGATGACGAGCGGAAGATACCACTGAAGCTTAAGCGGCGGGGGGACTTGGGTGAGGAGCTCTGGTGGGAGGGGTAAGGGAAGATGGTTTTGGGCGAACCGGAGCCCATCTTCAACTGCACTGGAGCAGACTGAGGGCATGGTGGCAGCGGGGAGCCGGCCGGGCTCCTGGCAGACACTCCTGAGTTGGGGCTCGCTGAGCGGATGAGACGCTCTGCCTGAGGGAACGAGTGAGGAGGCAGAGTTAGGCAAACAGATTTAAAATGTGAAAAACTCCGCACAGAATGATTCCAAAAAAAAAGGCCTCACTGAATGAGCAACTGTAAAGAGATGTATTATGAAATGAAAGCAACCGATTTCTCTTTTCCTGGACAGAGCTGCTGTCTGGTCACTTCTCCTTTTTCTATGATTTGCATAGTCAGCCACATTTTTACACACATGACAATAAGAGGACTGGGTGCAAAGTCTGATGAGGTTTGTTCATGACCTTTCAATACGTTTGTTGACGTTTCTAAACAAGCAAAGGAGATAAAAGTTACTGAAAAAACAACAATATTGGTTAGCTGTCTTTCTTTCTTCACCTGGGTCAAATCAAATCAAATGACACTTTTGTGCTGCACCGCTGCAGATTTTTATAAATCTTAATGATCTTAAAGAGCTTTAAAACCATAAGATAACCTCCTGTGACCTACATTAAAGGAATATGACCCAACAAAATCCCAGAGTCTACCCAGAAGGTTCAACCTCCATTGGCCCATATCTCCCTTTTGTTTGTGAACCGAGAGATAAGAAGGTTCGGTTCCACGTGTTTCTCATGTGACCAAATTCCGCTGAGTTTCATTAAGATCTGTGATAGTGCAGCTAAAAAGTGTGATGATCTGTCAGTGGGTTTACATCTCATTTTCTGTTTGACAAAAAGAAAAAGAAAAAACCTAAATTTTAACAATTTATGCTGAACTCAGCTCCAATATTGTGAGTTGAAATGATTCTTTCAACACAAATCGAGGGTTTTTCCCTGTACAAAGGATATCCTGCCCTGTTTGTCTGGTGCATTCAAGGGCCACCACGGTGAACAACATCACCTTCAGCACATGTTTTTATCAGTGTACTTAACACACAATCCGTGACATTGTTTTTCATTATGACTGTCTGTGTTTATAACTCTGTCTTTTCGAGGTCTGCATCGTGTAAACAGGCAAAGAAATCCTTCTCTAGTCGCTGTGCAGATATCGAGAGAGAGAAAAAAAGAAAAAAGTCAGACAATCGAGCTGGAGACAGCGAGAGCCTCCTCCCACCGCGGCCTGCTCGGATACACCATCAACAGATCTATTAACTATTTGTGCACTATGATACAGTGAAGCATTGACACTGATCTGTAGCTCAGGGGCCATATTTACCACAAACAGTAAAATGTTACACGAGTGTTTCGGTAACAGTGTCGGCAGGTAAAAGTCTGTATACAGTAAAAACTAAACGCATCAGCTGCAACTGCAAAAATAACATATTGTACCTCTAGACAGGGAAATAAATTCATAAACTAGTCAATGCAACACATCAAACTGAAAATGGGAGCATTGTTGTGGGTCAGTTTCCCTTTTAATCATTCAGTTTTCCTTTCTGAAACTGGTATTAAACAATACATTTCATTATAAAATAAAGGGCTAAACTCGGACCCAGTGCCTATACTTCGAACAAGTTCTTTGTGTTTCACCAGCCAAAAAACTGGCTCTCTGTCAGAAAACCTGGTCCCAGGCCGGCACCAAGTCTTTGACTGTTTTGTACAAAGAGCCGTCTACGTCAGAGGCCGGGGGGGCGGGATAACCGGACCAACCGAAACCTTGTTGTGACCAAAAACTGTGTGCAGCATATTTTTTGCAGAGAAACAATACCATGGATGCCAAAGCAGAGCAGCAGTGGTCAAAGATGAATTAAATAATTAACATTTAATTTAAAAGCAATTATAGAAACAGCGTATCTTAGCCATATTAGATACAAAAGATAAAATGCATCCATCTGATCTTGTTTGTCCCCACATAACCCTTAAAGTGCTGAAAGATCAACAGCACCACAGGGAACACTGAGACACGTGCATGTCAGTGATTAAATCTTATTTATTATTTTATGGGGCAGAAGCTGATGGGTTTGGGAACACCTGACAGTCACTCTGTTGGTTTTATGTACGTAGCGCTGTTCCACCTTATTACATCATAAAATACCATGATATCTTCTATTAGCTGAGAATTAGGTTGCGGTCGCTTTCAAGATTTATCACGGTGTGAAATCCTGACATTGCTCAGGACGGTATTTGTTTAAGGGCGGGCCCTCCTCCACACGCACATTTTTAAACCAATCCTTTGACAGATCGGTTGGGAGTGCGAGCACACACCCATCTCCTCTGTTTGCCAACAACTCTGACATTGTGCAAGAGCTTGTTAAGGCAAGTGAAGCAACAAGAAGAACTTTGACTGGATGTCAATCAGCAAAAGTCAGAATTCTGATTTTTACCATGATCGCACAAATACCACTGAGGTCTCATTAGAATATGTAGTCTGGCTGACGCACAGTAGAAGGCGAAAGATTATTCCTATTCATATAAATTACAGTAGAGATAGAGAAGAGGCTGCTTTCTTTTAGAAAAATCAATTTCCTGTATTCCTGCATGTGATCTCACTGTGTCTGGACCTAGTGGGCGTAATGTTACTGTGAGCCAGTGAGGGCTGGCAGCTGATGGCCTCGGGTAGTATTTTGCTTTCCTAAATCCAAGTCTAAATATGCTCAAAGATAAACAGGCAAGGTAAATCATGTGTGGGGAGAAGGACAGTTTGAGGAACAGAAACAATTGGAAAGTAAGTGAAAGTAAATGACACAAAAACAAATGACATGGAAATCATTTCTGTACCGTCTGAGCGCCACTTTTTGTCGAGCGGCTCGTCTCCACTTGTGGTGAAGTAAATGCACCAAAGTCCTGCACATAGAAAAAAGAAAAGAGAGCTGGGTGTCAAGGATGAAGCTCACTTCCAGGAAATAGAGCAGAGAAACAAAACGACAAGTCAGAACAGGTAACATGAACGCCAGTTTAGCCACCACACGCTGTCTCATCTGGTTTGAAGACCAAACTGACAATAGAGCTCTTTTTAATCACTGCGAGGGAAAGTGATAATTGTTTTACTTTCGTGCTTCTCGTGCTGCCTGCAGACACACATGTTTCACCACAGCAGGAACCTTTGCAAGACAATGCAAACCACGCCTTCCCCATACCAGGGTTATGTGTCTGCAGTCCACTTTAAACACGTGCAGCTAGCAACACTTAGTCGTTTTTATACCATAAAACAACAGCTTCTAAATAATGCTTTACGGCAGACATCACACACTAACAACCAGAGCTGAAGCTAGCAGCTAGCTTTAAGAGACAACTAGCTAGCCATTCTCAGTGTGATTTCAAGAGTGATATCGGAGCATATTCACTCATTGGCGAGAGCTAAAAGAGGCCAAGGATGCAGGGCATTATTATGTTAGTTTTCATCTCCATCTTTGTATTAAAACAAATAAAACTAACCCATCATATTTGTGTTAAATGTCTAACTTTTCAATTGTCGGCCTGTCAACAAATGCACACGGTACAGCTGTGTGGTGGGAGAGCCTCGGACCACAAATCGTATTTACGACAGCGAAGTATGCATCTGGCCTGTAGGGGGAGCATGAATATAGCCGAGAAAGCCTCTTGCATTGTGACGAAAAGCTTTTCTATACAACATATAACATTGTTGTTTTCATGCTACTATAGCTGCCACCAAACTGTTCTCACAGGATCCATGAGATGTTTAAACCTTGAAACACAGGAGGTTCAATAGAACTTCTTCTGTGCAGTAATACCATTCAGTTCACGAGGCTCGGAGGCTAGTGAAGCAAAGACAAACACAATCCCAGGCACAAATGTACCACATTGATGAATAGAGTCCATTGTAAATCAGACCTGACGACTGAAACGAAGTCAAATAAACCAAGATCCTAAGTATAGTGGCCGTGATGAATCATGACTCATTGGTTTGGACGAGGTCGGCCCTTCTGAAATGTTTCCTTTAGGTCGTGTTACTTGCTTTTTCCTTACAATGCGTCGATATATATATTTATGACTCAACATATTTATTATTATACTAAAGCTGCAGTGATTAGTTTTCTTATTGATTAGTTGATGTGCAACAATTTCATGGCAGAAACATTTTTTTCCAGCTGCTCAAATCCAATAATGAGTATCTGTTGGTTTTTGACTGAACAGGTTTTCTACACAGACTAAACAGACCTAGGGCGATATGACAAAAACATGTTTATCATCTCTTATCACGATAAATGTCACACTGTTATTTCTTTATAAGTTTAAATCACAAACACTTGATAAACAGAAAAATATTTTAAAAATCTGAGGTGGATCAGTTATGTGTTATACCTCCTCACTTTTCTCGTATAATAAGCATTATATTGCTATATAGAGACTTTTGTTATATTGCTACTGATGAAAATGATAATGCAATAATGTATATTTCTGATGGCCCAGCGCTATCAGGACCTCACTACAAGGCTTATGTGTTTCCTGACATCTTTATTGAAAAATTGTCTAAAGAGGTCAACAACATTGACAATCGACAACACTACAATGACGTCACATTCAAGAGTTAATGTCAGACATATTGGTCATGTTTAAAGAAGATAAGTGTCCACAAAGGAAAATTAATTTGGGCAGGGTGATAACACTATATCAATAATTATTTACAATGCAATTTGAATCGGTGACAATATAACAAAAGTCAACACACAATATTGCGACACTCAACACACAAACGTGTTTGTCATCCTCTGCTCATAAAGAAGAGTTTAAAACCACAACCGCAACTCAGGAGCTAAAATCTGAAATAATAACATCGCATTTATCGCTATGGGAAATAATATTTGTGGGAAATAAACATTCACTGAAGAGACACCTGTCAATCACACACAAGTCTGGTGCGTCATGTGCGAGCACAAGCAACACACAAGGGCTAAAAGTCGCAGGAGTGATTCCGCAAAAGTTCGACAACAAATCAAGCATTTCTTCTTCGCTGGTTTTGACTTTGAACGCAGTCACGATGAGAAGCTAAAACCAGTAGATACTCCACCGACTCATGAGAAGCTAAACCAGTAGACACTCCACCGACTCATGAGAAGCTAAACCAGTAGATACTCATGAGAAGCTAAACCAGTAGACACTCCACCGACTCACTGGCATGTTGATCCGCAGACTCCTGCGCTTCTTCTGCGTCTTCTTGGCGCTCTGCTTGCTGGACTCCATCACGGTGCTGCCCATGTTTACCCCGCCGCAGGCTGGACCTACTCACACGGCGTTACACACCCGCCTCACGGCCACTTGTGTCCGCTCAGGCCGCCTGCAGCTCCTCCTCGGCCGCCTGCACCTCCTCCTCCTCCTCCTTCTCCTCCTCCTACCACTCCTCCTCCTCCTCCTCAGCCGCCTGCTCTCACTACGACAACACGGAGCAGCGGCCCCGCCCACCAGGTAGTGCTGCGCGTTCACGTGGTGTCGGAGGAATCGTAATTTCACTTCTTTTTATTTGAAGCCAAAACAGACTTTGTTATGATTCGTGGTCACTTGTTTTGAATCATTTAATTGCCCCTCACACCTGATCCCTTTTTTATTTGCTCTTAATAATCATGTAAATATTGGGGAAAAAAGATGTCAAGGTGTTTTTTGTATGCTCTAAATGCATAAATAATAAAAAAATAAAATACACATGAAAACAGATAGGGCACGGACACGCGTCTCCAACACTCGCTGTTTACATTTGTGTCGCAGTCTGTTCCCTTGTGAAATTGCCCCCCCACCTGACGCAGCAGCACTCCCCTCATTATTTGTCGCGGTGGAACCATAGACTGTAAATAAAGAGGTGGAACAGGATTGAAACGAAAACACGTGTTTCTGCTACGAGGAAGCTGCAGCTGTAAATACACCACAGGGTACTCGTGTGCTCTTCCGCGTCGTTTCTCTCCCTTCATTTCCTCGTGTGGTGGCAGAACAGCAGCAGGCACATCCAGAAAAACAAGTTTCTGGAGGGGAAGCCAAATGTGACACAACACCGGGCAGGTCTGACGTTCACACAGAGGCGCCACCGACAGATGTCAGTGCCACACAGATTTTAACTGGAACAAATACAGCGTAAACACAGCAACATTATGATGATGATGATGTTATTTAGGGCCCGAGCACTGACAGGCAGTGACAGACAGTGGGGCCCTATTGGAATTGTAAGGATTATTATTATTATTATTATTTTTACGGCTAATGAATTGGCTTTTTGAGGGCTTTAACAAGCTCAAATTCTTACCAAAATTTGCAGAAAGTTAGAAAGTGGTGAAAATGTACGTATTCTGGAGGAATTTGCAATGGGCGTCGGAAAATGGCTCAACGGTGCCCCCCGAGACCCCCAGAACATGTTCACATTGACCTATCTTCACAAAAATCAATACACAGGTGTAGGGGCGGCTCCTGGTACAGGCGACATAGGCGTTTGCCTAGGGTGAAAAATGCCGAGAGGGCGGCACAAGAGACTGAATTATCACGACGTGACACATGCAATGTAAAACAATATATTAACGTCACACCATCATCCTCTAACCCCGGGACGCACCGGAGGTAGAAGCGCCGCGAAAAGCGGTCCGCCTCATTTCCTCGCCCATGTTCACACAGGCAGCGTAATGCCGGGAAGAACCGGGAAGCGCCGCGGCCACACACACACACACACGCACATACGCACATAATCTCCTGTGGGGGGTGGAGGGCGGCTACAGGCTTGCGTAGGTCAGTCACCTGTGAAGACCAGCATCATTTACCCCTGAACCAGCACGGAGAAATGCGCTCCCTGGGCCGCAGGGATGAGCCAGCCCCACGCCACTACGCTACCATGGGTGGAACCAGGACACCAGTGGACACAGGAGCTGGGTCCGAACTCATGGGTAAGTTTGGCAGGCTGTCGTGTTGGCAGGACTTCAACCACCTATTCATTGCACAATATCTAATAATATGTACATTTAAAAACAAAAATGAACCATAACATTTCAAAACAAATATATATAAAAAAAAAAAAAAAATGAAATGAAATTAAATAATTTTTTTTAAATTCAATTCTATTTTAATTTAAAAAAAAAAAAAAACTGCGCAAGCACATATTGCGCAGAAGCCAATTGCGCACATCCTGCGCAGAAGCCCATTGCGCACATCCTGTCACTTATTGACAATACTAACAAAATAATCTCTCTCACACAATATATATGTGTGTGTGGGTGGACATTTGTTAAGAGTTTTTATTTTCAAAGCTTTTTTGAAGAACACAATGAGCTTGAACAAGGAACAATTTTCTAAATATCTTCAATGATGTGTGTCTTTGCTCAAAGCTACAGAGCAAACAGTAAACCGTAATGACTTAAATGTGCACCTTACAAAATCCAGAGTTATGGGTGATGCTGGACATGTAATTGGCCCCTCTGTGTAAAACATGGCCCCTTTATGGCATCTAATTTAGAAAAATCCACATGTATAGTGTTATTCTTCTCCTATGGAATAAATAATCTAAATGTCAGTTTGAGTTCCTAGAAATTATGATTTCATTGCACTACTGTGTTTGCTTGCAGTCAATAACATTCACGCTCTGTTAAACATACCGATGAATAAATATATTTCATTTGTGTAAATAAGTGTGCTTGCCTTGCTTGGCTGTGTCTATAAATTAGAGAGGGATGATGTGAACTATTGGATAAACCATACATACAACATGGTAACATGTAAAATAGTTTATTTTTGTAAATGTTTCTAAATTCAATTCCACAAACTCCATACTCTGTACACTTCAAAAGGCATTTTCAAAAAAAAAAAAAGGAAAGGAAGAGAGGAAAGAAGGAAGGCAGAAAGAAAAAAAAAATCTGACTACTTTACACGACCAAGAAAATGTAGCACAAACACACTGGCAGGATGATGTAATATCATACAAGAGAAGAAAAATATCAAGAAACAATTTTAGTTACAACCATTCATTGAGAAAATATATACAATTGAGTCTTCGGAAAGTTAAAAAAATACATGCCATATACATTACAAGTTCTAAGACTGTCTCCAAAATTTTACAGTCGACTTGATATTGTGCACGCAAAAACTCTTCCGTTTCTAAGCATGTGACTTGTGAAGTGTCGGTATAAGAAATATTTCTGATTGAGGAGAATGCCATTTCTGTCCAAAAAAAAGGTAGAACAAGCCATGGTTCCAAACGAGAGTTCCCCCATTCTTTCTGTCACACACCACATCTCGTCTAATTCAAAACACCATTAGACGTTTGCACCTTGTTTTAAAAGTAAAGTAAAAACAGAAACAGATAAATACATGTTGGTGTTCCTATTCGTGTTAAAAAGTTAAAAAGTTTGCCTTTTTGGGTTTCAAAACCTAATTCACAGTTCTTTAAAATCAAACCTGATTAACAGCAAACAGATCACAACGATCTCTCACTATTTGAAGTCATTTTTTTATTCTTTGATTCTGTAACTGATAACTCGTTACGTTAGTCAACAAAAATATTTCTTTTTTTGAGTGGTCAAAGTATGTGTAAGTCACAAAACAATACGCTACAATACCTTACTTTTAATACAACAAAAATACTTTGTGAATTATTGTGGTTATATTACAAATTCTGTACAGAATAATCATAATATATACTCTCAAACGGAAATAACGTCCATCTTAAATAAATTTCAATGACAAACAGAAACAATTCAAAAACACCCAAACATCGAGAAGGTTAAGGTAGTATTTGGTCGGTTATTCCTATAGTTTTCTTTATGTACATTTATACAAAAGTAACAGCATGTCTTCTTCAGTCTTCAAAAACAATAGCAATCTAGCCTTCTTCAACTCAATCTCATCATGTTGAGAATAAAATTCATTCACTCAGTAATAAATACAAAACCTCTCATATTCCACACAAATCACATGACAGAGACCTATGATAAAACTGACTCATGGAATCAAGTATTTTAAAAGTTTGTGTGTGTGTGTTGTTTTTTTTGTTTATTTTCTTTTTTTAGTGCAAGTTAATATTCCCTTCGCATTATTCATTGCTGTACATTCCTCATTCAGTGATGTCTACATTTAGTCATACGGTATACATTAACAGTATGAAACAAAAGGGCCTGCCCTTAGTAAGCAATAAGGCCGCACCCTGCACAGTGCTTTCTCATTCGCTGGTGGATTCCGCACCCCATGTACACACAGATACATACAGACAGACAGAGGCCTCTCATACAACAGAGCCCCTCACATATGGCACGAGTCACATCCTGCTACTGTGTTTACGTTTTCCCTTCCTCCACCCGTGTCCCCCACCCCCCCACCCCCCTTATCTTAATGAACCGATGCGTAAATTAATTTTGTCTCCTCCGAGGGTTCGGGCCTTCTGCTCATTCATAAAATGATTTCAATGTGAAGCCTTTTTCTCTCTCTCTGTGCAGAGATCAAAGCATCCACACACTTTAGCAAGGAATGCATTTAGGTTTTGTCAGTTGTTGTCCTCAGTTAATCCACTTCCTGCATTCAGGAGCTCCGCAGTGGCAGGCGATCTTGTGGTGACCCTCCGCGGTGTCAAACTGGTAGTCGAAAGAAAGCTGGCGGACAAAGAGAGGGAGAGAGAGACGTCAGTTCTCAGCATCACAGTCGCACATTTGATTTTCTAATTAGACAACGTGACACTCACCTCCTCGCCTTTTTCAACTCTGCGGCCGCAGCTGATGATTATTTTGTAACCCCGTTCAAATGTCACCACCTCAGCAACACAGTTCGGAGCACAAGAGTGGTTGATGTATCTGATAGGGAAAAATCAGAGCAGGAAATAAGCAGCTATATTTCATTGTACACTTGAAATGATTGGAAACAGTCAAACTTCCATTTTCTGAACTTCATATAAGTGTTTTAAAAGATCTAGATGTCAAAAGATGTAATAGTTTGTTTATGACACTATTTTCTACCAATATTCAGGCCAGAACATATAAACAATCCCACTGTACCTTGCAAGCCCCCCAGATCGAGTGGCATCGACGACATGTTCACTGTCGATACGGAACATGAACACTTCTCGGTTCTATAAAACAGAATATATCTCGTGGTGAAAGTCACTTCAAACAAAAGGAATTTCAGCTCAACATTTGTTTTTAGCACAGATACGATACCTGAGATCTATAGAGCTTCTCCTTCCTGATGGCAACCTCATTACGGAGGACTGTTCCATTGTACTCGATCATCATAGTTAGTTTTTCAACGTCTCTGGCAGCAAACAGCCCCAGGCCCTGAGAAAACATGACATATGCAGCCATTCATGTTGTCCACCAGAGTCCAAGAGCATTAGTTTCACTCCATCATAACTAAAACATTAAACTGAATAGTTCTCATTATTTGAAGACTCACCTGGATGCGGGAGCGGGCCAGATAGACATTGGCTCTCCACTCACTCTTCATCCAGCGGTACTGAGAGGACCTGGGGTGCACTACTGAAGGCTTGCTATGGGGGGCGCCACCTTCTCCTTGGGCCACATTCTGGTTGGACCTGGCGTGGTTGGTGGATACAGCCTGTGCATGTGGCCTTAATTTTGAGGGAAATGATGAAAACAACAATGTAAAATCGAATTTCTTGATATCTTTTTGAAAATTGTGTTTGGGGAATTGCTGCGAGAGTCTGTGACCACAAATTATTTCAACTCCAACCAAAGGTACCTCATGACCAGAGAAGAGAAGGTGGAGTTTGTCCTTGGCTGAACGCGGGCGCTGCCAGCTGCATTGAACAGGAGAGGCAACTCCACGAGAGGGTTACGTCCGTAACGGAACGAGTACCTTTCACACGCCTCTATTCCTGGGAGCTGATATAAATGAGTAAAATGAGCAAACAATTGGTCACATGCTGAATTCTCTATAAAATGGAATATAAATGGAATTTTCTTTACAGGGGAAAAGAAAAAAAGCTACGAACCGATTCGGTGATCTTGGTGACTGCAGGGACAGTGAGTCCAAACAGGTCCTCTCCTTTCAGGTAAATGGGGAACAGCTTCAAAGTACCTGATTCAGTTCTTTTCTCAGCGACGGGACCCAGAACCTTGTCCCACACTCCTATTTACCAGAAGACAAGCACACTGAGGGTTAGAGACGATGCTCTGAAAGTTGGAACACGCATGAATTTGTGTTAGTGAGAACAAACCTTTAGGAGAGGTGTCGGTCAGGAGCAGGTCCTGGTAGCCCTGTTCAATGACTCGGATGGTAAACTCTGGCAGCCCCTCTCTGTCTTCAACAGAGCAGATGTAACGGCAGCGGTGGCTGCCATGGCGCATGCTCCAGTAAATGCGGCAAGCCTCGTAGCCGTTTGGAAAGATGGCTGTTGTGGAATGGAAAGCCGCCATTTGTAGAGGAGTAAGTTGACCGATTGCCTGCAACACCAGGCTGCCGACTCTAAAGGTGTAGCCTAGCTCGGGATGCTGCACCGCAGTGGCAATCTGACGCACTTCATCTCTTTGGACGTAGACACGTCGAAACACAGCAAAGCAACGCAGCTCGTGCTCGAGCGCTTGTCCTGCTGTTCCCCGGGGCCTGTGGGCGTGACATAGCATGGTCTTGTCCTTGAAGAAGGTGCACTGTGATGTCAGAGCACAGGTAAAATGGTAGACATTGGTGCAGCGTAAGCGGTGGCAGCCACTGGTGGCTCCAGTCTGCTGGCAGTAAGCGCAGCGGACGGCTTGACCTCGACGCAGTGCAAGCTCCACGTTGATGAGGGCGCCAGCCTGGGTTTCATACACCTCGGTCGACCACAGCGCACAGTTGAGGTGAACCCATACATCGAGATCGAGATTAAGCAGCCTAGCAGGGCCATCGGTGTTCCCGTCTCCAAACTGGTGGCAGAAACAGCAACGTCTGTGGTCCAGCAGAGAAGCGGGGGGACGCAGGGAGGCCCCAAGTTTCTTGAGGAGTTCATCGATCTTATCCTCATCTGGGAGTTGGGAATTCCCTCTCGGTATCACTACCTGGACAGTCCACTTTCTCCAGCGGAGTCCTTTCTGTCGTTTCCCCTGGTTCCAGCAGTCATTGGATCTAGGCCGGGCCTTCAGCTTCACTGTCACTTTAATGGCATCAGACTTAATGTCAAACTTTGGTGTGTCACCTGCTGTGGGGAAGGGGATAGGGGTAGAAGGGGGAGACTGTTTGGGCTGAAGCTGGGCCAGGCAATGGACATCCAGCGTTGACATGTTGTTACTGTACTGGTGCTGAGCTTTAGAAAGGCTCTCCATTTGTGCTGAGACTGGGAGGAGGGACATAGATTCCTGAAAGAAAGGGGAATGACAACAAGCAAAACAAAGTCAGTCATCAAAACTGCATGTTGGATCACTGTGTTGTTTCTGTGTGTTACACTGATACAAACCTTTGTTTCTGTGGCCGATCTAGACTGCAGTGGTGGTGAGGAACAGTAGAGAAGGAAGCAGCTGTGGCTGCAGAACACCAGCTCTTCTTCAGATTTCAAACGGCCTTCAGATTCCTAATGAGACAAATCCGTCTAAGTTTCAACAGGCTGAATAAGGAATGAGGAGTTAAATCAAAGCTTGACCAATGTGAACTTCTAAAGCTCAACCGACGTTAAAGCAAGTTATGAAATAAACATCAAAAGCATACAATATTTAAATAACCAAAATACTCTCAGGACTGATGTCATAAGATATGCTGTTAAATCCATTTCATATCAATTAGTGGGTCAAACTCTGGCAGGCGGGATTTACATAATCAGAGAAGGCTACACAGGCAGTATTACTGTGGTACAGTGTGTGTTGGTAAGAGTATATATTGGTGTGTGTGTGTGTGGCCCTGCAGGCTGAAAGGAGATAATATACCCTTTAAGAGAAAGGTCTGGGCATGCCGTCATAGCTCATCTAGCCTACCCCCACTGGGAAATCAATAAGAAAATGATCCATAGCTGTTTGACAGAGATGAGTTTTTATGAACTGGGACGATATACATGTACTGCATCAGCATGTTGTATTCTATAGTTGTTTTGTAAAGGTTATGATATAAGACCAAATATTGTTGACTGTCTTTTTACTGCTACTGTGTTCTTTCGGTAAGAAACGGAGGAGCTCATTTCCCTCACTTCACACTTTAAGCATCCAAGTGCTCTAGTTGAAGGAAAGCCGGCCAAATTATTATACCACCCAGCTACACTAATGAGTACTTTGTTTTGTTACCTTCATGTGGGCAGGCATATCTTTGATGGATTTCTGTACTCCATTTCCCAGAACCACCACCTTACAGTGGCAGCACCACTGAGGTTTACAGCTGGGGCTGGCAGGAGTCCTCTGGTCAGGTCCTCGAGCTACAGCAGCACCTGATGGCAACAGAAAGATTTTGTTTTTAAAAACTATATACATTTCAAAATACATTATGTGGTTGTAAACATGCAAAGGTGTCACATTTGACATAAGGCAAACAAATAAAGACTAGCTTAGAAAATTAAAAAAACTTTCTTCTGCGCTGAAACACTCATTAATCCTGTTACGAGAGTCTTGAAATCAATAAGCAGGCGTTTGTTTTCTAAAAAACTTAATTTCATGAAGAGAGAATCTATGAAATCAATTATGATGCCTCTCAGCACCTGGTCAATAAGCAGCATCTCTCCCATGGATGTTTACAGGGAAACAATTACATTTGAAGATTGTGTTGGTGAGGTCGTTGCGTTGGCTTTAAATCAGACATGACATTTCTAATTTAAGGCCGTGTTGCAGTACGTGAATCACAGATGCTCCTGTTTCATTGAAGTTTTAATCCCTCACCTGGGCTGTTGGGATGGAAGCGGAAATGATGAGCCTGCTGCTGTTGCATCATCCCCTGCACTCCACCGGGTCTTATCATCTGACCTGGCCGCCCGTGAAGCCCACCATTGTCTCCCTGTCCATGGAAGAGCATGGGAGGCCGCTGCTCCATGCCGTGAGGCCCCGCCCTCGCACCGCTGAGCATAGATAGCGGCCCCCTGTCTGGAGTGCTGCTGACCTCATAGCTGCTGGGAATCTTTAGACACAGTAGGTCTGAAATGGCTGCCACTACACCTGTGATGTTCTGGGGAAACAAACAAAAACAAAGTGATTATGTATTATCATTAACCCACTGAAAATGGCAGTCCCGCAGGAAGCGCCCTGTCCCCCTGCGAAAGACTGTTGATTGTTCCTATTCTCGGGAGATCATATTAAATGTTTCTCACCTCAGCTGCAGCTGGTCTCAAAGTGATGGCTACAGACACCAGTCTTTGCTTGGAATCATTAGACACGGGGCCAAAGGGCGAGCCGAAGAACATTGACGGCTCAGTCTTGATATTTTGCAGTTTGACCTCTGACCCTTGAAGATAGAAAAGGATGAAATTCATTAAAAAAATGTCCATACTGTTAAGGAATACACAAACACACTCAATGAATTATGATTGTCTTTCTAATTATGGTAGAGTTGTGTATATTTACCTTTCCCATCAGCTGCAGGAAGCATGGGGAAGACGGGAGACAGGCAGGGGGATGGTGGCTCCTCCTTTACCAGAGAGAGGTCTGGGTAGCGACTGATCTCCATGCCAAACACGCTCTCAGGAGACGAGGAGGGAACAAAACTGTCAGGCGTGTCCCGGTCCTTACAAGGCTCCTGTCCTCTGTTACTATTTATATTTTGGGGAGGAAGACAAACAGTTAGCCACGATGCAGCCAAAATCTATCATAGCAACATTATCATACACAGTTAAACACTGAGAAAATCTTATTGGAGCTTTAGTTCTTTGAAAGAATGAATTTGAATTTGTTACCTGAGCTCCTCCTGGTTGTTATGCGGAGGGGTGGGGAGTGAAGCAGGAACATCCACAGTTTTGGGACCCTGGGCAATAGCCCTGGCTAGTAGATCTTCTTCAGTCTTAAATGGGACATGCAGCGGCTTTGGGACCAGGCCTTTGGACACTAAATGAAAGACACACACAATGCTTGCCTGTTAAGATGGAGCTACATCTGACTTCTGTTTTGCTGAACCAATTGTATAATGTGTGACGGTGGAAAAAATGTCACCCTGTCACAGAGTATGTTTTCTTACCCATGGCAGCAGCTTTGCTCGCCAGTTCTTCTGTTGTGGCAAATCCGTTGATCATTTTCTGTCGATTTACGGGAGGAGGGGTGGGAGGAAGAGATGCCGGTGGTGTTGGGGGATTACTCAGGTTACTCTGCGATGGGAATCAAAACCAGCACAGTGTCAGCTGGAATCAACTTCACACAAATCACTCTGTTTAAACCCAGCAAAGTAAGCAGGTACGCACCTTGTAGGCCAGTTGGGAGTAATAGTCAGAGACACCATCGAGTGAAGCGCTGCCAAAAGTACCAGATAAGAGGTTCTCTCCATTGAGCTGGCCGCTGCCATAGGGAGCGAAGTGGGCAAAGTTGACCCCAATCAAGGGCTCCATGAGGGGCAGCAGGGAGAGCTGCTGTGTCAAGAGAAAAACATACAAAAAGAGGATAAGTGTTAAATCAGATATAGTGCCACAGATGCTCTAGCACAAAGGAAACACCAAACAAAATACTAGAATGTCTTAGAAAATAATAGCTGATCCAATAAAATGTTTTTCTCCAGACATTCGTATTAAGATGACTAGCAAGCATATTTCATTTACTTATTTATCTTTAATAAACTTTGTCTATTTATGTTTTTATCAAAAAAGAACCAAAATAAACAGTAGATGTGCATTTTGTATAAATGTTATTGTATTCGTACACGTCTTTAATTTTTATTAAAAGTAGCCTCAGCTGAACCCGGGGCTGATTGAATTATCCCTATAAATGGCCTTTAGTTCGGATAAATATCAGAGGAAAAAAGAAAAGAAGAAGGAATCATCAAAGTTTGTAAGATCTGGTCCAGTTATCTTCTCTGCAAACTGGAACAGGCAATTGAATGTGGGCAGTTATCCCTTCTTTCAACTAAACCAATGTCACTAGTACTGTGAGAATATACTTATAGTACATGTTCATTAAATTGTTGCTAAACTGTGTTAAATGTGAGGAGATTATACCATTGTACATTTTTTATAAGCAATTTAGTTTCATCAATTTTGAGTCTTAATTCAATAACTGAGGGATGTGCAATATAACTTGAAAAAATATGAGCTAATATGTGAGTGTACAATTGTAAACAAGTAATCTACCTAATGACAGTCAAGTGATGGTATGTTGATAGACAATTTCCCACTGTGGAAGTAATTAATACTGTAAACGTCAACATAAATAATTGCATGAGATCAAATTAGTCTTACTTGTTTGATTTGGGTAATTACAGAGTCGGGGCCAGAGTGCAATAGTTGCCTCTCATCTCCATCCTTCTTCCTCTTCTTGTAGCGAGAGGCAGGTTTCTCTCCTCCTTTTGGTGCTCTCTTGTTCCTCCCTTTCTTTTTCTCCTGTTCAGGGAGCAGAGGTCCCGGAAAGTCAAGGGTGCCGTCCGAGTACGCCTACAGATATAAAAAGATGTCGAGTATAAAAATGCATGAAAAAACTTCAAATGACTTGAGAGGCAATACGGCTTACACATTACTGTGACTAATTTCGAAAACTAATGCCAATTTAACTATAATGTACCACCCATCTGAATCAGAGCCCTTCTGTAACTTTTCATCCTCTCAGTGCTCTTTAAAAAGGTATGACTAACATTAAGACTGACCCCATTGCTGTCCATGGAGCACTGTCTCAACAGCGCTTTGCAGTCTGCAGCGTCGTCCTCCTCTGACCTCTGTTGGGAAAATCCAGGTGGGGGTGTGCTCTTGTTCTTCAGGAGGTGCTTCAGCAGTTCATTACCAGCCTCACCCTTGTTTGGACTTTGCCCTGGGAAGGGAGATGTGCCCCCTTTACCACCCTCCTCCTTCACAGAGCTCATTTCTGAGCCGATGGGCCCGTGACAGTCGCTGGCATCAGTCTGCTCCAGCTTTATGTTGTTAAGGATCCGGTCATGCTCCAGTGCCTGCGTCCTTGCTGCATCTGATGAGAGACCAGGTTGTCCAGACTGTCCTCCAGAAAGCTGTCTTTCCAGCTCTGAGTGACTGGGGGTGGAAGATCCCAGTAATGGGGACCTCGACAAGTCCTGGTCTCCGAAGAGATGGGGGTTTCTGGTTGGAGTTGAGGAGGTGTCTGAGACACACGGTGTGAGAGGAGCTGTTAGGTCAGAGTGTGGAGTTGATGGTGTCTTGACTGAATCGGCGTCATCATCTTTCTTCTTTTTGCGGCTCCTCTTCTTTTTCCCTTTCTCGTCTGGGATGATGTTGGAGTAGAGCTGGATAAGAGACTGACCTGAGCCTGGGAAGTTAGATGGTAGAGGTGTAGCAGAGTCAAATGGCAGACTCTCACCTGGCATCTGAAGCATCATTCCTGGGCCACTGAACTGACGAGGCCTTGGCTGACCCTGGTGGAAGTTGGGAGCTTGTAGGGCAATATTATCAGGCCCAAAACCATGTCCCATGTCCCCGGGCATCATTCCATTGCCCATCATGGCCCTTCTTTCACCTTGCATGAATGTTCCAGGTGGTGAGCCCATTCCAGGCTGAGCGCCCTGCTGCTGGGGAAACACTGGTCCGAGAGGCTGCTGCTGTAGAGGGGGCCTCTGAGGCTGCATGAAGTCTTGTGGCAGCTCTGCATTAAAAAAGGGCATCTGCGAAAGCGGTGCCATGTTTCCATCTGGTCCCATCATCCCTTGCTGCTCCATCTCCATACGATGTTTCAGGGCTCTCTGTCGTTCAACTTCCTGCATGAGCTGCACGCGCTGTCTTTCCTGCTGCTCCCTCAGCCTCTCTCTCCTTTCCCGCTCCTGGAAGCCTTCGCTGAACGGGTTGTTGTCATCAAACTTCAAACCGCCCCCCTGGTTGGGTTTTACACCACCTGGTGGAGCTGGTGCTGCTTGGGGCTCCACAGGCATTTGAGGGTGCTGAGGCATGTTACCCATTGGCATCTGATGAGGCTGGCCTGGATTTGCTACAGGTACCTGGGGGGGCATTAATGGGGGCATGCCTGGTCCACCCATAGGCATGGGAGCACCTGGATGCCAGCCAGGCGGTGGGTTGGGCATACGTGGAGGTGCATTTGTCTGGCTGGGATGAGGTGGCATCTGCATCATGGGGTTCATAGGAGGCTGAACTATTGGTGGTCCACTAGCGACCATTCCTGCAGGACCTGGCATCGAGTGCATCCCAGGCATTATGGGCGTCATATTGTTTTGCTGGTGTTTCACTCTGTACTCCTCGATAAGTTCAGCATGCTCCTTCTGCTGCTTGCGGATCTGGAATAAAACACATAACACATTAACATAATCTGTGACCGAGGTTATTAAAGGCCATTTAAAGAGATCCACAAAACTAACGGTAAGATGAACTATCAACAGAAGTGTTATTCTCATAAATTGTATGTGTTGCTCCCACCTTCATCTCACCCATTGTCTAATGACTGTGTTACTGCGATATATCTTGCCGTTAGAAAATCTGATATTCTTTTGTCACTTTGTGTGTGAGATTCATATAATTTGGTGAAATTATAACGATTTCATTTTTGATCATATACAAATATAGATTATTAAAATAAGGTTTGTTTCTGCCATGTTTTCTTCTGCTACACCTGGTTTTAACACCAAATAGCCCACACTGGGGTTTACAGAAGCCTAGCGTTTGGGGAACTACATCTTGCAGGAAGCCATATATGACGTACAGGCTGTAATTTTCTAACCTTTACTTAAAGATGAACCTTCATCATAGGAGGAATAAGGACGATGTTTAGGGTGGCCATTGTGTGGAATAGTTAACGCTGTGACATAATTCAATGGAGGAGCTTGACAGGCTGAGCATTTACCTGCTCCAGTTGCTTCTGCACTACACCCTGCTGATCAGTGACGTGTTTGAGCTGCTCAGCATCCTCCTCAGGGAACTCCCTTCCTGCCTTCTTAGCTGTTCTCTGCTTAGCAGACAGGGCTTTCTTAGACTTTCTGTGAGCACCGATCTTCTCTTCCAGAAACTTCTGCTGCATTTGAAGTAGTTGCTGAGTCTCCTGGAGCCACTCCTCGTACTGAGCCCTCTGAGCATTGTCTGAAAGGAGAAAAATGATCTTTTGTTAGCAATCTGGGAAACATTATACAAAAACATTAACTTTGCTATTCTTGACAAATTAAAAAGTTGAAAAGGCACATAAATCTTAACAGAACTTACTGACGAATCCTGGTCCAAAGTTTGGAGGAGTCGGTCTGACTACTGGTGTCAATTTCCCATCCTGAAAGCGAGATTGACAAGTATGTTGTTTTTATAATTGCAATTTGTATATCTTACATTACGTAACATCTAAGAAAAATCTAACATTAATTACCTGTCCAACAGCTTGTGGAGGAGGTGGTGGTGGTGGTGGTGGTGCACTTTCAGGAGAAGGTGGAACAGGAACAGGAGGAAATCTGAAATACAGCAATACCATAGTAACACTATTAATTCAATTTACCACAGCAGTAATTCTTCAATCCTTCATACAGCTACACAAAATATACAAGCGGCTGGGTTGGTAAGTTGGTATTGTCATTGCTTTTAACCAGCCTTTTATTTTCTTTTTTTTTTTAATAGCATTGACATTTTAAGTGATCTCTTTACCTGCTCATGGAAATCGGGGTCATCCCCATGCTGTTTTGAACCATGACTTTGTTGATGCCTTTCAGGGCAACCATTTTGGCTTTCATGATGGGATCAGTGATGGCATCAAAATCTGTAATAATAATCAGAAATAATCACAAAAAGAGCAATATCTCAAACTGTGCTGACACATTGAAGTTCTGGCCTAAATCATTTACCAATGTTAGGGAAGAAAGAGTCACTGGAACGCTGTCGTATCATGGCTTGCATCTGCCTCTGCTGCTGCTGCTCCTGCCTCTCCTGGTCTAGGAGGTCCTGCAACAAGAGTGGCTGCTCCTCCAGCAGAAGAGGACGATGTAGCTGGCCGTGCTGATCCATTTCCTGGCTCAACATTGCCTGCTGGGCCGGAGTCAGACCGCTCTGGTCCACTCCAGGGGATAGCCCCACCTGGTGCTCTGCTCCAAAGCCAGTCAAAGAATCGTCTGCAGTGGTGTCGTTGGATATTGTTTGACTCATTGCGAGTCCTGAGGTATGCTGAGTGTCAGTGATTTGGTTCTGCTGGGGTATGAGGTTACCTCCATGACTGACAGATTCACCGATTGGATTTAATGACTGCTCCTCAGGCTGCTGCTTAATGAGTAAACTAGAAAGGACTGGGGTGGAGTCAGAGAGCACTCCCTGCTGGTTTGAGGTTAAGGTGTTTCCAGCAGCTTGCTGGTCTCCCACCTCAGGTGCTTTCTGACAGTCTTTGACCTCCGTTTTAATTTCTTTCCCAGGTGCAAAAAAAGCGGAGTCCTGATTCCCAGGGGCTTCCAGCTTGACGTGAGCTAAGGACTGCTCACCAAAGGTCTCTGACTTTGCCATTCCAGATGCTGAAGTAGACGAGGCCCCAGTGTCAGTTCTCAAGCTTTTGTGGTTGTCTCCGGTGTCAGCATTATCATCCATAGGATCGCTGAGATCCAGTTCATCGTTAAACATGTCTTTCTTGATGTCGTCGAGGTCAGGGTCTGTATAAGCAATGATGTCAAATTTCCCAGATGTTAGGAAGTCATCAAGGTGTAGGTCATTAGTCTCCAGGTCGAGGTCTTTACCATCATCAGGATCCAAATTTAGGTTATCTAAGTCAGCATCCACTAAATCTTTCACCTCTACGTCCTCAAGATCTTTGACCGCAGATTCCTCTGTATCCAGTTTCTCCTCCACAGCTTCATTGTTGGCCATATGGATAGTGTCATTCTGCCCAGCAGGGTGTGCATTCAGGTTCATTGATGCAGCCATGTTCTGAGTCTCATTTGAAGCAGGCTGGCTCATGGATCTCATCAAAAGAGTCTGTTTGAGTGTGTTAATTCCTGACATTTGTGCTTGATGATGAAGATTGTCCATGCTGGCAGACATCTGTAGATGACCAGTCTGAAAGTTCATGGGGTCTACCATCCTGGACCCCTGATTTAATGAGAACCTTGAATCAGGGGCTCCCTGAAAGCCTGCTGGCCTTAGAACCTGCATGTTGGGATCGATGTTGCTGCCTTGCATGGCACCTGGTGGAAATGGCATGCGTGACCTGTTTTCTGCTGCTCTGTGTCGCAACTCAATGAAAGGTTGACCCATTATGTTGTGCTGTTGCACTGGCATACCCCGTGGTGGGAAGTGTTGGGGTAGCCCCATGTGGTTGCCTCCCATGCTGTTTGCCATTTCTGCAGATATGGAGCGTCTCATTTGAGGATGGACATCCTGCATTGGGTGTTGTCCCCGGGGAAAGAACTCTTGGGGTCCATGTGGTCCAAGAACCCCAGGTGGATATGCAAACCTGGAACAGGATCACAAACAAAAGAGAAAGATTTTTAGATTTATACCTTTCTGAGTTATCAATAAATGAGCATTTAAGCACAGAGTGAAATAATACAAAAACATTGTAACACAAACCTTGGTCCCTGGTGTCTCATATTAGGATCCCGAGGATGTGGGCCCCGAGGCATTTGTCCCTCATTAGGGAAAGAGACACGCTGATCCCCTGGAAAAGGTCCAGGAAACCTCATTGGCCCTCTCATGGGTCCTTGTCCAGGATAAGGTGGAGGAGGTCGGTTGAACATTTCCCCCTGCTGCCCAGGGACCTCCTGAGGCCAGGGTCGTGGCGTTCCTGGAGTTATGCTACCAGCAGGGTCCTGAGGGCCCCTCTCCTGTCGAATCGCAATCCTCTGTTGCTGCTGCTTTAGGATTAGCTCTCTAATTCGTAGTCTCTGCAAAACATAAGTGAAGATATATTTAACCCTTTTCCAACACAAAGTCTTCTGGCAATGTACACAATATTTTATTTTAACTATGTATTTAAACTTTATTTTAACTGCTCATTCTACACAGCTAATGTGCATCCATGCAGGTCAACAAAGTCCCTTTTTTCATTGCCTGCAAATGCATACCTCAATTCTCACAGACACAGTTTTCACTTGATGTACAAAATAGACTGATGTAAAAGTTACATATCTAACAATTTGGAGTAATGTAAAGGTAAGATAGTAAAGTACAGTATTTATATATATATATATATATGAATATATATATATATATATATGAATATATTTTTTAACAGGCATTATATATGTAATTATATGAAATAAAGATCATATACTATTTTTACATATTATTTCTTGTTTTGATTATATTTGTAGTTTAAACTATTTCATTTCAGTTTCTACAAATTCTGTCCATGTTTCATGTTGAATCTGTATCAAAATTGTTTGATTTGTGGCTTAATAGCTAATAAACGCTTCACAGATTACGTTGATTAACATATTGGACAATAGATAGATCGATTTTGGCACTTGAAATATATAAGAAAAAATAACCAAATTAATAATATTGATAATTGAAAGACATTGTTATGAATTTATTCAAAATAAATGAACGACCAGTGAAAAATAAAATCTCAACAGACATGTATAGCTAGATAAAGATTTAGAATAGAATGTTAACCACTGTAACCGTGTACCTGTCTGAGTCTTTCCTCGCTCTCAGCAAGAGCAACACCCTGAGCGTCAAGAGGGTTGTTAGACAGTTGGCCTGGGTCTTGAGGGACAGCTCCATTGTTACCCACACCTGAGTGATCTTTCATTTCCATTTTCTCCATTGACTGTGGATGAGGGGTCATGGGGCCTTGTTCAAATGGGTCATGGACAGGTGTCTGACTGAGTCTTCTGGAAGGTGACTGAGAAAATCCATCTTCAGACACACTCAGGCGTTTTGGTGTTTGGGAGCCTGGATGAACAAAGGACTCCTGAAGCCTGCCTTGGGGTGGTTGGTAAAGGTCCTGGCTTCCCATTGGTCCTGGCCTGGGCCCTTGTCTGCTGAGGCCATCAGGACCAGGCCGTGGGGTACCTGGAGCCTGGGCATAAGGGTCATTCAGCATTGGTCTAAGGACCCCAGGCTGAGGAAACATGTCACTACTTCCTGGTCGTGACGACCCAGGTGTGCTAGTAAATGGCTCAATTGCCCCCCTCTGGCTGCCTGGGGACTTGGAAAACCTCTCCCCCACTGAGGGCCGTGGAGTACCTGGTGGCTGAGCATAGGGGTCTACTGAGTGGGAAGGTGACATCCTCTGTCCAGGGTGCGACTGGTGAGTAAACTGGTTCATCCCACCTGGGCTAGGGGTGTTTGATGGTTGACCGTAGTTGTCATGTGGACGTGGTGTGCCGGGGGGGCGGGCATATGGCTCAAAAAATGGACGAGGTTGACCACCGAGGTCATTGATGGATCGTTGGTTAACTGAAGACTGAGAGAAAGGGTCAGCAGCTTGCTTGCTGGGACCAGACGGTTGGGCAAAGGGGTCATATGTAAAATGGTCAGGCCTTGGAGTGGAAGGTGCATGAGCATAAGGATTTCTAGACATTTGAGTCATTGGTCCTGGCTGAGCAAATGAGTGCCCCTGAGAGTGATGCTGGCCCATTCTAGGAGGACTGGTAAAGTTGTCATTCCCAGATGGTCTCGGCGTATTGGGAGACTGAGCATAGGGGTCATTCAGCTGATTCTGGGAGAACCTGTCAGAAGGATGAGGACCTGAACGACAGAAGGGATCCTGAGCCTGAGGAGGGGGCATAGGTGTTTTAAAAAGAGGGACCGAGCCGGACTCATTACTTCCAGGGATTGGTGCTAGTAATGGTCTTGAATAAGGGTCAGACAAAATCATCCTATTCTGGGCCATGCGTTGATACGCCTCGTTTCTTATCATGGGCCTCGAGTAGGATTCCCTTCCTGGAGAACCCATTGGTGGTCTTCCCTGAGCAGCCTGACTTGCCCTTGGCGGACCCATGGGCTTCAAAAAAGGGTCCATATCCCCAGTTGGCCTTGGGGTGTCAGGAGGTTTGGCATAAGGATCATTGCTCATGGATGTTGGAGAGCCAAAAGATTCATGAGCAGGAGAGGGCCGACCTCTGTCCTGTTGCTCCATCATGGAATTGGGGGATTTACCAGATTCCATGATTCTGCGACATGCATTTGGCCCAAGAGTTGGTGGTCTTGGGGTTCCAACCATCTTGGCATAAGGGTCCCACGGAGAAGAGGGTCTGGAACCAGAGGAGCCTGGTGAGAATACCTGTGGGGACTGAGGTTGGGAGGAAGGGCCAGATGGTGGGGGAGGAGGGGGTCTTAAGAACACATCTTCCTTGCCTGAAGTAGGCGTCCCTGGTAGCTGTGGCCTGCCAAAGGCTTCTTTAGAGTTCATCTGCTGCATGGGGGACATGCTGCCATTGCTGGCCAGTGAGGCTGGGCTCTGGTTCCCACTGTTGTTGCCGTCTTCCTCTGACTGACTGTTGTTCCCCTGCTGTTGCTGCTGTTGTTGCTGGAGTTGCTCATTCTTAACTTGCTCCAGTTTCTGAGTGGCTTCAATTTTGGCTTGCTGTTTGCTTTTCTGCCTCATTTGCTGTTGGAAGGGCACATGAAAACAGGAATTAGACATCAGAAGGGATGAGGGAAATATCAGTCTTATGCCAAAAATGAACTGGACCTACTAACCACCAATGTCATCAGGGTTAATGTGGAGGATAGTGAAGTTGTTTAGGGAGCTTTACTAAACCAGCACTTCTTAGCTGTCTTAATATAAAGTGGACCTGCCGCTGCATTCCCTGACTTCATTGCATACACTCTTACCTGTCTAAACTTCCACTCTTGTTCATGCTCTGACTCTTTTGGTTTCAAAGGGTCTTTAAACAGCAGTTCTGTGTCTAGTGGTATGTTGGGATCAAACACCTCAGGGGGCTGTTGCTGTGGATGATGCCTCTTCACCGTCTCATTCGACATCTGGACTTTGTTGATGCGCAGGGCAGCTCGGTTATCTCTTGCCTTTTGCTAAACAGCAAATCAATCACAGTTGCAATAAAAAAGCATCAGACAAAAATAAAACAAAAGATTGCAGAAAAAAAAGGATACCTGCGTTAGCCTGATTCTTTTACAAGTGTGGTAATCGGGCAATTCAATGCATACTACTCCATGGACCATAATGCATGCAATGTTAAATTCACCTTCACAGCATTTGTTTCATCATCTCACTATGATATGTGGGAACTTAAGTATTGGCAGGCTGGGACATATAAAATGATAACAGCAACAGAGGTTATCTCGGATTGAAGCAATGTCTCAAATGTCAAACAGTGTAAACTTTGTGATGACAGTTAGAGAGGGTCTCCTTCACAGATGGCGGGTGGTTTTCTAACCTACAACAGGGGCGTGCCCAGGACCCTTCTCTTGCTCTGTACGGTGCATAAGAAGGAGCTCACCCTTTAAGTCTAAATCAAGTCCCTCAAAAGCTGCCTGATAATAACTGGGATGTTTTAAGAGAACAAAATTCTATCATGTGAGTTTATTTAAAATATAGTAAAAAAAAGACTAAGTGCATTAGTCAAGGTCTGTGATTATAACACCGAGCAGGGCTTAAATTACTTCATCTGTGAATGGTTGGATTTCATATAGCATTGGGGAGAGACAAGAGGCCAGATGCGATACAGGCGTCTGCTTTATGCATCCGAATATGTCCAAACAAATAGTACTGACAGTTTTATGTGTGGCGTAATTCAAGGTTTTTAGGCCTTTAGACAGTTGAAGAAAATTGGAAAAGTCAACGGTATGATTGATCTTACCACATATGGGGCCCTATCTTGTGAACTAGCTTTCCTCCAAAGTTTTGCAATTTGCTTTACTCTTGTAGACCAATCTGTGGAAAGAGAGAGAAGAGGGGTTGTCATGCCAACAGTCTCACAGAGCATGGAAGGTAGTGTTTTTGAACTGTGTGACTGAGAAAGTGCAGTGGGTAGACACAAAAAGATAAAATAATAAAATAATTTAACAATAGAAAAACATAGGGGTAAAATGCACTAAAACGTCCGAGCCATATACCAACCTGGGTATTCCTCTTTGAGGTTGGGGAAATTGACATTGGTATAAAGGACAGGTGCAACAGTGGCTAGCTCTCCAAGTGTCTCCTCCTTCTCCCACTTGAGTGTACTCCTTTGGGCATTTGACATGGCTTCAGTCTCCCCCTCAGGCAGAGATCCAGGGGTTGTAGGGCGAGAGCAATGGCTAGGGGAGAGCCATTGACCACCTGCCTCTCTAGGCATCTGATTAAATTGTCTATCCCTGTTACAACAAAGGAAAAGAGATCATGAGGTCACAATGTTCTTCAAAAATAAAATAAAAAAAGAAACATCAGACTTGGAATAGTTTAGACAAAACAAGTATTACCTTGGATTGTCAGTGAAAGGCATACGGTTAAGGGGGGAGAAATCGTCTGGGATGCAGGGGCCTGCTCCTGGATTTGTGGGGAAACGTTGGTTTGGTCCCATCATACCATTTATCATTGGCATCCTTGGAAACATTGGATTCCCTACACACATTTTTCAGAGCTGAATCAGACGAATACTTTTTCAAAAACAAAAAAAAGAGTTGATTACAGGGGGATTAATAATGATGTACCTGTATTGGGGTGAGGCATGCTAGTGCCAGGGAGGGGCCCTGGACCCTGGGGGTGAGGCACCTGTGGTGGTGGAGGTGGTTGGCTAGTGCTGGGGCTAAGGACTGCAGTGAAGAGATCCTCTACATCTTTACCACCCAGCTCTGTAACAGAATGTGACAGCAGAATGATGTGTGTTAATATCAATCAATATCCAAGGCCAGAATCTTTCGATCCCATGTGCTACAGATAATGGAATGCCAAAAACTGTCATTTTAAATTAAATTTACAAAATGTAATGGTGATTTACAGAAAAATGTAAACAAAAAGACATCAAGCCAAATATGACAAGAATTTAAAGAATTAACCGTCTTCAAAAAGGCAATAGATCAATTTCCTTCAACAATATTGATGTTGGAATTTATTGAGCCGTTGTCCAAGATCTGTCACACATTGCATAGAGTTCACAGGCAAGTCGTATTAATCATTGTGGGACAAGACAGGATCGAAGTTAAGTTTAAAAAAAAATTACAAACCTGGAATTTTGTAAAGTTTGCTGAGAATTGATTCTGAAACAAAGAAAGATACAGAAATTACCATTATTCCATTTATATTAGGTTTTAAAATAACATTGTAAATCTGGATGTCTGGTCTCCTTCACTGACCATCAGTGACCATCTTGTCTAGTTCTGGGCTGAGAATCCCATCCAGGGGTTCCTCGTGGAGGGTTCGAGGTGTCCTCCGGCCAGCCTGTGACTGGCCCGCCACTGGGGAACCGTCTGCCAGGGGCCCCATGTCCAGACCAGCTGTGGAAACACATACAGACATACAAAAACAAATTATAGCACATATTCGTGCACACACGCTCACACAAATAAACGCACGCACAAAGCAACCAACAAGATACCCAACCAAGAATGTGATCATAAATATAGGCTTGAAGTGAGGACATTTTTGTTATCTTAACAACCTGTGGAATTCAACCAAAACTGAGCAGTATAGGATGACAGCTATATGGGGTGCCTGAGTTCTAAAGGAGTGTTTTGGAAATTGTGAGGAGACAGACAGGTCAAACTTGGTCTTAGTGCAGAAACATAAACACTTGAATGTTTGCAAAGGAAAATATTGCTCTAAATAATCAGCTACATCCATTAATCTCTTTTGGAAAAATGAGGACAAAACAACCTTCAATTTTTAAAAGAAAAATCCAGTTCCTAACAGAGACGGTTTAAATAATATGGGTCACTATAACTAGTTTGCTGCATTAAACAGTATGACTACCAATGAAAACAACTGTTCCTACTCTATACTTTGTCTTTTCCAAATGTTTTTCAACTCAAAACTAAAATTTGTATTAGAAGGAATTTTATCAGCCCATGGAGCGTTTAAGCTGAACAAATTTGTTTTCACAAAAAAATTAAGGACAATGAACTGCAGAACCTTTTTCATTCAGCTACAGGCCCATGAACAGAAAACCTTCACCATCTTCAGGAAGCGGAAGGACATTTACCAAGGCCTCTGATTCTCTAAATTTCTAGGTTTTAAACTGCTCATTTCGTGAAAACCAGAATGTCCTTGTCAGTTTGTTTCTTTGCTCTCTTGAGGACATATTTGATAAGGCAGCTGTTAATTTGTTCTCTTATTTATAAAGAAATAAGTCACAACTTTGAAAGGGTTTAGGAGACTCATAAACAAATAGAGAGACACAACTGAGTGCATACTGTGCACTTGGTTAGGTAAAGCACTAAGCAGTTTATGAGTGTTAGAACAATTTGAAATGTTTGAGAAAAGCCAAGTACGAAGCAGCTTGAACACATGCACACTCAAATAGAGACACACACTGTAAGGGAGGAAGGATGCACTAAAGCGAGGGATTAGTAGGCCATAGCACCCTTACCAAAAGGAGTAGGTGAGCTGTCAACCTGGAAGGGGCAAAAATCAAGACCTACAAGAACCCAAAACCAGATCAAATGAGTGAACCAATAGTGAAGACAGAACAAGCACAACACGCTTCAGACAATGCAAACAAAAACAATGAAAACCAAAGATGAACTGAAAAGTATTATTAAAGAATGTGACATATAATAAATCAGTAGGTGGTGAAAGCAAAATAAACATGTCTGATAAAATCTCTAAACCGCCAGGAAACCATTTTGTGTACCAATGACTAGGTGACTATTAATAAATTCTTAGCGCTGTGACTGCCTGTAAGATACATGACGCACCAGAGTCATTGCTTGGCTTTCCGAACATTCCCAAGATGTCTGCATCAGTGTTCAGAACATCAGATAGATCAACTAATGGTTCCTCAGACGAGTCTGTAGATGGGAAAAAGGAAGAAACAAAAAAGAAAGAAAAACCAAACTGTCAATGAACAAAATCATAATTGATGGTGATGTTGAACGGATTGAAGTGTGTGATTTGGAACCATTTCTTTTGACACCATATCTAGACTCTGGTCCAGTTTACACAAAAGAAGAAACTGCACAGTGTGTGGCACTGAAATAACTGAAAAGTACTTCGTTAAAATGATCTTTCATGAACATTGTTTAACTAATAACAGTAACTCCCAGAGAGTTGCTGACAAAGATATTAATTGTAATATCTGGACGCCACAAAACTAAAAAACGTTGAAGATGCACAACAACAAACTTAACTGTTATTCATGGGGCCTGGCACTTTGCATCAATAAATACAATAAAGGTACCAAGGGTGCAGCATTTTATTAGTGTATATATATAAGGAGTTTGACAATTGAAGATTCTGGCCGCTTTCTATTTCCCTTTCCGTACATTTCAGATATTCTGCTTTGAGTGGAAGCAAGGACCACTTCCAGATCTGTCATTATGAAGGAAAGCATTTGAGATAATTAATCTTTTTTCACGATACTATGTTTGCAAGTCAGTGTTTAACACTGCTTCGGTTTGTCCTAGAACAATTTGAAATGTCCATAAAAGAAGTCAAAATCAAGTTTGTCATTGAACAACTATGTGTGGTACATGGGTTTTGCTGATAAGTTTCCTCTTGTAATGCCCTTTTTGACGTCCATGTTTCTTGAGTAACTTTTCTGATACGAGTAGAATTCATGGGGTTAAAATAATAAAACCATCCCAGTTTACTACAACTAAGCCAGTTTTAGCATCTAATGGCCGTGAAGCAAAAATCTAAACAATTGTTTGGCGGCGCAAGGCCCGAGCTTGAATCAAAACATGTGGCAGGTACACTATTGAATCTCATCATAATCACCTGCAGATCCGTATGATGAGAGGTGTGGATGAAAGTAACAACTGAGTTCAGCAGCTTAATGAAAAGGATTAAAACAAATAGAATTTTCATACATTACAAAAACGTTTTACATTTGGATTCAGCCGTGACAAGTAATGTCAAAGATGTGTTCACCATTCAGTTTTGTTGTTCTGTTTCAGGCATGTGGCATTCTATTTTCCTGCTGCACAACCACTCATTCTGGTCGGCACTAGGGAGGTATGACATTTCTTGAGAGACATCTCGCAAGAGTAAGAGACTGAGCGAGTGGGCAGGAAAGATGGAGCAAGCTTACAAAGAAAACTGAATCTTCACTTTTACACAGCTTATGAAATGAAACTGTGTTATTGTTTGTTTCAGCAGTAATTTTGAATGACACTGTAGTGGCAGACTGTGATGAGTCAGACCCCAGAACAGTCTTTTTTTCCCTTCGTCCGAAGGGAGAAATGTGTCAGTGGCTTTTCATCACACCCATTTACTACTGTAAGAAACAGGTAATTATTCTCATTGGGCGATAACACTTGCAGAGACAAGGAAGAAAAAGTAATAGAAGAAAGACATAAGATAAACATAAGATACACCTGTTGTGTCAGAGTTTTCACTTTATATATCCATTCCTTTCCACCACTGGTCTAATTCAAGCTATTCTCAGTTATTTGGTCATATATAATATTTAGCCCAAGGCATGGATTTGAATCAATTATGAGTCATTTCGTGCCTTGTGCTTATGTACCAAAGTAATGTGTATACATACGTGCTGCTGTGGGTCTGGCAGGAAGAGGTGTTGATGATGCACTGTGCACAGTGTATGATGAAGGGTCCAGGAAGCCGGTGGTGGGGTGCTTCCTCTCCACATGGCTTTGCCCTTCTTCCAGTAAACCTGACTCGACCCCCTTCTGCCTGCTCTGCTTGCTTTTGTCCAGCAGGTCCTTTCCAAAGAATGCCTCCTGAACATGACGACACAAAGCACTGGTCAATTATCGGTATTGACACTTTCCTTCAAAAACATTCACCATACAATTCTCGACATTAGTCATAGAAATCATCACCATGTGACATAGAACTGACCAAAGTGAAACCAAGAGGTACTGCAACTACAACTATTCTCAGACATGAACTCATGGGCACTAGGGCTGACAGGAAAACGTTAACAATCACACAGTCACAGCCCTTCTAGAACATTCAGGAGAAAGTCCGGAGAATGTCCTGAGTGACTGACTCGAACATTTGCATTCTCACAAACAGACCCTCTGGAGAATTTTAGGAGAATTTCCTTTCAGCAATGACCACACTTCTGTCAGCACCTACCTCCCAGAGTTACTTATACCCACAAGTCATCTATCCCCCACAACATGTAACTGCAGCTCCCTGCTGCACCAAGACATTAAAAGCCCAACATGTTGCTATTTCAATAATTAATGAAATGTGCTTCATTGTGTCGGACCATTATAATAGACTGAGCTACCCCCCCCCCCCCCCCCACTTCCACTGTAGTGGGATAAAGAGCAGCACTGACAGCTGCCAGTGGCTTAATGCACATCACATATCTATGTATAAGCAAACACAAGGTGACACTGAGACACTGGCTTGAGCCAAGGAGCCTTGTAGTCATCTCTGGTTAGGCTTTCAAATGTCAATTCACAACCCAGACAGGAGCCATTTAAAAAGCATGATCAGAGAGGAATCTCCTCTTCTGTGACTTCCTTGAAGCTGTTCCTCTTTCAAAAAAGCCCACAGAAGGGGCACCACGCGTCCAAGTTCTCTAAGTGGTTTCCAGGCAATGTACTTTGAATTCCCCAACTTTCCCAAGGGTGAGATAAAACCCATTTTAGAAAGATAGGGCACGACAAGACCCGACAATCTGTGCATATGCATGCTAGGCTTGCCTAACAATACAATTTAAAATGATAAAATGTTTTTTGTGATGAATGTACCTTTTAGATTATGCAATGTTTAAAATGAAACCATTAAAAAAATGTTGTATTTATGTTGGGAAAAAAAGTCAGTGAAATGTTCTATTTGCAAATATAAGAAAAAAAACTGACGTCCTTTTGTATCTCCTCAGTGTTTATACAAATTATTACAAATCCAAAGTGACAGACCTGCAGATAGGCGGGAAATGCTTCCTCCAGTTTGGTTTTCTTCTTTCGGTAACGTTTCTTAATTTTCTCTGGGATCTCCGGTCCAGGGGGGATCTCGTCTACCGGAGTATCAGGCATCGCTTCTGTCCAACCTACAATAAATAAAAAAAAATACCAGAATAAGCTCCTCTGCTTGTGTGATATACATAAAAACTGTAATTATGAAATTAAAACAGACATACAAAAATGTATATAATGATGTGAGGATACATTAAGCGTGTACAAACCTTCGTCTTTTCCAACAGGATTCTCTGACACTGAGCCAGAGGAATCTTTTCTGCAGAGGGATCGTTTGGCCTTGCCTGGACCTTGGCCTGGACGGCTCCTTTGGCGGACCATGAAACCACCAATGCCTTTTAAGAAGAAATTAGAAATTAATTTTTTATATCAATAAATTGTAATATCACAGAGGTGACATGATTTGAAATATATTAAGTTTTGACTGGTTCTATTAGCTGTCCACTGCATTCAGCATGAACGCTCAGAAACACTAGGTAGAACCCTCCTCAGAGGCCCAAAGCAAGATGGCAGTGCTTTGCAGGAGCTACGTCGGGCATGCACTGCACCATTTTACGCTTCAGAGGAGCTGTCTCCTTCAATCAGGTGCCCTACCCGGCCGGTACGGTTTCCTCTTCCTCTTCTTGCCGCCGTCGCCCCCCTTGGAGTCATCTTCTGCTGGCTCTCGCTCAGGGCTCGAGTCAGACTTCCCCTCGCAATCTAGGAGCTCCGCCTCTGTGAGAAGGAGAGAACATTGATGATGAGTGACAACCCTGCAGCAGAGAGCACCCTGACCAGGCCCCTCGACACAGCACCAGGGTCAGTTCTATCTGAACTCCACTCAGAGGCAGGACATTAGACTGATTGAAATGAAGTTCACCAGTTCCATTAAAAAGGACTTTCATTTCCAGAGGGGTTTTTCCTGCTCATTACTTTTCTTAAATGAAAAGATATGTTTAAATCTTATCTAACTTTGAGAAAGAATTTTAATTGAGGTAAATAAGGGGTATGCAAGTTCTGTTATTACTCATTAGTAGCATTCCAGGAAAACCGTCTGCATGTTACAAGAACTGTTTCGGGCATTGTGAGGATTATAGCTTATGAAGCTCAACCCATTCCTGTTACTTTTATGTATTTAATAAAACACAGGTTGTTCAGTCGAAGTTGCAGTTTGAACTGATGATATTCACATCGACAGTGAGCATTAGTGAGCTGCGACGATATTCATATTTTACACTGCAATATTTTGACCAGGAGAGAGACCAGCTATTGAGACCTTTTCCAAATCCTTGTAACATAACACTTCCATCTCCAAAGATATAAAAATCTTTTAAAGAAATTGTTTAAGAGTTTACAGTTCAACTGTATGAACCTTTCGGAAGGTGCCGTTTGTGCTGCTGTTGAACTGAATTACCTTATATGGACATTAGTATCATTTTTGTCCACCACTTATATCAATGAGGGTAAGATAAATAACAGAAGAACATCTTTGTATAATGTAATTCAGTTCAGCAGTGAGTGCTCAATATCATTGAAAAATATAAAAATGGAGAAAACTTAAAAAATAAATGAAAAAATCCAGCCCAAAATTTTTAAAAAGCCAGTGTTGATGGTCAATGTCAGCGCTATACTGAAGGTCTCGGATTAATAGGTTTGAGATGAAAGAAGCAGCTTGTGAGAGGAGACAAGTACCTCTGTTGTCCTCCATATCTTCATCACGAGAATGTTCTGAGAGGGCGTCTACAGGAGCTTGAAGCACTGCAACACTGTTTTGGTTAATAATTTTCAGCTTCAGCTTCGGCTTGGGTTTCCTGCGCCGTGAAGCTGTGGCAGACAAGCTCTGCAGCTGACACAGCCCCGACTCTGTCAGGCAAACGCCGTCCTGGGTATAGGTCCTTGACAGATCTGAAAAGACCCCAAAAGCTACAATGAGCATTTTACATAATGAATTAAAGTTACTGTTTTTACTTATAATCCGTCAGTTTTGAAGCTGCGAACGTACCCATTTCTTTTGCCTTTGTGACAATCTGCGTCATCACTACAGGCTCAATGGCGTCTCTGGCCTTGGTCACAACTGCAGCAGCACAGGGCACACAAAAGCCATTAACAACAAGCAGCAGAAAAAGGAGGATCAAATGTCACGGCTGAGGTTATTCACTCTACTGCAGACAAAACCGCAAAGAAACATTGTGTAAAAAAAAACAAAAAACATTTCGAAGAATCACTCCCACCTTTAGTGGTCTTAAAAGCTCGGCACATTGTGCAGTCAAAGCTGCTGTCTGCAGCTTTTTCCACATCGTCGTCTGAATGGAGACCCTGACAAGAGGCGTGAAACCATCTACGGATTGAGAGAAAAGAGGAGGTTTAGATAAAAGCAAATTATGTTAAAATAATCAATCAAGCTTAGTCATTTTGAACCGACAGGTTTTGTAGGAACACTGCCCACCTGTCACATTGGCGGCACTGCACGATGACAGTGCCCTCACTGTAGTCCACTAGGCAAATGGGACATGTAAGAAGGCTGGCACAGGGGGCACACCGAGTGTAATTATTCTGCCAGTCACACCTTAGACCCGGTGTTGTGGCACCACACTGGATACAGGACACACACCTGCAGGAGACACAAGGACAGAGGTCATTCTACACAAGTTTTTAGAGGATAAGCAATATTAACAGAGCAGCAAGAATCATGGCTGTCAACATGCTTTAAAGATGGAACTATTTCCCATTCATTTTAAATTCACTTAATTTAACATAAAAACAAGGTATGAACTCGACCTGATTTTATAGTTGACAAGATTTTCTCTCATTTTCAAATGGAGATGGGTAAGACACACTTATAAAGATTTCTTAATTTGGAAGAAGAAGACCGTCACATAACACAAAGTTTAATAAAATGGAGCCATTTATATATTTTTTAAAGTTTACTAATTCTAAATTAATTTGGTTGAGATTATGACCAAGTTTCTCACCATTTGCACTTCCAGCTCTCCTTGGGTACGTTCTGCAGTGGAGGGTCCAGGCAATAGGTGTGATAGCTGATGTCACAGTCATCACATAGCAACAAGCGGCCAGGATCTGTGGCCTGACCACAGGCCTCGCACACTGTGCACTCCAGACAACGCCAGCCTTTACTCAGCACCACCTTATTGATCTATGAAAGTAAGAATGATACAATTGTATGTCAGTCTTTGTTGGATAGGATGGGATTTATATTAAATACTCAATGTGTGGAGTCAATAATAGGGAATGTACCTTTATGCCGACGCAGAATGGATGGTAGCACTGGCCACACTGAGCACAGGCCAGGAGACGGCCTTCTGCGCCAAGGCCAAAACTCCCACACACCACACACATGTCCTAGAATTAAGAAAGACATTAGTAATCATCTCACTGAGGCAGCGAACCCTCAAATAACAAATATTTGTGCCAATGGCACTATAATCTAAAGGTCAGCTTGCTTCCATCCTGAACACTAAGAAAAGGAAATTGCTTTCTTTAAACTAGACATGCTTGGTGAATAAGGACAGTGCAGTCATCCTTTACTCTCAATTTTCAACGTGAATAAAGCCCATTGAAATGCAAACTTAAAGGACAACAGAATACTTTTGGAAACATTGGCCTTTTAAGACGATTTTTTGAAACCAGGATAAGTGAGCAAGCACCTTATGGCCCAAATCATATTCACAGCTTCAACCCAGAGAGAACAGCCCTTTAAACACCAAGTGGTTTCAATTGAGCCATTCATGGGTATAGGTGCCTTGACAAGCAAAACCTTAGGTGTATTGATTAATTGCCTGGTTACTTGTTATGAATTGTAATAACTTCTAACTGTAGTTATTTCTTTCTCTAAAACGTGGGTTTCAGTTCAGGATCAATAAACAGAATTTTGAAAGTAAGAAACATTAAAATGTGTTATACATTGCATTGTATTCCCTACAGTTGGAAAGGTCTTTAAGCACCGATTTAGATTTCAGGAGACATATTTAAATGAAATACATAAACAGCACACCCTTAGGAATTAAAAAAAAAAATAAGAAAAAAATAAATAAATACCTGTTTCAGTGTGAAACAGTCACTGCTGGAGAATATGACCACTGTGTTATGCATGGCATTCTCCTCCTCGTCTTTCATGGGGTATGCCGTTTCTATTGTGGTGATCTGCATAACAGAAGAAAATACACAAACGTATAAGTGTGATTGCATAACAGTATGATTTAACATGACTAATTAGGACACACATACTAATATTACTATCTATTATTCACAACCGCTGAGTCATGTTCTGGAGTTATTGATGAACCAGCCCTCAGGAAAAGTGCAACCTTCACAATAAAATGCAACTTGTAGTTTTCTCTGTTCTTAACATTAATTACCGTAATACATTTAACATTATCCATGTCATTAGCTGGAGGGGAAGCAAACACTGATTTGCATACAGTTTAATATTTGCTAAAGATGTCCAGATGCCATCCAGCTAAAAGCACATACCCCAGGGTTAATGCTGGGACTCAGTCCATTCTTGCCTCTGGCCCTTCCGCGTCCAGGTCTACCTGAAAGACCAGCCCCTCTGGGCCTCCTCCTCCCTGGGAAGCCCGAACCTCGACCCTGTAATGCAGAAACAAAATTTGATTAGACAATGACCAACCCCCATCTAACCAACTAAACTGAGGAGATGCAAGCTCTGGTTGTTTACAAAAGTTTGTTTGCACTTGCACTCGTTCAAGACAGAGTTTGTTCAGTAGACTTGAATGATTTGTTGGGAGAGCCGTTCACCACTTCTGGATCAGTTTTAGAAACCCAATGTCATTTTGTGGGGAAGTTTGTCCAGTAACTTTTTACATCGCATCGGTGCACTTAACTGCACATAATTTAGGTGCACCCAAAATGTTTTAATGCGCCCTTCAGCACCACAATAATACACCTATTATACCTTTTCTTGGCAGTTCCCATATATATTGTTAACTTATTAACTAGAGCTGGGTATCACTGCTGAATACAACGCTAATCGTTTTACAGCGTCAGTCCATAGAGGAAACCCTGTATTCAGTCTTTTTGTCGCCGCTGTTCATTTACTGACTCGTTCAGCGCCTTTTCTCTCTCATCTCTGCCTCACTGTCAGTGTGCGAGTGCGAGAGGGCGGGGCCAGCCCGGGGCCTGTGGGTGTGTCAGTGTAAACTCTGCAGAGGAGATGAGGAAGCAACACGACTCACTAAAATACAGAGACAGAATGTAATTTGCACCGATGCAACCAAACCAAGGAAAAGTGTGTGTCGCACTTCACAGACTTTGGTCGCATTCGGGAGCTCTGTTTGTGTAAATACAAGCTGCTAACAAGTACAGATATGCGATTTATTCATCAGCACTGCTATGGCTTTGAAACCTTTTTGATATCTGCAATATTTGAAGATAGATAGAAATAGAAATTGAACATAAATGCAATTGGAAGACAAAAATATTACCTGGATTCTGGACCTTTTAATAAAATATGTTATTTGAGATAAACAGTACGATTTCTGCCAGACGGCTGGTAAGAGTTGAGAAGATGCCTCTGGCAGATTGTTTTAGCTTAGCAAGTTCAAAAGTGGCTTTGGCACATTTCTGACTGGAGATGTCTGCCTAACTGAACCATTTACCCCAAATTTGACCCTGATCCTAACCTGAGGCCATTCCCACCTATTGCACCTCCCCACAGACTGTGGGATGCTGTTTGAACGAGACTTGACCCCTGCGAACAGCATATAAATTAACCCTCACCCAGCTTTGCTCAGCACATCACTGTTACCATGGCAACCAACTTCTTAGGGTCTTTTTGCTAAGTCAATATCAAAAGAAAATCAAATACTCATTTAAGTTAGAGTTAAAAAAGAGACAAAAGAGCATGGTTGACACAGGAACGGGCCAAATACATTAATTTACAACTACTGTCCTACGGTTCTATACCTCCGCCAACCAGTGCAGTAGCAGTCCCTCCAGGTGTTCTTGACAACTTCTGTCAATGGAATCTTAACAGTTCATCTTTGAATCCAAGTTTGAAAAAAATCCCTAAGAGCAGTTCAAACCAGATGGACACTACGGAAGCATAATGTCTCTAGCAGCAGGGTATCGCTGCAACAAATTATTACCCAAACATTTTTGTCGATTGTGGATTATTTTACGACACCTTGTCCTTGATCTCTGAATTAACCTGCGAAGCCAGCACAACCCATAATCATCAGAGCCACATCTTTCAGTTCCACTTAATAAAGTTAGTAGCTCAACCATTCTCCTTCGCTCTAAGGTGTTGGTAATTGTTGGTGCAGACTACAACACAGATCACAGTGACATTCAGGAACACTCAGGGAGTGTGGGTGTCACTAGGGTAAACAGAGAACTGACAAAGGGCAGCGGCTGCCCTGCCATCTCTGGTGAGCCCCAGTATTTACCACTCTGATGCTCCAGCCGGGGCTGCCAGAGGAATGTCTGGTCTTTGGGACGTCCCAACCCTCTGACTGGTCTGGCGACCAGGACAAGGGGGAGCTCACACTGCTATGGGGACTCCATGCACCCTGAGGTAAGGGGGGGCAGGTGAGAGAGTGAGAGAAAGGGAGGGAGGAGGGCGACAAAATGCAGCAACTTAAAAACAAAGCCAGCGAAAAACAAAACATACAAAGAAAGATGTTAAGAGAGATGTAGTGAGCTTCGGATGGAGCTATGGGGGAACAATTCAATACACATCCAACTACGCAGAGCTACGATATGAGAGAGCATTAGATGTGTCTTAATATGAATAGGTAAAGTTATTAGGCTACATTCAATGTTAAAGCCAATCGTTAGGATTTTCATGCAAATTAGTTACACAAGCATGTTTCTAATAGATTCTATGTAAAGTCAAAATTACAGAGCAGTTGTGTTAGTTGCATTTCACATGGCAGAACGGCCAGGGCATCATGGCACCCTACAGCAGAAAAGGAGGCCCCATCACCTCTCGCCATGAAAACACTGTATGTCTGGCATGTTGACAAAACAAGGGGAATTGCGTCAGCGCAGCAGCACATGAACCCATAAGTCAGAAGCATACTGGACTAAAGAGGAGCAAAATTCAAATCTTGTGGAATAGATGTCCTCAAGCCTTGTGTAACAAATTAGCTAGAGCCATATAATGTTTATTTAAGTGATGGGATAAAAAATACATTTTGCGTGCTAAATTAGTCTACCCTCACCAGCATCATTCATAATGTATTATAGCCATGGGTGTGATTCACTTCCCCTTATTATTTGTCTCAGAGAGTCTGCAATCGTTGCCAGGGAGTCTTATAATAACTCATTAGTTTAACGGATGCTGGGATTATTTTCACACCACTGCAGTTGAAATGTGGAAATGACCGGGATATGGAGATGATAATGGTCACTTTCATCTGTGACTTGATGAACGTCCATGCTTGATGGGACAATAAAATGGCACATGTTTGTATCATGGTTTTAAGATGAACATACTGAAGTGAAATATGGTGAGGACTGTCAGTAAAATGTGTTTCAGCCATAAATAGATAACCATTCCAAAAGGAATTAATTAATACCTCAGCCTAATACAGTATGAACCCTGTGACTAACAAGTTATGTGGTGCACAAACAATTAAAAGACAGCACAGGGAGCTGAGAGGGAGCACAAGTCTCCATGCCATTTTCCTGCTGTACCACTAGACTGAAAAATAAAAACTGAAAAACACCCTAAACCGTACGAGCCGTTTCAACCACAGAGAAAAAACAACGAAAGAAACAAATCCGCATTCGGAACATGGCCATCAGCCTTCACTCCAGGGGTATAATATTTGGGCAGGGACACTAAAAAAGAATGAGTGATCCTTTTTGATGTGATGTCCTAGTTCCTACCTGTTTCACTCTGGGCCTCCCAGGAGAAAACTTCCTCTTGGTGATAGCTGGCTTCCCCATTCCAATCTTTGGGGTGAGTGGTATGAGTGTGGTGGTGGTGGACATCACGCAGCCGTGGTCACCCAGCGAAGGTAGGATCGGGGCCTGCTGTGGTTCTCTGGGAGAAATCCCGCGAGGCAGAGGGGAGGAGTGGGATGGAGAAGAAACCATTTCAGTCAACCTCTCCACAGATGTCTTGAGAGGTTTCTCCTCTGAAGACAGGCTGGGAAAGGAGAGATTAGGCTTGCTTTCTGGTGTGGTGTCCATCTCCTCTGATGTACTCGAGGCTGAGGGCGTAACAGTTTCTGCCAGGTTTCTTTGAAAAATACTCTCCCTCGTCTCCTTATCAATGTCTTTTGGAGCGGTTTCCAGAAAAGAAGTCCTGACAACATCCATACTTGAAGGCTGGGGTAGTGAGACTTCCACTGGTTGGTCCGTGAAAGGTACTGATGCAGTACTTGGTTCTTTGGTGGCAGAGATGATGGCCTTAAAATCCTTTGTGCTGGGGTTGGCCATGTCCTGTTCAGGGCAGACCTCTGTCTTTGCTGGTATGATTTGTAACGTGGTATCCTGCGTTTGTAGTGCCTCCGTAGAAAGCTGGGTGGGAAAAGACTCCGACTCCTGGCAGGGAGTTGAAGAAGAAGCAGGACTCTCTGGAGATGTGAGCTGGGTTCTTGCTGCTGGCTTTGTTTCTGTTTGAGGAGATACAGAGTAGTCATAAAACATGACATGTTCACATTCTGCACATCCTTGAAAGATTAACAATTTAACATGGGTAAATGTGCAATTCAATATAATGTTTTCGAGATTTCAAATGATTAGCATCACTATAGAAATGTTCATGTTATTTACATAAACAGATGGATTTTGAAGGGGGACTCCATGTCTTGTTAAACAGTATCCATAAACAGTTCACAGAGCAGTTAAGCAGCATGAATAAACTGTGAGAACTACATATCATATGAATTTTACAACAGCAATAAATGTTATATTAATGCAATTCGATGTGGGGGTTGACAATGCAGATTAAGTACTAAATAAAAAAGCTGCGTGTACAAACCTGGTTTGAATTCTGTGAGGACTTCGTTGACAGAAGGTTCAGTAACCTGCTTTTCAGCGTCTGCGTCAACTGAGACTTCTAAAGGAATGAAGATTAATTTAAAAAGAGATTATATATTAAAATATGAATGTTTGCAAGTAAAAAGTCTGGAGGAATTGTGAACACATTAATACGGAAAGGTAATCACAAATAAAAGGAAATAGACCAGATAGAAATGTTAGGCTTGGATGCCTAGCAGTCACACATATAGGGAGGGGGTTGATGATTTACTGAATCATGTTACTCAAATAATGTGTTTATTAAACCATCGGCTAATTTGTGAAACCCTTTCCCCATTTCTGCTTAAAAATTAATACATAATTGATCATAAAGTATCAGTAGTTGATTGCTTCTCTTTTCATTCACTAATTGATTAATAGACAAGCCATTTCAGCTCAGCCCATTGGTTCCATAAAAGGTAAAAAGAGATTTGATTCACATCTTAAGTTATGGGGAAAATGTGAGCGTCTTCTCCTTCTAGGTAAAACCCCAAAGCTTTTTTCAGTGAAAAGGCTGAAACATCAAACCATTTGTTGCGGATCAACAGATCAGATATTCAGAGCCAATAAACTGACACAGCAGTTTTATATGACTATATTAGTGCCAGGAAATATATCCCTTTATATCTCCTCCCACGACATCTTGTATGGGGATGTAACATTAATTTTGATGTACTGACTTAATGAGCTATTGCATGAGCCTTGAAACTGAAGTGACAGAAGTGTTACTAGAGGGGGTGGCTTTCGAGTTACAAGCAGTCACAATCCTGAATTAAAAAAAACGGGACACGCTTGTATCCGGCAACATTTGATATTAATCTAATGATTCCCACCCTCTCTCTTTCTTTCCCTTTGTTTTTGTAGTGTCTCCTATCCTATCTCTCTCTCCATTTGGTTTTGTATCAAAAGGCATCACTGCATTTGACTAGTCTGGTATGAATAGAAGTAGTCATTCCTGGCTATCAGGCACCCACACTTCGAGCCAATATTCTGCCAGAATGCCTCTGACAGTACAGATAGCCTAGTATTAACGAGGCACCCTCCATTTCAATCCACAAGTTCCCATGTCACAGTGATCCTGACACACACATGCACCTGCTAAGCATCTCTGCCAGGGAAGGGAGTAACCATGACAACCAACATCCCAGGGTCTGTGTGCTCTAGGCTCATGACTGTGCAGCTTGCAGGTGCTCATCCGGTGCCGATGCCAGAAAGTCAATTAGGAGATGGGCTTCCAACCATCTCCTGCCTTCAACTATTGACCAAGCTGAACACACGTTCTCATTCATATTAACACCCCGCTTCCTATACATGTATCTCCTACAGTGAATACAGTGATGGTTTAGATAAATACTCGCCTTTGACTACTACAGCAGAGGTCTTAAGTCAAGTCGAAGCCTGCACTCTATGAGGAAAGGTTAAGTGCCTATATATTTCCTGTTTCTTCCTCAGATATCGTGCTAGATAACTTCAGTCATCATTAAACTGACACTAATTTATCTGAGGGCAGATGATGGCTAAATGGGGTTTAATCTGATTGGTCTAATGGTGTAAATGCATAGTCCATTGATCCAGGGCATTATCTGATCATTCAAATGTTAACATGTTGAAGATGTTTCAATAGTTTCTCGATGGCTGACGTTGAAATTACAGTAGTGACTAATTGGTTGTTCTGTGAGGATCTATACATATGTTCTATAAACCTTATCTTATCAATACAGTACACCTTATTCAGAATTGTATTGGATTTGTATTATTATTATTAGGAGGAGGGAGTGTTAGAATAAATATAATTGTACAACTGTATATAAACTCAATTAATATGTCTCTAGAAACAGATCTAAAATGAAAACCAATTAGATAATATTCCTGACATGACAACATTCAATAACATTTGAATGAAGTTGAATGAAGAACACAGACATCAGTCACCAGTGTGGATTAATCGCCTGCAGGTAACGCTTCTACAGGGGGGGCAGCTGCTGCCTCACCCTCTAGCTATAAGTTTACACAACATATCAAGCTAACAGCTAACAGACATCTTCAGTTAAGCTTGTTCGCTGTGAGATTAATAGTGAAGTTGTGGATGGGAGTAGTTGAAATTGTTGCTCATCTATGTGTTTAAAGTTTGTGGAATAGGTTGAGGTATTATTGCCTTTTTTATAGGCTCGGCTTCAAGTGTAGTTGAAATGTGTGTAAATATATATATATTTTTTAAGTGAGTTTCAAGCTGTAGTCTAAGGCTACAACCTGCAGAAACGTATATTGCGAAGCGCCTCTTAAAATCAATGCACTGAGGACATGTTCACTCTCTTAACAAACAAAACAACATTCCCCTACAAGTTACATCCGATGATGGGGTGGCTAATGGCCACAGGACACAGCTAGTAAAATGAGAACACATGTGTATTGTGAGTGGAGCAGGCAAGCTGTGCGAGCAGTCATGAATGAGCCAGTGTAGCTCCAAGGCAGGTTTGCAGACAGGAGATCTGATATCATCACCATCATGCTACTCCAACCTATTTTCTCGTGCCACTGGAGTCGGCTGGCTAGACGAGAGTGGGCAGCCAAGCTTCCACTGGCATCCCTATCTCACTTTTTATTTCCCTGATACTTCATTCCGCTGCTGGCAGACCTCACATGAACCAGAGTGGAGGTGCAGCCCTGAACTCCAGACAACAAGTAGCAGCATCAGGTGACTCAATGTGCTGGTAAGGCTTGCAACAAGCAGAAACCCAGTGACGAGCAGAAACAGAACTGGATCAAGTTAAGGAGGAGTTTACTGTGGGGTGTTACTGCCATATTGCTCAGATTTTAACTCAAATAGTTGGGTCGCAAGCGCCAGCAAGCCAAACTGGATAGGTGCATCCTTGCAAAAATGTTCTTAATCTAGAAATGCACACACGACAAAGAAATAGAAAAGAGTTTACAATCGAGCCGATAAAAACGGTTTCTGATTTGAAAACGAGGTTTTAAGGCAGGGTCACTTTTAACAGCATACTTCTTCAAAGTCACTGAATCCAAGACTGTCTGAATCTTGCTGACGCCACTTGTTGTGTCTTAATTTACTATCCCACACCTGTTTCAGGCAGACGTGTACACAGCGATCTGCTAGATGATTATGATGTATTGTTAAACAGAGCCTTCTCTCCTCAGTATCTAATGTAATCTTATTATGTTATATGTCCGGCCTATTCTCAAAGTGAGAATCCAATGTTATGTTGTATAATATTAGTAGTACTCAAGATGAACGGTTAAGATTCAATTCAAATATCAATCATCACAAACTACCTTCCCCAGGAGAAAGGAGGGACAAACAAGTACTTTCAGTTTTCAATACACAGAGCTACAAAGACAATACAGTCGCTTTAATCTGCCGCTAGTTGAACACCATCTGCTTATTGGGGAGTCCTCCGAAAAATGCTCCAAAAAAAGACCTTTTCTCTGGCCTGCCTCCAAACAACTCTCTTCATAATCCTTTTATCAGCAACAACTGCGACTTTCAGAACTTCATAAAAGCCGACACTTCAGCCCAGTTTTGTCTTGTGTAGCCAAAATTTTCAACCACTTCTGCATGCCTGGAGGCTGAGTCAATGAACCCCCAGCTACAAAGATTGCCTTTCATTTTCAGTCATATCACCTGGTGATTCTGTGGATTGTTTCCTATGCATTGGAAAAGTTAGACTGCTTGAAATAACAAGACATGATTAAAATGCTGATGAAACAGTTTTCAGTACCAGGTGGGATTAAGAAAAAAGGAAAGAGATGACAGCAGTTATTTTCCTGTGTATAATCTAACCCTCTTTTGGAACAAAGACCTACCAGGCTCCTGGGCTGACATAGCCAGCTTCTCCTCCTGGACAGTAGCCTGAGCCGGCTCTGGATCTGAGTGCAATGGAACAGCGAGTAACTCCGGTTTGGGGTCATTGTGCATTTCAGGAGGCTGCTGAGTGCCAGGTTCTAGGTCCGTGTGCTTTTGAGCCAGTTGTAGACTAGTCTCAGAGTCTGTGTGCATGGAGGCAGGCTGCGGGCTGAGCTCTGGGCCGGTATCCATATCCTCTGCCTGTAGCGCCTGCTCTGCAGCAGGGGACCTGCAGTTGGAACAGACATAGTCCTCTCTGGGGTGGATATCTGCTTGGCCTGAGTTCTGACGCTCACACTCTAGGTGTAGCCATCTGAAAAGAGTGCAGAGGAATATAAAGAATTGTTTGACAGAGATCACCGGACAATTCTATAATGTGATCTTTAATGTTGTGGTTTTCCTAGTGTTGTCCAGGGAACAGCATAGATATTTGAGATATAAACAAATGTTTGTTACCTTTTACAAGTGTGGCAGAACAGTAGGTCTTTGTGATGCTCAGGGTCCAGGATGCTAGTACACGTCGCACAGCACAAAGCAGGGTCCTGGTTTAGTACGCAGTTCTCACACAGCAGGCTGTTGTGGTGCCATTGCCCGCTGGTACGTGTTCCACATTGGATGCAAACTCTGCAGTTCTGAGGAGCAAAGTAAGACTTCTCAGTACCAAGAAATTCAAAGTTATCAGATCCAATGAGGGCCATACAGATAAGGCAATTCAGTAACCAAATGGGAAATAAGCATGAAACGGGTCCAGGCCGACAGCGGGCTGATGCATATATTTCAGACCATGACTCAATCCAACTAAATTTGAGTCAGAGTAGTAGCACTGAAGCAAAATTCTGCCAATCTACAGTAAGTTGCAGGAAATATGGTTGCCATCTTCCCTTCAGTTCCTGACATATGGTATTAAATAATGAACAGGAAAGTTATTTCCAAACATTATGATGTCAAAGTAAATCAGTTTTTTAACCCTGTCATCACTTAATCATTTTATCCTGTTCATATTTGAGTGGAAGTTTGTCATATTTGGGATAGTAATGTTCCTCTGCCTCGTCTTTAACATTTTTGGCACAATTCATTTTTTACATTTTGATTTTTGCTACTTGTTGACTCTGGTGCTGCAACATTTAAAAAATGTCTCAACAGTTGTGAGCAGCTGATCCACAGGTCGGCTCAAGCAAATAAATAGCAGGCAGCATTTTTGATCAAATTTCAGCCTGCTATTCTGGAGCTCATACATGCAATGAAACTGGAACAATGACTCATTTTTTATTGATCTCCATTTCAGTAAGTCAACGGCTCTCAGAACAAAAACACCGTCTAAGTGGAGACAGAGGTTGGTAGCGGCTGCTCAGGAAGACGCAAGCTGCACAGTTGTATGTGGGACTGAGGGTTGTGTTTCTCCTGTACTGAGTCAGATATAGAAGCAAAGCGTGAAGACCTTTCATCACCTGCTGCCTCTACTTGCTGTGGCTTCCTGTGACCACTGCAGAAAAATTGGGTGGTGGGTTAACCAGCTGCCAAAGTGACAAGCTCGCCATTTGCGCTGCTGGAGGCTGAGGCTGCTTTGAGGGTTGCGGGTGATAAACGTTCACACGCATGTACACAAACTATGTTATCTTAGAGCACCGACGCCAACCGATGCCTTTTAAAATCCAGCTGTATGAATCACTTCTTAACTACAGGACGCACATATATATATACCAACAACTCATACTTACATGGATGGAAGACATATTACTCATTCCCAGCAGATATTCATATTTTGAATAGTTCAACTGAATTTAACTGTTTATCATTCTCTAACTTGTTCACATGTTTCAAGTACAAATGGAAATTAGCTCATAGCTAAATGTTTCAGATTAACGCATATATATTTATCTAATCGTTTCTAAATTACCCCAAGCATCCTCAGCTTTATGTCTCAGTAACTGATACTACTGAACTCAATATTCCTACATGCCAACCAGAGCAACCCTTTTTTAAATTCAGCATCAGCATGAGGTCTTTCCTACCTTACACCTCCATCCATTGGTGGGAAGCGAGTCCATGGCAGGTTGCAGACAGAAGGTATGGTAGCCTTTGTCACACATGTCACACACCAGCATTTTAGTGTCCTCTCCTGGGTTGCTGCAAAGAGAGAGAAAAGGTTGTAAGAAAAGAGCCAGTAAAGGACATTTGATATACTGCAAATTAAAGGCACAACCCAGGCTTACGAACACTGTGCATATTCTATGAGAAGTTGTCGTTATTGTGCTCACATCTGTTGTTTCTATAGATACCTGATCAGCCATTATGTTATGGATAAATTAACGCATCAATTAACGCATAAATCAGCCAAAAGTAACTAAGAAGGTTTTTGGGGGACAATTGAGAAACAATTATTAGGTTGAATCTATTCCTTTCCAAAACTGACATATTATTTAACTGAAACAAACATTAGTCATTCTGAATAAAACCACTACTTTTACCAGAGAAGTTAAACGCCTGGCTGAGCACACCGACTGGCCCTTGACAACTGACTACCCAATGTTGATAAACATATATACAGAAGATGAGACTCTCTAGTAATGTGTAGACAAGAACATGCAACATGTTTGATCTGGGAACATTACAGGGGCTCATTTAATTAGTTAAGTTTCGTTTATTTGTCTCTAATTATTGTGACAATTTTATACATAATGTCTACTACTAATTACAGAGAAAAGTTGGTATTCAGTAACCCGCAGCTCAGAGGCATCAGTGGGATTTACCTCTAAACTGTGAATGAGTCTCTTCCTTAGTTTTGCTGTTTTATACACCAGTTGAATGTTTGTGTTGGTAAACACAGCTTGATTGCAGAGTTAATAAGGGGATATTGTCACTTTAATTGTTCTTTATTAGAAAGGGGGGGTGGAATGTTGTTGTACCATGATTTAACACAAACAAAGTAATGCTTGCTGCTGCAGAAATGTGAGTATGATAAAATATTTGCCTCGCTGTTATACAGAAGCTCAGGGCATGTAGCTGTGCGTCATGTTGTGTGGGGGTGCTGCTTCTCTAATTGCAGGGTTGGGAATGAGTAAGGCTGAGGAATTGGAAGAAATAAAAAGAGAACTTGACGGTAAACACACAAATCGCATTTCCCTGGCCAACACTGGCTATATAATTTTTTTTTTTAAATATATATATATATATATTAATTATTTTCACTGCCTCTTAATACAGATAATAATGAATATCGGTATAACCACAATAGAATTATAAAATAATTGGTGATGCTCAGTATAAAGTCTTCAGACAATTTTGAGACAGTCTCTAAATTTCCATCTCATCCTTTATATTTTGAGACAATATATAATGAACCACAACTAATTATTGACAAAACACCCTCCAGTAATAACACGATATAACAACAATTACTAGGGTTTCTATGTGAATATGAAACTGAAAGTTGAATGGAGCAAATTTTAAAGAAGTTCAAAGATTATAAGACTGAGCTTCAAGTTGCAACATGAAGTTGGTCATTCACAAACTTATAAAAACTACCAGTGGTAACCATGCCTAGTAGCTATAGTAAGTGGATAAAAAATAAAGATAGAAAAGGACACAAATGTGGAGTACAGGATGCGTAATATCGGGTGTCAGGGGATGACTTACTTGCAGGTCTGGCAGATCTTGCACTCGGGACACTGCCAACCTGCCCTCCGCAGAGGGGTCACGGCCATATCCAGGCACATTCCATGGTAATGCTGACCACAACTGGTGCAGAAGAGCTGGTCCAGTAAGTCCCCTGGGCTATCGCATAGTGCGCAACTTGAATCATCTACAACTATGGGGAAGACAATTTAAGAAACACCTTTGAGTCAGGAAAATAAGGGAGGCAAACTTGTTAGAGAACAAGCAGTTGATAAAATTACAAAAATTCTAATCTCCAAGATATATTAACCTTACTTTTTGAATACAATTTACTGTACCCAACTTACATTTGTCAATGGCCAATTCAATGTGTTCTGGGCAGAGGAGCGAGAGACTCCCGATATCCTGAAATGTCCCAGCTGCCCCTGCACAGGGGTAATGGTAATGTTGAGCACATCCTTCAGCACAGCACTTGATGGATGCTCCAAGGCGCTTACAGTATGCACAGTGCTGCAGAAACAGAGAAATCACAAAATAAGTCAAACATGTCTGCTCTCCGCTAGGACAAATATTCTTTATTTTCTCATGCGACTATTACGCACAGTTGTGGCTATTAAGAGTGCCTGTACCATTTATTTATCACATGCACCTCATTGCAGTAATATTAAAATCATTATTATTAAATATGAATGATCAACTGTTTATTATAGAACTCATATTGAAACATATTTTACAAAATACTCATGATCAAATGAAGAGGTGGTTAACAGGACCGTAACGGCTCAAATGTAAATAAATAAATAATAAACCTCACTCATAAATAATTTAAAGGTTAAGGTTTATAATGCAATTTCTGAGTGAAATTTTACAGAACAGTCAAACTGAAGCCACTTGAATAAAATTCATAAATTAAAGTATTTACTGTCTTTGTTGACACAGTTTGGATGCACTCAACCATTTGTTTGTCTCAATGGTGTATTTGGCATTTGTAAACAAAATGAAAAAAACAGTTTGTTGATTTTACCTGGACAATTAACTTTTGATCATAGTCATGTGAAACCTGCCTTAAAAAGTTGACGTCAAGCTCCTGCCACACACTTCCTATTCCTCAGTTCTACAGGTGTGCACAAACAGCCACTTATGAGTTCAAGGGGAAGACTTGCTGATGGGCTACGAGACCACTGGGCTGCAAACGCAATCGGAGAGCTGTGAGCTGTGCCACTGCTAACGCTAGGAGCTAAGCTGCCATGAGAGCTCAGCCCTTTTGAGTGGCATGACCTTTTCCATTTCACAGCTGAGAGATCCACGCTGCCGGGCCGACCTTTACCAGCCAGTCTGATCCATCAGCTTTGCTGTGCCTCACTGACGCAGACCCTCCCCTGCCGCCCCAACACATTAAGATGGTGTTAACACCTATTAGTCCATGGATGGTCTTCCCTGACTCACCTTTGTGCTCCCTGAGTCAATGGCTCTGTCCACATTAAGCAGAGATTGTCCCTCGCCCTCACAAACACCTTCGGACCACAAGGCACAACTCTGATGTGCCCAGCATTGCCCTGAAATTTTGATAAAATGTATATTAATTCAAATGAACATATTGAGCACTTAAAGATGACACCTTAATATCTAAATATTAACTCTCCAATAAAATTGTCAGCGTCTTACCTGACTCAAAGACAGACTGGACCTTAAGATCTTGTGGAAGGCCAACATGAGACAATTCATCCCAACATCGACTGGCTGGGTCTGGTTCCTCCTCGCAGCTTTCAGACACACTGGAACAAAGGAAAAAGTTAGCAAAGAAAGCATGCCAGCACAGATTAGTTTTTAAAAGAGAACAGCTAGAAGATTTGCTAAGATAGAGAATCCGCCTGAGTCAACTTAAAAATGAATCGAAAACAGAGACATAAAAGCTAGAGGACGATGTGTTTTTCAAAAGCAATGAGATGTAGACAGAGAGAATGAGCTGGGGGAAAATGTTAGAGAGCAAATAAAAAGCTGTGGGGGAGGAGGGAGAGGAGGACGAGGAGGAGGAGGAGGAGGAGGAAGAGGGCCTTCTTGTTTTGGGTCCGCACAAGAGGCTGGCTGTTCTGTCTCTTAAAATCTGTTCAAAGGGATGTGTTTCTCTGAGTCCCTGGCTTGAACTAGTGAGCCACATAGCATGCGGAAAATGTGGAGAGGGAGCATTAGCATTTAAAAAGAACCTAAGTTCCAGTAAACAAACCAATGGCCAAAATCAAGACACTGGCTTCTGGACGCATGGTGGCACAGACATGACAAACAGCCGTGTCATATTATTGTTTACAGCCAAAGTTTTAACACAGGTTACAAAATGATCTTTTTCCACCTCCTCACGTTTCCACAGTTCCCCTCACCCAACGCTGCTTCTCTGACAAATCAATATACAATTTATCCTCCTGCCCTGGGCTCCCTACTCCCCTGCGTGGCACAACCGAGGGCTGGCCCCAATGACCAATCACACAGCTACAACACACATAAACAGCCACTGGTTTGGCATTGTGCCAGACCCATACCGCTCACAACGTCCATTACATTATTTCACAGGGAACCCAGAGAGGCACCCAATTGGTTCCAAAGGACCAAAACAAATTAGGCAGCTGACCAAAAAGTGTCCAGGGAGGGTCCTTTGTTGGCATGGCATGTGTGCATGTGAATGCTCTCACACTCGCAGACACACGCACACACCTGATGTGGCATCCCTCAGCCTCAGGGCACTGACGGATAGTATGGCTTCAAGGCAAATTGATCTAATCTTCAATAAAAAATGACAACACAACATGCTAACTGAGGGATACCCTTTGGCTTGTGCGATCTATGTGTGTGTTTGTGCGCATGGTTCTTTGAGTGTATGGTCGAATGTGTAGGAAGTAAAGGTTTTTCCAACATAAAAGTCCAAAGTAAATTTGACCTACAACAGCGTCTGTTATTTCCCAACCTATGTTCATTGTGTAAAAAGGCTCAAGCTGACCAATCAATGAAATGAGGCAAATTCCATTTCTATGCAGATCATTAACTTTGAACAGCGTGACATCACAGATGAAATTGCAGTTCTGACCAACACTGACATCCAAGCCATTTGTTTAAACACCGTCAGCCAGGCCTACTTACTTTGTCTTTTCCATCTGTCCTGAGGTGGTCTCTCCAGCCATTTTTGGCTGAGTGGTTTTATCACCATCACTGCTATCACTTGTCGAGCCTCCTCCACCCTTCTGGATGAATAGTGCTTCAAGCTGAGGCGTGGTACTGAATACTTGCAGATCCCCCTGACCCAGCAGGCTATGGCCACCGCAGTAACAGAAGGCACAGAGACGCTCACTGAAACAAAGAAAATGGGTGGTGGGGGGGTTTTAATTATATATAAGTACTGTGAGTTAAGACAGTGCCATGTGTGTCACCCTTAATTAGGGCCTTCTTTTTCTGGCAATGGGACTGTCTGGGAGAACCATAAATACGAACACATGATTCCTTTGTTCTGAAAAAGGTGCTTAATTTAAACAATGTTTAATTCAGCATTATTTTTTGTGCAAGACTTTTGAGTTGAAAACAGAAAACTGAAGTTGTTTTAGAAATGTTGCAGAGTCCATTTTAGAAAGATATTTTGGAGAATGGTAAATAAACAAAACAATATAATAATGGTAGCCAAGAGATTGGAAGTTAAGAAATATAAAAAAGGGAAAATATTTATCACATTGTTAAGCGATGAGATGGCCCTGTTAATAAGCTCCCCAGAGATGCTGCTGCTCTACCCTCCATCACTAACATCAATAGCAGAGACAGTCCAGAAGATGGATTATAACCTTTAACAGAGTGACGCCTGGGAGGAGAGTGCAGCCTTAACCAGCAGATTTGATCCATCCATGCATGTGCACACAGCAAGGCAAACACACTTGTCACATAGCAGAATACAAATGCATAATTGCATTCAAGTGCACCACATGTCGACCAAGGCTGTGCCTAAAAACTAATTTCAATTTCATTTAAATATCAAATGTATATTTGGACTAGTTTAGCAATATCAAATATAACACCTGGAAAATTGACAAATGTAAACAAGAACACAGCTTTTACTGGTGAATTATGTCATATCGAGTGTTTTTAACATTAGCAGTGCTAGCACAAGTTGCCTTCTCTCCTTGCAGGTTAACCTCTAAAGGCCTGAATTTGTCACGCTCCACTCTGGTCGAGAGGTTATGTGCCACCTTACAATCTTACCATTAAAATGTACAGCTATATTTATATTTTCTAGATCAAAACACTGTCAAACCACATTAGTTTTCTGAGGTGTCATCTGTCCCACTTTTTAAAAACAAATGACCTAAAACACAGTATTCTTTAGTTCTCAAACAATGATGATCCAGGGGAAGTTTAGTGTTTCTAACCTGCTTTTGACTTCTCTACTTCCTGGGACAGATGGTCCTGCTGAATTCTCAGCTGGAGGGCTCTGGACCAGAGGGCAAGAGGGATCGTCCTGCTCTGGCACCTCACCGGTCACCACTTCCACGGCCTCCACTGGCAGGATTTGTGTTTCTGATGATAACAAACAAATGAAATAATCAGTAAGTCATTAAAGAAATAAACATTCAATATGTTACTTGAGTTGCTAGGGGTCTCTCAATCAAAATATTGACAAAAGACCTAGTTTGATGACGTCGTGAAGCAACGTGGGATCAGGGGAGCGGTGGGTTTCACCACCATTGCTGATGAAAATCTACCTGACAATACATTATGGGTGACTAATACAAACAGGGTAAGGAACTTAACTTAAACTTTCTGACGTCATACGTTGCCTGGGGAGATATAACACGGACGGGCAAAGCCACAAGTAAAGCGGATACAGGACAACGAAAAGGAACCCCAAATAAAAAGACCCGTTACCTCATATAAATTGGGTTAGGGTGTGAGTTCTCTGGATTTAAACATAGTGGGAAACATGTTTGATAATGTAAGTACACAGGTCAACAACATATAAAACATAGATCCGAGTTGTTTTTTAAACATTTTTATGAAGGGTTGTTGCATATTATATATTTAAGGAGCATTGCATCTATCTATTGTATTTGTGAGTTTTCCGGCCCATTAAACACTCAATTGCTCTTTAATTCATCGCCAATTATAACTGTAAAAACAGCATGCTCTGTCTGACTAATACAAGCTGTCATAGGGGAAAGTGGCTGCATTCTAGTCAGTTTGCTCCAGGTCAAAAAAACAGGCCATTATTAGTGAAATGGATCTTAAAATATGGGGACCATATGCTCAAGCACTGATTACAGTAAACCCACTGGGAACATCAAGCTCCTGTACAGAATACCAACAACAACAGAATAATGGCTGACAAAATGTCTCAGGAAGTAGGGTTTAATATTAATGGGGGAAATTTTGCATGTATTACAACAGAGCCCAATTTTGTTGCTATCATGAGGGCTTTTGGTGTAAATTATAAAAAAAAAAAAAGACAAAGTTCACTGTGTCTGCATCACACAAAACGACTCCCAAAAGTAAGTCTCACAGGGACTTTGGGCCCTGGAAATGTTTTATTAACGTAATGTAATTAGGCTAATACCACAATAATTCTGTGTCATCCAATGGAATAACACTAGGACAAATTCAAGCTCATTACGTCCTAACCAAATATACCTATGAAATGTTTCACTATGCTGTTAGGAATGGTGTCAAATATAAATCTTTATGTTGTCTAATTGACACAAATCCGAGGTAACAGTATAACTTAATTTAGCTCATGTCTTGACCTTTTCAGAAAACAGATGTAGTCTGCTTCCCCTCAGCTGCACACATATCACTTTACCGGGATGGTATAGAATTGTAGATTTAGTTTAGCAAAAAGCCTAAAGGCAGAGAAAGCCGCTGAGGTAACCACCGGTCTATAAGTTAAGCTGGGGAGGAGATATGGAGTGAAAACCAAGAGCATCCTCTGGCCTTTATTTTGGATTTTTTTATCATATGTTTTAAATAAAAATTGCGTGTTGTTGGTGTAAGGTAAACTACAGCTAATAGAAGAAAGAGTAGCCACTGGCAGAATGTTATCCCCCCCCGTCCCCCCCACAATATCTCCAGCACAGCAACAGAGCAAGCACTGAGATGTATAAGAATGGTAGGCATGGTCACATGATGTGATGTACACACATAAAAAAAGCACATAAATGGGTCTAGAGAGACTGATGGGATTTTAAAAAGCTTTTAGAGGGCATTAGCCTTGGGCTCTTTCCCACTGCACCTCAATGCCAATCTCGGAGCAGGAGGAGAGATGGAAGCAGTAAGGGGAGGAAAAAAAAATCCACACACCCACTGCAGCTTCACAGCTCAAGTTAAACCCTTTCAATTATAGCACTGAAGTAGAAGCATGAGGTGCCAAGAAAAAGCTCTCATCCATCCTTCTCCAGGAGAGGTAGAACCCTCTGCCTTTGCTGAAATATGCTCTGAAGCATTCTGCATGAGGCCGCCTGGATGCTCAAGTCTTACGTCAGTACCAACCGGCGTGTGCGTGATGGATCTGCAAAGTCTCACCTGTGTCCTGAGTGCCTATGGACTCCGTGATCTCAGTCCCGTCCATACTGTCTTCCTCGTCTACGGCAAGCCTTCCTCTGGTGCGACCCCTAAATTGAGGAAAAGACAAGACGAATTAACAGAGGCAGTGAAAAGCAGGAGACAGGAGTGTATGGGTTCGCCTCAAGAGAAGGGATGGCGAAGCGGTAATGAATTAGTTAAATAAAGTCACAGCTATCCCTGATTTTTAATGGAGGGATACAAACTGCTGGGCAGGGTAAGATGGGTGGTAGCTTGGGGGTTTGGGGGGGGGGGGGGGTGTACTACCAGTCAATTTAGACTGGTGGTACATCAACTTTAAAGACGGAGGATGGCTGATCTGGATAACTCTGCTCTATTAAATTCAGGTCAAGAGTGAATCAGAAATAAGAGGCACCGTTGGCATTTTTGTAACGTCATTCACAAATGTACCACTGCTCATACACCAGCATTGTGATGCGTGTGTTGGTCTTCACTGCAACTTTATCGTGTCCCTTGAGGGATGACGACTCATTAGAATCAAGCTAAACATGCTCAAACTAAATTTCAAATTAGAATGCAGACTTCGTGTATTATGTAATAATAGCTTGGTTATTTAAGACACTAAAAATAATCTAATAATGGATGTGCATGCGTCACGTTTGGGATTTTCTACAAACATTTCCTCAGGGTTATTTGAGCAATTATTAGCGACTGTGTTTATAATCACTAAAGCTTTGGACAAAACCAATAATACAGTATAAGCATCATAGAATTATTTTTACACCATTGTTAACTATGTTGTTTTCACCCCCGTCTATTTTGTTGGACAGTTGGTTTGTTTTTCCAGCAAATGCTGATTATTTAACAACAAGGATTAAAAGCGGAAGCAATAAAACCCAATTGGGATATCCCTTCTCATATGTCATTACTACTTCTTTCAAGATCCGCTCTGTTGAGTGCCAAGTTAAATGTCATCTTGGCTCTCCCCTCCCCACTTCCCTCTCTTCTCTTTAGAAGATGTCACCAGTGCCTTAAAGCAAGATAAAATAAAAAAAAAAGCCATTCAGTGACTGAATATGCTCCGTCAGGAAGTCAGACAACCAACATATTCAACCATCTACCTGTGTGTCAGTACAGATACACACACACACCCACCAACCCACACACACACACCAGCACATGCACTTCTCTTCCACGAACGGAAGCTTTCTCAGGGGGTTGGGCTACATTTCCCCTGCCACTGGAGAGAGAAATCACAAATGGCTGGATGCCAAATCAACTCCTCCCTCTAAATGACTTCCATGTCAAGATAAGGAGAAACCTAAAAAACCACAAAAGACAAAAATAAGAGTAGAGGCCTCTGGTAAAATAAAATTACCTCTCAGCTCAAATCAAACTTTTACATCTTAGTAAGGTGGGAGCAACCAAGTTTTGACAGAGAACTTTTTTTGATGGCGTTTAGGTCCACACAGTAACTGATGAGCCAAATACAGGCTTTCATACTATACTTTCAAATAACACTTGCATTTATTAAACAAAATCTAAAACATACACAAAATACTCATGAGGAACCAGATTTTTCCCCACAATGAAAAATTCAAATTGATGACTGAATGAATTATTAGAACACACCAAGAGAAACAACAACTTAGATGATTATAGCATCTGCACTTACAAGCTAGAGAATCAAAAACAGCAACAGTTTCATAGTAGTAAATGCTGAATATAAAATAACTAAAAATCAATTCCAACTTCATTTTCTCGTAGCGAATTTCTTTGTTCAATGTATGACTGCTTATGAGAGAAGGAACTGGGACATTCCACAGGCAAAAAGATGGCAATTATATACATTTCCAAACTACACTTCATCTGACAAGCACAAGGTCATAGACGTGGTCCAATGAAGCCATGTACCAGGAGCAAGCTAAATGTGTAGAATAACAGACCATTTACATATTTCAGCCATATTCCGTTCCACACCTTCTCTAGCACTTTTACAGGCTATAATTGATGATGTTTAATTAGGTTTCAATTCCAGAAATCAACGCACAACTAAACTGTGTGTGACATTTTCAATCTCTTACCACAATCTAGTGTGTACAGACAAACTAGTTGGTGGTGACCTCTTTACATAGCCTACAACACAGGATTCAAATGTAATTATATATAACTAAGCTAAAGGAATCGAATTTCAGCACCAAGACAGCCAGTGATAATACTGACAAATGCACAAGACTAACATTCAACCCCATACCATGCACAAGTTATCCCCCTCACAGTCCCACCAGAGGGAGAGAGGAAAAAAAGAGAAAAGGTGAAAATAATGCTATGGTAAGTAGTCCCAGCTAGCAAAGTGCTGCCTGGAAAACCTGACACGGATCACTATCATTCTTGCATGGACTGACTAGCAGATGGAGCGTGGGCAAATCAAGTAAATACTAACAACCCGGTCTACAACAGTGATTTCTGACACGTCCTCTTTTGTCACAAGGATACTGGCTTTTCAACACTTAGCATTTGTAATTTTAATATTTATTTATACATATTGCTTGTATTCATTAGAAGAGGCAGCCAGTTGGTCTGACCACAAGATAGAGAGAACATTTGTGGTTGAGCCACTATGGGTCACTTAAATAGTAGTTTTGTTCCTAATCTTTTAAAACAGGGGCTTTCACTAACCTATTGCTTTTACGAACAATAGTGCGATTACACATAAGGGTGATTGTAATTGGCGTTACAGGATGAAGTCCATCTACAAAGCGCTGATCTTTGTTGAGACAGTTAAGGGACTATTTTCAAAGGGTTCAGTGGTTCAAATCCAGTCAAATCTGATGGATTTATAATGATCTCACAAAAACAACTACAGTCTCAATTTGAAAACATTGACCATTAAAACAAATAATACAACAGCAAGAGCAGAACATGAACGGCTGGTGTGATCTTGACCTGTTCATCAACATGAAACAATTCAAGTCTGTCCCAGGTCATCCTTGTGGCATTAACGCATCATCTGGATGCTTGCAGATTAAATGATCCATTGGGAGCAGGGTATTAAGATTGATTGAGAGGAGAGACTAGGGAGAGAGTTAAGAACCTTGCGGGCATTTTATTACAGAGCAGCTCTAAGCTGCATTATATGTTGCTAAGGGAGTAACAAAGAAGCCAGACATCTTGTACAATACGTCACAAGATATTTCTGTGCTAGTGTTTCTCAAAATTCTGTGAATATCTTTCCAATATTAGGACAGTCATTTTTCTCTTTTCCTCTGCACGCAGCAAGCAGGGATTTCCTCATTTCGACACATCACATTATAATGTGATATCCATTGATTTAAATGATAATAGATATTTATTAGAGATATAACACTATTAATAATCAATAACACAGGACAAGGTGTTGTAATGTATTTTGGATTTTTTTTTTATAAAGGTTATAGAATTGTAACATTTGTATTTCATTTAATCCATCGTATGGTTTAATTCCTTGAGATAAAAAGGGTTACAAAGCCTCTTTGCAATATTGTTGCTTTGGATTCAAATTAAATGTGATACTTAATGTTGTAGAGTACAATGGGCTTGACAACGGTAAGTAGAAGAAATTGTATTTCAGGGATAATATTGACCACGCCTCTCACCCAATGTCAGCTGACATTGGCTCCACCTCCCGCAGTGGCCCTCATTGTATAAGCAGTATACATAATGGATGAATAATACTGTATTCATTCCAAATTTTGATTGTATCCAATTCAAGTATTGAAAAGGAACGCTACTTTATAAAATTACGAAATTATTTATTTGCATGTTGAGGAAAAAACTTACTTCTTTCTGTTCTTCGGCGTGGATGAGGGTGGCACCTGGGGGAGGATGGCAGCAGCATCCTTGCGTGGCCTGCCACGTGGTCGCTTGTCTGAGTGGGCAGGACTTTCTGTGGACGTGGCCCCTACACAGCTGGAGGGCGGTGAGGGTCCCTGGTCAGAGGGCTCCACAGTCTTATCCTCTGATGACATTCTGAAATAGATAAGAAAGATGAGATTGGGATGTTTAACGGCAGGCCATCCAAGCTTGGATAGCACAAATTTCCGAACTCTGAAAGACAAAACAGGTGCCAATTTTCACTTTATTTTAATTAATATTCTCAAAAGGCTTTTAAGGAATTAATAGGAAACAGGATATGACATGAAATATAAACATTTTAACCCCCAATGTTGGATGAATAAACGTGGGATATTTCCAGATGTCCGTATACGTTTTTAAGCACATTTGATACAGCTACATCTATCGCTCAGACAAATGGGGCTGCAGTGTTGTGTGTTGAGGAAGTTCAATAGCTTGTGATGCAATTACGTCTACTCCACTTATTTCTGATAAATATTCCCTAAACTTCATCCATTTCTCAGATCCGTTTGATCATGCATCAATACTTTATGTCCTTGGGCATCCACCCTTGTCATGTAACACACCTACTTCTGACCATATTCAATGGGCTTGAAGTATTTTGGATCTGGTTTATGTGCCTATGGAGCATTACCTTTACTCTATCCAAAGATTCCTACCTTTAGTACAAAAACATCCTCTTTATCTAAAACTGAAAAATGTTTAACTCTGGGCAAAGACATATTCATTAACTTAGCTTCCGAACAATGTAAGTGGACTGGAGCGACAGTAATTTCCACATCTTTCTCAAAGCATTCTGCAAACACTCCACAGGCAGCAGCTCCAGGTTTTCGATTTCAATGCAACCCACCCACTTAAAGAAAACCCACTACAAACCACTCAATGGAATTATGGTGAATGCTACCGGTTAGTTGCATTCTACAATGTGAAGTCAAATTATTAGGTGGCTCAAAAGTATACTGAAAAAAACAAACAATGGTAAACTGATGATTGGATAACAGAAACATTAACAGCCAAAGATTGTTCTATTCCACTTATATTGTATAATTGGGTGAGTTGAGAGCATTGTGGGTAATGTTGCAAAATCAGTGAAAAGGACTCATTTTGCAGAATGACACAAATAAAGGCAGACAACAAATGTCTTGGTGTATTGGGATGACGTACATACTTTCCACTTCGAAAAAAACATGCTTCTATGCATCCCTCACATGCCCTGGTCTAGGAACATCACCAGAACCGGTATTGCCAAAAGTCTAAAAACGTCAGGGTGCTCTTTTTAACGGTACCAGTGGTACCAAACAATACCCACCCACCACTGCAGGATGTTGGCTGCACGTTGCATTTCCGGTGTCCTTGTAACATTCTGTATTACCCTGCCTTCTATTCATGACTTGACATCATCGATTAATAACTGACTAAATATGTGATTAGCGACAGATGAGCAAACCCACACACACACACACAGACACACACACGTGTGCTCCTGCAGACGGGAGAGAGGTTCTTCCCGCAGACTGACACAACGCTGTGTTTTAACTTCGTTGTTGCAGAATAAGCGAAGCCCTGTTTATCCAGGAACATGGATGTGACATCAGCAGGTTCTTGTGGATGTTGGTTCTGCGTGTGGATGATTGGAGAGGAGGAAAATCACTTGTTGACTAGCGCTGGGAGGGTGCAGCCTTGCACTCAAGTACATTGGTGTGTGTGCATGCGTTAGTAAATTGCGTGTGCAGCCTCTGCTGTTTTCTTACAGTCATTGAGCTATACCTGTCAACTGAAATTTGAATTTTTCTACATGCCACTGATCTATGATATTAATAGTGTTTTATTTTTATTTTTTACTTGAAGGCTACATAGTCAATGTTGTTATTGTATGTTCAAATATTTTCTATAAAAAGGAGCGTATTCTGAAGAAAAAGGGATTTATTGTTTATTTGCCATGTTATCGAATTAGATATCGAGAATCAATGATGTTTCCAGCAATCGGTATCGACAACTACATTTTTGGTATGGTGAGACCCCTACCCTGGTCCAATCACATGTCTAATAGTGAGAGGCCTTTCTTTCATTAGGTGTATTTTTTCAACCCTTCCTGTGTTGTTCATTGTCATATCTTGCAAATGACATTTAGCATCAAGTTGTGTTGCTCCATGATTTACAGAAGTTATTGCATGAGGAATTATGCTGTTGACCAAATAAGGGATTTCCTAGGTTCAAATATCTAACCTTTATTAATTCTTATCTTTCATCTACCATATTTTACCAGCCACTGATTGGGAACCTTTTTGGGAAACGTATCTCTTTCTTTTCCAGACTGGATTTTGTACAAAATTTACTGTACAAAACGGTCTTCTCCAAAGGTCATCTTGCTTTTTGACACTGAAGTACAAAAGCCATACCTTAATGATGACCATTGGCCATGTCCAATTCCTATTAAAAGACGAATAAAAACAATAACTGTATTGATAAGGTGTTGGGTCAGCAAAAACTGCCATAACAGTTGGCAAAGATTCTAAATGCCTCTTGAACTTTACTGGAGAGACTCATCAAAGAGATATTCCTTAATTTGGTACTTCTATGAAGGTGTTCAACTGCTTTGAAATGTGATGACTGCAAATGGCACATTGTTTGGAGCTGAAACCATCGGGTGACCTCCGTGCAATGTATGAAACGCATCTGTGAAATGTCTTTTATAACCTCTATATTTCTCGATGTTTTTGTCTGTAATTTGTCATCTGTGTTGTGCCAGTATCTTGTTGAATCTTGTTAAGATCGAGCCTCTCTCAACAAGGTAGTGCAGCTAAGACTTTGACTGTGCTGCAGGCAAGTGATGCAGCAAAAATCATATTTTGCTCATCACTTAGAGCTTAACTGCTACATGCATTCGTATTCATGCATATTTTTTTAGTTTTTGGGTGGGATGTGCATGAATTGATGTTTCCAGTCAACCAGTTCAGAAGACTGTGTGACTGGCCCATCCCTTTTACGACAAAGGACCAACACTGTGTCTACAACAAATGCACTTCAACTGTTTTTTTTTAGTTGACCCTCTCATGGTCAACTAACACACATGAGATGCACATGACCATTTCATGTGCATCTCTCAGTACAGATTGTCAGCATAGCAGCTCATGAATTGTGCACCACAGTGATTCGGAGCATTTCTCCCTTCTTCTGACGTACAGTGCATAACAGTTCATCAAATATTTTACTGCCAGCAAAGTTAAAACGCTTATTTCACATCAGGACTGCATCTGAACCCAATCTAGACAGTGACAATTGACTGCAGCTGTAGCTGTTGTGCTGTTTTCACGACATGAAATGTAGACAAGGCCAAAGTTAACAGTTTTTTTTTGTTGCAATAAATGAAAAAAACTATAGCTAGAATGAAAGAGAATGTTGAATTTCAGTTTCTCACATGGACAGTACCATCCAATGGGATGCTCATGTTGGTTTGCATCTACTGATGAGAAAGTCACTAGTTGCCAAGACAGATTTAACTGTTTGATAAAGCCCACAATAGAGTACACTGTGGCGGTTTTGGTAACTTTGGTGAATATGGGTTTAAACGTTAAATAAGAAGTCAGACCACAAATATATATGTATGATGTAAATTGTCACACTGGTGATTAAAAATGTCAATTTTTGGTCCATGATCTCCAATACTTGATTGTATACTAAGATTAAATCTTTTATGTGTAACATTTTCTTGTATCTAGGCAGAAATGCAGACCCATGCATAAAAACCCTAGTAAAGCCTAGCAGGGTTATGACAAATATAATCTGATAAATTACTCATGAGTAAGTTATTTGTAAAATATTTATAAAACTGATATTTTTTACTTATTTGGTTTACATCCGACAAAGACAAAAGGTAGCCATTTTTTCCAAATCATCTTCCTTTTTGAAGCAGACTACCTCTGAAGAAAAGAGGAACCATGCCTTCAACATAGATGCTAAAAATCTACACCTAGCATCTCTTACTTGATGTTTTTCTGCACCAACATGCAATTACATCAGACTACATTATGACTAATAGTTTGGATTAGTCACGATAAAGTCAACTTTTGCATTTCCAGTAAAGCAGAAAAATGGTTTCTAAACCATGGTGGACCAGATTTGCATCATTACGCTGTATCCTTAAAAATTTAGCTTATGGCCCATCTGTACAATATGCGTTTATGATTTGTTGTTTGGTCCCACATTACATACACTTGCTCTTAGCATGTTTTATACTGAACTGTTATTTAAAGTCAGTGCTATTGAAGGTAGTAATTCACTGTGGTTTGGGAGGACATTGTATGGCCTGGGCTGGTTTCCACATTTTGTATCACTGAGCCAGGAGAGGTCTCATGTTTTTTTGTTGTTCGATATCGTGGAACTAAACCATCTTCTGCTGCTGATCTGTGGCAATTCTCCCTTTCTCCTGTGTCTATATTGGCCTCGAACAGCCTCCGGGCTCTGTGGACAGATGGCGGTCGAACAACACCAAACTCCACGAGAAATAGTCATTATAGCAGTTAAATTGTCAGTGCAATTATCCAGACAATACGAGAGTCAGAGCTTACATCTTCAGATCAGGAGCGAGGACAGGGGCTAACGCTGCTCCCAGACCACCACACGGGCTACAATACTGAGGAATAAGGAGCATTTTAAAAAGCAGGAAAGTGTCCCTCCCTAGAAAGTGATGGAAAGAGCCACTCGAGGCAGGGATCTGGTGACTCCCCGGCAGTCACGACCACCATGGGCACAATTGCTAACGTTAGCTTTTGTTAACTCAAGCTGGGGCACAAAGCAGCTGCACACAGCTAACGATAGCTAGCCTGTTGTGTTGAACTCTGTCGCCTTTTCTTTGGCGACCACAGACACACACACAAAAAGTACAATTCACATCGATGTGACAGGAGAAAAGCACAAAGGAGCAAATCCATCTTTTACCAGACTGCGGTTGTGTGATTCAACTGGATCCGCATTTGAGGGACATTTTCCCGGTGAACTTTGCAAGAGGCTCCCACAGCAAACAGGTTACCTATGGATGCAGTGAGTTGGCCAACTCATCGCCTCCACCAAAAAAACCCACCAAACCTTCATGCTTCTGCCTCCCATTGTCCCCCAGCTGACACTATAGTCTAGTGGGTGATGGTAAACTTTACTTGCAATCTTTTACCACAATATCCGCGAGCCCACCTCCATCTGGACACAAGGCGATGAGGAGCATTTGTGCCCAACACACACACACACACACATACACAAAGGCTCGGTCTATTCAACGGAACGGAACTGTTCTGCTGGAACTACAATGCTAGGCTTAAAGTGAAAATGACATGCTACACAATGACGTAAGCTTGATTTCTGCGTTCTGCTACAAACAAAGGGTGATTCTGAGCGACTGCTGCTTTTTAAATGGTGTTTAAAGCGATTAAAAAAGTGGCTACTAGCCCCATGGACCTGTCTATTGAATGTTCCCTTCCGTTGAATAGTCTGAGTCATGAGAGCCGAGGCGGCGACAAACCCCCAACACCAGACTGGAGGTGGAACCCGTCCTCTCAGCTTCACTCCACAGAATAAAAGGGGAACACCACACGAATGTAGCCGGCGTGGAAAAGCAAATTAAACTCCTCTTCTAGGTCTTACCTTCCAGCCCTATGAGCAGCGAGTTATCCTCTTCATGGCCAAAATGCTGGGAGATGAAACGTCGCACTTATAATCAACCCCCAGCTAGCTAGCAAGCTAACCGCGCTAGCTAGCTAGCCTCTCTCCAATGAAGCAACACCGCAGTTCTCAGAAATGCATCACGCATATCATTATATTCCAACGCTGCGATGTTATTCCCAACTTTGCCCATTTGATGGAAGGGCGGATCATGTAAATCCAGCGGAATGGCTCTTCCTGTGCATTCGGAGGCGGTGGGGGAGAGAGATCACTTTCCTTTCTCCCAATGACAGCTGTCGTCGCACGAGTTGGGGTTATGTAGCTAGGCGGTGTTAGCCACCCGAGTGTACGGCCAACAATCCTACCATCTACGTGCGGAAGGAAACGGAGCCCAGGAAAAAAAAATCCAAGCTGGCTGCAAGAGTCGGTGAAACGCCAACTTTAAAAAACGCGAATCCCAGTCAACGCTGGGTTTCCACCGCTGGGTTTGGCCACTGGTTCTATTTTCTTCAGCTGCCACCGACGAGCTGCGGGACCGAGCGGCCAGTTAGGAGCCTCTCTCGGCCAGCCTGCCACGCAGCACCCGCCGCCCCCCGAGGCATGTAGCACCCAGCATCAGCTCCACAGAAACACCCCCCACCCCGCCGCCTGCCACCGGGGCCCAGCCGCCAATCTACCCCGAGAACAAACCACAAAATTAAGTTGAAGATGAGGCTCCGGCGGACTCTGTAACGGTGGCCATATCTGATGATAAGTGGCACCGCAGCACAGCCCCCTCTAGGCTCCTTGGGAAAGTAGACCCACCTACCTCTGCCAAACACTACCGCACGCCAAGCTTCCCCTTCATCGACGCGGCTCGTCGACGCAGCGGTGTCCGGTGAATCGATCCGCGGGTCGGGAGCGTCGATAACCACACGCGGGGGAATGAATCCCACGGAAAAAGCGTTTGGCAATTTCTTCAAAATACTCTCTGACCCTGCGGAGGGATACGGGCATTTAGTAAATAAAATAATGGCTCCGGAGAGCTGGAAGAGAAGGAGTGTGGACTCTCACTGAGGCTGGAGGAGGATCGTGTGTGGATCCTTCGGCTGCTCATGCAAATGTGAGTGGAGTGAGTCCTGCAGCCTGCAGCCTCCTCCAGGGAGAAGGGAACACAACACATGGATCAGCTCGGGCCTCCAGAGGACTCCCAGGGTGGAGGGCCGACCACATGCATCCCATCCCCTCCCGGCTTCTCCCTCTCCGGCCGGCCCCGGTGCTTAGCAGCCTGCAAACAAGCAGACATACTGTACATGCAGGGGTTAAATTTCGGAAAAGCCCCCAGGGGTCGGCTTCCAGTGGCTGTGCATAATATGTGGTAGAGCCAGTGAGCGGTTCGTGTTTACATGCATTTTTCTATTTCCTTTATTATGGGGGATGTGGAGCGTTTGACTTTGTAACTTGCTGAGTTCATTCGAGTGAAGCCCAGAGAAAATGAACGTGGAATAAACACAGGCCTGTCCCTTTAAATGCTAAGCCATGCTACACCATGGCACCACCTTCTTAGACTGTGAGCTCCCCCTGCTGGCCAACACACCACAAGCCACACTACGTGTTTACATTTTTTTTTTTTTTAAATCAACATGATTAAAGGGATAGTTCACCCAAAAAAAATTAAATTACTCCTGGAGATGAGGGGTAAACAGTGTTGCAGCAGAATCCAATCAAATTGAAATAATTGGGGACCACTTCAGGATTTTTTGTTCATCACATAACTCATCAGCATTGGTTCATGATATGGAAAGAGTGTCTATTTGTTTGCTATTCAGTTATATCTGAGTCACCCATCACTATCAAAGAACTCAAAAGGGACTCAGTAGAGAGCAAACCTCAGACGAGGCCCAACAGTGCCCTTATGGAATCAAATCTGAAGTCACTAGATCTGAATTATGGTCCTAAGCATCCCCAGATTTTTTTCAAGAACCAAAGATTTTCTTTGACAAATCAACAATCCCGGATCTAATCTGCCCCCTCAGTCAGATCCCTACCAAAATTGGTTCTTCCCTTGGTTATGACCCACCGCTCCAGAAAACCTTCATGGAAATCGTTTGGGTAGTTCTTGCGTAATCCTGCTAACTCACAAGTAGACACAGATAAAATGGGGACACCGTTGTGTGTTTCCGTGCACTGTGTCAGCTAAGGTCTTAATTTTGGGTCAGTGGTGTTGCCTGATGTCGAGAAGTGTGAGACGCAGCACTTTCTAAGTGATGACCTTTGAGCTGGTGTTTGTTTACACCTCTAACCACCATTGACCTAATTACCTATAGAACCACACCAAGCTGCTGTTAAGTGATGCATCAGTGATACTCTGGAGGACCTAGTGTATTCAGTGTAGCTACTATTCTCCTGATTCAAGTTACTGCGCTTTCATCTGATGCAGTAAATTATCTTTATACTAGAACTGATCTATAGAGATTTGTTTCATTTAGAAAAAAATAATAAAAGGCAATTTTGTGTGTTTCTTATTTGTATTTATTCTTGGAGGTAGATTCAAACATCAGTCCTTTCATTCAAAAGCAACTAACTCTAACACAAAATTACACATATACACCACATTGTAAAATTTAACAGTATATCACTTATTTTATACATGGAGAACAAAGACTAAAGCTGCAGGTTTCTTTTTCAGTCTCAAACATGTTCATTTGTTCAGGCGTTGGGATGTGTTTTGGTAAATTACAGACAGAGGGCAGCATGACTCTGTTTTATTCAGCACTAGGAATTACAATTTGATCAATCTGCCAATTAGAATTCAACATGATAAAATGCAGTCTGTCGGTTTTTCTGTCTTTCCTGCCAGTGTTCATCTAATTATTCAAGCTATTAAAAGTATGAGTACCCGGTTTGTGGTGAGTTTTCCCCCCTTCTTGAATACTCAATAATGTGAGATATTTGTGTGTCGGAGATGAAATGAGCAGACCAGAGCTGGAGCAGCAACAAGTCACGTGTAAGGTTCCAAAGCTAAAGCTTGGATGATGTGCCTCATGAAAACACCAATTTCCACAAAGTTTCACAGTTTTGAACGATATCCCATCTGAATTCATTGTATGAGACCTTTTCATGCTCATTTAAATCTCCATGTAAATTCATAACGTAGGTTTATATAATTATTAGCAGACAAATGTGCTTTAATACAGTAAGTCATCCCAGGCAAAATAATACATAATTACATGCTGAATGGATAAATGCTCTAGGAGCTCTTTTCTGGTTGTTGAGCTTAATTGATGCCCTTTGGCTATCAGCATTAAGGACTAATTTTTCGGATAATACTAGAGCTCTATAACTGGAAGATAAAATAATCTTCTTTTTAAAGCTAATGACCTGCGCTTTTCTGGCCATGCAAGTCATCATGTGGGTGTAAAGTCTTGAGAAGCAGCATATTTGTGTGTCTGATATTTGATGAAGTTACTGCCTAATCGTTATGCTTTGTTCCCTCATGGTGATTTGATTTCATGCCACACAAGGATTTGACTGATTATGAGCAAAGTCTGAAATTGTATTTGTTGCAAGGCATGCATCACATCAACATGCAAAATATATCATAACCGAAACATGACGTTTTAACAAAGAGACTCAAAATGGTCTGAAGAAATATCCTTATCCATATAGAGAGAGGAGGCTTTTAGTGGCAAAGCTTTGAAGTTGCTCGGGGTAGGCAAACAGCAGCTGCAGAATAACAGGACAGACAGCTACCAGGTGAGCAGATGGATCATATTCATATAACAGGAGAGACAAGAAATATGATACCAGATGCCTGGCTCTTTGTCTGCAGAACAGGTATTGCACAATCCAAGCTCATATGAATCCATTGCACAGCGAGATAATTATTTTTTTCCCATAATTACATGCAGCACACAACTCTCTAGTATGTTGTAAAAAATTAGGCTCAGTGTGAGTGCTGAAGACCACCGAGAGTACACAAACTTCAAAAGGCTCCGGGATAGAGAATCTGTTTTAATCTTTAATTTCAAAGAGATAAAAATGTTTAAATATTTCACAGATAAATTTGCATCATCATTTCTTCCGACAATGGGGAGTTTAACTCAGTGTGGGATGACTGTTGCTTACCTTTCAAAAGAGAGGGGCTGTTCATCACGGTCTCATTAAAGAACAAAACGGTGAACTTTTTGACTGGGGATTATTAAACAGGCAAAACTGGCTGTGTAGGTGGATGTGAGCGAAAGAGACGGAAGGGGAGAAAGACAATGTCTCTTCTGGCCGTATCTCAGAAATCTTTGTTATTTCACTGGGTCCTGAACTAATCAATTTCCACTGCTTTTAACTTCTCAACACCATATGTGTGTCAAATGTGCTTAACCAAATATTAGTCAGCTGTACAGACATTGGTCTGCTGTGTAGAATGGGTCGTCCACTCACCGGACGGTCTGGGGTTCGATCTTAGTCTCCTCCCTTCAGCATGCTGAAGTGTCCTTGGGCAAGAGACTTAATGCAATATGCGGATGGTCTTGTCCATTTTTCTGGGCCTCTGTATTAAATGAGGCTCCACCCTCAGCCTCATCTTTTTGCCAAACCAGGCAGGAAGACTCATGCAGCAGATGTAGAGAACTCCCTCAGTAAAATTTATATTGAAGATAAATTAAATAGATACATTTCTAACCAGCAGCAGATGTCAAAGATCACCAGCAGAAGTTGAGGCACATCATCAGTTGTGTACCTGTACTTGATTGCATTCATTTGGCTTTAAACTTAGCTATGTACATTCCTGGGTTCAAGTGTGTTCATGGTTTTATTGTTTTTGTTGCGATATATTTTTTTCTTGCAAATGATTTCAGTAGTGGGCAGACAGGATCATAGAATGTTTTGGCCTATATAACTGTATACCCTTACCTAAGGAAGGCCCCCAGGGTTGATAGAGTCCTGGGGTGTGTCCCATTGCCAGTCATGTTTGTTTTTTGAGTTTATGATTTGTAGTTTTCTCAAAATTATAATCGGTATCAAGAGCTGGATCTAATTGTCTTTGTACGTTTATCTGCTTCTCTAATTGTATTTAAAAGTCTGTCATCATCATTAAGTCATGATATAATGTTCTCCTCTAAGGGATTTAAAATGTGTGACTCGCCACATGATCAGCGCAAATTGGTTATTAGCACAGTAATTTAGCAATAGTCAGGCTCCATCTTGAAGTTGTTGGTTTCCCAGGTTCAAACACGCAACAACTTCACTTTGACTAATGTATTTCATTAGTTTATACCATAACAGTGTCTTTACATTTTTTTGTAATTTTGTGTGACTTTGAGGCTGACCTTGCTAAGTCCTTATGAACCATGACGGAAATTGATTTTACCCACTGACTTCTTTTTGAACTGATAAAATACAGGAAAATGAATCCCAGCTTTGTTGGAAACCCAAAAATTGAATTTGAGGCGGAGGAGATTTTCTATTCTTCTGACTTTTGCACAAGCTTTAATGTATAAAGGCTTCTGAATGCGGTCCCTACTTGATGAACAATTCTATTGCCCATGGCTGGAGGAGCTAATTAGAATCTATTTATAATCAGAGGGGAATATATCCAAAGAGCTGAGAGAGAGAGAGAGAGAGAGAGGACAGAGAAAGAGAGAGGGGGCTAAAGGGGAGTGGGTGTCGTGAAATCAGTCTGCATGCTGTGATATCTGAAACCATGAAGTTCACGTCCATCGCTACACAAAACCAAATTAACAGGTTCACACCAGACTTTCTTTCTTCTCCTCTGGACTGGAACAGCATCAGCAGTTTACAGGAACGCTCTTGAGTTACACAAGGGCATTTGTGCGCTGATGAAGAAGAATCACTTAAAAGTTTCAGAAACTTTCTCACAGCAGCTCCTATTCGAGTCATGTGTGCAGCTCTCATGGGGGACGGCTACACAGAGGTCCTCATTATCAAACTATCAGAACTCATTTACCAAGATGATATTAAGATACTTCTGCCTATCAAATGAGAAAGATTGCAATTACGGTCTGTGCATCTCTCTATAACTTTAATTTGCAATTGGCAGTTTCATCATCAGGGATTCCGACCAGGAACGGGCTGTGCGTCGCTGCTTTGTGCAAAAAACATGAGCATGCTGTTGTCTCACTGCAGCCAGCCACTTGTGTTAATGCAGTGATGTGACCCAGAGCCGACACAAAATCCAATGAGTTCAGTGGCCCCCCCATCATCCACCCAAACCGAAGCATTAATGGTCTGATTTGACTTGTGAATCGCTAAAACACCCAGTCACATGGACACAGGCAAAGTGGGACACAAGCATGGGCCGACAGATCAATACACTATGAGGTTCTGTCACATTGACATTAAAGGAAAAAGCCAGTGTTTATTTAACCCTCTGACATCCACCTATTCATCACTGAACATGTACAGTAACAGAACTCTATTTATATATATATATATTTATATCCATACATCATCTCATTTATATCTGTAGACAATAAAACGCTTGAGTAAAATAAATCTGTGATCAATTCGTGTTATAAGTTATTTACGGGCATACATACAGCACAAATACAAGTTGATAAATAAACAGTATTGTAGTTTTATTTCTTCAATATGTAATGTAATTTTTCCTTCCTTTTGGCAGCTTTATGCTTCAATGAATTGAAAAAAAAATGAGAGGTCAGACTAAGTTTAAACTGAAAAAAAATCTGCATGAAAACTCATTTAAAGGTAAGGGTACAAAAATAGTACGAACTTAATAGAAGCCTTTGATCCACTTTCAACCTCCTGGTTTGCTAAAGCAACAATTCACTGAGTGAAAATATACCAGCACATAAAATGTGATGTTTTGTTAATAATAATCTTTATTGTTAAAGTAATTTCATAGCATGACATGCGGCTCAAGGTTTATAAACAGAAAATATCTGAAAAAAAGGGTTAAATTGATGTCAGATTGCAATAAAAGAAAAAACATGATGGAATTAATCAAAAGCAAGAGTGCTACAATACGTTTGAGCAGTTTTTCAAATGTGTTGACAGAGGATGCATTTCTAATATGTAATGGGAGTTTGTTAGAAATCCTTGTGCATAGTTACAGAACGATGCTTCGCAAGTATTTCATTTTGAAGTTTGAGCTTGTTGAACAAGCCAGCAGTAAATGACCCCAGCGAGTGTATAGAGACATAATCTATCTTTGAATAATAGTGTGATGTCTTCTCTTTTCTTAGTTTTGGTTTAGATTGTAACTGCAGCATTTTTGAACAAGTTGCAGCCAATCAATCATTAAAATGCATTATTGAAATCCAAGCGTGAGAACATGAAGTCATGGGCCAGTTTCTCAGCAGCCTTGCAGAGTATAACTCTTGTAATGTTTCTTAAATGATAAAAGGCTCTTTTTGTAATGTTGCTGATGTAGCTTCTAAAATCTAATTCAGAGTCGGAGATGGTTTGACAACTTTTCAGTCTCTCTTACTTGAAATGTCCTTCTGCTCCAGTGAGGACAGACTCAGGCCCTGTCCACTTTCACCACCAAAGAGCTGGAAGGCAGTGGGATTTCTTGCAGACACACCCAAGAGACCTTATTAAAGCCAAGGATAAATCCCACTCTGCTCTGTCACACACTTCATACCAGTACCCTCCCCAAGAGTTCTCTAATATCCTGGAATCTTGTCTGCACTTTACGTCCTCGGGGACGCAGAGAGCAGTGCACAGGGTGGTACAGTAATCCCCATGGTGTTTCAGTAAGCAAAGGTGAGATGCTCCTCTCGAAAACAATCGGTCATCTCTGGCTTGGGTCAGAGATTATTTCAACTAAATGTCCATTGTCAAAAGTAAAATAAATATGGTGAGGGCCTTGTAATGCCAGATGAGCCATAAGCATAAGCACCAACTCCTGCATGAAAGAGTAGAGCAGAAAATTTCAATGTGAAATTCTTTACCGCAGCATCATTATCTCACGTATCCCAGAAAGTCTCATTTGGACATATGGCTCCATAAAGCAGCCGCTTTGTTTGGTTGTCTGACTGCGATAAGGCCTTATGCAATGCCGTATGGAATTCTTCAAGCCTGCTGCAGGGTAGTAGAGACAAATTCATAGGGCTCAAGTTCCCACATATAAGCCCCAGAGAAAGTCTGTGAGACGCCAGAACTGATGCTCTGTCCTCGAGCTGTAAGAGTGAAGTGAAAGTGACAGAGAATATTGAGGTGGGCTTTGCCATTAGATCCCAGGCTAGTTGATGACACCTCATGCGTGAGGTGGGGGGTGTTGTGATGGAAAACATAGAATCTCACCCTATCACCCCAGCCATAGACTGTAAATAAAGATGGCTGACATGACCACTCCCCAAAAGTGAAGCCAAAGTGTCCCGATCTCCCCCTGGTGGTTGGTTGGTGCTCGGTCTTAAATCCAGCTACCTCGTGTTATGGGACATAGACCAAGACTTCAAACTATTTTTTCAAAGATGGTTTCTCTGATTGAAGGTACTTCTTATCACGCTGCTGTACATTCAAGTGTTAATTTTTCTGTTAAGTTTTGATTAAATTAGTTATTTGATGCTATAAAGAAATGGTGAAATGTCATGGATGACAGCTAAGACTGACTCATGATTGGTCCAGCATCACTACTGCATCTTTATGCAATCTATAATAATAGCATGCAGTATATCATCATTTCTCATCACAAAACTATTAAAGTAAGCCGTTTTCAGTCAGTGAACTTTAGTGGTGCAAGTAGTCTTTATGCGGAGCGAGGCTATTTTCCTCCATAGGAAAAGCATAGATGTGAGGGTCAGATCAATCTCATGTTAAAAAGACTAAAATATGTCCCAGAATGTTGATGAGCGACAGATCAGGAGGTGAATCTGTGCAAATCGATAAGGACATATTTCTTCACGACATTGATTAAACATGACTTGCGCTGTGATTTTGGTCTTTAGAGTTATTTTCTTGTTGTAAATGTCAAGAGTTTGCATCCAAAGTAACATATCATTCTGCAGAATGGTAAAATAAGTTAAGCAGAATATGTTTTATTCTTCTTATAGTGATGGCAGGTTTACACACTGAATCTTTCAAAGTTTTTGATCATGGATGATGAACCTAATTATATCCGTAAATTGATTTATTGGTTTATGAGATTAAACATTTCTGTTTATGGACTGTTGATGTGTATAAATAGAGACACTTGGCTGATCCACTCAGTCCACTTACTGTCTCTTTCCATCCATCTGTTTGTTTTCCGCTCTTTTGATTGAAAGTCTGCACTCTTCATGACTTCAAAAATGTCAATTCCAAACAGCAAACTTTGGATAATTTCACTCCATTTAGCCTATTATGACAGCCACCCGAGATGTTTTCCTAAATAATCAAAAAAATCGATGCATTTGTGTCTGTTCTCCATGATGATGATAATCCAAATGCATTGAATATTCTCTACACAGATCCTTGACAAACCTATTGGTACAATGCTGTAACATCACAGCACATTTTACACTCACGCCAATATCAGTGTGCCAAAAAACTGTCAAATAATCTCTCAATTCTCTCTGCGTCTATTCATTTATTTTCTCTCTCATATGAATCCTGGTAATAAGCTTGTCCTGAAGGGAGAATCTATGACAGCTTGTCTCATATTGAATACTTGACAGGAAATGCAGCTCATACTTTGTGTTATCATGCTGTCTTTGTTATTAAGCTGTTTGTTTACATGGCAATGAGCTATGATGGAGTGTGGGTTATCTTTTGGAAGTGATTTACCGACATTCATATTTCTCCTCGTTGCTTGTCTAAACTGGGGACAGTGTCAGACATAATAGAGAGAAAGATTAATCACTCTTTGAAAAAAAAGAAAAGGAGAGGACAAAGAAAAACGGAGGCTTTTAACATAAGTTATTTTCATATGTTTAACTGATTTCTGTGGAGGAAGTTGAAATATGTCTTTGAAGGACGAGCATCCTAAAAGAACTTCTTACATCCATCCAGCCATCTGCTTATGGAGCCTCTTCCAGAACACACTGGGTGAGAGATGGGGTACATGCTGGGCAGGTTGCCAGTCCACCACAGGGCTAACGTAGGCCCCAGTAGAGCCAATTAAAGGCTTTGTGTTTCAGTGGTTCACCAAATCTCCACAGAGAGCTCAATAGTGACTCTATTAAATATCCCTTTTTGCATTTGAATAATCTACAATTGTCCACAAAGCTTTAGATTCATTCTGTTACTCGATGAAGTGATTTTTTTGGGGTTATGCATTGTGATAAATGAATGTTACAAGTAATAAAACATCACACCCCAACTGATGGCAACAGAGTCACCGCATCAATGTCACTGATCCAAGATGGCAGCGTTTGTATCCAGGATATTGTGTCTTCATTTGTGGTTAGTGGGAGGAAGTGGAGACGAGTCGGACATCTTTATATACAGTCTGTGATTGAGTTACATAAAACAAACCCACAAAGAATTGCCAAGTTTGATGTTAGCTGTTTTCGGACATGAACAGATGTCATGTTTGGAATTTTTTTTCCACTGTATTTCTAAGGGTGAATAAAGACAACTTTCAAAACAGGAATTTTTTCGTCGTTAATCTCTCAAGCAGTGTCCACCCCTCTTGCTCCTGTAGTCAAGGACAAGTCATTCAATTTATTCATCATCAAAAATAATTCAACTTTTATTGAATTCCCAGCTAACTATTGTGCAATTTGGAAGATATAAATTATACATCAGGATCTATCTGCTATTCTTTATATTATTACCTCCATACTCATGTGACAGAAACTGGGAATTATCAAAGAGACTAATTGGGATAATTTGGGTAATTTGAAGAACGCTACAAAAAAAACAGTCAGAGGTCCGAACACAGAACCCTTGTGTTTTTCTGTATCTTTTTGAGAATTAATTTGACATTCCAGGGGAAGAGGCAGTGAAATAACACGAAAAGGGTGAAAACTATCCCAAATTCAGGTGCTGGGCCGACTGTGAGGCTGCTGAATAAGTCATGGCGTCCAAGTCCATTAGGGAATTGCCAGAATTTGCTTTGGCCCTACCGAGGCATCACTTCAAAGTTTGATGAGGCAGACTGCACGCATCGCAAACCTGACAGGTTTTTTTTCATGTAATTTGAACTAAAGTACCTGAGATGGCAAGTAAATGGTGTAAAATGATTGTTTTCAATTCTTTATTTCTTGACTTATTTACACCTTGCGTTTACTGACAAAGCTGGAACTTGATGTAATGGAAAAGTGTTGATAAAAACAGTTTGGTGCCTGTGAGTGTGACTGTGACACACAGACAGACAGAACTAGACAGAGGAAGAGAAGGGCTTCTCAGATTCACCTGCTGACGTTCTGCAAAAAAAAGCTGCCCTGTAGTTTTGCAGATCACAGGCTCTTTGAGATGTTAAATATAATCTCAGACATAAAACAATAAAGGTTTTGTCTTATCCTCAGACAGACGGTGTGGTTATCAGACCAAAAATAGTGCCGGAGAAGTGCAGAAGAAAAGGGTCTGTGGGTGAGATATGTGCAAAAACCCCAGGCAGCCGATTCAGATAAAACGTCCTTCCACACAGCACAGTTCTACGTTTGAACAGCAGAACAGTGGTTTTCAAACTTTTTCCACTTGTGACTGCATAAAAATAAAATATGTCTGCTTGAACATTTCACAATTCTCTTCTTTGATTTATAGGATATAGTTCCAGTTCCAGGTGAGATTGAATCTGGGGGTCTGGACCTGGATCGGTAGTAATAGTGACCTATAGGTGACATCTGCTCTAGCCCCACCATGATGTTCGCATTTGAGGTTTTTTGATAAAATATGTTAATTATTGACAAGTATTGAATGGACTGTCGTATCCCTCTAAGGTTAAAATGTGAGGCACTTCCAAAGTTAATAGTTCTAATTAGTAAATGCGAGATATGGTAAACACATGATATCTGCCAAACATCATAATGTTAAAATTGCATGTCCTCCAACCTGAACAACCAAATCCCATCTCCTGAACTAATGCTTCTATGGAGGCAGGGTTACTGGAGGTCTGTTGTCATGGCTACAATAAGAGCTTACGGTTAAGCAAGGTTGTGGTTTCGGAAAAGTTTGGGTTATATAAATATATACATGAAATATAGGACATTATCCAGTGTGACATACACAGTGCAAATAAAAATAAATGATCAGCCGCCTATAAATACTGGCGGCATCATACTCGAGTGATTTCAAGACCTCCCCGATTTATCTTGCTACCTCCTCTGTGGTAGTTTGATAATGATGGATTTATTGTAACAGGATAAAAGTGAAAAGCCACAGACCTGGTGGGTTGTCAGTGTGGAGTGACAGAGGACCAACCTTTTTGATTAGTTAAACAATTACACATTCGGGTTGGGCTTCTTTTCCAGATTCCAAAGAATCATCAATCCTAAAAACACAAATCACCACCGTCTCAGAGCCAAATATCGAGCAGCACAGGCTGCGGCTGAATATGCTGAAGTACAGTAGGGTAAAAAAAAAGAAATTCATCGTCTCGCTCCATTCATAGTGATGAATGGTCCCCCCTCTTTTTGTCAGAACAACAAAGCACACTCTCACAAAAGGTTTTGATGATGAGTAAGTGTTTTCGAGCTGGAATATGACCTTTTGTGTGTGCAGAGTGTTTCTGTTGTTGTGAGATGATTGGTCCAATTTTCCCTTTTATAATCCAGCTTCATGGAAACACATATATAGCTGCAAAGGTGATGCATGACCGTGCATTTCCACAAATGAACGTGATGGAGCTACAGTTTCAGTGGTATTTTCCTTTCTCGCGTGCAGATCTGTGACTGTAGCGGACATCCTGGCCTCTTGACTGCTCTAATTGAGAGCATTTCAGAGGCATTACAGCCACAGCAAATGCTGCATGGTCCTTCTGTGACAGCCACTCACTCGGGGGTGCGTGCACATAATGTTGTTTGTTTACCTCTTCAGCACCAACCACCATGCCCCACAAATGTGTCCGAATCAAATCTCTTGTAGGCTTATCTTGTGTACTGTCTGTCTCCCCTCGTCCTCATGTTGACAAATTCGATAATAAAATATGACAGTTTGCACATAGGCCGTGGTGCTTATTGAATTGTTGGCTCATTTTGAAGATTTATCTGGGACAACATATTCCTCGTGGCGTTGTGTAACAGCAAAGTCCCTAATGGCATGATTTATCCTTCTAATACAGCCACAACGCTGACTCTGGGGTGGGAATTTCTCAAACCCATGTAGGATTGTCATATTACAAAGTATTTGATGGATATTTCCCACACACGGCGCCCATGAAAGCTCTGGCATAAGCCCATAAACTAATTGTACAAATGGTGACACTGCATGCAGTTGAGCATTCCTAATATCCCCTGTTGGCACAGACACACTTTCACATAATGTTTGTTTTTTCCTGCTGTACACTGTTTCTACCATAGATGACAAGTGCTTATATTAATAAATACAGTGACACTTAATCCCAATGGCTCATCTTCTCATCAACTCTGCAACAAACTGCTCAGAAGAAGAAGATTCACTATATCCACCACGGAAAGGGAAAGATGAAAACGCCCATTTTTAAATTCAATTTACAGAAAGCTCCTGCACATCATGTATGGAGTATGTATACATCATTTTAATATAAAAATATGAATCGAGAAAATATTTACGTTATGGGGTCAGTCGTAATACCTGTGTGGATTTTAGTGGAGCGGTAAACAGCTGTGTGGAATCGTGTGGCTGAAACGCAATACAACAAGAAGTCAACACGTTGCTCCTGACCACAACCGGAGATACAGCCACTGTAATCCTGAGACCTCGCCCTGAAAGAGGATGCAGGTCACGGCTTTGTGTAATGCCTTTCGTGTGTGTGTTTGAGAGTATAAGGGTTCGAGTTACGTTGAGAATAAGCATAGTGTAGGAGTTAGTCCTTTAAAAGGGATGGTTAAGGTGGAGCTCAGAAGTCAATTATTTCAATGACTAGTAACATATAACATAGTGAATAAAAGAAAGTGTAAATTCTAAAAAAAGAGAGAAAGAGTGTGCCAGACTTCTTTTTGGGATTAATCATTCGGCCCAGGAGTACCATGGCAACCCCACAGTGACAGACTCCAGAAAGTCCCTCCTCCCAGTCGGTTGTATTTTCCAAAACCAGAACGATCTGGATTTTGATATCTGCCACACTCTTTCTCTCTTGTTTTATCAACATTTGATTGTTTTACTATAATGTACTTTGTAATATTTTGCAATATATGAGTGCATTGGTATTTGAATTTATTAATCCTTTTTTAAACATTTTTTCAATTGCTTGTAAAGCTCTTGCTGCAATTGATTTGTTTGAAAGGTGCTATATAAATAAAGTTTTGATTGATTTATTGATTATCCTAAGTTTAGCTAAGATAACATAGCATGGCTATTGCTTTATAGTGAATAGACACACATATCTGTCATCAACATTTCTTTAAGGCAACAAAATAAAAATCACAAATGACTTTATCCTTTCGACAAATATGACTTGTCTCATTTTGTCAGAATAAACTTAAATGGCCTCTTAGATGTTGTGGTCTGGGACTCATCTGTTTCTTAGTGTTGCATTCTGCTTTTGTGTGGGGTTGAAAATAACGGCTCATCCCTCCATTATTGTTTTCTTTCTGACATTTAAATCTGAATTTGAAGGGTTCTAACTACGAACTTTTGACAGTGGTGCTTTTGTCTTTCTTGATGTTCTGCTGGTCTCAGAAAGTTACTCACCCTAATCGGTCCTCACCCAGTCAGGTGCCACAAAGTCATGTTGGAGGCGTCACATGACGTTTCTGAGAGCAACTGTGTAAAAAGGAATTCAGGCAAAGTGCAGGAGTGAAAATGAATGTCAAACTCAGTGGAATTGCTGCTGCTGTGTGTATTCATTATCACGTCAGCCCAACTCGTGTCAGCCCTTCAGCAGCTCACAACTCATTTAGGCTGATGCCCCTGCTTCTGCTGGTCGTTCAGGTCATTATCACTACAGGGGTCGACTTTCAACACGCCACCACTGATAATCCCCAAGTCTTACACTTCAAACCATGAGTTCCTCAGCTTCATTAGATCAGTTATACGTCGCCCCACAGCTCATGTGGTCAACTCGTTGATCTTCTAATGAGGGCAGGGGAAGGATAACTGGGAAGAAAATGGATTTCCAGCTAGAAGACTATGATTTACTCTGTATATAGATCACTGTTTCATAAATGTTAACTGAATAATTTGGTCATATTCAAACACACGGAGCCCATTTGGATAGCCTAAATGTCTTACAACTGTGTGAACTTGTTAACTGTAAAAGATGACTTCCCACAATATTGTTAGATTGTGTAAAGGATTTAGAACTTTTTTTGAGCAGACGTGTAATGCATTTGCAACTGCATGATTTTAAATGAACTGCCAGAATGACCATATCCTCCTGTGATATAACTATCTGTTTTAGGATGTTTTAAGCATATTTAGCATCACCACAATGAAGAGCTTGTCGACCACAGGGACAGAAATCAGATCTGAATATGCAGCACAAGATTTTCAGCGCTCCCACGTACCATCTGACAGGAAATGTCTTTATTGATAACAGGATCTTGGGATCGCTGATACTTCAGCTGGTTTTCTTGCAAAAAAGATGTAATTCAGTCCCGATAATCATTGAGCTGACATGACGGCACAAGGAGCAAAGACGGGACAGGGATTACCCCCGCCGAGGGAGTTATGTTTTCACCCCTGTCCGTTTGTCTCTTGGTTTGTTTGTTTACTGAATGGATTAACATAAAACTTGGTGGAAGGATGCAGTATGTGTCAGGAAAGAAATCTATACATTTTGTTGCTGATCCAGGAATTCTTTGCAAAGTAGACAGTTTTTGAATAATTTCCTGGTTTCCAATGGAATAATATACAGATCTTGATGGGGGAAAAAAATCCAGCATTTTTAAGGAACTGATACCTATGAGTGTGTGACATTTGGGGTAGCTTGATTGAATTTGAGGGGACTGTTTCAGGCGGAGGTTTGCACTCTTATTATAAATTAGGTCTTCCTAGGGACATTTTCACCACAGTTTTCCTGCAATTTGGAGACAGAATCATAAAATTACCAAATTTCAAAGGACATGATTATTGTTTTTGAAAATTAATCATCCAAATTAATTCACCACGAGTTCAGAATACAACAGTAACTTTGGTGAATGTGCTCTGAGAGTCGTCTCTTGTGATAAAACATGACAAAGCTGCTCCATAAACACAGACGGAGGGAGACAAAAAAACGGAGCAACATGTGGCATGATTGTTATGCAGATTTCCTTCATTCAGCCTTCCCCACTCCATTTCATCTGCTGGATTTTCAATTCGCCTAGGTTCAGGGTGTAACTCAGTTCCAAGTCTAAAACCACTCCGCTTGAACATTTCCTCCACGGCATAACAACTGTAATTGGTCTCATGTGGCTTTGTGAGTCCCTTGCCTATTCTTCCATTATCACCACCACAGAGCTGGCTGCTGTCCACGGTGGTGATCTGTAAATGATGGCTCTGTGATGGAGGGTGCCTCCATGCTGCTCAGCCCTCTGTCGCACACACACTTTTTTTTATACTTTCTCCCATTTCATGGATGACGTTTTTCTTCTGCAATACAAAACCGTGTTACAATACCATCATGGGATGTCATCCCTTACCTTTTTAAAAAAAAATTAAGTGAAATGGTTTTGTGACGGCATGGTTTCCACATTTGAATAAAACTGAACTGTGAAATTTGATTAGCGGTTGTAGGTAAATGGTTAAATGGTTTTGTATTTATTATTTATATAGCGCTTTTCTGGTCTTGATGACCACTCAAAGCTCTTTACAGTAGAGTTTTACATTCACCCATTCACACACACATCCATACAGTGCATCTATTAGCAGCACTTTGTTGTAAAAAAGATGTAATTAAGTCCAGATAATCATAGAGCTGACATGACGGCACAGGGAGTAAAGACGGCACAGGTATTACCGTCGCCAAGGGAGTTATGTTTTCGTAGGTAACCGTTAACATTACGACTGCTCCAAGAACGGCACAATATTCTACTGTTTCTTTGTTGTTTCCCCTTTATTATCTGCCTTAAAGGGGAGGAGAAATTAGTGGGTTCATTGTTGCCTTGTTCATATTTCGCCAACACAGGCCTATCGGGAATTGTCATACGTAAACTGTGTCTTTGGGCATAACGTATACCACTGTTCAATTATTAATGGTCCAAACACCAGTGCAATGCGGCAAAAAATAACTGCAAGAAGGAAAGTTGGGGGATAAAAGCACAGACTTGTTCTCTCGACACTTCCTCAACAGGAAGCAATGTCATGGTCTTTACCGGACACTTATGCTGTAATCAGCCATGAACCTCGGCTCTGATCTGTGACGGCAACATCCAACAAGTCTGGGGGGAAAAATGAAGATTCACATAATTCTCCCTTGCAAGATATCAATAATTTTTTTCTCTTTAATGTTAAAAAAACTATCCTTTGTTCCTTCTAATTAGCTGCAGCTGAAATCTGAGAGAAATTCCCCAGTCCTGGATCATTAGTATTTTCAGAATGCTCCACCTCTTAGCTCCCTGTGGTTTCACTAAATTCACACTTTACTCTCTGTAATGAACTCTTTTGCATCCCACTTCCTCATTAGGGCTATGGTAAAATGTTCCGCTCAGGGGCTGCAGGGTGATATATTTTCCACTTTTGATCACCCCCCCAACCGCTTAAAGGTTCTAAGCACATGACTCGCCCTTGGAAGTTTCGGCCCTGAAACAGAAGTGGTGTACAAAAAAATACACGGTGTTGCGCTGTTGTCCAGCTCGTAAGTGGGTCACAGCAACCAACAATTCATAAAGCCACTTCTAAGGTCTAAGGGCTCTGTTTGAACAATTTCAGTGCTTGGTCTCAAGTGCACGGAGCAAGTGCATTTAGGACATATTCCAATCCAGAGGTGGGGCCAGCGGGGTTCCGGCCCCAGCTGAAATCTGATTGGCTCCAGAAGTGCCCTTGTCCTGTGACTAGTCTTACAAAAGCGTCTAAGAAGCTTTTAAGCTTCTAAGAACACAATGTGCTTGAACAAGGAACAATTTTCAAAATATAGATGGATAAAATTGTCGGTGACTTTGCCCAAAGCTTCCTAGCTAACAGTAAACAAGGAATGACTTCAGTGTGCACCGTACTGAATCAAGAGTTCTTCATGGATGTTGGACATATAATTGCCCCCCCTGTGTAAATTGTGGCCCCCTTACGGCCCCCAATTTAGAAAGAAATCCCAGATCCACCACTGGTTCAAATCTCTGTCCGTATTGCCGTGATCAATCAAATAATTAGACAATTTCTGTTTTCATGATCAGCCCCCTCTTGTGTTTCCTGTCTTCAGTACCACAGTGTTATGTTTGTTACTGTGTGCCTCTGTCTGAGTTCCCAGTGCTCTGCCTGCTCACCTCTGTTCTTTGGACTTTTGGACCATTATCGGTGGATTTTGTTTTTCAGCCTGCTCCTTTGGATGTGTTTGCACTGCTCTGGTTGTTTGACTCTTGCCTGCCTCAACCCTCCGTAATCCTCGTCCCTTGATGTTTTATTAAATCACTAAAAAGTGAATAAGTTCTGGCTGCATTTCTACTTTTGGGTGCTTCCCTTGTGTCAGTTTGTTTTTGGTTGCTATGCTGTGTGTAACAAGCAGAGTATGTGTGTGTTGTGCCTCGGGGCATGTATTACTATCTATATATATGGCTTTGGATCAGAGCTGTGTCTCAAATCAGATAGTAAGTGCACTCACATGTAGTGCGATGCGTACACAGCATACCAACTGGCATTGTGTGAATTCCGTCAGCACTGTGTCATCCCAAATTATCCAGGTTTTCGCAACATGTGACCACAAATGTCTCCCACCACTCGTCTGCTGTCTATTTTGCTCACTTGATTTCAAAATGAAAGTTAGATGAAAGTTGGAGAGATGGCGACTGATCAGAAGGTTTAACACTCAAACTTTTTGACCGTTTGAATACACCATCCGGATATTCCCAGTGTACTTACATACTGGCCAGTGTGAGTATGGAAGTAAAAAAATTTTAGTTTTTGTTTCAGCTACCTGAGGATAGAAATATATCAACAGTGTGCCTCATCACACCCCTTTTTAAGACAAAATATCCCATGGTTGCTCAGATTAGAAAAAGGATTATTTGCTAATCTAACAATTTGGATGCTGGTCTTTTTTTTTGGTCTAAAAATACATCATCAGTCAACATAGTGCCCTGTACCTCTCAGGATGATCAGAATCCATACATTCTGGTCTCAAATGGTTACGTTGGACCTTGCCCCCCATAAAAGTGCTCTTAACATGTCACAACCTCATCCTTGAGATGATCTGACAGACTAGATGTGGCGTGAACATTACAAAAAGGTGGCAATTAGACTCCCATTCAGCTAAATGGATTCAGACTGCACAGTTAAATGTGGATGTACTTTTGTGGCCCCTCACTCCTCGAAATAGAAGCATTTGACAATTTGCTGATAAAAGTGGCCGCTTCTCTTCTCCTCTTCTCCATTTCTTTGCAAATGCAAAGCAACTGGCCACGGATCAGCTCATTGTGAGCAACACGACAAAACAACAGAAGTAACTTCAGATGCTGGGTTTAAATCGCAGTGACTGGTGGTAAGCCTAATATTATTAGATTAGAATAAACAAGCTTTCAATACATCACTTCAGACTGACATAGACACTCATGGGTGTTGCGGGTGCTGATCATCATGTCAGCCACATTCATAGAATCACTTCCTCTTTAGCAATTAATCTACAAAGCTTTACACCCTTACAGTTTCAGAAAGAAAGTTGCAACCAGCATTACCATAGTTCAAGAAAAGAACCCTTTTCAAACAGGTACGTCTAGAACAAGCACTTCACTAGTGTGTGTGTATATATATGTGTGAACCTTTGTCTCACTGCTGCTGCAGGCATAAAAGCTGCAGCCTATATACAGTATATCTTTTGAGAGAGTCTCACCTATGGCAGTTTGATGTAGCATCGGCAACTCTTTGAAATTGCTTTACTTCATAACCTTACTGCAGGACTTTACTGCAGGACGTTACCACAGCAGGACTTTACTACAGCAGGACTTCAGCACCTCACTACAGCACGTCACTACAGGACTTTTTTTATTACATTACATTACAATACATGTCATTTATCTGATGCTTTTATCCAAAGCCACTTACAAATTGCATTCAACATGAGGGTCAATTTATTGGGGGGGTTCAGCATCTTGCCCAGGGAGCTGCTGAGATTCTGGTTGGAGGTTAACCCCTCAACCCCCTCAGCCTCAGCTGCCCATCGTTTCCACTACAGGTCTTCTCGCTACAGGACGTCACTACAGGTGGATGAAGTTTCATCTTGTTTCTGGGTGGAAGAGATGGAGCTCCCAGCGCGTGGAGTGTTCAGATATGCGAGCGCGCCAAGCCCGGTGCGTACATGAGCGTGTGTCAGGGAGGGAGAGAGGGAGAGGGAGAGGGAGAGGGAGAGAGAGAGAGAGAGAGAGAGAGAGAGAGAGAGGGGAGAGAGAGAGAGAGGAGAGAGAGATGAAAGTTGAGTATTCCTCCGGCTCCAGGTGAACACTGTTCTGCTGCTGCAGACCGTCGCTGTGTGTGGGACCATGAACTCAACAGCAGGTGCAGGGAACTACCGCAGGGGATCCGCCAAGGCAGAGAAGGTAATTCATATTTCTAAACCTGCTATTTTCCACATCCCGTTCACTTGCATCCGCTGCCCCTCATTTTCTCAGCTTTAAATCAACAAAGGTGGCACTGCGTTGCCGGACTACTTTTCCATGCGCACTGATGCGCCGTGAGACGGTTTTATTTCCATTTCTCTGTGGAAAACGATCAGTCATGCTGCGTGTTGGTGAGATGTCGAGTCGCTTCTGTCCTCTGGGTATTTTGTCTTCGCAATAATATTATCCACTTTTTTTTTTTTTTTTTTTACATCAGATTGAGAGTTTGTCAAAGTGTCCTTGCCTGATGTTGTACGACAATCTCCAAGTGCCAGCACAACAACAACATTGGCACATTTATTTCCCAGTGTTGTTGGATTTGTACGTGAATGAGTTTTCACCCTCTGTTGGCAAAGGCACTCAATTGCAGAAAGTGTCATCAAATCATTTGTAAGTACACTGCCTGGAGGGAGTGAGATGTGTTGACAGGATAAAGAGTCTGCTGATCATTTTTTATCCAGCTCTGACTTAAGCTCTGTAGCACATCTGCCAGATTCTGGGCTTGGTTTTGCCTCTTTCTTTTTGATGTGCTCTCAAGGAAAATATCTCAAAGCAGCAAACACACACACACAGAGAGACAGGGCAAAGAAAAAATATCTTTTCTGATACATCTTGTCTGTTCATCCCACCAACAGCATCCCCATAATGCCATTTCCAAGCAACACTCACACGGAAGTAAACTTGAATTACCCAGGGGAATGTATTGATTGTGGTTTTCAATAAGGGACAAAAATACGTGGAGGCATGACTCATGTTTCATTTCATGTGTTTGCTTCAAAAAGAAGCTGCGAACATTTGGAATTGTGACAAACCTGACCGCCTCTGGGGGGGGGGGGGGGAATAATGTTTTCAGATCTGTGTCAAACCTGTAGTTCATTCATTCAGCCTGTTTATTTTGGTCCACGTTTTCAATTTCCCTAAGATGCTTGTTATAAAGCAACAGGCAACACAAAACAAACACATGTTTATAAACCAAGAGCCTCACACAATAGCTCATTACACGTCCCCTTCATACGCAGTTCTTTTGTATTACACACACATTTTACAATTGTCACTAATATCACTCACTTGAGTCCCATTGAGTTTGAATTATACAAAAATACTCTGTTTTATGTCATGATGTGTAATTGTGTGCATTTTAGAATGTGTGTTTGTTTTTGTGGCCATTCTCCTCTGTCACTGGCACCACAGATTGCATTTATACTCTTTCACTTGACTTGGTATCTGCTGTGTTCACGTCAGCATCACGCTGGTGTGAGTTTGCCCTCTGCTGGAGGTACAAAGTCACACACTCACACCCCAACCCCCTGCCTCAAGCTTTTCCACTTGGTCGTTGTCTCTGAAGATTTCTCTCTTCCCTCATCACGTTTCTGTGTGACTGACCAGATACTGGACTGGTGGATATTAGAAACAGCTGATGGGAATATCTGAGGACAAATTCTGACTCTCTATGGACTCCCACACGCAACCTATTGAATTCTACCATAATCTCTGGTAATTTGCATATGAAATCAATGAATATCTAGGCTGCCTATAGTCTTCCATGAGACAAGAGCAAATATCCAAACACAGAAAATAGGAGACTCAAACATGACTGAGTAAAACTCATCACATTCATTTGGATGTGATGGTTGTGCCCTGAGAATGAGAGAGAGAGACGAATGACACACACCTTTTCTAACCTGGTTTTTTCCCCTCTTATTTTCTTGGTCTAATTGCATCAATTACCAGTATTAGGATATGTTTTGCACTTTGAAGAAGTCACAGGCAGGAATAAACCTGCTGCCTTTCACAGACAAGTGTCAAAAGTCTCTGGTCTCTGCTGTGTTTCAAGCTTTTTAATCACTTTTGATCTTTTATTTTATTTCATTACATATCACGTGTAATTAAACCTTTTCAATAAGGATATCAGAAGTTTTTATTTAAAGGTTTAAACCTTTTTTGTAATTTATCTGAGAAAGATGATGTAGTTGCTGGTGGGGAATTGACCAAGCAGAATATAATAATATATTGATTTAATTTAATGATTAATGGCTGAAGAGTGATCGTGTGTTTGTTGTAGAGCCGACGAGACATTTGAAATGCTCGCTGTTTACAATTAAGAACTCCTCTATTGACATACTTATAACTAGACTGAAGACTTTTGTTGTCACAGCCTTTTGTGTATCCTTAAGGTTTTTTTTATCCACATAATAGCATTTTTTAAATTTAATGTTTATTGTATTTTATAATGTGTTTCATTTCAACAATATTGTATTTCATAATATGTTTAATTTTATTATTTTATTATTTTCTTGTATTTCTGATTATTTCCTCTATTGTTATTCGAAACTTTGATTAACTGCAGTTGTTTTTAAATGTGCTTTATCAATGAACTTAACTTGACTATCACAAAGCTTGTGTTAAACATGCAAATCAAAGCACATTACTATTGTTTATAAACCACATGGCAGTAATCTTTGTGCAGTCTTTGTCACTGGCTTGTAAGCTGCCTCTGCAGCTGCTGCAGTGTTGAAGTGTTTGTGATGTTGTCTGTGGAGATGTCCATGACTGCTTTCATAATGAAAATCCTCCCACAAGGACACACACATCCAAACATCCCCCCCAAAAAAAGAAAACGCTCTGTGGAAACTAGGCTGTCACTTGAACCTGTGTATCGGCGGATTCTTGCACCTTGTAGTATTTTAAGAACACAAAACATATTGTTTTAAGGCCAACAACCTGTCACTGGCAGTTTTCACACAGAATTCAAAGTGACTCTCGGAGACAAATACTTTTAAATCAATTACTCAGAATCATTTAATCATATTGAACCTTGGGCCTGATGGAATCATTGCCATTCATTTGTACTTCAGATGCCACAGAGCTGAAATTACACTTCATATTTTGCGTTGTGGTGTCTTGTCTGATCTGTGGAGCCGGCTGCCTCTGGTGCTCCCTGATGCCTGACGGTTTCAAGGCCAGACTCTTCCTCCGAAGTTTACACTTCCATCATCCCCACTTTACTGGGAGGGAGTCAGCTGACAGCGCTCTCTCTTTTCAACATGGTAATGTTTCAGAAGCGTTCAAGGTGCAGTGCAGGCTCAAACATTCGAGCACAGCAGATGATTTTTGAGAAGCTTATTTGTATGGTCGTGTCGCATGTTGTTCCTCCTGCGTATTTGGTTTGTTGGCAGATAAACATGAACACAACTCGAATCTGTTTGATCAAGTTGGTTTTGAGCGAACTTTTATCAGAGCTGTTTGGAAGTTCGCGTCAAAGATTTGCTGGCACCTTGAGCTGAATTTTAAGGTTCCCCGGAGTGGGAATCATACAGGCAAACTTTCCCTGGAACAATTTGTATGCAGCAGGAATATGTACAGATGAAATGCCTTTCAAAAGCATTCTGTATTCATCGAGTGAGCCCTCTGTATTTCTGCATTGAACCGTTGCGCTTTGAATTGCCTGCTTAAAATGTTTGTGTTGCTGCCCACAGCCACTATTAGCTCTTACAAAACGACTTTCATTATCTGCACATACACACTCAGACTACGTGCAAGTTTGGATGCTATCGGTTTACTTTATCCAATGACCGAATTGAGAGCGATAATGCAGTGGCAGACAATAGCATATTGTTTGTCGAAATGAAATTCGGAGACTGAGAAACAACCGGGGACGCCCGGCATCCAGGGACAACACCATTCAGCAGCAGTCATTTGTCACCGCTAACTGCTGTGCTGCGGCTTGGCTCTCCGGGGAGGGTTTGTTGTAAATGAGAGCCGTGTTTATGAAAGCTGCACAGGTTTTTGCGGCTCCTCAGCCACCATTGAGCACCTAAAGCTTCCTCATCCTGGACCCAATCGTGCTTTTGCAAAGGTCCCGGGGGTGCAGGGTTCATCTGTACCCGTCTCCTGTAACAGATGACCTGATGGAGCTCTGTCCTCTGCAAACTGGCGTGCATGGCGCTGATAAAGACGCTCCGTCGGCCTGATATGCACGTATTCCTCGACTCATTCCTATTCTGACAAACAGCGTTGTGTTCTCTATTCATATGCTTGCACCACTGCCCTTCTCTGAGCTCAAAGAAGAGCTGGTCTGAGGAGCATACCAAATACCGTCGTATGCATCTACGGGATCCACAGGGAGGCTGGCTGCTGGAGGATTCTGTGGGGCTTTGAGTCACTTAGCCAGGGATAGGTTGTGTGGTCTGGCTCAAGGTCAGGATCAGAGCTGGGATAAGGACATAAAGGTTTGGCAGCAATCATGGGAAACAAAGTTGTGAATACATGCCTGTGTAGCAGCTACACACTAATACACGTCTGCACAGTAGTCACATAACCAAAAATCACAAGAGTACATGAAATACATAAATACACATAATGAACATGCAGTGATTATTGAGACAAGATATTTAAAAGAGATTAAAAAGAGCACAAAGAGTCCTTTAATCCTTTGTTAAAATGTGTGTGTGCGATTTCACCAAGGCCTACAGCTTGTTTAACAGCTGAGGGGACAAATTATCTAAAAGTTCGGCCTTCCCAGGGTCAGCGGTCCTCCTTCCTGATGGCAGAAGTCAAGATTCAGCATGAAGAGAGTGTTGAGGCTCTGCTCTGATGACCTTTGCCTGCTGAGTGACCCTAACTTGGTCAACATGGCAGAGCTCATTCAAGCTAGTGCCAATAATCTGTCAAATCTTATCTATAAATAGTTTAACAGGGTTTCTCAGGCTGTTTTCTTGACCATACTAAGGTTGCCAAACACACAGATCATTGCGAAAGTTATATTCGACTCGATATAAGATGTATAAAACTGTGCAATAATTTCAACTGCACATTATCACGTTTGAACCCGAATTTCAAACCTCGGTTCCTCAAGCTTTCATCTTTGTTTATCTTTATAGCAGCGCTGCTCTCAATAGAAAAACCAATAGCAACACGCTATTAAGGATGATTTGCTCCTTGCAATTCACATTGAGTTGTTTGAAATGTACAAGCATTATTTATTGATCAGTTTATGATTGATCAATTTAATTTAACAGATACAGAACCCATGTAGGCGGGACACTCATACATAGTCCAAACCTAAACTGATGCTTTCATTATCCCCACAGTATTGAATAATAAATCCAGCTTTCTCTGTGGACATAGACATCCATGTGCTGTAGGCCTTTAGCGCTATGTCTCAGTTAAAAAGACCAAAGTGTACCTTGTCATTTCTGATACAAGCTAAAACGTCTCCTTCAATTTGCCCGTGCTCTGAATGTCACAGACTTTATTACAGGTTTGGTTTTGACGGCGGCTCACGTTCTGCCAAACCAGCGGGTGACAGGTGACAAATGGAGGAAATTAGCAAATGAGTGGAAATGTTGCAGAACAGGGAAGTGAAGAAACTCAAGCCGTGTATTGTTAATCTGCTGTCGGCCGATGAAGCACCGCATCACCTCTGTGCTCCATGGCAATAACTGCTCTGACCTTTAACACTAATTGCAATTACATTGACTTACGGGCAGCCACAATGTCCATAATCAAAGGAGTGTATGTCATGGCTGTAAATGTGACAAGAATGTGGAAGATGACCAATCATGGACCTGTTTAACGGACCCCTGGGAAATGCCATGGCACAAAATCAGCTTGTTAACAGCGGCGGCTATAACCCCAACCAGCATGTCTCACAATAGCTCAAAAGACTTTATTATTCCTGGGTATCTTCACTGTCGCAATTACTCTGTCGGATGAAACCTTATCTCCTGTGGTGCATGCAAATATGAGCTTTGCTTTCATCCTTCATCCTCGCATGTATTTTACATGTTGAACACAAAAGAGCCTGACATGTGCAGCTGTTCTTTTTTCTCCTCTTCTGTTGCTCAATTGGATCTTTTTTTTTTTTTTTTTTTTTTTTTTTACCACCTCTTGTTTTGTGATTATATTACCCAGCTTTAACAAAGTGTTGTTATCAGCGCGGTTTCGTCGCTCGATGTGCAAATCAAACATGTGAAATAGGAGCTGGAGCCCGGTGACAATCTGCTGCAGTTGCAAAGAGGTGGTGAAGTCTCTCGCTTCAAATGGGTCCATAAGTCACGGCTGAAAAGGAAATTCAGCTGACTTTAAATATAAGTATTTATGAAGTGCTGTGAAACCTCAAACCAGCTCCTACCACAGGGTATAAAACACACCTCTGTCCATGAAATAAGGGGTATAGGCATCTCAACTCTATTTCATTCACTTTCCCCATGAATAATTGGCAAGGTCATATTGAAATAGTGCACGTTTTTCCTCATGAATGTTAAATTAAATCCCAGCTTCCAGAGCTGTGAAGTGTAAAACTTGAGGCACTGTTCTGCAATATGATATGATATTATGGGTCTTCCTCACTCACACCTTGCGCACGATCTTGATTTCACACACGAAAGCAAAAGTTCAGAACAGCAGCTTCTCCACCAGCCGTGATTCAGCCCGAGTCCATATCTGACTGTGGGAATCTCTGTGCACCACTTTTAATGATGGAGATTTGAATGCTTGCTGTTCGTGTTGGTCTTCTTAAGTTGTGCTGCTTCATTTGTCGTGTTCACTAGAGCAGATTAGATTAAGCGAGGAGGAAAGTCACAATCTATGAGTTTTCTAAAAGCCATTTCATTTCCCCCTTTTCCCACGACTTTGTGTTGTGCTTTGGTTTAACAAACCGGTTACTCAGTTGTAGCCTTGGGATTCAATACACAAGGCACAAACTCCGTAAATATAGCAGCAGTGTTTGCCTGTGCCAGGATTCTGTCCCATTAGCTTGACTTGACGTACGCGCGCGTGTGTGTGTTAGGAAGGTGGCGGTTGTATTTTATGACGTGGACGACAGGCAGAATAAATATTACTTGTGCTTAATCACAACCGAGCTTCAGAGCCAACTCAGCTGATCAATTTCTCTGTAAGCTGCGGGGAAAACAGACATCTTCTTACACACACACACACACACACACTCGAAGGGTGGGAAAAAATGCCTAACCGGCAGTATTGGTGCTGATATGCTGAGGAGCAATTTGTTTGTTTGCATTCTTGAACTCCTGTCGAAGAGTTTTAAGAGTGTGTGTGTGTGTGTGTGTGTGTGTTAGAGAGGGAGGATGTGAGCCAGGGAGGGAGGTGGTGCGGACAGGAGATATAAGTAGTGTTTGGAGCAGCCCCAGTGTAGGAGAGCCCCCACCCCCACCCCCCCCCCACCCCTGTGCCTCCTTTCCATCCCACCCTGTCTCCCCCCTGTGGAGGCAATGCCAGTGTCTGTGTGATTGATTCACCCTGCGAGGAGGAGAGAGAGAGAGAGAGGGAGGGAGGCTCCTGGAGCCCTGGGTCATCCTCTCCCTCAGCTGTAGGGGGTGGAGAGGGAGGAAGAGGAGGAGAAACAGGGCTGGGGGGGAGAACTTCTTCAGACACCTCCAGTCGCCCCAACTTCCCACGCAAAAAGGTGTGAGCACGGTGGAAGGGGGGGAGGAAAGACGAGAGGTGATTTTTCAACCATGTCTGTCCTCATAGCCACCCAGCTGAAGATAGACACCAGCACGCTTTCCAGAAGGGTAAGGGGGGGCCCCTGTTTAGCATGCGTGGCTCACTGTGGTGTGTGTGTGTGTGTGTGTGTGTGTGTGTGTGTGTGTGTGTGTGTGTGTGTGTGTGTGTGTGTGTGTCTGTGTTTATGGGTGAGTCTCCGGCTCCTGACAGAAAAGGCTGCTGGCTGTGTCTGATAGCAGCTGGACAGGCAGGAAGGGAGCGGCGGGTCCCGATGTCCCCTCCGAGGATCTTGATGGACAAACGCTTTTCCGTTTAATTTCCTCTCTTAAGTGCTGACTTCCGATGCATGGATGGTAACATATGCTGCGGAGAATGCTCAGTGGCTCATTGTAATTCTTTGTAGTGTGCAGTCTAATGACTTGGCCGTTTCGGGGGGGGAAGAAGTTGGAAGTGCGTGTGCATCCTTGCGTGCAGATATTAGAGGATTCTTTTGAAATTCTCGGTTTATTTTGTTGTTGACTCTTATGTAAAGATTCATTATTTGGCTTTGAGGTCAACTCATTGCTTTGGTTTGACTGAACGTTGACTTTACGCTGATTGCACACTCACCAGCAAAGGGAGAGAGTCGACTTACAGAAGTTGAGAAGAACTTTTTCTTGTTCTCAAGCAATTAAAGTGATGTAAAATGTATCCAGCGGGTAATTATTGCAGATTTGTATTTGGATAAAAGAATGACTGAATCCACTTTACAGCAGAAAAACACAAGGTATAGCCTACAAACTATTTGAAATTTCTGTAGGACTGGGATGGTCGATGCTGCATTTGACTTCACATGCATGCGTGTGAATAATGTATGCAGAGCAGTCAGGAATATCGAATGCCAAAAGGGTGGAATAGCATATTCAGGCAGCAGAAAAAACTACCTATAACAATAAAAGAGCGGGAGAGTCAGAGTTGGTTTAGAATACTGTGATAAACTCCCTCATTTCATTTACTGCAACCACCTTTACAGCCCTCATTTCTCCACTCACACTTTCCATGCTCCCCTGTTCCGTATATACCCTCCTTCCTTCCCTCCTTCTCCTCGTCATCTGCTGCAGCCGCAATTGTATTGTGCAGCCACAGTCTTTTCTACAACATCAGCCTGCATTAAACTCCATTTCCTCAGTGACTTATCCGCTGCCATTTCAATTTCGGCTCACTACATAACTTGTCGTCATCCGTAATGTAGTAGAAGATTCTGCATTTACTCTCAGTAGAAGAAGCAACGTGCTCAGCTGGCTTAAATCAAGGGGGGCAGTTAAAATGCTTGGATTCTACTTTTATTTCATAGTGAGATAAAAAATGGGGGGATTTTATTTATACAAAAATTATGCACAGAATGGTTCATCTACACGAGACATGGTGTGTTTATGCGTCTTGTATTAGCATATTATCATTTCAATATGACCTGAGCTGAATGCGTCTGCCTCGGTGATTTGTGCATCGGGCCACAATTGTAATGAAGCTGCACACAGTAATTGAATTCAGCTCTGTTACATGGCTTCAAAAGGAGCCAAGTGTTGTAAGGTAGTGGATGTGTATGTCCGTGATAAGGAAGGTATTCCTCTGCAGACTCCTACTGACTCTGGGCCACAGTGAAGAATAATTAATTTTTGATAAACACTGACAGAAAAACGTATTCCCTCTCTGCGAGCAGCAAGTGGTTTATCTAGATGTGTTCATACTACTGTGTTTTCCTGGTTGAGAGGAGTCAAAGATCAAGTCCCCATAATGTCAAACATTAAATATGTTTCAAGGTTATGGTTGGGTTATTAGATTATGGTCAGGTTAAGGTTTGGTTTGGTTATGTTTAAGTAAGTAGCAACTGAGATCGTAATGTTAACTGAACTCAGGGAGACTCTTTCTCAGTCACTTTTTGGGTTACATGCAAGGAGCCCATTCATCTTCTATGATTTTTAAGCACATTTCTTCGCACAGTGGGAGATGTCACATTGCCAGACAGTGTGAGTCACACCGAATGTGAAATGTATGTGTATCATTATTGTGCTTTCAGATTTGACTGATCTATGACAGAGTGGAAGTAAGAGTTTGACACAAAGCGTGGGGAGTCAGACGCTAGTGCTTAGAACCAGCGCCTGCATGAGGTGTGTGTCACAGCCGCTGCCGCTGGTAATTGAACTGGTATGTGGGACAAATCCAACTAAACCAGCCAACTTCCTTCTGTGCGTCGATTTCGCCTCGTGTAGTATCCGCTTGCCTCACAACTCTCCCTCCATGTCCCCAACTCAACCCCTTCAACCTCTGTCCTCTGGGGAGCAGAACTCCACAGTTTGAAACCCTCTGATCTACATTGAGTAATTGTGTTATTCCTGCTGAAAGACCAGATCTCATAATTGGACAAATTTAATGTAAACAGCTAATTTTAAGGGGATTTACGACGATTTATATCCAATATGAGAGGAAAGCACTTACAGCCCAGAAATGAACCGTCTTGAGCTCTGAGATAAAATACACGTGTCCAGTCGGCAGCAAAGCCGGGCGCGTAATCCGACACAGGCAGCGGGATGATAAAGAAACTTGTTGCCGTGGTCGGCTTGGCACAGCATCAGGGGAAATCATTAGTGCCGGGCTAATACCAAATAGAAAATGGTGCGAAAATGGGATTATGATGGTCTGTAACTAAACCCTTTCAGTTACATGCATGTAGAGAGGCGCAGTCATCTCCTTATTCTGCTGAGTAATGTTTAGAGGAGATCTATGTGCAACCACTACACATTGATTGATCTGTTTGCTCTTCCATCCAATTAATGTGTGTGTCATTTGGTTGCGGTGTGTGTGTAGCGTGTTAATGGAAACAAATTGGCCTGTGGTGGCGTTTCTGACATTACCAATGCATTATTTTCGGCATTTGCACTACATTTGAGTTCATGAATCATGCACAGGTACGAATGTAGTGTGAACTGCACCTCAAGCTATTAACCCCACTTAACCCTGTTTTACATATTTTTAAACATCAAAAAAAGCCTCAATATGTCTTGTTGCTAAAAATATATATATACATAAAGTTGCCTAATCTTTCTACACAGTGACAGGATCTTATCTGCATTCATCCTCAGAGCGGCTCACACGATTACTTGCATGTTTATGGCGTCCCTGTGGCCTCTATATAATGAAAAAACATCTCTGCATTGTAAGGTTGTAACTCTTTCGGTAACTTGTGTGTGCAAACCTCTCAAAAGTAAACTCACCCGAGGGCATCACGTCATTCAGATTAAAATGCATGTGTAATTATGGCAGTGTCCAATATTACACCTGAGGTAAGTTTAGCTTGTATTTGCTCCAGCTCTTCCATTAGCCACCCGCGGAGTTATTATGTATGCTCCAACGACCATCATCAGTATAGCTGTTATTACAGCCTTCAATTTCCTACCACCTATAATGCTGAGCTTGACTGCTGCGGCGTCTGAGAGAGACGTAGCTCAACTCGCCTGGGGTCTCTGTTAGGAGGCGATATGAGGAGTCGAGCTGAGCCCAGGCTCCCCGGCACGGTCCTGAGGGGAGCGTTAAAGCAGCCAGGCAGTTCACAATGGCTCCTAAACAAGGTGAGGGAGATTGCAAGACATATATCAGAGACGCCGGGATGGATGTCAAGCGACTCAGACCTATTTCCCCAAGGGTGCGCAGACCCAGGAAGAAGCGTTTATGAATTACAGAAACAAATGATGACAGGGACCGGAGTGAACCACTGTGGAAGAGGAGGATGCTGGAAGCCCAGATGTTCAGCCCCCAACATAAATCTCTGCTGAGACTCCAATTAAAAAACACGCAAAGGCATCAAACTAAGTTGTGATTCAATTAATTTATGAGTGATATTCGCAGTCAAAGGAAAATTGATTTTAAAATGAAGAGGAAGGGAGGAATGGGGGAATAACTTTAATTAGGCAGAGGCAGTAATGTCCTATCTCCTTGTTTTTGAATGAAAGGCCAAACCTTTGATATCAATGTTCTGTATTCCAGATACATATCCTATTTTAAAGCTTACATTCATAATTCAAGCCGTAAATCAATGAGCCTTTAGGGGTTCTTTCAGATTTGGAGACGACTCACTATTTGATTAAAAAAATAAATGAAACTTGCTCTTTGCTCAGAATTGCATTTAGAATATTTTCAGTTATTACATTGTGGTCTTTGTGTTGTGATTACTCGTTGCAGATCCTCGTGAAATGGACTTGATTTCACTAAACGGGAGATGCAGAGCGGCAGTACTCAGAAAATCTCGGGGCTGATTTGAGCCGAGCTTTGGCGCCGCTGCTTTGAAGTTGTTCCCCTGTGAAGATGACCTATTTCCCAGAAATACTGCTCGGGCCCCGCTGGAGTGATAGTTTGAGCTGACACGGTGTGAGGCTGAGGGCTGTTCGCCTGTGGCAGTCGTGACAGGGGGATGGCAGAAATTTGAACACTTTGACTCAAGAACCTTCTCCACCCCAGATAAGCCTATATTCTGCATTTACCAGGGAGCTGCATGGCCGTGGCCTTTATGAGCACTTCAACCATGAAATCACTTGCAATGTAGTGCATGAGCTGAATACCAAAGTATACGATAAGGTGAGGGATAGTGCATGAATTTAGGGGAGTAACAGACACAGAGTTGGCTTGAATTATTACTGTTAGATGAGATTTAAAGAAAAAATATTTATAAGTCGTAAAATTATGCAGGAGAGAGGTTTGCATCAGTTTGCACGAACTTTAAAAAAAAGTTTTTTATTCTGCTGCAGGGGCGGATCCAGGGGCGGGCTATTACTGAAGCCATTTTCAGACATGAACTCTGGAGACAATTGGGTCTGACTTCATCTGGAGTTTTCCTAGAGAAAGTCTCTCACTCAGACTTTTGCACTCTCATATTCAGCCCCTCTGGCGACTGTGAGGAGATTATAAGGAGGTCGGGGCATGTCTGAAAGAGCAGCTTAACTAAAAATACTAACATAATTGTGACAATTTGTTGAAAAAAAGTGTTATTTTCAATATTTGGAAGTACACAATGTGCTGGAAAAAGGCTCAAATCTACAGAGCCAACAGTAAACAAGTTATGAATAAATGTGCACCACACTGAATTATGAGTTGTGCATTTATGTTGGACATATAATTGGTACATATTTGTAAATTGCATGTGGCCTCTTAAATCCTAGATAATTGGTTTTGCTCTAATTGTCTCTGGGTGTTTATGAAATATATAAATAATTGAATATGTACGGTTGTGTTTCGGGTCGTTTATTTGGTTTGCGAAAGATTTGTTTTCCTTAATAAACAAGAATATTTGTTGGGTAGATTTCTCTGGAGACCGTGTGGTCAGCCTGCTCTAATGCAGAGCGCCACAGAGAGGCACTCGAGATCCGTCCTGGGACCATGTGCGATGATTTGGGAGAAAGAATAATTAATCCATTCATGGAATCATAAAAAGGGAGTGACTTCGTGTAATTAGAGGTTTTAAATGAAGGGGAATCGAGGTGAAACGCGTGTGGTTGAGGCGCGTTCATGAGACAGCGGAGCTCCAGGGGAAGCTGCTCAGTCACTTCTCATGCAGAGCGCGTGTCCGGAGAGCAGCGCCGGGATCTCTGCGTCGTGCACACTCATCGTGCGTGAGAGGGCTGTGCGCCAGAAAGCAAAGAGCCGAAAGTCTGGCAACATCATCTTTTTCCTCTTTCTTCTGGTTTGCGGACCATCAGCGGGAGTCCTGGTGGAGGATCGAATCTCTGGCCGGAAACTGGGCGCATCCGCCCGCTGTTCTGGCTGTGAGGAGGCATCGGGAAACTGAAGAGGGGGGGGGGGGAGGCAACGTGCTGTGAATACAGAAGAGAGCAACTATTGACACCTCCAGTCCACCAGGCTGCCGCGCGCCTGGATGAAGCGGAAAAGGACATCGGATATTCGGCTTCACCTCCAGCAGTGACTCATCCACAATCCACAGATGCGTATTTGACAGCTGAGTATCTTCTCCTTATCTTTTTTTTTGGGGGGGTGCTCCATCCCTGAGGTGAAATCTGGCTGTCTGCCATCGGGTCTCCTCTGGAACAAATAGAGCTGCCCAAATAACACAAACAAACTAAGAGAGAAAGAAACCACACCAGAGGTCCGTCTCTGGCTCTGATATGCTCTAAGTGGGTTTTTTTTTATATATATTGGACTGGACCTGTATCATGGCTTCGCTGTACCAGAGGTTCACCGGGAAGATCAATACCGCCAATTCCTTCCCGCACCCACCTGAGGCCAGCCGGCTGCTGGGCGGACAGGTCGCGGACGAGGAGAACGCGGTGAAGAGCCCGCAGCAGCAGGTCGTCGACGGCCGGGCTCACGTACCGTACCGCAAGAAATGCGTGCGGGAGGACGAGGCTGTAAGACACTTCTGTTTTATTCGCCAGCATAACCCCCCTCTCCCCCCCCTCTCACCACACACTAATGGAAAATGTCCAGATGTGTCTTTAAGATCATTCATTTTTAATGACACAAGCGCACACACTCAACAAATGCAAATCTGTACAGGCCCACACATGGAGATATAGAAGCTCTCTCAGTGGTTTCACTTTCACAGGCTGTCCAAGAAAGTTTTAACAGCATGATTAATATCCTGTAGCAGCTTGTTGTTGGAACTGGTGTCGTGTTTAACTGCACTGTTTTGCTTTTCGTCTTCTAATAGTTGTGGAAAACCCAAATGTCTGTGTCACTGGAGCTGTCTGTGGTGCTGAAATGTTTTCGGTCGCACACGGGTGGTAGAAACACTGACAGTTTTTCTCTTCACAAAGGGATCTCTGGCAGCACTGACGTGGGTTCGATGCCGGTCACCATCTTGGCTGTTACCATGCTGTAGCCAGAACATTTGTTTCAAAAGCCTTTAGTGCAGATTAGAAGTGTGAACATCTTTAGGAACACATTTAAACTGTTTGTCTTAATACTTACTACTCTGGTGTGTTTTATATTTGAGAGTTAGTTTATCAGCTGGATGGTTATGTTTGGCTTTGGTCAGTAGTGTATCATAACTTGTTGTTGTTACTGTTATTCACAAATTCAGTTGCATGTAGCTATAACATGAAACTAAATATCCTCATACTGTACGAGGCAAATTAGTCTATTTTATTCTCCAGAGATTTAGTTTTCATTCAAAGGAGCTACACTGGGATAAAATACAAAAGTACTGTAGAAAGCATCAGGGTGCAAAACTGTAGGGTTGGTAATCCTGGAAAAGCCTTTTCATCTAAGCTACGCACCCAAAACAAAACACATGAACGTGCACCGCCTGACAACTGCTAGAAGCAGACTTTGCCGTTTGCTAATTGTTAACTTCTGGCTCTCGTCTTTGCTTCAGACCTGTATGTCTCTAAGACTTTATTTATGTGAAGTGAGAGCATGGGCAGGGTGTGCAGGCGCAGGCAGGTCAGTTAGTAACAGACGGTTACGCCTGCCAATTGGTCGTGAGTCCTGCAAGGACGACAGACACGACTTACTGCTGGCCATCGGATTTCAACAAAGAGGATAAAGTGTTACCTACCCTACCTTTTAAGTATAGTTCCAAATTAAACAGATCTGAGAACTTATCTCCCTGCATTGCTTTTTTGCCCAACATATCTGGTTTCCGTCCTCATCATCATCATGAAGTTGATCCTGGTTTCTTTCCTCGGCTGCAGATTTAATCGCCTGATCCAAATAGGAATAACTAAATAGAATCTCATCAGATATCTTTTCCCATGCATCTAATAAATGCTTCTCGCTCAACACCAGGGTTCTTCGTTTGACTTGTGGCATTCAGTGTTTGCATTTAGGTTATTTCGCAGAGTTTGTATCAAATTTGTCAGTTTTATGATCACCACTTATTTCTTAGGCCTGTTTTAAACTAGACGACAACAACATCAGAAAAAAGAGACTTCTTCTGCAAGATTAGAGACCAGATTTCTCCATGTGCTTCTCACTTTCCTTTCACCTTCTCCAACAAATAACCAACAGGTGAAATCAGTCTCTTTTTGGGGTTTTTGATTTCACTCTTCGAGCTCCTGCCTCCTTGCCGTCTTGCTGCTCAGACTTGTTAATACGTGTGTTGCTTGTTGCAGCTGACACCGGTTCAAACCAACAGCAAACACAAACACACTTTACTGGCCTCTCATCTGTAAATGGCTGCCAACACTGGGATGTTCCCCTGAATTATTGATGCTTGTCACATTGAGCACCAACGGATAAGGTTGGAAACAGGTTGAACGCTGGCACTGCACTGGCTGTCAACAGCAGCAGCACCAGGGTAAACACAAGCTTCTCCGTGATCTCTGTTCCCCCTTATTTCATTTAAAAGTCTCCATGTTGGCTATATGACTTACTAACAGTATATGAAGTACTTTAAAGAGGGCAATTCCAATAAGTCTCAATTAAACCTTGGGAGTGTGTTCCAGGAGTGGGACTGTTTTGTTCTGCCGGGTTTCCAACATGTGTATTAGGTTTGCACCGTTAACCTTGAAGTCACCTTTAGTCCTGATGTCCCCCTGAGCCGTGCTGAAGCATGAAATTGCCTTTTGCCTCAGAAGAAGGGCGGACCATTTCAAGGAGCTATTTCCAACCCCCCCCCCCCGCCTCCAGCGAAAGTTTGAATAAGCTGTTGTTGTTTCCATTTACTTTGCAGAGGGAGAGGGTGAGAAATGACTTTAAAATGCTATGAATTAGTTTTCCTTTATCTAGATATTTGCTCTTGTTTTGCCTGTTTTTCTAAAAAAAATTTACCTGCAGGTTGGATTGTGCGAGAAAGCGTTTTTGCTCAAAGCTGGTAGAAAAAGATGGAAGAAATCCGATTTATGTTTGTTAACTGCGGCGTTCCTCTAAGTGCCTGAGCTGACACAATGCAGCCCCTGCATCTTTGTCGGAGAGATGTGTGTGTTGTAGGATTGATTAATTGTTGCTGTGCTCTGCGTGCGAGCATCTGTGTTCTGGGCGAGAGTTTGAGTCACCTAGGGAGATATCAGCAGTCGTTCTTTCTCCTCGTTCCAAATAGAAACTCCAGTGTCCTAAATTAATTGCTGTTTTTGTGTAAAGGTGAAATATGGTGACATTTTACCTTCAGCCTGGCGCCTGGGGGCCCCTGCATGACCTCCCCCCTATTGATTATTTCTTTATTCCATTTTGTTTGTGTTTTTCATTGTAATAAATGAAAGATAATACACAGCTCTGCAGGGGTCGTAGTCAACTCACTGTGCCGTATGTCGAGTGGCAAAATAACATGACAAACATGGCAGCTTCCTCCTGAATATCTGCCAATTTACCACTGGAGGAGTTTGATTCATTACCTCTGCTAATTAAGGAGGTCATGCTATTATCAGCGTATGTTAATTGGCACGATTACCAGAAAACTACTGGGCAGATTTCTACAAAACTTGGTGGAAGGATACTGTATGGATTCATCCATTACATTTTGGTGCAGATCTGGATTAGGGGTAGAATCCAGGAATTTTGGATGTTGATGAAAAAACCTTGCATGTTTATAGGACTGATATCTGAGTTTTTGGTGCATATCAAATGAAAAATCGGAATCTAGTGGATTTAAACATGGTTTCATAAGTGCTGTTGGCTTTGTAAAGCTGCTGTATGGTAGCAAATAGGGTTAGAAACTTTTAACTAGCACCAATGTGTAGCTGAGAAACATAAAATGGCATTAAGGCTTGTTTTAATTTACGAGGATTGTTGGCTCTTGGCAGAGGTAATATACACTATGGTAATATGAATTTATGAGTATTCCAGTGGCGCAGAACAATAAAGAAAGTCATGTTCAACTACAATTAATATGTCTATAATCTCAAAGTAAAATTCCTCATCGTCTTCCAGTGAGTCCTGTGTTGTTTCAGACTGATAAACAGTCTGAGTGGATCATTTCACTAATTATAACTCAGGGAAATCACAGATTTCTCCCTCAAGATATCGAAGGTTTTTAAAATCTTCTACACTGTTATTAAACAAATGTGACGTGTAACTGTGAATTCATATTAAACGTAGTCACCAGTGATAAACTCATTCCCCACAGGTCCCACTTAATCTAAGACAATCTTATGCTATAATACTGTTCGTAATTCCCCCCCTCCCAGGCTTAAGATTTGTGATTAAACTGCACTGGAAAAGTGTCCTAATTTCACCTATAATCAGCTGCTCCTGTATAAAAAAAACACCTGCCTGTAAAACAAAGCTCTTATAACATAAAGAGAGTGTGATATTCTCCCCGAGGAGGCCGGTGGCAAAGTAGGGGTTTTCAAACAGCGAGGTTCCACTGCAGGCTTCGTCTCTGAGGACGAACGAGAGCTTTTTGATTTCTTTTTTGAGATTACAGCAGTGTTTTTTTTATACTTCACAGATTGTATTTCAGGGTTTGTGTCCAGCCTGTAAAGTGCCATCTATTGATTACTTAAATTTCCGTGTTAGGAAACTTGTTAATACCCATGTCTTTGTCCTGCATTAGATCACAGGGAATTGGATTTTAAAAGCAGTAATTCATAAATCACCTTGGCAGAAGTGTACAATTCAATTCGTATTGGTCATAGTCTTGCCTAGGGCTGGCACACACACACACACACACACACACACACACACACACACACACACACACACACACACACACACACACACACACACACACACACACACACACACGCACACACACACACCCACACACACACACACTGCCTGTCCTCATATGCACTTAACTGTGCCTTCAACTTAGAGATACTCCAGATATGAGTGAGACAGTTTGGCCCTTCGTCTCAGTTTAGCTCTGAGTTTCCTTCGAGGTCCGTAGCTCAGATAAATCAGGCAGACAGAGCTCCGCCATTAAAGAGGAAGAGAGCAGCGAGATGTGAGTGGCTGTCCTCATTCTCTCTGCTGCTGCGCTAACTGAGCGCTTCTGGTGACGACTGCTCACTGGAGACTTTGTCACCTGCTGCATTCCTCTTAAAATGATGATGACGTGTCCCAAGGTGACCGTCTTACACAACACAGGTGGTGTTTCAAAAAGCCAGATGTGCGTTTTCAGTGTGTGTGTGTGTGTTTGTGTGACTGCTCATTTATCTGGCTCTGTTATTATCCGTTATTAGAGTTAGCAGTGGAAAGATTAGAGGAATGGGGGGGATGGAGAAAGATGAAAAATTAACTTGGTTTGTTTGTTTGCAAGCAAGATTATGCAAAAACTACTGGACAGATTACCTCGAAACTTGGTAGAAGGATACGGTGTACGTGAGGGAAGAACCCAGTACATTTCGATGGAGATCCTGATGAGGGGGTGGATCCACGATTCCTTTTTTCACTTGGTTTAACTTTGCAAGATGGTGTTTTTTCACCATTTTCACTGATTTCCCAAAATTCAGTCACATTTTTGAAAGTTCAGTGTGTAGAATTTATTGACATCTAGATCAGATAATTACTCTTTCAAAGCTGAGGGAAGTATTTGACTCTCTAGCTTCTAAATGCTGGACCTGTTCATCAGCTCATCACTACCTGTCTGTGTGCTGACACTAGATACATTTGTAGATACCATCTTGTTTCAGGGTAGGCCGTGTGTAGCAGCCTGCTTCGGCTCATGAGATCTGAGACTGGAGCAAAACAGTAAAACTGAGGGAATGGCGACATGCTCCATTGAGCCACAGGGGACTGCTGAGTCAAGAGATAATTCTCTGTGGTTTCCACCAGGGATTCATTTCCCATAGTCGTCTGATTCTTAAACATATTGAACCTGGATCACAAAGCTAATACCAATATGTAACGAGTTGGCCAGAAATACAGGACGCAATCGATCCAAGTGCTTAACACAAGGCAAAGCAACAAAAAAACAATGAATAAAAGCTATTTTAAGTCATATAAAAGACAACTGCATTACACTGAGAACAGAATCAGCTCAAAACAAAGTAAGATAAAAAATGTGTTAGATAAGAAATACAGGCAATGTAACGTTGCTGACCATTAAGACCAGTCTGCAGCAAAAGGCACACGAGGCAAATGTGCTGTCACCCAGTGCCGCCTGCCCCCTCCTCCCCTCAGGACAGCACAGCATCCTCAGCAGGACCTCTTGCTCAGCGTTGCCATGGCTGCAAAGGTGGAAAGGGTGAGGCTGCAAGCTCTGGAAACACACACACACACACACACGCACACACACACACACACACACACACACACACACACACACACACACACACACACACACACACACACACACACACACACACACACACACACACACACACACACACACACACACGCACACACACACATGCACTGCTGCTGGTTGGTGGCTCTGACAGCCATCTGGAGATGACGCAGGCCTCACATTGCCCACTGTGTGTCCACCCATTGTGTCATGAAACACGTTCCGTCCACCGTAACCATTTTGTTTTGCTTTTCACTTCAGTCTGAAAGCAGTCGTTCCCTCTGTGGACCCTAATGACCACGAGTCTCTCCTCCTGTTTCAGCGTCTCGGTCCCTGCTGACTGACGTATTCACTATCGACAAGTGTTTTTTTTCCAATTTGTCCCTCTATTCCCGGCGGGCTTCTCAACAGGTCATTCACCCCCCCGGTATCTCACTGCTCTGTTCCACGCCATCGATCATCCTGCCTCTCTCACCACCTCCCCGCCCCCAACAGACCTGTCAACAGCACGTCTGCAGGTCGCCCTGCCTCCGCCGCCGCCGCGCTGTGAGACTGTCCCTCTTCCTCTCGGTGATTTACTGTATTATTACACAAGCTGACAGGGCTATCAGTCAGCGTTTAAATACAGACGACCCTTATTACTCCGTGATGAGACGAGACGAGGATCCTGACCATTGGTTGATTCTTGGCCTCGGCCGTTTACAATAGATTCTAGATCACAAGAAGAAATCAACCCATTATCAGCCGTCATTAAAACCACCTTTTTTAGTATTTTTTGATATCGGTTATATTTTAGGCTGGGCAATTATTATCATTATTATTAAATCAATAGCAATATAACAAAGGTTAAATACATATCGATGACTATGAGTATGCATTGTGCAAGCACAGTGAGAAGGTGAAACACAAAAATCGACAACCTTCATGCTGGAGCAAAAATCAGTTTTTGCACTTAAAAGAAATGATAATGTGACAGAAAAGTTAATTGTGGATATCGACTGATCTAATGATCTTTGTCTTGATTTAATTGTTTACCAGACCGTCCAGCCCTGGTTTTACTAAAATGTATCTTTTAATCCTTTTCATTTTTTAGTTTAATAAATTTATCAAAATGTAGTCAATAACATGCAGCATAGAAAGGAAAATCCACTCAATCATCAGCCTTAGTGTTGATCTTCTACTAACTTCACTGTCGATATATAAAAGGTTTCTGCTGCTTTTAAGCGTGAGCAGCTAAATATAACCGTCTTTGAACCTGGCTCGTCCCCATTTCCTTTTCTCCTCTTGTTCCCTTCTCATGTTTTTTAACTTCGGGTATTGTTTTCAGTGTTTTCCTTTTCCGAGGATTAGCTTCTGTAGTCGGATGGTTAATAATGAGTGCCGTTCCATTTAAGAGAGGAGGAAAGAGCAAACAGTTGACTTCACTCTCTTCTCTTTGTCAAAATGGCAGTTTTTATTTATTACATGGTGCCATCTCATTGAAATAACAAACAAACAGGAAGATCTTGTTTTAATAGCTTTTCCATGCACTGTGTCTATTTAGCCACTAGAGACTGATGTCTTACAATCATTTCACCAACTCTGTACACTGTACTGTACAGATTAATATGCAGTTCTGTAGGTGAGGCTTTGCTTCATTTGAACACAAACTCAGACACAGTATTTACAAACAAACAAAAAACAATCAAACAAACAAACAAAAAAACAAAAAAACAAACAAACAAAAAAAAACTAGCAAACAAACAAACTAACACATTTTATTTGTACATCCCATATTTACAATTTGTTCACATAGAGTTTAACAAGGTGCAACCCACTGAAAACGCTCGACAAGAGTGAAGAAAAACTCCAAAAATAACTTTTAGGAAGGAAAAAACATAGAAACCTCAACAGACTGAGGGATGCCTCTCCCAGGACGGACAGAAGAGCAACAGATGTCATGTGTAGCAGAGCACATCAACAGAATAATGATATTTACAAGATACATGAGTAAAGACGGTGTCTAACATAATTGGAGAGGCGTATCAATGTTTAAAGTATTTATTCAAAAGAAATTGTCTGACAGAGATGAAGGGCAATCTAGTTACTGCAATACCTGTATATCATAGGATCATATTATGTTAATATTGCAATAACTAATAAGGTCAAAAATGCATCAAATATACAGAAAAATCAAGATTCTTTCCTTCACTGCTTCGAGCCAATCAGCTCGCTCGGCTAATGTCTCATCTAGGCAGAAGAAGATGATAATGTCACCTCTCATTAGGACTGTAAAGGTTATACAGTCACTAAGCAACCTCAGCTACACCAAGACACTGCTCTGACACAAAGACCTTTTACTTTCAGAGACATTGCTTGATTGCAATTTTGCTCACGAAGGGTTACAGATCAAATTCTCATTGGAGGATGCATCACAGCTGTTTGTCCTGTAGAAGCATCTGTGGGTTAAGGCGCTCGATCTTTAAGCTATCATCAATGCAGCAACACTTCATGCTCACAAATGTTAGTTTTTCTGATCAAATAAGATAAGTACTCGAAATAGATCATCAATAATGAAGACAGAGCTTTAAAGTCAGTAAAGGATATTTCTCCTACAACGTTTCTGTCAGCTGGAGTTAGAGCAGCCGAGTGAAGATACGTTTCTCCCGAGTCCTCTCACCGACGGTTCCCGGGCTGAGATCAGGCAGCAGTAATCTGTTGTGTCACGTGGGCAGATTCTCTTATCGACCCCCCCATGATACAGCAGCGACACATGCACGCAGACACACAACGTACCGTTTAACGGGTACATAAACACATGCACACATGCAGAATTAGGAAAGAAAGTTGGCGCTGCAAAGTCAACAGGTTCTGCTCTACAGTCACAAGTTCCATTGACTGTAGTTGTGAATATTAGAGTGAATGGTTCTTTGTCTCTATATGTTGACCCTGCGTTATGCTGGCAACCTGAAAGTAAAAAATACATTCATGGTTCCGTCCATTTATCTGGCGAATGGCTCAATCGTGTGCCTATGATGTAATTTGGAGACAGAATTCGTGCAGTAGTGTTGGAGCCAAGGTACTGAGGTCCTGTCGATACACATGCTCGACCAATCAATCAATCAATCTCAGTTGTCAATCATGATGTTTCACCTTGTTTTTATAGCATCATGCAATTAACCCAAAAATGGCAGAAACCATCTTTGAGAACCATTTATTTGATGCATATTTTGACTTTTTATTTCGTCACATGTCCCATTCATGAACCTGGAGGAGGTTACGACCTTTACTGAAGCAAGCCACCAGGTGGAGATCGAGATACTTTCGGGTAGCAGTCATGTCGTCCGTATTCATCTTTGACACTCTGACTTTACACTGGATGAAGAGCAAGGGGGAAGCTTAAAGGTTCAGTGTGTCGAATTTAGTGACATCTAGTGGTGACGTTGAATGGTGCAGCTTAATACCCCTCATTTCACCCTCCCCTTTCAAACATGAAGGAGAACCCGTGGTAACCTTCAGTTGTCATAAAAACTCAAAAGGTGTTTAGTTTTACAGACTGGGCTCCTGTAAAGACACACATGGTGGCCTCCGTAGAGAGCCCCCCCTACCCAGATGTAAACATAAAGTTGTTAAATGAAAAATGACCCATTCTTTGGTAAAGAAAACAACATTTCGTACAATTTAGATTCCTTCCACCTGGATCTTACAGACTGGACCTTTAATAACATCTGTGAGGGCCACGTTACATTCGATCGTGGCGGCCATCTGTGCCATTAAGACAATCAAACCAAAGGCAGCCATTGTATATTGAGTTTGTTGCACCTGGGTTGAAAAAGCCAAAGGGTCTGGGCTGGATCAAAGCTCTGCTGGCGTTGGTTCACTCCCAATATGATGCCAGGGCTAAGCAGGCCCAGTCCTGCCTCCGGGCTCTGGTATAGCCTTCAGATGAATAACACATGAGGTAGGTTTTCATGTTGCATCCACGCCAGAACTCTTGTGTGCATTCCAGTCTGCACACCGGTGACAGGAGAGAAAGTCCATGCAGCCATGAAGGTGGGTTTGAAGCTTGTTACTTCTCGTATGGGAATAAGCTCAGTATAAGTAATAAGAGTAATAAGCTGTTTGCTGCATCTTATCTCTGGATTAGTGGTGTGCTGTGTGTGTTAGTGTGTGTATCTGCTAACTCACCTCTTGTGTGCAGGTGCATGTGGGTCATTGTCACTGTAGAGGGCTTTTTCTGTCGAGCACATTCGATTTGTATGGACTCCACCATCTCCAGTCGATATTTCTCTCCTCTTCCTCCGAGTCTGAATGAGACCCAGAGCTCTGGAGATGGGGGGGGGGGGGGAGGTATAGTCTGCGTTTCCCTGAGCTGGGAGTCGAGCGCCGACTTTTGTGATGATGTTGAGAGTGGCGCTCGCATGGAGCTGAGAATAAATGGGGGAGGGAGGGGGGTAATGATTGTGTGGTGTAGCGGAGGTGGAGAGAACCGGGAGCGCTATTGAGTGATTCGCTATTCTGGAGCTGGCAGCCTGTCAAATCGTAACCCCCCCACCAAAGATAGGAAAGCCAAACAGTGATGATTGATGTTGCTCTGCTCAGTGTATTGGCTGATGCATCATGGGAATACAGGGGCTTTATGGCTGGTGGTGAATGGGATGGCATCGTGCTGTGCTCACATTATGGTTTATTTGCTGAGACAAACACACAAATGTTGTTAGTTTCAAGCTGAAGTTATCAATCCAGAACCGATTCAGACCCAGATGTCTGTTCTTAGAATTTTTAAATTAACATGAGGGCTTTTTTCCATGCAGTTCTTACAGGTTTCTTCTTTACAGTGAAGCAATTTGTTGTTTGAATGATTGGGAACTGAGCTTTTGTCCACCTGGGAGCAGCAGCAGAGGTTATGAATACAACAGAGGAATCTTATCACTTTATAAAGTTAAATGTTAGCAAACCCTGGCTTATTTGCACCTATTCGGAGGGAGTGTTTCTGGCCACCTAATCAGTGTGAGTTCATCAGTTTAGCTCAATTTTGGTCTCCACCAGATCCTGAGGGACATTGGCTTTCATCCCCATAAAGTCTTGAATCTTGTTTTCTTTGAGATGTCATTTTGATATATGTATTTTTTTTGTGTGTGTCCATTGCGTGATAGAAACGTCATCACATTATCCTGCTGTATTCAAATAAGCTCAATTGCACATTTTACCAGATCTGACCACAAAAGTTTGAGAAATGCATTTTTCACATACAGCCTGTCCGGATGCATCTCTGAAGGCATCTTATGAGTGACATCTTTCACGTTACACAACTAAAATATTTCTACTATATATGGCAATACTTAAGTGCAGCTTTAAGTTATAACCCTGACCTTTGTAGGTTTGTGTTTACCGAGAGCTGCCTGCATTGTTTTTCTGAGCCTTCACCAGTGAAAGAAGCTCAGCACGGTGGTGGAAGCAGCAGCAGCTGTCACACCTGACACTTCATTCAGTATTCCTGCAAAGCCTCGAGGGCACAGATACAATGTGCACTTACAGGTATTAGCTTCACTGGGTCACCGCCTTCGTCCGCCCGACCTCCCGAGACTTAAAAGAAAATTCCAGCCTGTGTCGGCCCGTCGCTGTGTGAGCAGCACTTTTATCAGCCCAGAAATTCAGTGTTGAGTGGGTGAATTGCTCCGGGGAGAGAAAAGTAGAGGAGAGACAGGATAAACAACCCTGGTTAAAAAGCACCATAAAGTGGGCCGGCTCTGCGTGTGGTGTGTAATGCTGATCTGTGCTGAACAGCCAGACGCAGCTAATGGTCCAGGTAAGTGGTTCAGTGCTGATTGTTGTGTGAGGGGCCCGATCGCTCCGGCCTCATCCCTCCTCAACCTCCTCCAGGGCTGTTGTGTTTCAGAGAGAAGCTGAAGTCAGACCCCACTTTCTGGGGGATTCTCTCTCAAAGTGGCCACTGGTGTGATGTAATCATTCACTTCAGTACTGTACTTAAATACATTTTTCAGGTATTTTTCCTTTTTAAGTTTATTGATTTTCAGGTACTTTTCACTTTTACTCTACTGCATAAAACAGCAAATGTCTGTACTTTCTACTCCAAACTCCAAACTCAAGTACTTATTTACTTTTACTCAAATAGAAAAATTAATCTGGTTCTTTAACTTTTGATACTCTATTTATATTTAAAGGCAAGCACTTATTTACTTTTACTCTAATAGAAAAGTTGATGTAGTACTTATCCTTTAAATACAAGTACTTTAAGAATACTAAAATGCAAGTACGTATTTACTTTTACTCAAATATAAAATTGAATGTAGTAGTTTTACATTTTTACATTTTTGTCAATTTTTTTGTACTTTTACTTTCACCTCCATTGGTTTAACCACAGTGGATATTCTTGGGTCTCCTTGCTGACCTGTATTTTTCCTGAGACAACAACAGACACACACATACACACGCACACACACACGCACCATAGACCAACACTTTGTATTAATGCTTAGAACTTAGTGCTGAGATGCTGACAAGGGGATTATTCTTACTGAGAGCTGAGGTGTGTCTCTGTGTATATGACAGGGTCATCATTCTCTCCGTCTCTCTCTCTCTCTGAGTCCACATCACTCCTCACTCACTCTCCAACACCGACACTCACAAGCTGCTGCTCCGTCCGTCACAATGAGAACACACAAGTTGTCCCGGCTGGAGAGACTGTGGAGGGTGAGTATGTGAGATCTTCTCAGGGGGACACGTGCGGCTCTTGTTTATTAAATGTGCCACGTGAAGCAAGTTGGCGTCTCTCTCTCTCCTCTGTCTTAATTATGACTTTTAATCAGCAGGTTACTGAGCATTTGAAGAACAAGCTGTCATATTTTAGACTTGAGGAAGTGTCAGCGTTGGTTATTTATTTATTTAGCTCTCAAACTGTCTGATGATATAATGAGTATTTCAGCTGACAGCCAACGTTGTAAATTGTTGTTAGTTTGCTGCAAAAATAACAGTCGTTATATCTATAAAGTTCATATCTGGTAAACTTGGTCACCTGGTCTGGGGACACGCTGAAGGGCAGTTTGCCGTCATCAACGTATATTACGCGGTTTTATAGATTCAATAGAGGGATTCTGTATAAGAATCTTTTACTCCAACTGAACCTACGTATGAATAAAATGTCACATGTTTTTGATATTGTGTTCCTGTCTGTTGTGGTGACATGTTAAATCTAAAAGCAGACAAGCAGGATCCAGCAGAGAAAAACTTTAATGCACTTGACTCGGAGGCATTAACTGTGGTTAAGCAAAGGTTGCAGTGTAATGCACAGAGTGCTTCCTCATCCCTATCATGCATTATCAGCTCTTTTTTTTCACTAAGATACATATTTAATATACGGCCCATTAGACAAAGGTGGAGCTCAACAGTACAAATATTAAGTCTGGATCCACCACTGATAGGATGCCATAATTACTCCCTTTGTAGTTTCTATTAATAATAAACTTTCCTCACTCATTTTGTTGAGTATTAAAGCATCCATATTTCTAACTCTTGCCCTGTCAACCAGTCGGCTCTGTTTGCTCCAGACTTCTCAACCCGACCTTTCCCTTCATCCATTCACCCTTCTACCTCATCCCTCGCTCTACTACATTTCTGCATCCCTTCATCCCCCTTCCCTGATCCCTTCATTCTTCTTTTCCTTATCTCATCTCCCCTCTTCCTCCTTCCCTCCTTCCTACCTGCATCACTTTATCTTCCTTTCCTCATCCCTACCCACGTCCATTCATCCTTCTTCCCTCATCCCTTCACCGCCCGCCCCACATCCCTTCATCCTTCCTTCATCCCTACCCGCATCTCTTTATCCTCTTTCTCTCACCTCACCCTTTCATCCTCATTCCCTCTTCCCTACCCATATCCCTTCATCCTTTCTTTCCTCCCTCCCGCATTCCTTCTTATTCAGTTTGGTTCATACCCTTTGCCCATCTCATTATAAGCTCAGGGCGGATGATGCCTGAGTTGAAACCCCCCACACGGACTCTTCTTTCGCCCGGTTACCAGTTTATCCTCCGTGACCAGCATATGAGACATTCCTTTTAACTCAACATCCAACAAATCGTTTTCCATTCAAACCTTTAATCACATATTGTAGGTTTGGCCCTTGGTTGTGACGCTGATGTGTAATCACAATGTTGCTGGTTTGGACATTTGTTCCACTCTCTTGTCGTTTACGGCCACCACTATTCCCTCACCACCAGCACTAAAAACAACTCGATAAAAAAATGTCAACTTACTTTAAGCTGTTTTTTACGCACTGTATTTGTGCATTTGTGGAGCATTAAGCAATCTCATCGAGGACATCGTAATTCATTTTCCCCGGTGTGTGTACACACACTCAGGAGCTCTGCAGGGCAAGATGTTTTCACTTGATGCTATCGGCGTCACACGCGGAGCGGGAGGCGATGAAACAGTGTCTGGCTTCGATGGACTCGGGCAACAGCTTAGCGGCTGACACTGATCTCGCTCGGCGTCCTGGGATTTTGTCCTTGTGGCTGCCGTGATGCCTGAAATATGTATTTGCTTTGACGTGACACAAGTTTGACACGAGCGTCTCAAACCTGGATCCAAATCCCCGATGAAGCTGTAGCAGAGACCTGACAGTGTACAAGCTGTCACAATGTCTTCATATTTTATGTTTCAATGTTTCACATAGAAGTTTATTTAAAAAAAACAGCGTTTGTAGCAACTTTCAGGTTTGCACTCATCTCCGGACATTTTACGTTAATTATCCAGAGGGGCTGTTTGTGAGAAGATAAATATTCGAGTCAGTTGCTCTGAGTATTTTCTGGAAATGTTCCTGCCAGCCCCCTGTGAGATGTCCGAAAAATGTCACAGTGACCTGGACTAACAAGATAATTTCAAAACTATCTGGATGGGTAGATTCCTTCAGAGATAAAGAGATGGTGTTTATTTGTGGCCCTTTCAAGCAGAGCGGATGACAGTTGAATGACAGTAACAACACTAGAGAACCTTGTTTATTGCTTATTCTGTGTGGGAAGCTTATTAAATTTCTGTCTTTGTCTCTGTACTTACATGCGTGGGAGAGCGATACAGGTTTGTGTGTTTGTGTGTGTGTGTGTGTGTGTGTGTGTGTGTGTGTGTTTGTTTGTGTAAAATGCCTAATTTAAAGCCTGAAGTAATAATAAAGAGAGACAGAGATAAATAATTAAAAGTAATGTTGATTGGAAATGTTGGTCCTTGGGGAAAATGATGCACCCTGATGATGAAACCTTTTTTAAACGTGCAGTGAATGATGCACTTTTCATTCCGATGCTATAATTTGCCTTTAATTACTCCCCTCAGTATCTCTACTCTATCTTAAGAAGAATATAGGAACTGCACTGAGTTATGAATGATCCCGGTGAGAGTCAGTATATGACCCTGTTTTTTAACGTTTGTTATGATTTATAGCTCCCTGATCTGAATGTGCAGCACGCGTCGCTGTTAATTCCTCATTTATTGCCCTTGCGACCGAGCTTTATCTCCAACAAATTTACAGAACTACTGTACTTGCCAAACAGCAGTGTTTACTTTTTTTTTCATTTTATAACCCTCTTGTAACTCCTTGATGAGCACACATAAAGTTCATGAGGCTCGTAAGTCTGCTTTACAGGGACTGGATCAGCAGATGGGTTAATGCCCTGTGAATGCACTGCTGACTCACCCCGCTCAAGTCTCCGTCTACACGCCAGCTGCCCATGTGCTGCACTTAATGAACAACTTTACCATCTCCTTGTTGACATAACTTTTGCCGCCGTTGTGTTTTTATCGTCTGATTCCGAGAAGCTGCTCTGAACTTCTGTTTGCTCGCTTCTCTTTCAGCCCAGATTCCATAAAGGTGCCCCTGGGTGTTTTGGGTAAATTACTGCGATCTTCAAAGTTTGCTTTGATGAAATGAACTCGTGAAAAAAAACACTGAGATGTTTTCTCAGAGTGTTGTTAACTCTCCACACATTGGTTTTATGATTTGCAGATTAGGATGCTGGAGGGCTGTTGTTTTACATCCTTTTGTCTGTGCTAATCTTAAATCTAAAACCTAAATAAGATCAGGATTTTACGCCATCAAACCAGTCATGGTCTAATATACAAACTAGAATTGCATTCAGTAAGTAGAGTGCATATCTTTACCAGGTCCCAATATTCTCCTGATGAAACCACATTAATATTCACCAGATCCAGTTTTTTTGGATCTTCACCAAATTTCATGCAATCATAAATATCAGTCTCTTAAATTTGCCAAATGTTTTCCTCTCTTAGAAATCAAGGAAAACATAAAAAAAATGCCCTTATGTTAAAGAAACAAACAAAAATCTTTGAGAGAAAAATCCTTCCTCTGCCCACTGATCTGGATCTGCACCAAAATGTATTGTTTTCTCTCCAGACACATATCACAAGTTTCATGGTAATCACTGTAATATTTTTGCATAATTATGCTGAATAACAGACAGAATTGCACCTGTGTGGTGTGGAAATGTTTAAATGTATTCATGTCATTCCAGCCATATTTGTAAAACACTTAGTAGAACAAAATTGTGTTTCTTAGGCGCTGTCTGCATGTAAAAAAGTGATTTAAAAAATATAATAATAAGCATAATAAATACAATGGTTTATAAGTATTTAAGATACTTCAGAGTTTGTAATGAATCCATATATTTTTGTATGTAGAAAACACACAAAATAATTTGTCTTCAGAGCAATATGGATAATGAATACAAGCAAGGGATGATGTGTGAAAGCAGTGATGATGTGTTGACTTGCTTCTTTGAGAACATCATCAAAAGTGTGGGTCTAGTAAAAAATATATATATTTCAAAAAACGTATTTCACAAGCTTTCCCCTCTGAGCCCAAAGACAAATAATTGGTTACCGCATGCGTCCCCGTGGTCTCTCGCTCTGAGCTCAGAGGCTCCTTCAGTACTCATCTGTCTTCTTTGTTTGATGTTCCTGAGCAGACTCTTGTTCCCCGGAGATATCGGAGTCTGCAGTTTGAAGGAGCCTGCCTTTGTGTCTGGTAAATTAAAATTGGAGCAGATGAGCGTTAAGTGCACAGGAACCTAATCTTGCAGTAAATGAAAGGTTTGTGGGTCTGGTCGGGACTGCTGGGATCTACGAGGCCCAACTGGGATCACGGTGTAAGCTCCCATTATCTGCAACTGTTATACTGTTTCCCACTTATTTTCTCCAGGGGTATATATATTCCCCCTGCTGCTTTTGTCAGACACTGACCTGCGTGGGTCTTTTATTTCTGCTTGAGTGCAGTGGTAGTCACTGAAAAGCTGCCACGGCGCTCGATGGCGTGCCGTGGAGACGAGCTGCATCTGTGTCCTCAGGGGATCAAGAGCCTCGGGATGAAGTGTGTGACTTTTGTGCAGGTGATAGAGACTGGTGAGATCTGTTGTTTAGGGATCACAGGAGAAAAATAGATTAGGTGTCTTCATATAGATTATGGAAAATAATCAAAAACAGGAATCCCCTCACCTGCCATGTACAGTTACTCCCTGTAGCCTTGCAAGAGTTGGATGTTAACTTTAGTTTGATCATCAGGGAGATGGTGGGAGGATGAAATTGCTTCTTTCAAACTAAATAGAATTCAGTATTAATGTTGGTAATCAACTGGGGAAGAAGAACATGTGTGAGCCTGTGGAGGAAAACACGAGCTGGAGGCAATAAACAAATAAACAACAAAGGGAAAAAAATCTCATTAACACATTTAACAGTGCACTTCATGGCAGGAGTCAAGCATTTTCAGCGGCAATAAAAATATCGATTTGGTGCTTGTGAACTTGAAATTTGACTTAACGAATGTACAGTAATGTAATATAAACACCCACATTGACTTAAGTGAACCAACTGGTGCTGTTGTTATTACTTAACGAGTAAGTCGACGAGCGGGGGGGGCAGCCTTCCCAGAAAAACAGTTAAGTATTGATGAGGGTCAAGGAGGAAGGCTCAGAGGTCAAGCAGTGATACAAAGTTAATTAAATTTTTTATAGCGTGTGTGTTTTTATACATGTATCTTAGTGAGGACCATTTTAGGCACAGACCCTACAGAATGAGGACATATTTACTCCTTCAAATGGCTGTTTGAGGGTTAGAAGTAGGTTTTCTGGTTAGGGTTAGAATTAGGTTAAGGTTAGGGTTAGGATTAGGCAGTGAGTTTTGATGGTTAGGATGAGGGGCTAGGGAATGTATTAGTCCAACAAGTGTCCTCACTTAGACAGTAGTACAAACGTGTGTGTGTGTACGTGTCAACCAGAGAATGGTAGATTGATTGTTTCCCCTGAAAAGTCCTCTCTTGGTAAAAGACCAATAATGAGTCTGATTAAAGTTTTGTGGACTTGTTAATTACCGCTGTGTAATCTCCAGACAGTGAAGAAGTGCCTCCGCCTGCTGCCGTCTGGAAAAGGTCTCTGCCGCTCATCAGGCCGATTCTTTTCCTCTGGGCCACATTGATGACCTTTAAGTACAGTAATGATTGGTGATGAACCGAGGAGTGCGTGGCAGCCTCGATACTTCGACCCTTCGTGGGATTTACGGCTGCAGCTCAGCTGGAGGAGTGGAGCTGCAAACAGCAGTATTTACAGTGGGCGAGGCAGGTGTGCTTTCCAGCTGGGGGGGGGGGGGGGGGGGGCGGCTGCAGGAGCCGGAGGGCAAAGGGGACGTGACTGATGATGGAGTTGGCCCCCGGCTGACAGCTGGCAACACGGCTGAGTGGAAACAGCTTGTTCCTAAATCAGCAGCTTTTGTTGATTGATGGGATTGTATTGGCATTGGAGAACAGTTTGAATTTACAGCCGTTCTTCTCTATTTTTTGATTCGAGCTAATGACGAGGGTCACCCTGCGTGTGTCAGAGAGCCGGTGACCCTCAAAAGAGCTTCATAACTTCATTGGTCCAAACAGGTCTAGAGTATATTACCTTTATTTCTCCTCTAACTTGTTTCTGTTACACTCCTCAATCAGACCTCAGCAACAAGTCAAATGCTTTTAACTAACTCAGATTCTTGCATCTTTACACTGACTCCCTGTGAGTTTTAGAACTAATCATAAGATCATTGCATCGTCCGGCTCCTTGTTATATCCCTTCAAATAAAAAAATCTGATTCTAGTAAATTTAAATGTTGTCGGACTGTTATGGGGCTTGTGTGCCATTCTATTTCTGTTTTACTAATTAATTCTTCATTTAATCTAATTATCTTGATACTTTTACTGTTTAATCTGTTTGCTCTACCATACATACATATACATACGAAGATGTTGATATTCTTATATGAATGCCCTATTCACCACAGCAGTATTGTGCTGTATGTTTGTCAGAAACCATAAATAGCCTTTCATTAATGCTGTAGAAAGAAAAACCTGGTGGATAAATGGTTTGCTGCCAGGTATTGTTTGTTTTAAGTGGTTGTGGCTGTGTGAGGCTTTCTGCTTTCGGCTGATAATGATCGGTCATCAAAAACATCTCTCCTGGCCTTTGTCAGGTGTCCTCTTCTTCCTCCCTCTCTCTTTCCTTCGGCTTTCTCCTCTGTCTGAAATGACAAAGTGATGAACATGAGCGCAGGCTGTGAGCATCAACCTCTTATAATTTGCTTCTATAACCCTGTCAATCTGTAAGTTAATGTCTTTATATTAAAACCTTCTTTATATTTCTGTATATGTATTTATTCCTGACCAACAAACAGATGTCTGACAACTAGTGATCACTGGGGGGAGCTAGCATTCAGTTCAAGACGTCCACACTGTTTATTGACAGATAAATAAATGGCTGTTTGTTGGTCCCCTAGACACAAAGAAAACAAGAAAAAAAACTCTTCCAATAACTTCAACATCACTCCACCTTTATTGTTCGGTGCAAAGTACTTGTTTAAGAACTCTGGAAGCCAGGATTTATTTGACAGCTGCCGTCTAGAGATGCTGTCTCAGGCAGCACATAAACCGTTGAATGATTAAATGGAATATAAATGAAAATTACTGTCAATTAGCTGATAAAAGTGTGGTTTGAAGGAGAGCGTGTGTTGTAAACACGAAGCCCCTGCTGGCACGCTCTGACACACTGCTTCATTTTCTTGTGCTTCTCCAATTAAGCCAGATTGTTCCGCGGAAGGTGTCCGTTGCCAGAGCCTACATGTAATGTGTAGCGATAATCAGCCGTTGTGCTCCTCGCTGTGTTTGGACCTCCCTATGTTTGCTTTCTGTTTAATGCAGTTTTCATCTTGTAAATCCTTTCCTGCTGGCTTCCCCCTCTCTTAGGAAACTCATATTTCTGTGCAGCTAATTGTCAGGAGCTTTCATCCTCAAATCTTTTGCTCAGCATCAGTAGAAAGCACCCGAGTACGAGTGAAAACAGTTAAAAAGGTGAGGAGAGAGAGGCAGTCACACATGCCAAGAATTTAAAAAATCTTCATTTGTGAAAATTCAGATTTCTGACACGGTTTCACTCGCTTTATGTCTGAATGAGAGGATGTGAATGTGTGTTTTTTGGGCTGTGAGGTAACAAAGGTTCTTTGTTCCCGTCTTAGTGGAGCTGTCCACAGTCGTGGTGCTGAAATCAGTCCTGGCAGTGAGCTGGTCATGCTGCTCCCTCAGGCCACATGTGGAACTGCACATTGACGGCAAATGCTTTGTTTACAATGCTACGTTTGGTTCGACGCGTGACCTTTTACACTTGACAGCCTGAATCGAGCTGGACATCGACCTGTTTGATCTGAAACATTATGAAAGTTTGTCCAAGTTCAGTCTGACTACTTTATATTTTCTCTCTACTTCTACCTGTATGCTTTGGGTTTGGTTATTGCAGACTTTTTTCAGACTTGCACTGAGACAGTACTGGTCCGATAAATGTAACCAAGGTCACATAGGTCTCTGTAGTTGTGACTCTTGAAATGTCACAAATTTGAATTTCATTGGAAATTGGAACACTTTACTTTATGTAAGATTTAAGAGATATACAGCCAGAGGATTATTAAACATCACGCCAGGTTCACAGTATGACCCTAACTTTGAGAAGGATGATGAGGATGATGATGAACCTTTGATGATGTTCACATTATCACACTCATTGTCCAAATGATGAGAAATACTTTAAAAACGTATTAAACGTTTAAGTTTGACCTCAGGTGATGACAGTTACTGGCAGTGCCTTGTATCCTCATGTTGAAAGTAATGAACAAGGATGTAATCGCAGGAGAAGCTAGATTGCACTGTTTAATTTGCTGGAGCAATCAAAACATGTCATGACTCAGTCTACCATACATTACTATTGCTGGGCACACAATTTCCTCTTACCTTTTATAATTTGCTCTATTTATTTCCATAAATTCATATATAAATCCACAAACCCCACATTGCTGTCTGTTATAAACAATAATCACCTACTATAGATAATAATATAGACACTGAAGACATTATAGCAACAAGACCATCTTTCCTTCACCTTTGCATGCCAAATATATCCTCCTCTCTGCCTGTGACTCACATCACAGACTCTCTGTCTTTCTATCTTTACTCGAGATTCTTCTGTTGCTTTTCCTCCAACAGATGATCGGTTCAAAAGGCCAGAAGTTGTGCAGAAACTGTGCACGGCTGCTGACTAAAAATCTCCTTCTTGCACGAGAGCCCTGTGTGCGTGTGTGTGTGTGTGTGTGTGTGTGTGTGTGTGTATTTGAGTGTGTGTGTGTGTGTGTGTGTGTGTGTGTGTGTGTGCAGCACAAATAGGCAGACAAGCTGTGCTAACAAGAATGTGGATTGTGTGCGCACAGAGATGTGACACGCGGCAAGAGAGAAGCAGCGCAAACAATGTTTTGTTTGGAGCTGGAACTATTTCTGCTCTATGTGGGAGGACGGCAGCGCTGCCTCTCAACAGCCAGGCCAGCAGAAAGCTTTTGTTTTATTGGCAGACAATGCAGCCATACTGGCAGACGAGTGCAATGAATGTGATTTTCATGGATATAGACACACCATGCTAATTTTTTCTTCCCCATACTGCCTAAACTGCAGGACACAGAACATTGTCAGTAAGGATGAAAACTAAAAATCCCTTCTCTAAAGAACTGCGCTCATATCTGGAAGTATATTTTGCATCGATTCCTGTTTCCATTTCCTGTTTAATGGACTTGCCAGTAATGAGCACCCACAGTGATCTGATCCAAGCTGACAGGTCTCCATATTATCAGCTGCTGCTGCTGCTGCTGGGAGTTGAGTGGTGAAGCCAACTGAATATGGGTCGAGGTGAAGGACAAAACCTTGAGCTGTCTTAATGGGGAAAAGGGGAAAAGTGTGGAAATGAAATAATGAAGCCGTGCAGTTTCAGACTGGGCTGTAAGACTTATAGACTTATTGGAGCCAACTCAAAGGATATTTCCATTACTCCAATTCACAATTTCTCTGAATAATTGTGTCTGGGTCAGAAATTATGTAGGGGCTGATCCCCTGGGGTGGGGGAAGGAGGCACTGGCCCCAGAGTTAATGTGTTCTGACTTTGAAGTAACCCTTTCCTGTCAGTCATTAATAACAGTAAATATGACAAAATTATATTCACTGACGTGTGGGTTTGAATCCAACAGTAAATAAGAAATGACTTAAATGTAACTCTATCAGGAATTGTCCATTGATGTTATATAATTGGCCCCTCTGTGCAAATTGGGACCCCTTAATGGCCCCCTATGAAAAACAATCCTAGATCAGCCCCTGGTGTGCATGGAGTCACTGATGCTGAGAAAAATAACTTAATAGCAGCCTGACATTTATTCTACAGTTTCCTCTGAAATTGTTGTCTCCGCTCAAAACATATCTCCATTACTCCAAAACACAACTTCTCTGAATAAATGTGCATAAATAATGAAAATTCGAGACTAAATCCTGAGAAGGATTCGGTTCAGGTACAGAGTTGAGGAGTGGGAGCTGGAATGACTGTGTCCGCATGTGAAAGATGATCTGAACTTCCCACATCTCTGCGCTGTCTGGGCTGACTGCACCCACGGTCTCCTCTTCATTTCTGCAAATAACCGGAAACTCTTCACCACTCTGTACGTCTCTCTCTCTCTCTCTCTCTCTCTCTCTCTCTCTCTCTCTCTCTCTCTCTGACTCACTCCCTCTCCCTCTCTCTGTGCACCTCCTTGCTCCTCTCTCTCTCCGCGCTTCGTTATTATTGTGCACCTGTCAGCAGCAGCGGACACCCGGTTCCTGCTCTATCTCTCTCTCCCTCTCTTCTCTCCTCTTCCTCCTCTCCTCTTCCTCCTCCTCATCATTCACCATCATGACTTCTGCTAAAGACGTAAATGGGCCGGGGAAATCGGCACAGCAGCAGGAGCAGGTAGGAACTTAACGTTACGTTGTGCACTGATGTCTCTCATAGTAACAGTGACTGTGCCTGGATGCTCGGTTGCTGTACAGCCGGTACCGGGTGGATCATCCAAATGCATAGTGTTTTCCAGAATGTTTCACTTTTGGGGCCACAGGGTGCAGGATGATGAGCTATAAAAATCAAGAGGCTGGTAACTAATGAAAGGAAGTAATTTGTTCTATTAAGAATGCATGCAATGGTGCTTAATGATGCTACAGCCCAAAGCTATACCAATCTTTATTTTTAACTCCGCCAAAAGACCCCAAACATAGAAAATATTCTTGGGATCCCCTCATGTATGTCTCTTGAATTAATTCAACCAAAACACTTTTACTAAGTTTTATGAAAGAACAACACAAGAGAAGTGTCTTGTAAACTGTCTGTGATACAAGAGAAAATGTAATTTTATGTTGTTTTGTTAGAGTATAAATGTCTATGATACATGTCGCTGTTCAGCGACCCCATGTGAGAAGCACTGGGCTATAGCAGGACATGACCAAGGTGTTTAAATACAAATTAAAAGCAATTATTAGCAATGTAATAAACACTTAAAGTTAATTAAAGCAGCAGTAAACAAAAGCAATTCATCCACAGTTTAACAGAAGCAGAGTCATAGTCCACACTGGAGACTGTATAGACTCCCTCTCTCTATATAGCCTATAGTGAATATACAGTCTGGCTCTGGGACAGAGAGGAGTCCAGCCCTGAAGCTCCCTGTCGCTCTCATTGGCACGGCTCAGCATACAGACTTTGAGGTGCTGTGTGTGCACAGTGGAAGTGTTGTGTGAAGTGAGTGTGTATCTGCTGGTATCAGCTGAGTCCAGGTTGAAAGGGTTTGTAGAATGTAAGAGTTTCAGCAGCTACGTTAAACCACTGAGCTGTCATTTCAACACGGCTTGAGGTTGTAATTCTTTCGTTCATACAGGTGGCTGTTTGGTGACAAATTCCAGTGTTGGAGTTAAAGGCCAATTTATATATTTTTGCGGTGAATCGTCAGACTGTCAGACTGTGACTGTATATGAAGATGGACAACATGACAGCTGCCCAAAAAAGTTTTGAAGGTCTTACTTTTGTAACTACACGTCACAGAGACAGAGCTTAACATGGGATTGGTCCACTTGGTAACATTTCACATCCATGTCTCCCAGGGCTGAACACCCTGGTTCTGCCTCAAACCAGTTCCCTTGGCATGCACATCATCTCTGAACTACTCTGCTGCTCATTCTTGGCAAGAATTAATCTCTCATAAACACTCCTGTGTTAGGAGCAGTGGCATAAACAGTTGATTTGATAAAATAAACCAAAATATTGGACTCAACTGTTTTTTTGTTTTCTATTCAAGCATTTAATTGCTTTTTAATGGCTTTTGAATCTTTCTGGCTGGAAATGGTGTTGAGTGCTGCGGTTGTGAATGTGTGTACAACAACAAAACAACAGGGCATCAACTTCTACGCCTCCGCCTTAATGTTTAATGAGCTCCCACTGTAACCTCAGCCCACAGGTGTAGCCTCTGTGCTGTAACAGCTGCTGCGGTGTCGTGTTTTCATCAGCAACTCCACTTGACTCTTGGTTGGGAACTAAAGTCACGAGTTGGCAGAGACGTGGGCTGTAAGTTGTACTGCCTCGATAAAGATATTTTAAATGATAAAAAAGATTTGTCGGTCACAGTCAGGGGCATGAGGTACAAACTGCAGTCAAAAGGTCAACTGCAAAGAAATAATTTTTATATTATATAATATATAATATATTGTGGTCTACCTTTCAAATAATACAAAAAAGGATCATAGACATTAGCTACCAAACACAAACACATTAACACAGAAACAATAGTACTGCTAATAATCGAGTTTGTAAACTGCAAACACTTCTTATAAAAGCAGCTCCATGCATCCATCATGTATATCCATTAACCTCTGATATGGTGCAAGAGTCCAGGCTCACCCCATTCCATGACAGGGACATACAGACACAAGCACGTGTGTGCGTGCGTGTGTAGAGTGGGTGCGTGTAGAGTGGGTGTTAATTACTCTGCACTTTTCTGCCATTGTGCTTAGGATGAGGCCTCAGCGAACACTGTCAGGTGATGTAACGGCATAGAAACCCAGTCCATTCCTGCGTTTACGTAACTGGGATCCATGGCACTGATATCATCATGTGAATTGAAACGTGCTCCAAGGAAAGAAACTCCTGTTGATAGGACATTTAGTTACATAACAACTTTTGTTTGTTGAGCACTTGGCTCTTGTGCCTTTTCAGAGGCTGCGCCGTACATGTCAGCAGAAAAATAGGTTCCAGTAGTCGAGGTGAAGGCTGTGCACTGAACATAATTGATGCACTGGCAGGATATAATTAACTTTTAATATTTGTCAAAGTAGGAGAGTTTTGCCTGTAAAACCTGAAGAATCTCTTTTGCATTTTACTGATTCTCATCGCCCCTGTGAAGATCTCTTTCTCAGGTCTTGAAAGCAGCCAGAACCTTTGAATATTTTAAGTGTAAAGTGTTTATTTTTTGGGTCCTATTCATACATTCATGAAAGCAGGAGTGTGGCGCCGACAGCAGCTCAGAGGATCTTTAACCGAGTTCAGATCATGAAGAAAGGGGGGGGGGAGTGTTGAGCTCTTGGGAGGAAATGGGATGTCAGACTTGAAACAGAGGTGATCTGCGCTTCGGTGCAACACAACACACATTTGTCATAATGAACATGCACCTTTCGTTTCATCTCTGTCGGCGAACAACTGGATACATTTTTTATTTCGCTCCGAGGGATTTTTCAGTCTCGAACGACCTCGACTTCCTTTTGGCTCAGTTTGCACAGACAACACAGTTTCCTGCCGGATGAGGAGCGAGAGAAATATATTCAACCCCTTCTCTGACCTTGTAGCTTTCGGCGATGACCTCTCTAGCTTGTAATATCAGTTTCAGATGCATACGCAGGCCCGTGCTTTCATTCTCTACTGATGCAGAGAGAGAGAGAGGAAGAGAAATTAAGATATCATAGCACCGGAAAATATTGTGTGGCTGAGAAGCACATCTGAGATTTGAACTCCAGCTCTCTGGACTGCATCATCATCACCACCACCGCTGCTGCTGCTGCTGGAGGTTTCTAATGCGCTCGGCCGCAATCATGCAGTTTCTGTATCGAGCTTTAATCTCAACCGAAAGTAAATAAGTGGGTGGAAAATTCAAGCTGTCTTATCTTCTTTTCCATTTGGAACACAGTTGTCTTCATTAGTGAAGTCATTACAGGCTCAGGAAATGCATCTCCATAGTCTTTATCTGCCCTCGCACTGTTTACTGATCACGGTGCTTTAACGCTCCACACGGTGCTGTGATGATCTCAGTTTGCTGTTTGTCATCGGAAATTCACCATCGCTGCACCCGCTGCTTTTCTAGTTCTTGTTTGAAATCCATTTTTTTTACTTTGTCCCGTCTCAGAAACTGAATCCAGATGGCAGCAAACAAAGGTGACTAATGCAGTAAAGTTAGAAAATGGTTGAGATGAGTCCACCTACAGCGCAACAGCCGTGATTAAAGTCAGTGTTAATGTTTTGGGGGATTTTTCTTGCAGTGAACTTTCATCATGCTGGATCTGTTTGGTCTGTATGTCATTATTCTGTTAGGATAATAGGTCTCTTATCTTTTCTCTCAGAATGGATTTAATTTTCAGGGCCATTTTGAGGGAGACAAAAGAAAGCAGAGAGGTTTACTTTTTTACTAATTCATTCTACAGAGATTCAACTTCAGTCACGTTGTTGTGCGCTTCGGTTCCTCTAATGATTAAAAGATAGTTTTCGTGCCAGTTTTGTCCAGAGCCAGGCGGTAATACATATCCTCCGAGAAAACAGTCTTTTCCACAGTTCTTTCCCTTTTCTGTCAATAGTCAGCAGGAGTTAACACATCCTCGTTTCTTCTTCTCCTCATTTCCATCCCGGCTTCACACGCTCAGTACGACGTCTAATTTCCACCAAGATGAATGAAAAGCCAAACCCGGAGAATATCAACTCACATTTTTTTTCCTGTCACAAAAACTCACATTTCTCACTTTCATGGATCTCCTCCTGGATCTTCTCGTCTCTAATCTCTGAAGCCTTTGTGCCAATATTTATTTCCACTGATTGGGTTTGGCTTCTCTCCCCATCGGTTGGGGGGGATTCTCTCTAACAATTAACTTCAGGAAGGGTCACAGAGGAAATCTACACACTTTCAATTATAGCAAAACCACTAAGCCTCAGTATAGTTACTCTTCAGCAAATACGCTTTGTCATGGCATTCTTCGTTTATCACAGAGGGAGAATGTGAAGAGTGTGTGTGTGTGTGTGTGTTAAGGGATAATATTTTGAACAGATATAATTCAAGAGAGGCTAACGTTTACATTCCTTCCACATAATATCTTTTGTTTGGAGTTAATCAGCAAACAATAATCCACCTTAACTCAGTTTCAAAATAAAGATTTAGGAACTCATTTTCCAACGTACGTACACCAGTTCTTAGATCAACGCCTTTTAAGGTTTTAAAACCGGAAAAACAATGTACTGCAGGTTTAAGAAATGAAAACTCCAATAAAAAATAAGGTTTGCAAAGATTTTAAATGTTTTCTTCATCCTTTTAAAACATTATGCAAAGCGTCAAAACTTAATTTCAATCATGCAAAACCTTTTTTAATTGGATTTTAAGCTTTCAAACACCTACTCTCAACCTGTCACCATATTTTCAGTTCAAGAATATGCAACTATATATATATCCCGATAATAATGACTTCCACACTGCTGTTTGTTGTGTATGTTGCACTGTACATTGTTATACACACAGGCACATACACAGATAGAGACACTACATAGATCCCCCGGAGTGCCTCCCACTCCGGGTTATCGGGTGCTGCACTTATGCTATTTTTAAATGAGACACGGTGACTGGGTGTAATTTAATGTAAGATTGTCATTATACAGAATACTGAAGCTGACTGGAAGAATGTAAGTGTCCGAGCCAAGGAAGAGAAGAAAGCACCTCATGAGATGTTGAATAATTTATTCCCAGGTGAAATCGGATAATGGTATAATAGGCAGAGGTCTAAATCATTGAAAATTATTTTTGACTCGTTATGTAAGAACAACACAATGCACTTGTCTTCTTCTCACTTCCCTCACGAGTATATGAATTGCTCCCACCACCATCATTACAACCACTTTTTAAATAAGCATGTCCATCAGTAGGAGAATAAGTATCTGACTTTTAATGGTATTTGTTGCCTCTACGTTTTCAGCTTTATTTGAACCTAAATGTCTAAAAGAACTAAATTAGTTTAGGTTACATATGTCTGATGCTTGGCTGTGGTTTCAGGGTCATATTTCTGACAGCAACATTAAGAATCCATAACTTACCAGTTCCTGTTTTCAACCATGTAGGTTGTGTTTTCATCTGTTTGTTGTGAGCAGTATTACACAAAAACTATATGATGGATTACTGCAAAACTAGATGGAAGGTTGTGATATGGGTCAGGAAAGATCCCATTATATTTTGGTGTAGATCTGCATCAATCGGCAATTTTTTAATATTTTACTTATTTAAATGATTTATCTTGATGAAAATAGCAGGTGTATCTAGGGATCTGATTTTTATGAGTGCGTGAAATTTGGTGCAATTGAATTTGAAGGGGGCTGTTGGGCCTTGGTGCTCTGCTGAGTTTCATTCAAATCTTTTCACTGAATCTTCCTTTATTTTATTTTTTAAAAGTCTGTCTGTCATGTAATATCTGGTAAGGAAGAGGACACACCTCAGTGCCTTTGTGCCGGAACAATCTAAAATCATGTTAAAGCTGCATTAGGAACGTGGCCTAACTGGTTTGTGTCGCAGATTCACTCATATTCACATTCAAGCTCAGCGGGAGGATTTTATGATTACGTTTCTTAGAGTTTCAATAACATGTTAGTAGAAGACCTCAGTGTGGAGCCCAACTTTTCTGTAGCTTTATTTATTAATCCTCAACTCAGACTTTATGTGAGAAACAGTGACGACACTCTGTCTCCTCTCTCCTTAGTCACTTTCCTCAGTTTCACCATCACAACATATTTCACATCTACTGCTTTACAGCTCTCTCCCTTTTGATTTTGAGATTCTTACTCCTCATCAGAGCTCAGCCCATACGAGCCAATTTGCCTGCAGGTTGGAACATCTCATCTGAAGCACATGTTTTGTTTTCTACCTCAGTTGAGTGTTGCCCACACACTCCACATTTTCACCAGCAGACAAAAACAGGCTGGATGGACGGAGACAGGCTGAAGCCCTGTTATCTATGAACCACAAGCTAGTTGGCATGAATTCTTAATCTCACTCATGAATGCCCATGATTTATTGATGCCGTTCCAGAGGAAAAGTTTACCCCCCCCCCGTCCGAGGCTGCTGCTTCACTCTCCAGTTTGACTGCTCTCGGACAGCGACTACATTACAGTAGAGTGATATATCGCATGTCAAGTGTCCGGTGTCATTAGCGCAGCTGAAGTTTGCTTTCGGTTCGGATGTCTATATGTCTTGTTTTTTGCCGCTCTGAGTTAATATCCTTCCACTCCCACATGGCACGAAGCAGTGATAATAGTCCCTGCTGTACTCTACAGCAGCCGGCAACCATTTTCACTGCAAATTTAACTCAAACAGCACTCGTGGTTCCCTTGGAAACCAGGTGCTCAGAGATCAGGAAAGATCCATTTCACACTTCAGCAGCGAGAGGAGCGACAAAGGGAAAGTGGGAGGAAGAGCAGATTAGAGAAAGACAGTTAAGGGGGGGGGGGTCGTGTGTACAGGAAGCTTGATCATCAAAGATGCTTCATTCCTAAAGCCCCTTTGACGGGAAACAGAAAGAAAATTGTATCAAATGGATTGGAAATAAAACGTGTTGGGCGTCCCCTCATGGGATTTTTGACCTTTGACTTTGTATGGATGTGTTGAGGGTGAAAATGGCAGCAATTCTCATTTATGGATGCAGCTTTCTCACGGGTGGCGTGCAGGTCTGCTCTCCACACAGACAGGGAGAGGACAGCTTATTACACGACACCCGGCCGCGTCTCTCAACCTGTCACGGCTTGAGGTCAAGAGTTCCTCTCGCGCTTCTTTGCCGCGTCGAGAGCTCCTCACGAGGGTCGACATCGAGAGAAGGCACATGCAGGTTAACAGCCACACAAAAACACTCTGAACGTCAGGGAAATCAAACCAGGAGTTAAGTTTTGTGCATATAAGTCTCTTCTGGGTTTTCATTTGCTGGTAAAGAAGCAGGTGCTGATTATTCTCACACACTTTATGTTAGAAAATCCCACCTGAGTTTGGATCTCTCTGTTGGATTGTGGGTGAGTAGGTGGTTGAGGCGTTGCACATTTCACACAGGGATAAATCAAACTGAGCAAAGTCACTTTAAAAACACTGGATTGTGTGAGAGAGCAGTTTTGAATTAATTATTTTATTTTAACCAAGACCCTGAATTAGTTAGTAAGCCTCAACATAAATCTTTTTTATTAATGGTATAAGGAGAAGTTCTAACCAGTTGAGCTTCCATTTTACTGCACATTCATCCCTAAAACCTAAAATGAGGCTTTTATATTCTGCTGTGGCCAAAATCCAAAAAATTGTGAATAAAGAGAGTTCCCTGCTTGGATTTAATGTGTTCTAAGCCACTTTAGACATGAAATTGAGTAAACGTGAAAAAAGAAAAAGTGCTGGCAGCCAGCGCTGTGACCAGTGGAGCTAAGCTGTGTATGAGGAGAGTGGGGATCTGGAGCCGTTTCAACCACTGGTACAGTGGTTGAGGGGCAGGAGAGGATGTATCCTAATGGTGGATGATGCAGTGGTTTAATTTCAGCATTGATTCCAAAAATGAGTGTGACTTTTAGGATTCACACACTCACAAGCGGTCGCTGGTGACAGGAGGCCGACCCCCTTTGATTAGAGGGTGTTAAGCTTTTCAAATATATGAAAACGTCATGAAGTAGAGACGTCTCAAATGGTCGACACTCTGTAAGCAAGACTATTGGAAAAACTGGGTGGCGTTATGAGTTATGTTTAACCCATAAATATAGATTTTTATATATATCTGGAAATAATTGTGATTTTAAAACCACCATTAACATATTTCATCATTCGTCATTTAATTTAGTTATCAGCTCAATAATAACACTCTTAGGTGGGTTGAATCTCTTTAAGATGCAGTAACTTTTGGTCTGAATTGCGCTCTCATGCTCAGATGTTCTTCAGATCTGTTCATTGATGCTTAGTTTGTCACAGGAAGTACGAGGAACATCGATCACGTCTTTCTCAAGTCGGTGTTTTGTATCCGGACGTGTTGGCGGTGAAGGTTAATAGTCGTATCCATTTCAAACTGCTTGCTGTTCTGTTGAGGACTTTACACCAAGAAAAGTCAAATGTCCGACAGTATTTGACCGTCTATCGATTTGAATTGTGGAAAACACTCCGTGACCTCTGATTGAATAATTGGGTGTCTGTTTACAGAAAAGCCAAACGCAGGAGGGGAAGCGTGTTGTGTTGTTTGCATCCTACATTTCCTCAGCCTGAATTAACCCACGAGATTTAAAAAAGGAGGCTGTCGGAAATAACCCTTCCTTCTGCCTCTGGAGCTTCCTGTACAATCCTGGATTTGTCACGGATGGAGTAGAAAATAAAAGACAAGAACTAAATATTTACTGTCTTGCCTCCCAGGCTGGCATCAAAGTGTGGAGAGACACTTTCCCTCTGTTAGGTTGCACGGTTCACATTTATAGATCCGTATCTCTTAAGCCAGGTACAGGCTGCACTGAGCCGGATGCTGGACAGGGAAGCATTTATCCTGCACTAAATGGTTCATCTTTTTCAGCCCAGATATACAAAGGAAAAAGGAACCAGGCTGTTATCTGCATCCCTGTCACAGCATCTGATTATTTTATTTCCGACTCGGTCAGAGGTCTGAAGGTATCGCTGATAGCACAGGCATCTTCATCATGTCTTTCCTATTAGAGTCTGATAACAGCCGGAGATGAATATCTTATGAATCCCGAACACGGCTCTACACCTTTTTCGTGAAAATCCTTACCTCTGCAGCAATAAATCAGCTTATCGATGTGCCTGTTGTTTTTCTATGTGTACTCACTGCCTGCAGTATTGATCTGCTTTGTTGTGAGACGAACTGCACAGACACTAAGTGCACAGGTAACAGAAATAAGCACACACAAGCTCCCTCCAAACATTTAGATGGAAAGTGACTCATGGCAATTCAAAGTCTTATGCTCGTGTAAAAAGGCTTCATCCATGACGAAGATTTGAGTCGTCCATTTGGCTCTCACATGGACACACACACACACACACACACACACACACACACACACACACACACACACACACACACACACACACACACACACCTGCCCTCATTAACTTGTGGATGGTTCACTGAGCTGCTGCATACTGGGTAGTCCAGGTCTAATTGGTTACAAGGATATCAACATCTGGACTGATACGGGTGGTTGGAGCTGCTCGATTTTCTCACTGACTGTGACCAGAGAGATGAATGTGGATGCAGGTGTGTGTGTGTGTGTGTGTGTGTGTGTGTGTGTGTGTGTGTGTGTGTGTGTGTGTGTGTGTGTGTGTGTGTGTGTGTGTGTGTGTGTGTGTGTGTGTGTGTGTGTGTGTGTGTGCATGCGTGTGTGTGTGTGTGTGTGTTTTCTGTACACATACAGCTTGAGAATTGAGATGATTAATTAGATAGGAATGACATCTGACACGTAAACACTGAGTTTTGCCCTCAACCCCATCAAGCTTCATCCAGAGGTTTCCCATAGTGCAGCGATTCCTGTCCAGTGGTACATAAGGGGTACAAATTGGTACACAGTGGTACACAGTAGTACACAGTGGTACATAGGGGGTACACAGTGGTACACAGTGGTACACAGTAGTACACAGTGGTTCATAAGGGGTACACAGTGGTACACAGTAGTACACAGTAGTAAACAGTAGTACACAGTGGTACATAGGGGGTTCTCCTGCAGAGACACATGGAAAGATTATTAATGGCGTTTTCAACTAATTTTGAAAGGAGAGAAATTATGATTTTAAAAAAATTACGAGAGATAAATATATTTTCTAGGATTAGTTAGATAAATTATTGATACAAAGGAATGAAATAATCAACAAGAGTGGATAAACAGTTAAGATAGTTCAGTCACATTAATTGGTAAACACTTAATGTCTCTGGTGCCACTCACATGCCAAGTGAAGGCATTTCTGAACAGAGCTTACCTGTCCTCAAGGTTTTTCAACCTCCATCTCCGTTTCCTAGTCTTCTGTTGCACAATAAATCGCCTAAAAGGGCTTTTAGATAAAAAGACACACAAGTGGTGTTTTCCAGGAGCAGCACCTCATTGCTTCCTCCCACACGTCTGTTTCCTGGGTCCCGTGGGTTTTTTGTTTTGTTGCGGTGTGGGTTTCCGAATAGTGCAGATTACCCATCTACCATCTGCTGGGCTGTGTGTGTGTGTGAAGAACTCATTATTCTGCCTGTTGTATCTGCATTGAAGCCGTCCCTCCACTCCGGCTATCAGACGGAGCTGTGGGGGGCTCGTCGTACACGAGCAGCGGGGGGGGCAGCCAGAGGACGCAGCGTTGCTCGCACACAAGTGGCTGAGAGGTCGACATCTGCCCGACAGAGAACGAGCTGTCCTGCGGCTAATCTCTGCCTCCGACTGCTATAGCACAAACTATATCTCTCTTATATGTAATGAGAGGAATTGTAAAAGGCTGTGCATCCATTTTGAGATCAACTCTGCAGGAGAAGAAATAATTGAATCTGTTACTGCCTCAGACATGAGACCTTTGGCCTGTGTGTGCGTGTGTGTCTGTGTGTGTGTGTATGTGTGTGCATCAGGGGTAATGTATGTGATGTGTCTGCTTCTCAGGACCTTGTGGGCAGCGCTCCGCCTCAGAGGAACTGGAAGGGGATCGCCATCGCCCTGCTCGTCATCCTCATCATCTGTTCCCTGATCGTCACCTCCGTCATCCTGCTGACGCCTCGTATGTACAGCACACATACACACGCACACACACACACACACACACACACACACACACACACACACACACACACACACACACACACACACACACACACACACACACACACACACACACACACAGACACATGCGAGCAGTCAGAGTGCACTTACCAGGTCTGGACTCTGGTGAAAGGTACAGTAAGGAATTCGAAGTGATACATATGCATCAGATGCAGGCTCGTAACCTGAATGACACCAAGGCCAAACAAACCTTTTTATAAAACCACAAATCAGCTCGATCTGTTTTCTTCTTTGAATCTGCAGTAAACTGCTCACATTCCCCTGAACATGCCTGATGTTTTTTATTAAGATCTATCTTGCAACGTTAAAGAAACATTTGTCCAGATCCATGCAAAGTTCTTTTTGGACCCATGCTTCATTCCTTCTCCAAGGTTTATAGAAATCCATGTTGTAGTTTTTATGTAATCCTGCTGAGAAACAAGCCAACAGACGGGTGAAAACATTTATTTGCCGTTTGGTAAAAGTAATTAATGTTCACCATCATATTAAACTACTTCACTACCTGTTTTAAACCTGCCTATCTGGAATGGGCTGTTTACTTGGCCTGTGGTAATGCTTGTGGCAGTTTTTTTTCTTTCTGAGCCTTTAAAAGTGACCAGCAGTAATTGAGCAGCGGTGAGTAAAGCCCGACTGCTGCTGACTGAAAATCTGGATCAAGTGTATTTAAATGCGGTTTCATAAAGGGACTCCATGGAGAGTCCTTTTTAACAGAGTGAACTGGAGTGAACTCTCTGCTCTGTCTTTTTGATCTCGCCTTTTACTCAGCACTCTGGTTGTGTTTGTCGAGCCTCGATCTCGTAATGATTTCTGATGTCTGGAGCCCAGTTTTTGTCTCCCCTTTAGTTTTCAGACGTGTTTATGTGATTATGCACTAATAGGGTTGCAAAATTCCGGGAATATTCAAACTTGGAAACTTTCCATGGGAATTAACGGGAATTAACGGGAATATACAGGAATATACGGGAATATACGGGAATTAACGGGAATAAACTAACTGTATTTACCTTATCATATACATACATAAATATAAACATTTTGTTTTGTCATAGGCTGATTTGAGCCCTGAGGAAACTTTGGGCACTTGACTTAATATGCTTCTGCATCGTTGTGTCATTCTTAACATAGGTCTTTGCACAGTATTTGCTATTGTACACAGCCTTTCCTTCTACATTGGATGGGGTGAAATGTCTCCACACATGAGATAGTGCATGTGGCATTGTTCTGTAGAATAAGATGAGAAAAAAGTTTGTAAAAAAACACTAATGCAATGCCAGAGATATAAATAGTTAGCCAAACAATTGGAATTGTCCGTAAAAATATTTTACAACTGATGGATAAATGAATGGAAATAGGCTAGATGAACAGATGAACAATCCTCAATCAGCATGCTAACATATTTTCCCCAGTAATATTTAATCGAAACTTACCTGACTAGGCCTGCACACTACAGCAGGCCTCAATAGCCCTGCTGTAGTGTGCAGGATGCTGGGAGTTATCTGTGCATGTGATGGCAGAATGCACAGTGGAGGGTTGAAATTCAACGTGCAGCGTGTGCTGCATTCCATACATCTTTGAAATAGAGTTTTGAATGATGTTTTTATTGCTCGGCGTTTAATTTGCTTATTATTTTTTTTTTCAAAATTCCCAAGCTTAACTTCCCATGGAAAGTTTCCGGAAAGTTTCCGGAAATTTACCGGAAACTTTCCGCCCCTTTGCAACCCTATGCACTAATAGCTGCAGCCATTTGTCGGGTTGGAACAGCATCAGAGACACCATTTGCCTCAGGTGGGAAATGATCCTTTTCTCCCCCCCCCCCCCCTCCCTCTGCGGCAAGTACATTTCTGCGATTCTTCATGTCGATAAACACTTCTGGATGTCTGACATGGTATTTACCCGCTCAGATCCCTCCACTCAGTCACAGTGTGAAGCCGGCTGAAAAAAACCTGTCAATGCACTGTTTTGTAGAGTAAGACCCGGGCTGTCAGCCGCCGTGACAACTTGTGTGTAACGGTTGTTTACCGAGCACCGTTGTGATAGATCACACACTCGCTGCGTCATCTCATTCCTCTCTCACACCGAACACACACACACACACACTTACTCATTTGTGTTCCCCTGTTGTCTACTCCACCCGCGGTTCAGCTGTCAGCTTCAGATCTCATCCTGACTTTTTGGTGATGGAAGGCCCGTCTGCTGCTGAAAAACTAAAGGGAGGTAGTTGTGATCTGATGCTCTCAGATCAATAGAGCAGCACCAGGGGTCGCTCTCTTGTTAGTGCCCTGCTCCAAATTCCTCTACCTATGGAGGAGGGGGGGTAAGGCAATGGAGAAGGAGTCTGCTGTGGTAAGACAGTGTCACTCTCAGGTATGAGGCTGCAACTTACTGACGGAAGGTCGACAGAAAGGTCAAACCATTTTCTCCATTTTCTTTTTCTCAGAACTTTTCTTCTTTAAGACTGAAGGACAGCATCTCAAAGTTTTTTGCAAAGGGACAGATGTGAGTCTCTGGTCAATCATAAGCAGGGTTCTGTGTGTGTGTGTGTGTGTGTGTGTGTGTGTGCGTGTGTGTGTGTGTGTGTGTGTGTGTGTGTGTGTGTGTGTGTGTGTGTGTGTGTGTGTGTGTGCACTCTACAGGTGAAGATAACAGCCTTGCCCTTAAAAAGAAAGTGACGATCGAGGATGTTTTCGGTCCGGACCTTCACATCCACGACCCGGACGCCAAGTGGCTCAGCGGTGAGTGAGCAGTTTGCTGTTGTCAGTAACTCAAAATTTACAGTGTGTGTCACATCCATATTGTGTTGATTCATGAGGTGAAACGAAGGAAACTCAACCCCTGCAGTGAACAGGGCACAGACAGAAAAGTGAGATTTCTTTTAAATGTTAATGCTGTCCTGTCTTGACCGGTTGGGGTGAGCGGAGAAGAATGAAAGTGTAGGTCGATAATAACGTCTGTGCCTCTAAAAACGTCATGGCAACACTCAACCCTCTCTCAGCAACTGACTCAGGAGCTCAAGTGAAGCCAATTGATTCCAGCTTGAAATGTCCACTCTCTGAAAATGAAGAAAAATAGCAGGTCAGGGTGATTGTGTGGAAGTTGAGTGGAGATCTGGGAGAAAACTTTCAGATAAAACTCCACATCGTCACGGCGGAGGAAAGAACCCTCTCATGGCTGCAGAGGAGCACAGTCTAACAGGGATTACATGGAACCATTTGTGCAAAAACTAAAAAAATCTACATCTGAAGTATTCAAAGCAACATCCGGACAATTTGTAAATATTTGCCTAAGGTAAAATTTGGCTCTGTGGCCACAGTCATTAGAGGCCTGTGTTGGATTTGATGAAAACAACTTGTTGGCAGTTGATGCATGCGCCTGGTTAGTGCACTTTCCTTTTTCTACAGCTAATGATGATGCTGTGCCTGGACTGATGTTTGAATTTAACCTCTTATCTCCATCCGTCCTCATAGAAAACAACACAGCTGAAAAAGAAAAAGAAACATCACAACTCTATAGGGATTAGGAACACACAGTTGCTATGCAGCTTGATGTAGCAACACATAAGCTGTAGCTGTTTGAATAAAGTTGTTTTTTTCCTTTGTACATAGACAACAAATACATCCGTTTTCCTGCTCATTAGGTTTGTTGTGTATATCCGTTCTGTTGTGTCTCTAGGCATATGGATAAGATGGTCTAAAGAGATGTGCAGAGAAATTAATTAATGCGGCCTCTAGCTTTGACATGGCCCTTAGTGAGGAAGCTCCTTTTAGCTCAGTCAGCGCCCTCTGGTGTTCTACAGGAGAACTACTTCAAATCATTTTCAGCTTCTGCATGAGGAACTCTTTCATTAGTTGAATAATGATATTTTACTTTGAATTGTTACCAGTACAACTACGAGCAATACTAATTATATTGTCAATGTGTATTATGTATTCTATTTAGGGTAGATGTTCTGTTTGCTTGTGAAATACTAAGGTTGCTTTGAATCAGCTGAATCAATTGATCTGGTCGTCACAGGATCCAGAGCTGAGCAGTGAAGCGTTTGTGTCCATATTTCTCTCAGGTCAATAAACCAACAGTGTGGAAAATGTCGTATAAAACTCTTAACGTCTAGTTTTGACCTTTTCACAGCAGGCATGATTTACCAAGTACGTTTTATGGCTCCTTCTGGAAATGTAAGAAAACCTTGACTAAAGAATTAGTTTTTATGTTTCCAAGGTAAAAAATGAAATTCACAGCTCTTTTTGGGACCAATTTGTTTTTCTTATTAACAACATTAACAGTCTGGAAACGTAGTAGAAAAAAAATTGAATAAAGTTAAACAATCAGGAAGGATAATGTATTAAGACAATGTAACAAATATCAATATTAATTGATTTGAATAATTCAGTCCTCTCCACAAGAAGCTAATCTGCTCAGTGTCAAGATTATTAGTTAAGTTAAATTGCTTATAGGTATTTAAAGCAACGGATTTTATAGCTTCTTTCATGCTGTAAAAATAAAATATGATGTGGTACCACTTGTAGCTCGAAGGACAAAAGTGTCCAGACATACATAGATATGTGAGTGTGTAGTTATTATAATTATCAATGCATTATAAAAAGATCTGATATATATTTATAAAAGTAGAAAAAGAAACTGCTTGTTCAACACAGAGACTCACTCTCTTAAATACACAATGCACTTTCACACCTGCTGTCTTGAATTTATACTGAGCCAGGGTTAATCCGTGAGAAGGTCATCATAAGTATTCATGAGCCAAGGTCCTGAACATCACAATGTCAGACTAACGTTATGATTGAGTGCAAAGCATACTGAAATATTATACAATTTGAATAGAGCTGGAATACGATATAATTCATGTAATATAATATGCCCTCCACATTTTGAAAAACTCATCTCCTGCCTGCGCTGACAGACACATGTCGACCTTACAGCCAACTGCTCCCCTGATTACTTACATTACCTGCTTGTTAATGAACGATTAGTGAACTTCCTGTGTGTAAGTGACGGCCGTGATGAAACCGTCCTCGGCGCCTGACGAAACTCCGGCAATCAATCGTGTGACATTGCACCTCGTCAGTAAAGTTAATGCAATCAACTCCCATTTGGTGCTAATGACCTTCTGATCAGGCGCCCGGTGGGACGACTCCACACTTCACTGGTGCTCATCAATATTTCGTGGGCTTCGTTTCTCGGCGCTGTGGAATTGATCCCTGTTGCTCTTTGATCACCGCTCGCCTCTGCAGTCTTTGGACTCACCTCTCACGCGCTTTCCCACTCGGGTCCAAAGACAAAGGAGTCGACCTTCAGACTAATCTGTCACATTCAAATTACAGAATATAATATTAACTTTAATAGGGAAAACAAGCCATCAACTGCATGGGAACCTCTGAGGCTGGATCTACTCATGAAGCTAGAATGTTACACAGTAGAGTTAATACCTCCGCCAAGGCCCGGCAGTGAAACCCGATTTAACCACATTTTAATTCACTACAACTGGATTTCAATTTGGATCTGCACCAAATTGCAAACACACATAAACCCCTAAACATTCCTGGATCTGTAATGGTTGCTTCCTTGACCCATGTTACAAACATGTACCAACCATCCAGGTTGTTTTGCATAATCCTGCTAAGAAACAAATCAACAAATGCAGATGAAAACATAACCTCCTTGGTGGAGGAAACAGAAGCACCAGAATCACTCTCACTTCTCTTTATCCAGTAAAATAGATTAATTGAAACTGTTCTCATGGTGGTACAGTAATTGGAGACTTTAATTTGACCAAAGGTGTGAGTGTAAATGTTTGTCTAAGTCTGTGGGTCCTGTCATGGCGATCTGTTCGGAATGGACCCTGCGTCTGTCCCAATGTCTGCTAGGATTGGCTGAAGCTCCCCCTTTGACCCTGGAAGGATAAGCTGCCTAGATAAGGGATGAAACTCGTCTTTGTCTTTCTTTGACATCTCCACCGTCACCAACACTTTGACAGTCTCTTTACTTCAGCAGTTGTTTTGAAAAAAAAATCTGTGGGTGTTTGTGTTTCATCACAAGGCAGCAAACTTAATTTTTTTTTAAAACGCAGACTCGTGTTCCAGAAAGTTTAGTTTAAAATCCCTTGAGACAAATTTTTAATTACAGTAAAAATTAGAATTTCAAAAACAGTCTTTCTGGTGCTAAGGGAGCCAGAGAAAGGAAATCAAGTATTTAACACATAAAAGAAAACTCCAGTCGACACTATACCTGCACAACACAAAGCAGCAGACAAGTGTGGCAGGTCAAGACAGAGATACATTTCAGACAAATTTGAGCTTAGAGGAGAGTGAATATTTAATGTATATTCATCAGGTTTCAGAAACTTGGCTCCAAATGAATGATATTATCTCTGTGTGGCAGCTTGATGTCGGAAAAAGGCCAAAGTTTGAATTGAATCTAATCTGATGATTATATGTCTGGGTTGTTTTTGCAGCTTTTTCCCAAAGTAGACCAAAAAAAACTGGTTTTGCAGTCGGAAGAGCAACCGGGCTTATGAAAATGTTGTCATAGGTGGAGGAAGAGGAGGAGGAGGAGGAAGAGGAGATACTGTAAAAAGTAATGTGGGAGTAGAAACTTACCGGGATTTTTTCCATCTCAATCTCTGGTGGGGGGGTTTTGTTTGCTATTTTCAGACAATGAGCTGCTGTATCGCACGAGGGACGGGAACGTTATGAAGCTCAACGCTGACACCAACGAGGAAATCGTCGTCGTGCCCAACCAGTTGTTTGTGAGTATCATCTCATCACAGGAAGAAACCAAGTACAAATAAATATAATATTACAGATATAAATACTATACATTTTCCAGATTTATTGAGGTTACACGAGAGAGAGGTGTATTGACAAGACGCAACAATATGAAAAAAAGTGACGAGTCAGCCACCATCACTGATAAAGTCTGGATGAAGCGGAGCAACAAAACATTCCCCTATACTAATTTAAATCAAGAATATTCATTCAATACGTTGTGCACATTCCTTCAAAGACAATTTGTCATGCTCAGAAATCTTTTCTTTCTTTAACGTCTTTGAAGTTTAATTAAAAACCGTCTTCGAACTATATCAACGTGACGTAAGTCACAGCAGAGACGGGATTCAGTCGGATACTTTTTACTTTTCTACTTTGTGTACATTTCAGAGCCTTATATACTTATACATATTTAACCTTATACCTTCACTTGAGTAAAAAGGTTGAATCACTTCTTATACTTTCACTTAAGTTGCTTCTAGCATAAGTATCTGTACTTCTACTTAAGTAAAGAACATGTGTACTTTTTCCACCTCTGCACCTTGTCCACTAGTATTATTTCTGCTTGTGTCCTGGGTGTGTTACGACTTTGAGTATGTGTGTTTGTGTGTTTTATTTGATCTCATTCAGGACAGATCCAAGGCCGCCAAGTACCAAGTATCTCCAGACATGCTCCACGTGTTGTTTGCCTTTGACGTGAAACCGGTGAGAAAACTCTGAGTGCTCGCTTGCACTAAATCATTTCTCCCGACTCCGTCCTAATTTGAGGCTTTTTGTTTTATTTCCACAGATCTACCAACACTCCTACGGGGCCAAGTACATTATTTACAGCCTCGTGACGCAGTAAGAACCATTTCCCGTGTCTTCCTTCATTGTCTGTTGTTGGGCCAGATCTCTGACCCTCAGCCTGACCTCATGTCGACAGCCCACTGACGTCAGCCCCCAGTTTCCTGCTTTCTCCACCACTTTGCGGGGGTGCATTTAAGTTAATTTGCTGTGCTGCGTTCAGCACGGCCTGTTTTTAGCCTTCCATCCATCTATGTCTGCTTATTTCCCCCACTGTTCCGTGGTTGTGCCGAGCCAGAGCAAAGTCAGGCTGTGCTAAAAAAGTATGCGTGTGATTGATGAAGCGTACGGTGAGGGAGCAGAAGGAAACGTCTTTGCTGTTACTCTGCATTTGTATTCAGTCACACAGAATCCATTGTGCATGCAGGGTACATACAGACTAATGCTGAATTAATACTTATAACACGTCGTCTCCACAGGGAAACTTGGCCCCTGAATCCTCCTGAGGTGAATGAGGCCGCCCTGCAGTACGCCGGATGGGGACCCCGGGGCCAGCAGCTGGTAAGGAGGCCACGCCCTTGAGGTTACACTCAGTGAATACTGGATCACTGGTGGAAGCAGCTCTGTGTGGCGGAGGAGGCTCAGTGGAGACTTATTGTTTGTCACAGTGGAGCAGATGACTGTTGTGTACAATGTGTTGATAACTGCATTAAGGGGCAGCGGGGGAACTGTCTTTGCTTCGACCTCTGTTAAGGTCAATGAAGCAAAAACTTTTTGGGATTTCACAACTTCACGACAACAAAGGAGCTGGTGAGCATCTCAGTGGCAGCTGTGGCCTATAATCCAGGCAAAGTAGCGTTTTACGACCAACTAATTGTAAAATAATTTTTTTCAGCATAGATTATTTCTATGAGGTGTCCAGAACAACATCCTTAAAGTCCTAAGAAATCCTAGTTGTGGAAATATGTTTAATTCTCATCAATCCAAGTTGTGTGCCAAGGACATATTCAATAAGTGGAAAGCTCATGTACATATTCAAATTCCTTTCAAAAGAAACTTGTAATACAAAAAAAAGTTACTTTTCATGTATACTTTTACTATGTAAAGTTTTATTGTGGTAGGAGTAAAGGAAAAAATTAAGCCTATTTGGGTTTATTTTGGGCATATTTGATTAGTGTATAGCTCACTTGCATCTTCAAAGTCATTTTTAAAGAAACTTGTAATACAAAAAATGTTACGTTTCATGGTTACTTTCATTGCGTAAAGTTTCATTTTGATAGGAGTAAAGGAAAAAATAGCCCCTTTGGGATGTATTGTTGGCCTTATTGGCACACATTGATGAGAATTAAACATATTTCCTCAACTAGGATTTCTTAGGACTTTTAGTATGTTGTTCTGGACACCTCATAGAAATAATCTATGCTGAAAAAAATTCTTTTACAATTACTTCTATTTTTGGTTCCAAAATGGGATACTTTGCCTGGACTACTAGGACAGTCTGGGGCAGGGGTCTCCAACACGTCGATCGCGAGCTACCGGTAGCTCGCGGGCAGGTTTTCAGTAGCTCGCCTGATAGGTTGACCGAAAAAAAAAAAAAAAAAAATAATAATAATAAAAAAAAAAAAAAAAAAAATATTCCGACGACAGTAAATGCACCTCATCTCACTTACGTTCACATATATGTCACATTGGTGTCCGGTGTAAATGTAGCCAAAGTGACGTTGTGACGTTGAGTGACGTTGTACGCTCGCTAAGCTAAAGTGAGGAGTTTGGTGGTATTAGCAGAACTTTACACAAACAACAAAGATGGAAAACCAAGGTGGCCAAGTCAAGAAAAAGCAGAAAACATACAATTTCCATTTGGAGTGGGAATGCCAGTTCTTCTTTACTAGCGTGAAGGACAAGTGTGTGTGCCTCATATGCGGGAGCAGTGTTTCGGTCGGCAAAAGAGGTAACCTGGAGCGCCACCACACTCAAGTCCACGGTAACTTTGCACGGGATTTTCCAGCAGGCAGCACTATACGGACTGAGAAAGTGAACCAGCTGAAAGCAAACCTTAAAAAACAGCAATGTTTATTCATCGGACCGACGAAGAAAGCCAACGCGGCCACGGAGGCATCATTTATGGCGGGATGGTGAAGGAAGCAATGACAGCGGTGGCCGACACATTATTCAAGGACCATAAAAGTAAGACTGAAATCATGTCTGCTATCGCTGATGTACAGCTTGGCGCAAACACAGTGGCACGGCGAGTGTCTGCGCTCTCTGCCGATGCAGTGGGTCAGTTGGAGCGGGACATGATTAAATGCAAATGGTTTTCAATTCAATGTGACGAGTCGGTGGATGCGGCTGACACCGCTCACCGATGGCTGTGTTTGTCCGGATGGTTTTCGAAGACGCTTCCACCAGAGAGGAGTTTTTGACGTTGCTTCCACTAAAAACCACAACCAGAGGAGTCGATATTTACAACGTTGTGAAAAAGTACTTCGTTGAAAATAACGTGCCTATTGAAAAGCTGGTGTCTATTACAACAGACGGCGCACCAGCTATGACAGGACGCCACTGTGCAAGGCCGACCCGGACTTTCCTAAAATTGTGAACTATCACTGCATCATTCACCAGCAGGCTATATGCGCCAAAGTCATGAGATTTGATCATGTGATGACACCTGTCATTAAGATCATCAACTCCATTCGCGCAAAGGCCAAGCAGCACAGAAGCTTCAAACTGCTCCTCCAGGAACTGTCTGCTGAACACAGTGATCTCCTTCTCCACACTGAGGTGAGGTGGCTGAGCCGAGGAAAAATACTGCATCGCTTCTGCTCATTGCTGAACGAAATCAAGGCTTTCATGGAGTCAAGAGAGGAGGACACTACACTTTTGTCTGATGCTGAGTGGCTGCTTGATCTTGCGTTCCTGACAGACATGACAGAGAAACTCAATCAGCTCAACACCCAGTTACAAGGTAAAGACAGAACAATTTCTGACATGATCAGTGCTGTTAAGGCTTTTAAAGCAAAACTGTCATTCTACCTCCACTGTCATTCTAAGTCTCAGCAACACTCACAACATTTCTGGAGCATTGTAGACCCAGAAAACTACAAGAACATTCACCAAGCAGCACTTAAAATTTCTGCTTTATTTGGTTCGACATACCTTTGTGAAGCTGCTTTTTCTGACATGAATGTCATCAAATCTAAATTCAGAACAAGACTGACCGATGAACATTTAAATGACTGTATTAGAGTGAATCTGAGTGCATACACTCCAGCATACACCTCTTTGGTGGACTCCATGCAGTGCCAGTCATCTCACTAAGTTTTAAAAAGAGTGAGTGTACTAATGTTTTCTTGGACCTTTGATGTTGAGTTATTAAGTTATTGTATTAGAGTTGAGTTATTTTTGATAAGCATTGTGTATTGCAATTTCACACGAGTACAAACAGAAGGACTCCATGCAGTGCCAGTCATCTCACTAAGTTTTAAAAAGAGTGAGTGTACTAATGTTTTCTTGGACCTTTGATGTTGAGTTATTAAGTTATTGTATTAGAGTTTAGTTATTTTTGATAAGCATTGTGTATTGCAATTTCACACGTGTACAAACAGAAGCTTAAGTCAGTTGATTAATAAATATGTGCGATGTGATGCAAGTAGCTCTTGGCCACTTAATTTTTTTCTAAGTAGCTCTCAGTTGAAAAAAGGTTGGAGACCCCTGGTCTGGGGTTTCTGCAGGGGAGCAAGCACACGGCCTTTTACGTGTGTGTGTGTGTGTGTGTGTGTGTGTGTTTGTGTGTTTGTGTGCGCTCTTGTACAAATATCTTTTGGAGGATCAGTTTGAGCCTACAACCTACAAAGTGAGGACTTTTTGGGAAAGTGGTCCTCACTTTGTGACCACCCTTCAATGGACTATTTGGGGGTTAAGACTTGGTTTTAGGTTTAGGCATTTAATTTGTATGGTTAGGATTAGGGTAAGGAGCCAGGGAACGCATTATGCCAATGAGTGTCTTCACTAAGGTGTACAAAGATGTGTGTGTGTGTGCCTTCAAGCTTTGACCAGTTGGATTGGAGTCACAGATGATACTGATTTGACTGCTGTGGTAGAAAGTCAAATGTCAAGATGGTCTCATGTTACTGTGAATGCAGCAGGTCAGGATCACCTGGAGGGACTGAAGCTCCACTGGTTGGCAGAGGTGTTGGTGGTGATTCTAGTTTACAAATAACACTTACAAATTTTACAAATACACTTTACAAATACAATAGTTTTTAAATAGTTACGTCCTCAGTAGGTGTCGGTGGGTTTTTGGGCTTTGAATAACGAGACGAATGACGCGTTGTTGGTTTTGGTCTTTTCACGGGATCTGCTGACAGAAAGATAATCTTAACAAGCCTCATCCCTTAATGAGCTTAAAAGGGCCATTGATTGAAACACCCGATAATCTTTTGGTTTATTCTCTCGCATCAATCCAAACCGCTGGTTCTTTATCTACCTCGTTGAATTCATTTCTGTTTTGATTGCAGATCTGTTTGTGTGTTTCATCAGCTATTAATTAAAATCTTTCTCCACCTCCATATTTGCTCTTATCGTATCCTTTGATTCAATTACAGATGCATAAAGATGCATTGCTGAGAGAAAATATGAACATTTCAATTGGCTGATGGGAGGACAGGATACAGATGAATGTGTACATGGTTATACTTTACCACATCGTTGCTTCTGTTACTGTGGCTCCACTTTTGATTTGATGGAAAGCAGAAGTTAAAATGAAACCAGCTCTCATGTTTTGAATCTGACTGACCTGCTGATGTTGGACCTGCATTTTTTCCCCCTCATGATTTGTGAAAATAATCGTTTCCCATTAAGATTATCTGAATTAGTTTGATTTATCATCAAGCGTTTCATTAGTGTGTAAAAATGAGAGGTGTGTGTGTGTGGCAGTTTTGCCTGTGAGCAGCCAAGCATCAGATGTATATTCAGAGGAGCAGGGAGATGAATCCTGCCCGTGCCCCTCATTAAAACACAAGCAATTACTCTTCTATGACAGAGCAATCAGTGAGGCTGGGTCAACACACACACACACACACACACACACACACACACACATACACACACACACACACACACACACACACACACACACAAACACACACTGACACACACCTGAGAAGGAAGTGACTGTCACATGAAGGAGGAGGGAAGAAGAGGAAAGTAATTTTAAAACAAAAATGACACCAAATTAAAGTATTGTTGAACAAAATTGTTTGCCATTGTTTGGTTTAGCAAATTTGGAAAATATTCAACAACCAACACACACACACAAATACACACACACTAACACACACACACACTCGTGTATAGTTCTGAAACCCTGCTATAGGCGCTCCACAGATATCTACTTTCATGTCACCATACTTTTGAAATAGTTATTTTTTTCCCACATTTTGCTCATCCTCTCTTTTCTCTCATCATAACACTTGAATTCAGTTTAGACTTCAGGAGAGTTTCACCTTCTCTACAGATGATTCCTTTTGTCAGAGGCCGTTCATGCGACCCTGCAGGGTCACTCATGACTAAGTGATGGTTTTCTGTGCCGACAGTGAGCGTTTGAGCCCGGAGACTTTCCGTAGCTTTTCATCGTTTGGTGTTGATGTTGTGAAACTGAATCCAGGTTCTTACGGTTGAGTTGTGGTGCAACTCTTTTCTGAGGTGTAAGTGAAAATAATTAAAAAACTGAGAGATCAGTTTTTTTTTATGAATCTCTTTGAAAGCTGCCTGTGAATTTCTTTATGTCCCACGGAGATTTTGCAGCCTTCGCCAACCACCACAGGCTTCCTTTGCTGCTGCACACTGGCCTGCATTGATCTGCTTTCCTCAGATGTGGATCCCACAATATACAACTTTGATTTTCTCAACAGCAGCCATACATCAGAGTTAAGGGAGCCATGTTGTTATCTCTCTCTTTTTTATTCTTTGGTGGCGATTTGAGGCTTAGATTTAACTGAAGAGGTTTCAGCCGACAGCTCAGTCACACCAAACACAGCGGGAGCGTCGGATTACCAATCAACACACATCCATCTCCCGTAAACTGGCACCAGCGCAAAACACTGGAGTGGATCGACAGAGGGTTTGAAGTGTCACATCTGCCAGTGGTTGGTCTTCATTCCTTCAGGCCTCTGTTGGTGCTGACGGCCTAAATCAGCAGTGTGACTCGCCGTTTAGCTCCGCCATTGTCCACAACAGAAGACGACTTAATGTTTCAACAAACACTGGAGGGAAAAAGTGCTTGTGTGTGTGTGTGTGTGTGTGTGTGTGTGTGTGTGTGTGTGCCTGCAGGGCCCCAGTCAACGCCGGTGCCTTGATTAAAAACAGAAATCATTTCATATGCTTTGGAGAGGAATTCAGTCGGAACCGTAATGAGACAAATACCCGTTAATACATTGCTCAAGGCAGATGTTGACTGAGACCATTTTAATTTGTAAGTGTTATCGAGTCGGTCGCTGGGCTTCTCTCTGGCTTAAGATTCAGTCGTGTTGCGGGAAGGACGGATTGGGTTTGTTTACAAGAGATGAAGAAAAGCAAGATGCAGAAAACAGACAATGCAGGAAATGAAAGTTTAGGTGCAAATCAATGCGCAATACACATGAGCATGCTGGATTATTATTCTCTCTGCACTTCTCCTTGCAGATCTTCATATTTGAAAACAACATCTACTACAAAACCACAATCGAGAGCCGAGCCCTCCGCCTGGTTTCCACCGGTCAAGAGGGACTCGTCTTCAACGGCCTCGCTGACTGGCTGTACGAGGGTAAGACGACAACTCACAGTTACACAATAAACACAACAAAACCCACGACGAGGTCCGGACCAGTCAAGTTTTCGCACACTGGGGAAACTATTTGGACTGGAGTATTATCTGGTTGACAAAGAAAAGGGTCTTCTTCGAGTTATTGCCACAAAGCTGGAATAAAACAGACAATGTAAAACGCTGTAGCATCAAAGTTGTCAACACTTTTTAAAACCACTTTTGGACGCGTCAGTGTTAAAATCGTCTCCTCCCTGAGGCGTGGCGGGGGTGTTTCCGTTAACGCTTCCGTTTGAGAGAGCACATCTGGCTGCGTTTCAGTGCCCCGCCCACACCCGACTTCCATAGCTCATCTTCGTGTTCAAGCACTTTTAATAATTCATGTCTGCACTGCTGCTTCTCACCATCAGCAGATGTTCAAAATACGCTCGTAACTTAACGTGAGACACTTTCCGATGAAGTGATTATGTCCCACTTGCAGATGGCTCAGTTTATGGATGCACCACCATATCCGAGACCAGTATTTCCACCGTGCATAATTATAATAAAGTTTATAGGTGTCTTGTTTATTAAGTGAAGACTTCTTTACCTGGCATTGTTGTTTTTTAGTTCTGGATTCATGCCGAGAGTGGCTCGGGGACAATAAGTGCGGAGTAAGTGAATAATATAATTGTGTAATGCGAGTTATTATGAGAGATGTTCTGAGCAGCTTCAGGGTCACTTGTAAGAGCTTTTCCATTAATGGGATTATTTCTTTGTCGTAGGCACAGGACATGATGACACAAGAAATCCATTTTCAATTTCATTCTCTCTACATTTCAACAGACTGTCTCCCACACACAAAGCCCATGTTCTCAGCTTCATTCTGTATTAACACACGCAGGGTTGAGGGAATATAAACTTCAGTGTGAGTGGCGGGTGTACTGTGTTATAGGCTGTTTTAAAGAGGTAGAACAGTTGATTTCAGGGGACGCGTAACACATGCATGCGCCGGTTGTTTTTGAAACCTCAGTAGAGTCCACACCTCCCCCAATATCTTCTTTGAGAAATCAATAAATTAATGTTATCCTGCTGACAAAAGTACAGCACAGAAAAACACAACCTCCTTGGTGGAAGTGATTACAGTTGACTTTTTAAAACATGACTTGCTTTGGTTGCTCTGATAATTTACTGTCTTCTATTTCTGTTTCTGTCAAATTTCCACTGGCAACGCTTTTGGAGAAATAACCCTTCAAACTAATCCCATTTTAATTGCTGCACCATTGTCTCATTGGATGATTCATATTTTTCTGAAATAATTTTCAAATGCTTTGAAGATGATCAGTGTTGATAATTCCTCCTCAGTTGTCAGAATAAACGCATCAACAACTTTGATGGAGAGATTAAAGGTGGTGGAGACGTTCGAAAAGTTAGATCCCTGACGATGTGAGAGCTCTGACAACAGTAGGTGTAGCTGCGTGGTCTCAGGCGTGAGGCTGTCTGCAGCTCTGTAGGTTGTTTTCTTGTGTCTATGCATGGGGTCCCTCTCCTGCTGAGGTTGTGTGTTCGCCTGACAGCACAGGAGACAGCTTCAACCTCGCATTGGATTGTCAGAGAGGATGTGGGAAGACGAGGAACAACGAAAAAACCCACCTCGTCTTGCTGGAGTGCGCTTGAGTTTGGTCGGAACGACAGATTCAGTGGTTATAAGGTGTTATTTAAAATAATCAAAATACCAAAAGTCCTATTAAACCCTCTGACCTTATTATGAACAAAATAATTGTTGCTCTGCTAAAACAGAAGACATAGTGAAGGACTTTGTTCTGTGGAAACAGGCCTTGAACATCCTGCAGCAAACTAGTTGCAGCTTTTATCAGAAAGCTCCTCGTCTCGTCTGCCTGCTCTAATAACAAACTCCCCGTCTGAATTCACCTTGAAGTCAAAAAAGAAATAATTGAAGCCTTGCATCATCAATGATAACAAAATCTCAACGTCCTTATCAAGGTTGTGCTGATGGGTTTTTTGCCTGGAGAAGGCTGTTGTTCGGTTTCCTCACTGGAAGCTGCAGTGAAGGGGAACTCACAGGTGCTTCTCAATAGAGCTCTTCTGCCCCCTGCTGGATGAACGTCACTCATCAGGAAACCAAAGGAAAAAGAAAACTCACCAGTGAATGTTTTTGCAATGAAAGACGAAACCGTTTTGAGATAATCTAATCTTTTCCGACGTCTCCGTGCCAGCGACAGCAAATGGACAGAGACGTTATATTTCTCCTTTGTCTGCCTGTTTCCGGTTTTGTGAACATGATATCGCAAGAACACCTCGAGGGAGTTTCCTCAAATTTGGTACAAACATTCATTTCAACTCACACAGGGTCAGAGGGTCTAAAAAAGAAACAGGAAGAAAAGAAAATCTATTACAATCTTATCTAGTTTCATACATTATCTGGTGGTCGTTTTGTATTTCAGAGGAGATCCTGCAGACCAATATCGCCCACTGGTGGTCTCCAGACGGGCTGCGACTGGCCTACATGACCATTAACGACTCACTGGTGCCGAAGATGGAAGTCCCATTTTTCACAGGGATGCCGTACCCTGCCAACCGGGAGTATCACTACCCGAAGGCAAGTTGAATCCAGCCACAGGAAAGTGGTGGGAGATGTACTGAGATATTCAATCTGAATAAAAGTCTTAATGCCACAAATGAAAAAAAATACTCAATTACAAGGGAAGGTTAAAAAGTAATGGCAGAAAAATCAGGGGTGGATCCAGGACTTAACCAACTGAAATCTGGTATTTGAAATAATCTGCATAGTTTGTATTTCGAGTGTTATATTCATATTGGATGTATGATAATATTCAAAAAATTACAGATTTTTTCAACAATATTTATATGCTGCTGGATGATTACTTTAGATCCGTACTTAATTACTTGACTTGTGTACTTACATCCCACCACTGCACACACAGGACTTTTCTTGAGCTTATTTTATTCTGAAAGACAGCCTCTTCACTGTCTCACACTATCCAACGTCCTCTTGGCCCCCTGCAGGCCGGGGAAGAAAACCCTGTAGTGCACCTGTCTGTGGTGAGCCTCAACGGACCCCTGCACACGGTGGTGATGAAGAAACCTGACGACCCCCGGATAGGGTGAGTGGTGACCCGATGGTGTTGCATCGAGGAGCCAAAATCAGCTCCTGAGCATGTTCTCAAGATAGTCAAGCCCGAGGTCATGGAGTCAAGTGATGATTGGTGCATTTTTCCCACTGTTGTTTTTTTTCCAGGAGGGAATATTACATCACCATGGTGAAATGGGCCACCAGCACCAAACTGGCCGTCAACTGGCTTAACAGAGCGCAGAACAACTCGATCCTGACGCTGTGCGAGGCCACAACTGGAGTCTGCATCAAGGTGAAACATGAGGCACATTCCACCAAAGTTTTGCTTTAAATACGTCAGAAATGTATTTTCCTATGATTTGTTGATAATGAGTAAAAATAAGTAAAAAAACTGCCCGAATTATTGTTTTATTTATGTGTTTTGTGCAACTCAGAGAAGCTTTGAACTCATTCTCTCTTCTTTGTTTCAGAAACATGAAGATGAGAGTGAGAGCTGGTTGCACAGACAGGTAGGTGATCAAAACACAAGCTGTCCTGTTGCTGTGCAGCAGTGGCTTTCCTCTGTGTGTCTGAGCCTGAACAAATAAATAACAGAAGATGGAAAAAGCCCCGCAGGCCTGACGTGGACTCAGATTTCAGATGCACAGGCAGCTGTTATTGTTCCCTCTCTCCTCACTGCAGAATGAAGCACCGCTCTTCTCCCACGGCGGACACAAGTTCTTCTTCACCCGAGCGATACCTCAGGGTGGGAGAGGAAAGTTTTTCCACATCTCCATGTCTACCTCCTTGGTGGGTAACAGCAAAGTTGTCAAGTTAGTTTTATTTGAATAGTACGATGGAGAACAATGAACCCTTGAACTCTATTAGGGCCTCAACTTTTAACTTTATTAACTACATTAATGATTTTATTCTCGTCATTATTACTACTTTATTATAATTTTACATATTGAGTTGTTAAAATTTCGACTTGTCTTGTAAAAATTTGGGTTTGGGGAATATTATGAGTAAATTCTGGTACAATAACCACTTCATTCTCATAAAAAGTAGAACTTTTTGAAATAAGCCTAAAATTACAACTTAACTCTGGTAAAAAAAAAAATGTATAACTTTTTTTATATTCATCCTTCATTTTTATAAAAAATTATAACTTTTTTCTCGTAAAATTGTATGACTATTTTAATATTATGTCTATTCTCATCAAAATCTATTTTTTTTATATGATCACTGTAGTATGTAGTATTTATTATTACTTGCAACTTGCGAAAATACAGCTTTTTTGTAATATAACAACTTTATTCTCATAAAAGTTAAGTTTTTTTTTCTCTGAATATTCCAACATTATTCTTGTAATGTCCTGTGAGGCTCGGTACAGAGTGTTTACTGGTCCCCTGTGTTATTGCTGTGCAGCCCAACACGAGCACAGACATCCTCCAGTCCCTGACCTCTGGAGACTGGGACATCACCAGCATCTTGGCCTACAATCATGAAAGAAACCTCATGTGAGATGTTTTCCATAATTTCTACCACATATGTAACAGCCAGTGCTGCAGAGTTTATTATTAAACGATGATGTTTCGGATTCATATTTTTTCCCCAGATACTTTCTGAGCACAGAGGATGACCCCAAGCGACGGCACCTTTACAGGTAGGCTATCACTGGAACTTTAAAGTGCTTCTTTTGTGTTGTGCTGTTTAAAAGTGATGACACTCACCCGCCGTCGTCCCACAGCGCCGACACAATCCCCCCTTTCAACCGCTGCTGCCTGTCTTGTGAGTTCAAGTGCGGCTACGTGGACGTTTCATTCAGCCACAACATGCAGTACTTCTTACTCAACTGTAAAGGTGAGCGACCTGGAGTCAAGGCTCTTTTTTCTTCTTGAGGGTGAAAGGATCCAAATATCCGGTGGAAAGTCAAACCGAATTAGTGCTTCGAGTCCGGCTGAGAGCTAATATGATTCATATCGAACTGGATATTAGCAGATAACCTCAAACCACTGCTGGATTCGCCACAGGAATAAATGTCTGGTCCCGAGCGGCTGGCTGTGGCTTTTCTGATGTTCCTGTTAAGAGACGGAGCCCATTGGTTAGCATTGTGTTGTTGTTTAGCAGATGTTCTTCTCCTGTCCCTCAGAGACTGTTCTCTTCTCTTTGTCTTCCCACACTGGGCCACAACAATGGAGTTATATGGAAGTTGATTTGTTTAGGGGGCTCACTCCGGGGATGAAAAGTGCCGCTGGCTTTCTTCATTAATTGGATCTTTGGAGAGTAACTCCATTGTGAAATGATAAGCTTCTTCCTCATGTGACCGAAGGGGATTATTAACTGTGGGGCTGGCTGAGAGGCCTGTTTCTAAAAATGTGTTTGAGATGAGACACTGGCTACTCTTTTGCAGAGAACAGTTTTAGTTTCAGGCTTCTTACAGGATGTTTTATCAAGTTTATCACGTGAACTTCTTATCAGGACATTCTTAATTATTTCTCCCTGAATTGTTCTTTGCAGGCCCAGATATACCGAGTGTGGCAATCTACAGCACAGAGGACAAGCAGAGTGAGTGTGGTCCCTCTGGTCTCGTCCTGGATTCACAGAAAACACATTTTCATTGATTGATACTAACGTAAGAGTCTTTTTTTCCCTCCTTGCTGCAGAGGTGATCGACGTGGAGACAAACGCGAGAGTAAACCACACGTACAGCAACATGCAGATGCCCAAGGTGGAGTACAAGACCCTCACCATAGAAGACTACAGTACGTGTCCACTTTCATGTCGATCAGCCAAAAAAACAAGACACACCTTCCAGCTTCCCCCTCGAATTGTAAGATGTAACATTGAGGCCGTCCTGTGTGTTGCAGCGCTGACGATGCAGATCCTGAAGCCAGCTGGATTCGTAGATACCGCCCACTACCCCTTACTGCTGCTGGTGTACGTATGAACACATATGACAGAAACTAAAGGCTGAGATACAATCAGCTCAAATGATGTCACTGTCTTCCTCGTATCTTATGGTCATCTTCCTTAAACTATTGTGTAGTATATACTGTTTTGAGTATTTAAAGCCTGTATATAAAGATGGACAACATAACAGCTCCCTAAAGTGAAGCCAATGTATCTGGATGGCCCCCTGGTGGCTGGCTGCAGTATATGTCATAAATCCCACCTCCTCAATGTTAGTCAAAGTAGGTGTCAAACAAAATGTTCTCAAAATGGTTTCTGTCATTTGAGGCAGTTTCTTATCACACTGATGTGTTTTCAAAGCTCACTTTACTGGTGAGTTTGGTTCTGATGTGTAATTTGGTGCTGGAAAAATGGGCTGAAACATCATGATTGACAGCTGAGACTCACGATTGGCCTAGCGTGTGTCGGTGGGTCTTCCCTACTGCGAAGAGAGGGTGGATGCACAAGATGGTGGCGTTTGTATCCAGGATAATTTGGCTTCATTTCTGTGTAGTGGAACGAGGTGGAGATTTTCTCAAAGTTTAACCTCCTGCCAATATTTCCCACAGGGACGGAACGCCCGGGGGACAGATGGTGACGGAGCGGTTCCAGGTGGACTGGGACACGGTTCTGGTCAGCAGCTTCAGCACCATCGTCATCCGTTTTGATGGACACGGCAGCGGCTTTCAAGGAACCAACCTCCTCCAAAAAGTGCGGAGGAGGCTGGGGAAGTTAGAGGAGAGGGACCAGCTGGAGGCCCTCAGGTCGGAACCTCCACCAGAACCATGAGCACGACTGTAGGAGTGGTTTCAAAGTCTGACTGATTTTCTGTCATTTTCAGGGTCATTTCCGAGGAAGTCTACATCGATAAGAACCGAATTGGAGTTTATGGAAAGGTACTAGCACGTGTTCAAAGAGGATTTCCTGTTTTTATTACTTCAGTGACCTGCAAGGCTTCATAGACAGATTTCCAACATGTAATTTACTTCATGGTGGGTTTCTGTGTCTTTCTCCAGGCGTATGGAGGATATTTAGCCACCATGCTCTTGAGCTCTGAAGATCCTACCCAACTCAAATGTGGAACGGCAGTCTCGCCCATCACAGATTTTGAGCTTTACGGTATATTCTTCTTCTCTAGACGTCTTACAGAATATTGGGAAGACAACTGTTCTTTCTAAACTTGTTTTTCTTTTCTTTTCCAAATCGCAGCATCTGCCTTTTCTGAACGATACCTCGGCTTAAAGACAGATTCCCGCGTATACACGGTAAACTCCTAACTCCTGTGTGTCTTTATCCAAATCGTGCAACAAGATGTTTTGCTGAATTAGACGGAGGTTGGAGCAGAGGGTCATTATTCTGCTTCCTCTTTTCTTCAGAATGCAAATTTAGCACACAGGGCGGTTCAGCTTCTGGAAAAACAGTACCTGATCATTCACCCAACTGCCGACGGTAACAGAGACAGCCTCTTACACACGTTTTATTTCTCTCAGCACTGAGAGTGAAACATTAAGTATGTGACTGTGATTGGTGTCTCACGTGTCTCTCCGATCTTGTCCTCACAGAAAAGGTTCACTTTCAGCACACAGCCAAATTCATCAACCATCTAATCAGCGAGAAAGCCAACTACACTCTACAGGTGAGCTGAAGTCACTGTTCAATGATCATTATTTCTGGATTATGTGACAAGGTTTTCTCAGGATCTAAACAAATCTGAATTTTCAGCTTTACAAATTCTGAAATATCTTAAAATATTTTGTACTAGGTCCTGAATTCGTTTAGATAGGTCCTTTTTATGTTAACTTTCATTTAACGCTGTCAGGATTTGCAATTAGTTGCTTGAGAGAAATCTTTATTTTAAGATAATCTTGCTCACATGCGTAGTTTGTAATGTCTCCGTGTGTTGTAGTTCTTTCTCAACTATACACACATCATGTAATAAAACTACTAACAACAAGGAACTGGCCACTCCGTACATAACCTTGGGGAGGAAGCTTTTTATTGTAAACAGAAGCTGTAATCCCACTAAGACTGAACCAATAAGATGAGGGTTAGTCAGTTATAGTCATAACCACACAGTTGCACCAGCTGGTCTTTACTAAACCGTTTCTCAGAATGGACTGAGCTGTTTTTGCTTTTTTACGCTTTTAAAAGATGAATTGATCATGAAAGAATCCATTTGTGCAGATCTACCCAGACGAAGGACACTTTCTGAACAGCGACGGGACGCAGCAGCACCTGAGCCAGTCTCTGGTCAACTTCTTCGAGGAGTGTTTCCGGGTTCCGGAGGTGCTGAAGGACGACCAGCAGGAGGAGGAGGACGACAGTTAAACCTGCACCCTCTGAGCACCCCCACCCTCCCTCCCTTCACACCGACCCCCACCGTCCGAACCCCACCCGGACCAGTTACTCAAGCACAATATGCAACAGATCTCTCTCTCTCTCTCTTGACCCAGTCGACCCACAACCCCCTGTCCAATCGGACTTTAGCTCTAAAACGCAGACTCGAGCATGTGCTACCCTGGGGGGTGGGGGGGTGGGGGGGGGCTCTCCTTTCCTGAGCTGGACACCAATCAGACATTGAAGTACATCTCGGATGTGGAAAGAAAGATTTGAATATATGGACTAGTGCTCCCTCTAGTGGACAAGTAGAGGATAAACATGATGCCCATTTTTTGACATTGACCTGTCTTCAAGTGAGCACTTTGCAGCACAAGCTACCCCCCCCCCCCCCCCCCCCCACAAATCCATTTATTCCGTTGAGATTCAACTTTTGAGAGGCTGACACTTTCCCATAACCTTTGCAAACTGACGCTCTGATTGTTGGTATGATAACTGCTACTTGTTTCTCTTGTCTCTCAGTAGTACCGTGGATGTCCGGCTGCATCAGGTCCTTTAGTTGCTTCACAAAACGAGGGAACGTTTAAACGTCTCTCTCGCCCTGTACATGTGGATCGAACTCTTCTTTTAGTCACTGTGCCTTAATGTGGGTGAGATGTTCATGTTAGGAGCCCACACGATGCTGAGGAGGAGTGAACATGACCTTCGTCCGAGCTGCGCCTCCTGTCGACAACTCCAACACAGATCATGATTTCATTTTTTTGGAATATAAAACTGATTGGAAACTGTTAAGTAGGAAACATTTTTATCTTAGACCAGGGGGAAAAAGGGTGAATATGAACTACCGTGTCTGCTTGAAAGACTACTTGAAGAGTTATACCGAAACAAATGTTTAATATTGCGTTTGCAGATCTTTAGCTCCCAAACTTGCATACTAGTGAGTCAACTATGCTGAACCTTCATTATTTTGTGAATTTCTTTGCCTTGTGTGTTAAATGGCTTGACTCCCCCCCCCCCCCCACCATGTCTCTTCTGTCAGTATTGTCAGTGGTTTCTAGTCAGCTGATGTACAAAGTGTATAAATCTTATATTGTTTAAGTCTTTATGTTGTATGTGCAACTTGTACATAAAGCATTTTGAAATGTTTGCCGACATCACTCTCGTGTTTCAACAGTTTATCTTAAGTTTTTTTGGAGGAAACAAAAACGCATGAACCTTTGCAATTGACAAATTTTATTTCCAGTGTCTCAGGACCTCTCGCAGTCAGAGGAACACAGCATCGGTACAAATGGTCCAGCTCAATCCAATGTTTCCTCTCGCTCTCTCTCACAGAGAAGTACCAAACTGCCCGCAACACCCTCACAGGCCGCGTGAGCGTCATCTCTCAATACTGTACTTAATCCTGCCATCTGATGGAAATGTCAAGTAAAGCAGCTAGAACATGGCATTTATATGTACATTTAAGTTACTTATTTTACAAGGAATTATTTAAAATTCAAGTTCTGTTAAAATCAAAAAATGAAAAAACAGGAGGAGAAGGAGAAGAAGAAAAAAAAAAAAAGTACAAAACATGTTAAGACCAGAGTGGAATGCCTAAGGAATGGAAGCTCGGCATATTGGTTCCTAACCTGTAGAATGACAGTCGACAATAAAAATGTCATTCACAGTAACATCTTCGTGTTTCTCAACAAAGACAGTATGGCACCCTTAACATTTCATTGTGAGGCACTTCCTATTGTGAAGATACATGATTTTCTTTTCTGATTCCTTCACCCAGATTCTTTTGCTTCCTCTTTGCGATCTCCTGCCAGTCACCGGCAGATGTGTGAACCACAGACACTAGTACACGGCAGAACATTTGCATCAGAGGGACGTTGTTCACTGCTCTTAAAAACCCCATAACCGGGAGGGGGGGGGAACATCTGGCTCCATTTGCATAACTCCAGTGTCTCCTCGTGACCTTTGTACCTTTGGAAAGGCCCCTTTGACAGCAGAGAGCTTGTAAGCAGTCCACACACAGGCTGTACCAAAAACAATTCAAGTACACAGAAAAATAGGGATATGTACACTTTTAGAATGAAACACAAGCATCTAAAGCTTTTAGTCAGTATTACAGCAAGCATGTCTGTACATTCTTCATTTGGTTACTGAGAGACTCACTGACTTTAAACATCATAACTTTCTTTACACAAAAATAGCTCCTCTGCAATACTAAAAATCTTTTTTTCACTACTTCCTATTCATCCTAGAAGTCAGGTCATCCTTAAAGCCACTTAGCTAAAACCTTTTAAACAATCTTAACTCTTGAGTGTTCACACTTACTCGCACATGCTTCACAGGCTCGTCGCCGAGCAACAGGTCCTCTCCACCTTCAGCATAACAGGGATTTGAATTAGGAGGGAGGGGATCCTCCTGCTGATCCATCCCAGAGTCATTTGTCATTAAAAAATAAAAGAAATTAAAAAGGTAAAAACAACATTTTGTTCCATGCCTTATATACGAGCAAGATCAACGATCCCTGTGTACAGTAATTCTCTTTTCACGAGCACACACATCACTTACAGACGCACACTCCTGACACGTTTTGTACAACATGCTCATTCACAAACATTGGTCATACAGACATTATATCGACAGACTCCCAAGTAAGTACATATGTCACAGACAAAGAACATACACAGTCACACGTGTCCGTCACATCACAGGTACTGATAGAATCGTGAATGAACCACCTGGGAACTGGCGAGTTTATGCGGGTGAGCGGTGGCCGAGAGGCTCAGGTTTTTACTCTGGGGAACGTCCCCGTTCACCGCTTCAGCTGGACGATGTGGGAGTTCCGACGAGGAAGAGGCTCTGCGGTTTTGGCAGTTTGAGCTGCACAGACCCCCCTGCTGGTCAGGGAAGTCGAGGCTGACCTCGGGGTTGCTGGTGCGGTGGCGCTCTCTGGCAATCCAGTCGCCGATGGAGAAGTCTTGAGAGGTGCACTTGGGCTTGAGCCGGTCCACGGCTGACAGCTCCGACCGAGAGCCCGAGCAAATGTGCTGCGGCCAGTCGCCCAGAACGGACAGCTCTGCAAAGTCCCTCTGACCGCCCATGGTGTGTCTGCGTCGGATGTTCTTCTTCTTGCTGCGACCCTCCGGGGACCGGATCCTCTGACTGCCCACGCCAAACATGTCGTCCACAGACGTCCGCAAGCGCACCTTCAGTCGGTCGGTGATCTTCAGCTTCCACGCAGGCTCCGTCTTATCCAGCTCACTGCGAGACGAGGAGCTGAGGCTGCCGGTTGAAATGCCTTTAGCTGAACCCAAAACACAGGACAGTCTGTTGGAATCTTTATCGCTCCGAGCTCCTTCCAGCGACGACTCACTGTCTGTTTTCTGTTTGGCGGCTTTCTTTCTGGAGAGCGTGTCACATTCGATGAGTCTGTGGGAGGCGAGAGGTCGCAGAGCTTCTTGCAGTTCTCTCTGCTCGGTTTTCCCGACAGTGAACACAGACAGGTCGCTCTCGCTGTCCGTCTCCATCGGCCTTCCCTCGCTGATGAGCTCGCTTCTCTCATCATCTGCATCGTCTCCGCCCCGGCTCTCGGCCACAGACTGCACTTCAGGACTGAGGGTGCTGATCTCGGCTCCAGTCAGGAACGTCATGGAGGAGGTGGTGGAGTAGTCGGAGGTGATGGAGCAGACCTCCGCCCCCAGCCCGCTGGGGCCCGCTTCTTGACCCGGTGCCACCGTCCGGCCGCGTCTCACCCTGGGCACCGAGGCCTGAGAGCTGGTGCTGTTCATCGTACCAAGGTCGGACACTGTGTCATCGTAGTTGGAGGGCGGGTCGGACAGAGAGGACTGGTGAGCCATCGGCATCCGGTAGCTGAGGTTTGGGGAATGAGGGGGGGAGGTGTAGGAGGAAATGTGCTCCGGGTGCAGAGAGAGGGAGGTTTGCGACATCAGGCTGCTGGAGAGAGACTCTTTCCTGCTGCTTTTGTCCAGCTGCTCCTCTGAGCTGTGTCTCTCTTTCTCGCTGGTTTCATCCGTCTCCCCCTCCTCCTCCTCCTCGGTCCGTGTGTCTGGGGACCACAGAGGCTGCTGGTGACTCTCCTCTGGGAGCTCCTTCTTGATGAACACACCGTCCAGGTCGTCGTCTGAGCTGCTAGGATGAATTTTGTCCTTGGGCTTCTTGCGTTTACGGCTGGCGAAGAAGGAGGAGCGCAGCATCTCTTTGCTACACTGATCCTTCCCTGACCCCCACAAACCCTGCTGAGACAGAACCAAAACAGATAGAGTCAAGACAAAGACAACAAAATGTGGACTTTATGTGAGAATACACATGAGGAGGACGTTACCTTAGCTTTGGAGGAGTCACTACATGCTGAATCTGCATTAAAGAGAAGAGAGTCATTAGTAAAAGTCTGTGACCTCTGTGACTTGCTCTAAACAGCCAACGACACAACAGAAGAGAAGAGGCAGGTTACACGTTTGTTCAGAGTGACACCAACAGACACGATGAGGATAATGAGAGCAGCTCTATGAAAGCAGATGAAATTTTTGTTTTGCTCAGAGAGAGAAAAGAGACAAGTGTCCACACTAAGCAGAATATGGAAGAGTGGACAAAACAGCAAGAGGCCTGAGATGAAGGATGAGAGGAAAAAGGAGGTGAACCCCGGCAGAAGACCAACACACAAACAGCAGCTCATGCTTATGTATCGATGGGACGACGGCACATCACGGACAAACACGCCAGTCACAGAGCATCACATGTAGCCACCAACCAGCTGTGGGCATTCTTTCCCAACTCAAAGATGTCACAGAGGAGAGGGAGTGATGACTGACTGAGAGGGGCCTGAGCTGAACAGATCAGTAAGTGTGTCGAGGTCTATACAGCCGGCGCAGGCAAGCTTTAGCATAACAGAGATTGCTCTTACTCTGAGCTAGATTAACTCCTCCTTTAACAGGGAGCCCTACATTTTCAGCAACAAAAAAAAAGGCAAAACAAAGATTTCACAAAACGCTCCTTACTCACTGTTCAAAAGAAGAAAACACGAAAGTAACATGCTAATAAAAAATAAGAAAATTGTTCCAGGAATTATGAAACCACAGGAACTAAAGTCAGGAACTCAAATTTGTATCAATCTATGGGAATCGAGCAAGTGTAAGCACGAACAAGATTTAGAGTGACAGGTACAGAGACTTTAGATGAAAAACAAGTTCTCACAGGTGAGAGAGAACTGTATTGCACGCTACTTGTGGGAATACACACAAGTTCAGCTGAAACTATGAGGTCTGGTTGCCTGTGTGGACTTTAACCAGGCTCCTCTGCTTTACTTGCAGGTAAAATCCCTGCAGTTCCAAAAATAGTTCCTGAAATAGTTCCTAAAATAGTTCCTGCGTTGGAAATGATCTACTTTAGGTTTAAAAAGTGTACATCGGTGCACAGGCGCGGGCTGGAGAGGGAGACTGTGAATGTCGGTGATGGATGTAGGTGTTTTACATTATGTAACGGTATGGGATGAGGAGGTACCCTATGTGTTTGTGTGTCTATGTCTTAAGCGGTGAATAACCGTTGAAATAAGGACATTACAGAGAACAAAAGACACAATAGGAGGACGTTGAAATGAAAAAAAGACAAAACGACCTGTCCCAGTAAATACTTGCACCCAGTTCTCTGCTATGCTGTGTGTCTGCGTCAGTCACTACAGATTTATCGGCCTGAGACGTGGTTGCATGTGTGGCTTTGCTATTGTGTAAACGCATGTGGGGGGCAAACATCCAGCTCAGTCCCACCACTACGACCCCACCCTCAGACATCATGACACATTATGCCACATGGCCGAGAGAGAACCTGAGGTTGACCGTACCATGCTACTTGTCCTTGCGATCAGCTTAAGAAACAACAAGAGACAGCAGAAGGGCTTTCAGAGAAAGAACAGCAGCATCGCTCTGTATCCCCTCAATTTAGGGTATTTGTTTAAATATGAGACGTGCACACCACAGGAAAAATGACAAACATCGACTTCTCTTTCTTTCTTTTTTATCTCTTTTCCTCCTTTCGCCCAAATTTAATAGAGCTGCGGGTTTCTGCAGACTAGGCAGCTACACTGGGCACAACACTCGTCCTTCTTCCTACAGTCCCAGCTGTCCATCACTGACAAAACAGAGTCCATCAGTGACATCATCGAGTGATAGACGCCGCCCACTTGGCCTGTGTCAAGATTGGGTAATGTGTGAGTGCTGGACAAGGATAAGGGAGAAAAACAGGACACTACACACAGAAGGGCAGAGGTCAGAAGAGTTAAAACTTCCATAGTTTCTTTTAGTTTGTTAGGTTTTCTTGAGAAACATGCCAGGGATTATGTGAGAGACGAGGAGGAGGGGAAGAAAAGAACTGAAAGAAAAGGAGTCGTCGTCTCAACACAGGTAAAGCACAGGGAGGAAAAAATGGCTTGCGCTAGAGAAAACATAAAAAAGAGTAAAGCAAAGAAATTGACAAATTAAAGTTGAAGAATTTTATCTTTTGGGGGGGGAAACGCCAACAACAAAACAAAACAGACTTTTATCTGGAAATAAATTAATTAATAGAAAAGGCTAAGCAAATTGCAAAGTATTTTTCAACAATTTTCCAATAGTCAAAAGTGTAGCAATTGAAAAAATATTGAAAAAGCTTGTTTAAAAGAAGCACAAATGAAACTTTGCAGGTTGGTTTTGCATTTAAAATTAAGGAAAACAGGCACGATGCTCCTCATTTAAGCATAAATGACACAGCTAACATTCTAACATTCTTATCAGTAAACAAGTCTATACAACACATTTTCACACTGTAATCTACTTTAAGATTAGAAATGAAATACAGAATTTACTGTCATGGTAAAATATATTTGCTGTGGTGACGGAGGAGTAGTGACTCCTGAGAAAAAAAGTCCCGGTGGTTTTACCTGAGACTTCGCCCGGTGATGCTGTGGTTCGTCCAATGTTGAGGAGCAGGTGGTCGATGTTAGGAACAGGCTGAGACTGCACTGTGCTATCCTGCTCTGCTGTGGTCTGGAGCCACACATGGAGGGAATTAGCAGAAGGAAGAGAAATGACACAATAGCACATTACATACATGAGGGGAAACAAATGAGAATAACCACACATAAGGCAAAAGTTGCCTTTTATCTAAAGCTGCATTTTATTTAAGCGATCAACTAAATTTGGTATCTTTGTTATGAGGGAAATATCTGCCAGTTCAGGTTTAGATGCTAAAACAATGTACTGTGTTGCTCAAATGCTCTGGACAGTTTGCAGAGATGGTGACAGTTCTCTGTGAGTTCATATTTGCGAAAGCATAATTCAGTTAAGACTAACTAAACTAAAACAAACTAGGTCAGAGTATTGAAACATGTTTAAATTTAAAGCCCTAAAATTCAGACCCTGCAGAATCCCTGTATTAGCATTATTTAAGCCATTGTTTCTACAAAAATCTAGATTTGTGCAGCTTTAAATAACTACGTTTATATATCAAACAGGCAAAGATAGTGTATGTATTTTAAGCATAATAAAAGATAATGAACTGCCACATACAACAGGGTCCTCGTCACCGTCTTCAGTGAAGAACCAGTCATATTGCTGGATGAGGTTCTCCACTATCTTGCACTGGTCCGGCATGTGATTGACCATGTTGGTCATGTTGTCCTCAGAGGTTCGCACCAGTGTTGGACCAAACACTATGGCCAAATTACGAGGCTCCATCTGAACAGATTAAGTTCAAGTTAATCAGGTGGAATGAAATAATCCTCAAAGGACTCCTGGATTCACACGGAGGGGAAGGTGTTGTGTAATGACATTAACACTGCCAGCTCTGCCAGCTCTAGGAAAATAAATTACCTTGTTCTTTTCACAGTTGTCAGAAACCTTCTTGAGGTGAGCACAGAGGAATCTCAGAGTTTCCAAATGATGATCGGGTAATTCCTGGATCTGCAAGAATTGAAAATAACAACCAGTGTATCAGAGTTAATGCCTAATTGTAACTAGGGATGGGAATCTCTAGGCACCTGGCGTTTCGTTTCTGGTTCAGAGGGCTACTTGATTCAGACAGCTACAATTCAATGATAAAAAACAAGAATTTTATTTCTATACATGATTCTTTTTTTTTTTTTTTTAAATCGCTGTGTGACTTGAGCAATGCATTTTCACTCATGATGTGTGCTTTAAAAAAGTATTCTATACAGTAACTGCTTTTACAAATGTGCTGTAATTTACAAAATAAGGTTTTCAATTCAAAAATCTGCCAGACTAACAGTGGTCAGTGATGTCCACATTGATTTGACATTACATTACTCCGCTTACACTATGCTTTTCTGATCACTCACACCTAGAGCTGATCTTTATATGAACTAATAAAAGTTGCATCTAAGAATTGTGAAATTCCCCCACCTCTTATTGTAATACTATTCAAATAAAATACCAGATTAGATTTTCACTCACCAGCCTCTTGAGCTCTTTTAACCTCTCCACCGAGTCTTCTGCTCTGTTGGCTTCGATAAAATCTCCATATTTCTCTGTCGAAAAGAACAGATCATAAGAAATCAATATCCAGGGATTTGTTGGAGATTTTGTCGTTATACATTTCAGCAAGATTACAATTACATCCTACCATTTGTAAACAGAGGGTCTGGAAGTTTTCGGAAAAAGGACTTCAGCAAGCTACTGATGACATTGAGGTCCCGCCATTTCTGTTGAGATACAAAAGAAGGAGATGCCGTTACAAATCAATCCCTGCTAAGAGGTCGATGTCAGTCAGGAAAGTGGAACTCTGTACTTAACAGCCAGACTGTCAGTCACTCACATCTTCCTGTACGTCGATGTCATTCATGCCTTTGCTGTTGAGCTCCTCCTGCATGCTGGAGATGGCAGCGTTGTTCCCAGGGACTCTGTAAATCCCTGTGTACTCCAGACCTCGCTCCTCCACCACGTTGCAGCACACCTCCACGATCAGAGGAACAAACTGTACACAGCACAGCAGGAGTTACACAACTTGTTCGCACGTGTTTGTTGTTAAGGGCGCAAAGAAGTGCATTGTTAAAATTGGGGTGATTTGGACATTATTAATGTGTGTGTTTGTGTGTGTAGTAGCAGCGTCTGGGACTCGTCTACTTAAATGACATTATCGATCATCGCAACAGCATGCTCACGGCAATGACTACTGATTCTCGAGTCCAGAGGTCTGCATACCGAGTTAAGCTTTACAGAACTTTGAATTAACAGGTTCAGTTCAGCAGCAGGTCTTTGCTTGCTGCGGCTGAATTACTGCAGGTCATTTTTACAGTTACGGAAAGCTGCAACCAACTTTACCACAGGACAAGCCAATTCAAAACAGACCCTGCACTAGTAAATAGAGACGGGAACTCACCCTGTTAGTCAGTGCAGCTGGACAGTCATCAAGCCGCACCCCGAATGTGACCCCAGCAGGAGTCTTTTTTTCAAACGGCTTCCTCATCATTCCTGCGATACCGATTTTCCAAGCAGCTCTGTCCCTCGGTGGACTGGAGTCATCTACACATTTATACATCAAATAAATTAGCCCGATGAGATTAGAAATTCTCTCTAACTACACCAAAAGGAGCCGCTGTTTACCTTTCAGCCCTCTTCGCTCCTCTCCTGTTTTCGGTGAATGGGGGCTGTGGCTCTTGCCCTCGGTTTTCCCTCCCATGAAAGCTTGTTTGATGCTGAGGGACTGGCGGGAGCTTTTGGGGGAAGGTTCAGATCTGCTGCTGGGTGCACTGATCAACACAAATGGCAAAAAAAAAAAAACATACAGACAAATGTCAACATTCAGGTTGGCCTAGAAGATTTATGAGCCAATGGGGGAAAAGCGGAAACCTGCTTACCTCATCAAGTTGTATTCTTTGATCTTTCGACTGATCAGGTCCTGGCTTGTGACAGAAGCATTCTGTAATATCATAGAAATGCAGTTATGAAAGTCTTAAAAAAATAGACCATGCGGATTTTGGTCACTTAAATCTTGATCTGAAATTTTCAGACCATTTCATTAGTACTATCGCAGCAATGCCTGATGTTAAGTCTCATATTCTTCCACATAACGGGCATACAGATATCCTGCCAGGTGCCTTTTGTAACCTCTGCCAAGGAGGTTATGTTTTAATCTGCATACTTCTGTCCGTCTGTCATAGAGGGATTAAGCAAAAACTACTTAAACCCACTTTAAATGTTGCTGCAGATCTGGATCCGGGGGCAGATTCAGGAATTTCTTTCACAACACACTTTCTTTCTTCAAATTTGTCGGTTTCTCAAAATAATTCATAGATCTTGATGGAAAACACATATTTTAGGGACTGATATTTGTGAGTGTTGCAATTTGGAGGATATCCAAATAAGGAGACGGTAGGGCCTTGGTGGAGGTATGCACTCTACTGAGTTCAAGTCTAGTTTAAATAGACCCCAGCTTTATGGATTTACTGCTCTTAAATCAGCCAACATGGTTTATATTGGCAGTCTCATACAGTAATTTAACGACATCTATCTTCATATGTTTTCCAAAACATTTCTGATCCTCCCTGAACATGTGCTTCCAGGCTTCCATCTCGGAAACCAGAATACGTTTTTGCCAGATGATGTCAGTTAATGGGGTCTGGCTGAAATGAAGCTTTCTGATTGGCTCTCTTAACTCTTCAATAAGAGCCACCTGGTTTTTGTTCTCCTGGAGTAGAACAAGTTTCCAGGTATTTTATAAATAAAGGCTGTAATCCTCTCAACCTCACTCCCACATTCATTGTATTTCATTCCCTTTGTTGTTAACCTGATGGGTGTGCCTGTCGTTTTCTTTCAAATCTAAATTGGAGTCTTGTTTAAAGTTGCTTGTTTTTCCTGTAACTGACTGCAAGTGCTAGGCTCGGCCCTGATGACAGTTTACTGGTTGGAATGATGAAGCATTTAGGACTGTCGTGCAGTGTGCCCATCTTTTCATGGCTGAACGGCACCCAAAATTAGGCCAAGTAGAACTCACCTCTTCATCCGGGTTGCTATTTTGCTGAATGACTCTGATCCACGACAGCATAGCGTCCCTCCCTTCCGCCTGGAACAAGTACTCGCAGTCTGAGGTGGTTAGTCGCAGCACGTTCTTACGTCTCGTATCGCTATAGGAGATGTCAATCAGACAGGCCTTGATGCTGATTCGTAGCGGGTCCTCTTCAGATGGTGTCGACACATGAGAGAGCGCATCTTTCCTGTCTTTGTAGAGGGTCAAGTTGTGACCTTGTAAAACACCATACATCTGCTTCCATGATCTCATTCCTCCACTGACACGCTACAGAGACAAGAGATGGGGGAATATAAATACTTACACATCAAAAGAGTAGTGATATGTGTGGCTGTTAAATGAAGGTGTGACTGTAAATGTGTACCTTGTTTTTATCAGTACTAAACTGCCTTAAGTTAAGCTTTCCTTCTTTGGAGGAATCAGCAAAGATATCTGATGAGGAATCCCTTCGAGATCCTGAATCCCCAGATGATTTATGTCCATCCAGAGCCTGTAAATATGAATAAATCTCATTAGCTGACAGAAGAAAGTGCTACGAAAAAAGTGGGGAGGAGGAGAAACAAAGCCGAGTGTCACCTAGTGATGTCATGGTTACATGGGCATCAAGACATCACAGTATCTATTTATATTTGTGTCTCAGAACGCTTCCCAAGGAGTGAGGGTAAATTAGAAAGGTTTAATCAAATTCAGATTGTTTGTAAATTATGAAGGCCTCCATATTTACTGAGGCTGTTGCAGAAATCACATTTCCATGACATTTGCACTCGTGAAGAGATTGTTATTTTTTTCAACCCAAATACATTTCAATGCCATGTAAAATAGAATTACCATCATCAATTACAAAAAATACAACAGAAAAGGCTAAATATACATGAATACAGAACTCAATAACTGAATAATAAAAGCTGGCATGTGTATAATTCCGTTAGTGTCTCACCTTTCTCAAGCCCTTGAAACTGGGCATGTGCTTACTGGAAGATCTCCTTAAGATGTGGAAGAACAAAAGAGACAAGTTATTTCAAGTCAGAGACAAGGCCAGAAAGATTCATAGGCAATAAAACAAGGGAGGGAGCCATGATTTAATAGTGGTATGAACTCACCCTCTACCCTCCTCTTGGTAGTTATCTATACCCTCATCATAGGATTTGGACCGCTCAGTTCTGCTGGCTGTGTCAGATTCCTCTAAAGCACTTCTCAAGGAGTCTGTAAAAGGAGGGGAAAAATGTAAATAAAATGTATAACCCAAGTTATGAGGGTAAATGGGGGTCACCATAAGATATGGTCTACAGGGACATTTTAGAACATTTATTATTTCAAGAGCACCATATGATGAGTTAAGATGATTCATCTGCATTTACTGAGATTGTGAAGGTGGGTATGCCTAAATAAATTCATTTCAAAATTACATAGCAGTTACGTAAGCTACAGTTAAAATCATAGCTGATAATGCATCAATCGGATATGACTTAGTGTGAACTTGTAGAGGTAATTTCAAGGGGAAAAAAATAAAACAATCTTCTGTGATTTATCCTGTGTTTTCTCTATGCCAAGCCTTTACTCACATCTCTTTCACAAAGCCAAACCAACACTTATTTTCACCTTGGTCATGTGATAGTTGACGTCGAATGGTAAGACAAGGCGAGCCAGGACTGTTGGGACCTGTAGTCATGGACTGTGCAACAGATATCACAGCGGAGGGTGGGATTGGAGTGGCCTCTCGGTCGACACTGGGGCTGACTGGCTCATCTGATGAAAAGAAAACATTCAGTGTGAGCACAGAGATGATCTCCAGCTTTTGTCAAAGATGCAACTATAGCTGCTTTCCAACATGTACTGAATTCCAGTGATCCTCTGGACATCCCTCGGAGGGGCTGTATGTGTGAACACAAATGTCTGACATATAATATTCTGAAACTATTCTCCAGCCAGTTCCTGAGTATAATAATAAGTGGTAAGGAATCACTACGATGTTTCTAGCAAGCGACAGATGGAAAAATAAAAAATAAATTAAAAACAGATAAAAACGTATATGTCAGAATGAAAAAGCAGTGCCATATACGTAGAAGACACTGATCGGTCAAGAGGGCTTTTGGTGATTAGAGCCGACGCCTGTGTCCATGTTATAAACAAAAACGTGATCTCTGCAGCAGAAGTTATACGTTTTATCCAGCCTCTGGATGCTGAGCCGCCCCTCACCTAAACTCTCCACAGATTTCAGCCAAAGTCTGGACCCAAATGTCCAGACTTCCTCCGGAGGTCATGTCTCAAAACGGCTTAGATTACATTAATGTAAGGTGCCTTTTGGATATGCTGTTTTGTCTATATTCAGTATCTCAAGGACAAGGACCTTTCTATACAAAAAATTAAGACTTCCTCATCTATCCACAATGGGAGACTTTTAAAAAACGCATTTCTGTGACTCCCATGGCAAAATACAGCTCAGAGTGGGATCAGATCTTCTTCTGACATGATTTAATTTTTTTAGAGAGAAGGAAGTTCTTCACTCTTGAGTACCGCCCACTCCTGGCACTTCCAATTCTGAGAGACCTCAGAGTACAAAGCTGCTCTCTGCAGCCAAGGGGCTTGTGGAGCTAAATTTAAAAGTAACTGTCCTAGTTGCAGCCTGTACCCAACTTTGAAACAGGGCAAAGGAAAAGGATGTCACCATATCCCTAAAAGGACTGATGATACTAAGTTCTGCTTGTCAACTGTTACTAAACATTACTTAGTTTTAATGTCTTCTATCATTATCTATTCTCACCAAAATATAATAATTTGCTCTTTGAATGGAGTCTTCATACATCCAAGGTCAGTATCACACTCAAAGGATCTGAACTCAAATACATGAAGTGAACTTCTACATAAATGGAAAATAGATAAATAAAATATCTACAGTCAGATATTATCATCTGACTGTATAACATTTAATGTTCTCCTTAGGAAATGGCTAATACATAGTTTCCCAAAACAAAAATGAAATGAGTTTGAATAGCTATAAAAGTCTGCTCTAACTAATGAAGGGCCAAATTCAAGGTGCAGAGTGAAAAATACAAATCATTGCCATCTAACTAAGATGCAAGAAAAACGATGTTTGTAGATTAGCTAAATAAAATTATAATTTGGTTTGTATGACCAAATTACCTCACTCGACTCACACCGCAGTGGCCTTTCAAACAGGTCATTGATGGAGGTCCAGCAAACTGCTCAATCAGGGCACTGTTCTCCTGAGCCAGGGCACCAGTCCCAGAATGGTGGTGTTGTGTAGCTGTCACTGTCACTGTCACTGCCTGCTTTGTCTGCACCTGGACTGTCTTCTACACAGTAACATTACACAGGACGCTAACAAACAGTTGAAACACTGTCGGTCACCTCACTGATACTTGAAAAACTGTCCCTTCAACTTGAAACCTTTCATGGTTCAAAATGTAAGACCACAAACTTGATCACAAATTTAGGGGGGTTAAGTGTTGCCATCTTTATATGATTTATATTCCCATTGTGGTGTTGTCTTCTAGAACTTGTGAGTACTGCAGTAACTGCAGCTATACAAGAACTCGCAAGTATCTCGGAACTCGCGAGCATCTCAGATGAATTCCAGGGCTAACAAACACTTGGATGACACATTGGGAGCATAATGGAGGCAGGTTTTTTTTTCACATTTGAAGAAGGAGTCTCCATTCACATCAATTGTTTTGGATTTGGCAAAAACTAACAAAGAACAACATGATATCCATTTTTACAGAGCCTTTGTTTTACTGACAGACACCTAAACGTACCCGATACATATATGAGGAAATGCTGATGGAGAGCGAAAGAAAGAGAAGATATAAAAGAAGCTTTACGAAATCTAAAAGCCCCCATTGCCTGACAGTCTCGCCTACAGCAATGTCACTTTAGCAATGTTCTCAAAGCACACCAGTAAACACACAGAGTAGCTATAAATTTTAAATATTTTCTCACTTCTGATCTGATTACAACAGATTCTCTAAAATAGGACTAAATACTCCTAAATTCCAACCACACTAAGAAATGTGATTTTTGCCACTTACAAGACCTGATACTGAAACTTTCTGAAACCCTCTCAATGTCCACAAGTTAACGCTTACTTTGAAACACATGTTAACACACGTAAATGGTAAGAGAGTTATTGAGAACGGTTTAATCTTACAGGACTGCTGAAGTATAATGCAACCAAAGGAAAGAACATACAAGAAAACAAAGTAAAGGGAAGAGAAATTAAATTATTCCAAAAGGCTTAAGCCATCCTCTCCACCCCAGTTCAGCCAAATATCCTGCAACCCCTCTCTGAATGCAACAAAAACCTGATTAATATCATCTTCCCAAGAAGATTAATTAATTTGTGAACATCTCCACAGCTCTATATACACAGAACAATGATACGCTAAATCAGATTATCAATTCAACGACAAAGGTCTGCAGGCTCCTCACTCGGTCTCTCATCCTTCTATTTTAAACTGATTTCTATTAGCATCAATGGTTAAAGCCCTTTAATTAGCTACAGTATCAGCTCTGCCAGCCTTCCTCATGTTACTACTGCCTGTGGTAGTCGCCATGACAACGTGATCTGTCGAGGCTTACAACTGACAATTCTCTTACCGATGAATGGAATGGAGTCCAGAGACTCATCCAGGTTGCTAGAACAGGAGGTGTGACATTGTTCCCCAAGGCGGCGCATGTGTATTTCTCGACGTGCATCATTGGGAAGCCAGCATGCCGCCACATCTGCTGTGGAATCTGCTCCGTCATCGTTAACAGCCAGAATGTAGGAAGGGTGTCGAAGAGGACTGGGGTTCTTTCCAGGGGGGGGCTTCTCCCTCAGAACCACTTCGGACTCTGTTGGGCTTCGCCCGTTCACCTGACTCTGGGGGACTAGGTGGGGAGGTTTGAGGATGCTAGGCCTCTGAGGCATCTGTTTTGGGGTAGAAGAAGACCTGTGTCCTACCAATGTTGCGTCTCTGCCTGCCTCGACAGGCTGCACGCTTTCAGCCCGTATCCTGCTCGGCCCTTTAGTAGTGCGGCCTGGATGGTTTCCTTTGACTGGAACTCTTTGCTCAGCAAAAGAATGATCAGCACTTGTGCTCTTTCCAAAATGTGAGGGTCTGTCTGAGAGCATGGGTGAGGAGCGTGTTTGATGAGAGTCTGGTCCTTTAGAGTAGAGAACAGGGTTGGGTGCCCCCCTCATGCCACCACTGTATCCAACAGAAGGCCTGTGGAGCATGGCTTGTCTAGGGATGGACTGCCTGCTGGGCCTCGTACCTTGTTCTGCCCTTACATACCCTCCTCTCCTCTCATTGAGTCTTACCAGCTCTGCAGGGTCAACATAGTCTGTGGAGTGAGCCCGAGCTTTGTGCACAAGCCCATCTTGGGATACGCTTCGAGGGGGCCAGTTCCTGGCAAGGCCCATCCTTTCTGCACTGCTCATGCGGTCCTGCGAGGCACTGCGTGGGGCAATCTGAAAGTGGGGTGGAGGTCCTTGGTATGACCGTTCATGGGAGGTACTTCTCCGTCGTATCTCCTTAGGGCCCCAGTCTCCTCGGGGAATGTGATGAGTAGCACCAAAGCTGGTCTGATTGGCAGTTCGAAAACTGTCAAGCCTCTCCTGGATAGTCCGGCTACCATGGGAATGGATTCCTTTGTTGTCGATGTACTCCCTGTATGTCTGGTAAGTGCGCCAATCAATGTTTTGATGGTTTCCTGGGTAGTGAGGTACCTGACCTCCATATGGAACCATTCCTGGACCACTGGGATAGGCATCAGCCTTTCGGTGGTGAGGATACTGAGCCAGTGACCCAGGCCTCCCTCTGACAAAGGCAGGATCCATGAAATCCATCCTGTGAGCTGGACCCTTGCGCACCATGTGGGCTGCATCAGGAGGAACCACCACAGTCCTCACACTGTCGTTGCGCATGCAAACTGCCATCTGGCTTTTGGGATAAGATTGAGGAGGAGGAGGAGAAGGGGGCACGGTGATCTCCTTGCGGTATCCATGGTCAGGAGGTGCTGTTGGCCCTCGGCAGACCTGCCCCGCTGTGTCTGTCGCCTGGGCCATGCCCGTAGGCTTACAGTCTACTCTAGGGTAGCATACTGGGGGTGGGTCAGGAATGTGACAGGCATTTCCGCTGTAGTTGCTTTGGCCGCGGATGTAGGCATCCTGGGAGTAGGCCTAAAGACAGAGCAACAAAGCAGTGTTAGAACAGATATAGTACAAACGGCATTTGCAAGTGCGTTTAAAATTCAACATTGTGCTACTAGATTTTTACAGAGAAGTCAGGCATGATATTACAAATGTTACTGGATGCATGTGTGTGGGCAGTGTGTGTTGCAGTATGAGTGTGTGGAGGCGTTAGCAGTTCAGGGGTGTCAGTGGACTTCATCTGCTCCTTTTTTAGAGTTTGTATGGTAATGTTCACGGCTGCATGGCAGATGACAGTACACTATATAACCAAAGCAAAACATATTTTTCACTCAGAGACTTAAGATGGTGCTTCATACAAGATATTTAGGGTACAGCAGTCTTTCTCTCACACAAGTATAAAAACAACTCTACACAATTTAGATGAGGTAATCAAGTAGCCAGCAATATACATATTTGAAAAACCGTGATTAAATAAAACGATGTAAAAATGGACAAATGTGGACAGATAATTTACCCACCTCAGGCCTAATGAAGCCTGTTGATTAAGTACAAAACTAGCTTCTTCCGACACATAACAGATGTGTTTGTAAGACACATTACAATAATCTGCTTTAATCAAAACATATTGTGCCTACAAGAAAGCATGGGCCGTTTAAAGGTATGAGGACTTTGAACCTACTACAAGCTGGTGTCCAATTACGATCTTACATAAAACTATGTGTACACCAGCAATCAGTGCCAGTCGCTGTTCCTCCCTTTGTAAGCATGAGTGTACAGGAGAGTTCAGAGGTCACTGGCCCTTATCACTCTAATGAAATATGGCATGGAGGATAAAGAAGGCGAGGTTTCACTGAGATGCCAGCTGGATACCAGCTCGAGTGCTCAATCTAACAGGTACTGCAGGCACAGCACATCGGCCATTTCTGTGTGCACATTTAATTCAGCAACACAGAGATGACCATTAAACAATCATCCAAGGAAACTAAAAAGCAATAATGCAAAACCTGAAGACTACATCCTATAATGACATTGCTGTCATGCATCACATATGGAAAATGAGATGGCAAGGCATGACGTGTCAACGTGAAGTGGCAGCTCAGTCTGCTGTGCGCTTACCAGATTAGTAGAATCCCAAGAAAAAGGCTACCGATACAGCATGTGAAAACAAGAGCATTAAGAATTCAAGGGAAAGAGGATGGATGAGAAAAAGATACAGAGCAAAATGCACTCAATAAAAAAGACATAACAGATTTGGAGAGAAGAGAGCGTTTACCAGCCATAGCAATGCCTGTGCTTGACATGCTAAAAATATACTAGAGCTGCAGCAGCAGCGGAGGGATGAAGAAGCAAAGATGTAACAGGGGTTGCCACGTTACGACCTGCCTGTGCCAGTCAGTCCTGGGTGAGGTGGCAGGAGCAGAAGCTCGCCCTTCCTTCTGCTGTTATATCTCCATGGCTCAATCCATCTTCAACCAGAATATTACGCTAACTGAACAAGGTGCCTCCAGTCTATGTCTCTCTCCCTCCCTCTGCTATTGCTCACATGACAGCGGCAGCAGCTGCTGATTATACATTCAGCTGTGATGGTACAGCTCCCCCTCCCACTCCTTCCTCCTCTCTTTTTTTTTTTCCCGTCAGCATCAACCTGTTCAAAACACGGGGCGGTCAGCTAATTTTATCTACTGGTTTCATTTCATCCTTCATACTGTTCCCTCCTCTTCCCCTGCTCAGTATTTCTCTGCTTTCATCATGTACAGTTACCTCCCTTTTCTGCTCCTTGAATGCACACGCTCTCCGTCTCTTTGCTAAGCAACAGCAGCCTGTCTCCAAGCAGCCAGTGTTTGCTGCCTCCTACAGTGAGAGTCATCCTGCTTGCATCTCTGATAATCCCGGTGTTCTTCCAGCCTTCATTATTCTGCCAGCCTACATTAATAGATATTTTTGTGCAGCCTCTTGCCATTTACTGTATCACAATACACTTGTAAGATAAAAATGGTTTTGGTACCGAGGGGGAAAACTGAGTCACAGAGAGGGTGGACCTAATGGGGAGGAGAGGTGGAGCAACAGTCAATTGGTTGTGAGAAAATGATCTAATATCTATCTAATTATCTAACAGATGTAGAAGTGGATGTTAAAAATATTTTATTTTTCTGTTTAACTAAATTCCTCATTTAAATTGGCGAATGGTTGAAGGATATATCTTAATAGTGTATAACAATCATTGACACCATGTTTTAAATAAAAGACATACTTGCATATTTTAGATGGATATACTGCTAAAACAAAGACAATGAAATTACAATTCTGCAGGCCATACTGAATGTTTAAATGAAAAACCTATCTAGTTAATTATGAAGATTCAGTGCAGCAATAAAGAGTCCACAAGGGAATGTTTCAGGTGAAGCACACATCTCGGCTCTTTCATTATACCATTCATAAACAGCCTGTCAGATAACAAGAAGCCCATGGGAGCAGATTCCTGAGCATCATGACAAAGCACTTACTGTGATTTACTATAGATATGGAAACAGACGAGTGCACCTTCACTTAGTCCTGAATGTGCTGCCAGCTGCCAAAACCTGCCTGCAGCATGCCTTAATGGTTAATGATGAGCGCTACAGTGACGACCGGTACGAAGACTTATATGAAATAGTTTTGGGGACATGTATTATTCACAATATTTTTAAGACGAGGTTTGGACAAGAAAAGACAAGCTAATATTTTAAGCCAATTTAGACTAGGGAAACCTGAATTTTCATAATTAGGAATAAACCTTGCTATCAGTAAATTAACACTTAACTTTAATTAAGGTATATAATAAAAGTCTAAATCATAGGAAATGTTTATAGTTATTGTCATAACTGCGCTATAATATTTTTTCTTGACTTTATTTCTTACATTTATCTTATTTATTATTTATTTTTCTGATGAATATTCTACAACCCAAATCTTAATAATTTAGCTTCATGTATTATATGTGCATATCTTGAGCTATTTTTAAACTAACTGGGATTTCTCTTAAACCATCTACTCAGACCTTATACAAACAGTAAATGTATTACTCAACTGCGTCCTTGAAAGCAGTCATAGATGCCATAAAGACATAGTGTGTCATTCTTGGGATATTTGCAATGCGATATGATTGGTTGGTGCCTTTGCCGTCGCTTTAGAAGTCAAACTTGCTGTATTTGCGAGTGCTGCAACAGGAAATGAAGCATTACTACACAATGTCAAACATTTCCTCAAAAGAAAATAAATCCCTCATCCACTTAATTTCCTGGTTGAGTTTCCATTGTTTTAACTTTGGGGGTTTTCCCCTTTCCTTTAGTCTGTCATATTAATTTTTGCTAAGTAAATTCATTTCCTGCTTGAGTTTCCCCTTTCTTATCCCTTTTTGGGATTTCCACTTTCCTTTAGTGTGTCATAAATATTAGAAAGTCCTCAGCAATCGGAGTCAATCTATCCCACAAAAAACAGTGTTCCTGAAGTGCCCAAAGCATATTGTCTGCATTCCTGGCTCTTTGTGTGTTAAAGGAGGCTGTTTGTTCAACCAAACTTATTGTGCATCCCTGAAAACACACCCAACAATCAATCACATGCAAATGTTAATGAGCGCACAAATCTGACTTCCTTCTAACTGTTTCGCTTCGTTTGATTGTGGTAACATGCTGCAGGTAAAAACCACAGAGCCTCTCACATGTTCATCAGCATGTATGGCAGTGATCCATGTTCCCTAAGCTGTTGTTAAGGACTTGAAAGCACAGCCAAAAAAAAGAGCACAAAAACTTTTCTCATATTCAGCTATAAAATGTAGGTCTGTTCCACACAGAGTTGACTTAGAAGTTTTTATGCATGATCCATTAACTTTGTCCCTTTTGCTCGTCAAAACATATAACCTTTAAGGATGGGGTTGTCAATATTACATTATGATAATGTTTCTGTATAATGAAATACAAGAAGCTCTTTCTCTACCACTGCATATAGTCCATTTCAGCAGCAGTGTCAGTATCAGTTCTAGAGGACAGAAACACTTCTCTGGCCTGATTAAGAGGCCTAGATAGAGAGCTTTGATGGGATAGGAAAACTGCATGCATCATATGACTACTACTCCTGATATGAATAGCGTAAAGTAGGGCAGCTCTCTGAGAAAGGATCAATTTCAGTTATTTGGACAAAGGACAAACATTCAAAAATGTGGAAGAAAAGACTAATTTAATCCCATTTATAAAATTGAATGGTAAAGAAAAACTTACCAGCTGAAGAATATCCTCATCTTTTGGCATCACACAAAGTTCAAGAAAGTCACCACTGTTGGGGAATAAAAAAAAAAGGCTTACCCTCTGGAAAATACATTAATTAACCAAAATTAAAATACAAAAATGTATATTATATCTCACCTGTCTTGGATTAAGGATATGACCTCACAATAGGCTTTCCCAATAATGCTTGCCCCATTCACCTTCACTAAGCGATCACCTAACAGGCAATGAAAACAAAAGGAATTACAACAGTGGTATTAAAAGACCATAAAGCAAAAAGAGCTGATGGAAACGTTGTATGAGATGAGTTATCACGGTTATCATTACATGCATGTGTAAAAACACATGTTTTATGTATAGATTTCTATATATAGAGAGAGATTCTACATAATTAATTGTTAGTTAATTGTCCCCTGCTATGTTTATCCATTAGAGGATTTGCAGGACCTTTATTTTTTAAATGTCACGACCAAGTAATTGCACTCCCAATCAATGTCTAGGACGTCTCGGTGAGTAGAGGAGACTGATTATATCAATCATTGATTTTTACCTGTGCAAAGCCCAGCTCCGTGAGCAGGACCACCTTCTTTGACTTGCTTGACGAAGATGGTGTCCATCGGATCCAGCCTGTTCCGCTGTCTCCCTCCTGATACCAGAGAGAAAGGTAGAAATGAGTGGACACATAACAGCATATAAAATGTAATGTAGGTCAGCTTTATTGTGCTTTTTTTAAATATGCATTTTCATCAGATTTTCCTACTGAGATACAAGCAGTGCTAGGTTAGTTTACAACCTCTCACTTAAAAGGCTGAAATTGAAACAACAACTCCCAGACCTACCACTGACTAACAGACTGGGCAGTAAACTGCTTCATGACATTTAGGTGACAGAGGAGAATGACTGTGTATGAGAATGAGGTAGAAAGTGGGTGGTTCCTCCTAAAATTTGGAGGCATGTGAATCAACATTACAAGAGCACAACAGGCTGTGTTCTGACCAATGTATGCCAACAGTTCAACCGCTTTCAATAGCCGTGATCATTAATTGGCTCAGTGAAAAAACAAATCTCTATGGGGGACTTGCATGGTTTTAGAGAAGTGGATAAAAGCAGCTAAATAGAGGAAAACCTGTTTGCTCATGCTGCTCCAGTCTCCTAGCAGCTGCGAGGCTGCAGAAGAGAAGGAGGAGAGAAAAGAAAGAGGGAGGGTGTGAGAGAAAGAGAGGCTAAGAGAAGGTAAAGTGACAGTGTGCTCAGCTGCACAACTCCCACTCTTTCCTTATAAAGTGAGAAATAGCTCTGGGTGCAGCCAAAGAGCAGCTGAACTTCTTCCCCGTGTAGTTAACATTCTGGTAGTGAGTCAGTGCACGATGGCTTACAAACTACCGTGGCCAGAAAAAATCTTGTACAAGTTGCTTTAAAAAATACCAGCCTTGCCAATAAAGAGGTTAAATGTTCTTAACATGTTTCTTATGCCATGCGTAACAATATTACAAGATCATTTCTAAAAGTGTTGTTTTATTAATGTGATTGAACAATAGAAACGGGAATGCAGGAGAATTGATTAATCAAAATGCAATTAATCTCTTCAGCCAATAACTTTGATTTAATTAACTCACAAATACTTTGGCTTCCATTTTTCTCTCTTCCACATTTGAGATTACTCATGCAGAATCAGATTTGGGGGACTCTAATTATGTAACACTGATACAGGAGTCCCCAAGACAGACTCCCTCTGGTGGTATACAGTGGGGCTACATCTCCATTTACACAATGGAACTATTTTTTGTTTGAGGCACCATATATGTTTAAAGTATGGTAGACTAATTGCAGGGCAATTATCTCAATATAGATTTCATCAAAAGCAATATAACACATAATTAATTGATTGACTGTTAAGACCCAACAATATAGAATTTTAACCTAACAGGCAATAACTGTAAATCATATACATGGTGCTTTGTTTTTACAGTAGTCTAAATATGTATGTGCTCTATAACTGCTTAAGGCAATAACAAACGTCTAAATTCTTAACACTTTTAAGCACCAACAAAACAGTAAATCAGAAAGAGTATTGTTGACACCCAACTTTTTTTTAATGCTTGAACAATTTTAGAAAATGTATTTTGTTTTCTGTATAAGCAAAGGTTTAATGTAAAGATCAATATGATTTTAAACCGTTAGTCTTTAGTACAGACACACAAACTGTGTCTGTATTCATTTGAAAATATAAAAAAAAACAAAAAACTATTTTAACCACTTGGGGAAATGAGGAAAAAATACTTGGTAAAGAATACAAGCTATCTGAAGTAAATATGTTTTATTCTCAGACACTATGAGGACTATTTGAGAAAGATATTCTCTATTATATGACTTTTTCTAAGTCAAAACTACAGGTGCAAGAAAAGGGAACATTAGATCATAATTGGATCCAAACTTGACCCCAGACTTGTGACAGAGGAGCTTTGTCCCAAGAAGCAGAAAACTGTAATAGAATAAGGGAAATGATTGTTGTGTGGCACTATGGAGGGAGAAGAGCAGCACACCCATTGCTGTGATGCAATGTTCAATACTTTAACTCGTGTTTTGGCACATATTGCCTACTTCAAATAAAACCTCACCTGTACATTTAGCTGTCAGTGAGCAATCAACATAGTGACGTAATTGATCTTTCCAGCAATCAATGGGCAAAGATTTATCAATTTATGTGTAGCACAGCCAGGATTGAGTAAACTCATTAAGCTCCTACATAGTCACATTCTTTCTTTGATATGGTAGTTTTCAAAATATCTCAATACCTATACTGATACAATAACCAAAAACGTTTGGGAAAGCAATAAAATAACAATGACATAACATGGAATGTAAAACAATTCTAGTTTGACTCAAAAGAAAACTAGAAAATGCACTCAGCAGAGCATAGACCTTTGTCAAGAAGGTGTATCGGGTCATTTGTCTGCAGTTTGCTTAAGAGCAAAAAACTGTTGGCTGTAAAATGAGGTGTGGTCATTGTGTTAGGTTCACTGTTGGCATATTAACTTTTGAAAAGGGCAGCAAAAAGAGATTGAGCTTTTGACCAGCAAAACCCTTCTCTGCAGTCATAAGTGCCGTATTTTAAGGGTACTTTATCGACATAGTAATATACACAGCCTGTGTCCACTAAGCTTGATACATATCGAATGATTTGTTCATGGACAGCGTGAAACCATATAGTTTTCTCTTTCTAGGAGACAAATCTGAAAAAATAACAGGAACCTGTCGAGGTGCAAGAACACCTGGCTTTCATAGCGACTGGAGGACGTCCCTCTTGATTAGTTTACTACATGTCATGGACAACCCTTTGGAACCACATACTTGGCACGGCAACATTCTTTTGCCTCTGTTGAACTGGCATAAGTGGATTTGGACACACCCTAAATGCACCTGCTGATCATTAAAAATTAATCTAACACTTGTTGTCATGTTCAATAAAAGTGGATTGTTGAAAATATCGTGGTTGTTGTTAAAGCGTTTACATGTTGTGCAGTATTTCCAGTCTCCTATAGATGAGGTTTTTTGAACATGTAAACTCCCTCAGTCTACATATTTTAACATTGTGGTGTCTGTGGATTTGCTCTGACTGTTCTGGAAGTGAACTAATGCCAAATTTAACTTGAGGTAATATCTTTTCTGACAAGCCATAGACAGTCGTTATTAGCACTTGTGTTTGCAGCCATTGTTCTGTCATCATGAGAGCTAAAGATGGTTGGCAAGCCCATAATTCCCGTAAGTAGTAAAAGTAGAGAACTGTGAATAGACACTGCACACATCTATGCAACTCATAGGAACAATACTGATAAAATGTGGTGTCACTCAGCATTAAACAGAAGGGTATGCAATACTCCTTACGTACCAATATATTGTGCAGAACTGTTCATGCAAATCCCATGATTCTTTAATATTCTCTTTGCCAACTCAGTCCAAAGCTCCACACTAGAAGCTTGAGGTGTTCTACAGTGTTTTTTGCTTGGCGCATAAATCTTGACTGGGAGCTGGCTCCTCTATAATTTAATTTGAAGTTTGAACATTAACAAGGAGCAACGCCTAAGTATGCTTTCCAGCATTTCCCAGTTGGTTCAAACATCACAAAGAGGTTCATAGAAACTGTTCAAATCCAGAACAGAGACTTGATAATATCATTTTATTCTGTGGTTATGAACTAATGACGAGAAAACACAAGTCATCTGATTTTTGTAGAAGTCTCTATACGGAAAAACAGCTAGGTTTATGCAGTGATTGTTTACTGCCTGTTTGTGTGTGTGTGTCTGGGCGGGTCTACATGAATCATTGTGTAAATACATCACATACAAGCCATTCAGGATTTTAATTTGATGAGAGCAACAATTATCATTAGTGCAGGACTGCAAGTTAATTCATGCGTGTGTCGAGGGTATATGCAGATGACCATGTGACCGTGCCTTCTGCTTTCTAATGAAGGTTGACTCCAAATCATACTAAATGACCAGCTGCACAAAACTGTTCATGAACCCATATATAAAAATATGTTTATATAACAACAATACTGTGCAATACCATTAAATAAAATCAAAAACTTTTAGTTAATGCAATTTTGCATCATAATTTTTGTTGAAAAGGGTAGGTTCAGTTATATATTTTTTATTTTTCATCTATTTAAACAACAGTTTTCTACAAAAACTAAAAACACAGACCATAGATTGTCTTCTATTAAATTAATTTGATGTTAATAAAAAATGGATCTATGAATGAAGAGATGGGATTATTATAGTTGGCAAATATGGTTTTTGTGTTTTGTGGGAACATCAACTGGTGTGCGGACATTTCCCGGCTTGTAGGTTTCGTCGGTCCGGCAACTAATTTTGCTCAAGTTTGGATCATGCTTTTGTATTCTTTCTTAAAACAGTCAAATTATGATGTTTTGGGATAAGACATGTCACTCGACTACAGAGCAGCTCTCTCCGTCAAGTGAAAGGCTGTCTGAGGATCACTCATGTTTTACCTTGGTTTCTCACGCTCCTTCTTAACCTACTTTGCCTCCTCCAACAAAGGGGCCTTTTTCTTTTGCCAAATAGTTTCCAAACTTTCTTTGGTTGTTCCATCGTCCACCATATTCACTGGCTTGCGGAAGCTACTGAGTTACTGGGGAAAACAAAAGCACAAGCCTCTTTCTGTTTTGGCTGTGCAGTGGTTGATGCATATCCTTTATGCTGTAAATCGAAAATTAAATCAAGCTCTTTTCTGCTAATTTAATGCCCTGTGGCAGATCAGAATTGCCTATTGAAATCAATGTTATCATTATTCAGAGGCCATCACAGTGTGCACTCGACATCTACCTCTTAATGATGAATCAACGAACTTTACTTCTACCCTCAGGATCTTTAAAAGATTTTAAGAAGCACAGCTTTGCTTGTGTTTTTATAAAAAATTTGAATTAAAGAGCCTATGACCAAAACTTGAATTGAGTCACAGTGATACAAAACTAACCCAATACATTATCATCACTTTGTATTTAAAGAAATCAGCATTCATTTTATGTGGTGTCTACCTTATTAAGTGAGAAAAACAGAACAGCAAGCGTTGAGGCTAACAAGGGGAAATAGGGTCAGACCCACACAACCCAGTAAAACGTTGAGGCCATCTCTTTCTGACAGCCTTTCTATGATGAGACTGAAAACCAGCATGAGCAACAAAGTGAAACAATATGGAGAGGAGGGTCAGTGCAGGACAGAAACAGGTGGTGCTAACCAAACCTTTCATGCCTCCACAAAGGTCAGTGACACACAGGCGCTACATTGTTTTCATTGCATAAGGAAGCAAAAAGAAGCAAAAGAGTGGCTGGATTAAGAGTAATTAGAAGTCAGAGGCACTGCTCTGACCTAGCAGCAATGACGGGCAGGCAGGAAGAAGAAAAGCAAAGTTTTTCTGCTTACCTCTGGGGCCATAATCTTCTTCCTGTTAAAAAAAACAAATAACACAAACACTCATGTGACTTTGCTGCTTGTGGACACAGAAATTAGGCATCAGGCTTTTTGTTGACTCAGTGTTATCTTACGCGACCAGCAAACAATACTCAGGTGTAAGAAACTCAATTGAAATTTACCGGGAAGCAGTGCATGGTCGACTCTGGAGGGTAAACGATGAAGTGCCGCAGGGTGAAGCCGAAGCCTTGGGAAGTGCGACGTAAACGTACAGTTTTAGGTCTCGGCCATGAAAATGGCTCCTCCTCGGTTGGGTTTGGTGCTGCGGGAGAATCTGCCATGTTTCTCCAGTCTGGAGAGTCATTCTGCAAAAGAAAGAAAGAAAGACAGAGGAAGAGTTTTAATTTAAGTGGTCTGTAGTTGACTTTGATACACAGAACAACAACTTCAAGCTGGAGCGTGACCTTTGACTGTGTCATCAGTGACATCATCTGTGCTGTGCCGTCAGTGTATGAGTGGGATATATGAGTCATACACAAGCACTATATATAACTAAGTATAAAAACACTGTATAAATGCGATGTGGTGGAAAGGTTTAATTTGACTCATAGTCCAAAAGACTGAGTGGTCATTATGGACAGAAAAGAGCTATATAAATTGCTCTATAAAAAAAGTCCATTGGCCATCAGTTTATCGGATGAATAGATGTCAAGAAAATCAAAAATTGACACAGACAGATTTGTCCATTTAAAGATGGAACATGGAATAAAATAAATTGAAAAACAGATGATACACCAAAACAATGTGACTTAAAACAACACCAATTTATAAATACCACAAATGTACCTTTTTAGAGGAGTAACTGCACATGAAAAATGTTAATGACAAATGTTAATTTGCTTTTAAAAAATACATTACTGGCTGTCCACTGTTTACATTTGAGTTGTGGTATCTCATTTACACAGCTGTTGAGCAGAGCATGTCAGGCTACAGGGCTTTGAAAACCCACTCTTGTGTTTACAGTCTATTTATAGCCTCACACCTTTGTGGTGTCATGTGTGCAGCACCACCCCCCGTTTACACAGATCTCACCGTATAGTATTCCCTGTTCCAGTACAAACTTCAGGAAGAACTCTTTAATACAGTCTTGTATTTCCACACAAAAAATGTTTTTTTCCTTCCCCTGTCTCAAACAACCACCCCTAACCTCCAGCCCCTCCCCCGAAGCATAGACTTTCCCCCCACAATGTGAGGAATTTGATGAGCATGCATTTGCGCTATCTCTGCCTGGGCACATATATCGAGTAAAATGTCAGAAAATCTGAGTTAATTAACTGCACCATGTCACAACCACTAAAAGATAACGATAACACGTTTTTTCCAGTCGAGGGAGTGAAGAAAACTCTGCATATCTGACTCTGTTTGTTTCAAATAAAAAAGAAACAAATCGGAACAGCCCGCTCACTTAATCCAGCTGCTGCAGGGAGTTGTGAATGAGCCAAACAATATTAAAAAAAAACTATCCTGAGCAGCATTTTAGTCAGACTTTAAAACCACCAGCCCATTCGATTGTTCAGAGCATTTCACAGTATGAACATTCAGCCTTTTAGTCACTTCCTTTTTGCAATACATTGTGTGCCCTGGGGGTATGTACCAAGTTAAAGCATGTTTCACTGTGTGTTTGCTGAATATTCTGCTGCCTTTTAGCAACCTAGTTTCTCCGCTTTTCAGCCATACGTTTTTGAAAGAAGCAATAACATAAACAACTTGAATCTTAGCATATATTAAGTGGCAACCTAAGCTGAGTAACACATAAGGAGTTTTTGTGGGCTAAGTGTAGAGAAAAAGGACCCACAGTTCTTCTTTGGCTGGCTGGGAAACTGAGCTGCAGGTGCAGCTGACACGCATGTATTTTGATGAAACTAGCAAAACAGGTTTAAGTGTGTATAACCGAGCTCTGGCTGTTCTCTGATAGCAGCACTTCCATGTTGAAGTCAACATCAGTATGAGCCCTCTGTGCCTTCAAGTCAACATGCAAAACCTTAACCCACAGAAGCGCTTGTGGTGATATGACAATAGATGAACTGGATGTTTGAAATGCCTGCATTGCTCTCATCATGGCTCCAGGGAAAGCCAATCCCAGTCTACTGGATCTGATTTAGCAGCCAGTGCACGGAGCAGTTTCCCAGCCTCTGATCTTTAGATCTGGACAACAGACGGGGTGTGGACCTCCTGCCAGACACATGCCACGAAGTGTTACCATTGCCACATGCATAGTTAATACTTCTGTGACATTCCAGGACATTAAACTCCAGACCCACAGTTGCCCTCCTGTTTTTTTTTTCTCTTAATAAAATAGCTTCCGAGATCAGACAAAATCGGTTGTGCTCAGGGTGGCTCACGGCCAAACCATACATACTAGGCCCAAGTGTTGAAATGTCTCTTAATCATGAACACATGCATCGTAATGTATTTTAGGAACTTCCCTCACACATCATCCTGCTTCCATAAATATCCACAAGAGCACCAAATGTGTCTGATCCACAGCAGAAAATAGTCCCAAAACATTTACAGTTTATTCCCACCAGTTGTTAATATAATCCCGAAGGAAGTGAAATTACATATTAAAGAACCGTTTTGTCTTTTGTTTTAGTCTTTTCCTGGGATCTATAAGCTTTGTCCTTTCAGTAAATTACTAAATAATTATTATTAAATAATAAATGAATGAACAATTACTGGCACTAGTAAAACTCTAACAAAGGTGGAGTTCAAATAAATGTGTTATCATATATTATGCATGAGGATAAAACAAGCATGGAAAGCGGCTTAGTTTTGTTCCTTGCTTAACAAATGAAACATTGTTTGTATCGGTGAACATGTGGTCATTTTCAGAGACATTGTGAGGTAAAGCTACATTGGTTTCATGACCACAGAGATTAGAGGGGAGGTCAAACATTGCCACTCACCAACATCAGAAATTTTAGGGGCAGCACTGTACGTGCACAGCTGTTTACACACCACAAAGCCTGGTGTCTGCAGTCTCTCAAAACACCGAAAAAGAAACTGGGATTTCCTCCGTGCTCATTTTTAACAACTACTATGAAACCACACTGCATGGTCTGTACGTTTAAAAACTCTGGTGACATCACCAAATGACACATTACAAGCAGCACATGACATCAGCTCTGAGAACGTCAGACAAGTACACAGCCTGAAAATGTGAAGAAACCTAATTCTCTGTGGGCTGCCAAATTCTACACCACATCCCATACAAACCAAGCACTTAACTGTGAAAAGCCTGAGTTAATGATACAGATGGCCACTGGTGAGCGATGGGCGTTTCAGCCTTGTAGTGCATGACAAGGTTAGGATTATCATTACTCTATGTAGACACTGTGTTTTGTGCATGCCACACTTCTGAGTAGTAACATACAGATGGGACACAATAGTCTTTTGTAGGGCCGGATGCATCGACACATTTCGGTGTGTGGAATTCCTTGCCTTGTTTATGTTCATACCCAATTATGACGGCCCCCACTCATACTGAAGACGAGGCTTCATCCTAGAAAACCCAAACCATCAAATGTGTGGGAATACTTTAAACAGAGACCTAATAAAGACACTAGTGTTCATTTCTCCATAGAACTTGTCTCTCTCCCTCTGGGAGTGGGGGCAGGGCGTTTGTAGAAACAGGTGTTTCATGGGTTGCAGCGCTCTATCGTTCTCTCTCTTTTTAACAAGAAAAAGCAGGCTGGCTAAGACATCAAAATATTAGGTCTGCTATCTCCTCCATGCACCCATGAGTATACAAACATTAAACTATCAAATTTAATATTAATGGAAGAATACAAATAATAATAATGTTAATATAACCTTAACTTTTTGAATTAATTGGAAAACAAGACAAATATTGCCTTGACATTATTGTTATTTGCTCTGACCATCCTCGCTCACTGAGATCATCGTCTATCAGCACAACCCTATTCTGAACTCCAGAAAATTGGGTGAGGACATTTCCCCCATGTTCAGGATTAGACACAGCTACAAAAGGAAAATGTCTGGAACATTCAGGTGAGGGGTTAGACACATCAACACGCGGCCAACTCCTTTGATGTGAATTTGACATTTTACTAGGGGGCTGGCCAGAAAAGTTCAGGAAAATGTCAGGAGCAACATTTGCAGCCCCTTCGGAAAATTTTAGGAAAATGTCTATAGTTCAGTTTATATCAGAAAGAGCAGATGCTCATGGCTAGTATGAAAACACAGCTTTCCAGTGCATTTGCAAGTTTTTAACCATCTGTTTATGTGCGTACAGACCCTAAAGAATGCAGATTTCCATTAATGTGTCTTTTGAAATGATCAAACGTTTTTCTCACTTTCTGTGGCAGTCAAGTCAATAACTGGAAAATATATGTATATATAAATATGCCTTCTTAAAGCATTAGTGTCAGCTGTTATTCAGCAGCATTCAGCAATGAGGCTGGACTGCTGATACATCCAACAACTATAAGATGAAACCACTGATGCCTTTGGTTTCCTGAGGAAACTGATTTCAAAACCACAAGTTATTTCTCTCACAAAGCTTTGCCAAAAATCGTCATACTTTGTCAATATGCTGTAAATATGTTAATAGATTTGCTTAAAATTATAATATTCAAATGTTTAAGGCTAAAAACAATGAGACTGTGGTTTTTGCCTGTACCATTTCTAACATATCATTTGCCTGTAATGTCTGCAGTTGTTCGAACAAAAGAACAGCTTCCCGCTCAGTTATGTATCTCATTCAACTTCATTCATCTTCAGTGATTCTGCGTTCAAGCTGATAGGTGCAGCAAAAGACGTAGAAAATGTCACAGGCTTCTCCACCTTGGGCGACATGGATCTCTCCATTAAGTACTGCACAGAAACAAGGGCAAACTGAATCACATCTCTCTCCCATCTTGTGCTCTGCCATGAGTAACTGCAGACAAGACCATAAAGCTACAGGAAGTACCAGGCTTCTTCTATCCAATTGAAGGTCAATTTTCCCTTCCGATTGCCATCAGTTAGCCATATGATGCCTGCGCGTATGGTTCTGAAAAAGACAGCCAGTCTAAATGAGATAAACGCTGAGCATTAATGAGGATTGTGGGAACATGGATCTGTTTGTCAATAGCCCCCCTACAGTGCCAAGTATGGGTCATGCTTCATCATCAATAATACAATAATGTTTCTCTCATGTGTTATTGTTTTACTGGAGTATATAAAGCTGAAATGCAGATATTATGAATGGCGATAAAAAATTAAAGAGTACTCACAGTTTGATACAATTAAGACCCAAGGTTTTACAAAGATCCTACCACAAACAAAGTCTTAAATCTCTGTGATGTGAACTAAATAGCTAACCAGATGAATCCAAGTAGAGATGAGAAACATAAGCCAAGTCCGCTATTGGGATTCAGCTGCCGTGTTTGGATACCATGCTCTATTCAGTTGGCGAAGCAGACAAACACTGCAGTGTGCAAAACCCAAAGACCAAAATCTTGATGGAGGAAAAATCAATTATTTAAATTAAGTTATCACCAGCACAATATAAACAAGCATAATCTACTGGGCCGTGTGATTAATCAGAAGACAGATAAGAACCATATTCAAAAATACGATTTTCTGTGACACAGCAAAAGTTCTGATTATTTTAAGATCTCTTAAGGGTCTCTTAAAGTACTTTACAATGCCTGACTGGGGCAGTAATCCGTCCTCTTTTTATAATCCCTGCTGATTGTTTACAGCAACAGGGGCCACACAATCTCTGAATAACAAAAAAGGCACACCCATTTACCATCCGCATAGTTTGACCAATCTGCATCAACCGAGACCATTCCAAGTTGTCTTTGTGCACAAGACATGTTCCAAAGAGATTTTGTAAAATCCGATTAGGGAAAAATTCTTAAATCATTAAATCTACAGTGTCATCCCTTCCAAAGAATCCCAGGACCAGACTCCGGGGGGGTTTCCGGCTCAAAATTAGCACATGAATTGGTTTGTGTGGTAGCCTTGTGAGGAGAGCTGCCTAAAGAAGGACTTCCACTGACTGCACTTAACCAAGGCTTTCACTCACCCCATACTAACACTTTTATCACAATTCTTTAAACATGTTCCTAACGCATTACATTAAAATATTTTTCTTTTTTGTGTCATATATGATGAGGTCTTTTAGCAACATTTAACAATAAATACTGAGAACTGTTGAGTTTATTAACAACAATGAAATTCTGCTACAGTATAATTTAAACATGTGTAGACAGTGTCTCCATCTGGTTTTAATGGGAAACCATCATCCTAGGTTCAATATTTAGCCGAGACAGTGAAAAAGGCAGGAATGCAAAAAGGCTGCATCTGCAGTACATCTCTTAAATTAGCTCTAGTGTGTGTTGTTTGTAGAATTAACTGTTACATGTTTAAATAGAATTGTGCTTGTTTTTTTTCCTATGAAAAGGTTATGCTTGTTTCATGCGCTGGACCATGACAAAAAAAAGTCACTCCAATTAGATTAATGAGAAATCATATAACACTGTGCCTGTTATGGGTTAACTGCTCTAATATCTTGTTGATTTCCAAGGGGTCTGCCCAGTGCTTTGTCTTATGATCTAAAATGGAATGAACTTCTGTACATGCCGCCTGCTAGAGGTGACAGCTTAAGGAGCTTTACAGTCCTCATTCAAAGAGTATTCACACAGAGGCAGGGAAGCTTGAGTGAGGAATGATTATTACATTGAAGATTACGGAGGAAATGAAAGGAGAAAATACACATTCTACACATGACTGCACCTCAATTTCAAAGAGTACAACAATATGAAGGTTTCCATTCAGGCTACATCCACACTAATATGTTTTAGTTTTAAAATAAATCACTAAAACTAAACTACATTTACGTCTGGCGTCCGTTGCACTTTGAAAACTCAAGCAGAAACTGAGTAGAGATTTTTGGAAAGTATGATACAGACTTCTATGTTTACTTCCAGATTGAGTCATATCAGTCATGACTCCACTACCGGAGATGAACTCAACATGGGAAAACAATAAAAAAGTGTTGCAAACCCTTACTTTCAGTAACAGTTCTACCTCATTGTCAGTCCAGAACAGAAACCCCTGCTCTTTGTTTTTTCCATTGCTGTTCCTTTGTAGAATTTCCTGCAACTAAGCAACCAACTGCACAGTAGGCGGTGCGCTCCGTGTTTACATCAGCATGTGCATGACCAGTGTACACAAATGGTCATGTGATGTGTATTTTGAGGTGTGTTACTATGGACTGAGACCATTTCTGATACACAGACAAGAGACTGTTTTGGATTTGATTGAAAATAAAACATATTAGTGTGGATGCTACCTCAGGCTCAGAGCAGATGGTGTCCTGTCTGGTATTACAGGGGTCACAGCTTAAAAACTAAAAGACTGATCTTGAGTGAACTACTTAAATATCATTGTCTTCTCCCACTTCCACCAGTGATGAGTTTGATTCAAATTTCAAATCTAATTAAATGCTTCGCTGCGACCATCTTTTGATCTGCAATATTCAACCCTTACAAGAAATAGTAGCCCTCTCAGGCAAACTTGTGACATAAATCTGATGGTGCTAATTATCAAAACAACCAAAATAATTAAGAACTGAGTGAGATTAAGGCCAAAAACAATTCAATGAGAGCTGTTACGAGCACAAACAGCTGGGTCAAGGTGTCAAACACATTACTCCCCGATACCAAACTGAAAAAAGGGAGACACTGAAACCAATTGCCCAAGTCTGGAGTTTGAAGGAGTTGTGTATACCTCACAGAACGAAGCTCTCGCATGTTGTCTCTCATCTTCTTCAAAAGAATTAACCCAACGTGATGCCATCATTCAACTTGACTTAAAATCCTGTTGTCCGTGAGCGACCACATCGGAAGAAAAAAAAAAGCAGCTCCAGCAGGATGCGAAAAAAGTGTATTAATGTTCCTCCACGTCCAATTTACATCTCCATTTCTGCTCGTCGTCTTACTCCGTCTGTTCAAGAGAAGAGGGGGAGATGTAAATACAACATGTTGCTTTATTTAATTACAGTCCCATTTGTGAATGAACAGCTCAGATCTGACATCTTCCCACAGCTCAAAGGTCAGCCAAAAAAACCTGACTCAATACTTCAGTTGTTGAGGCCTCATAATGGTGGACCATCCGTGTTTAATTTTGAACAGCATTATGCAACAAGTCTCAATCTAATGCTATTTTCTACCTGGTGTTGTTGTGCCTCGTCGTGGCCAAACTCAGAGGCTGGGAAAAACAAACAGCTGATTCTGAGTAATAGTACGAGTGAGTAAACAAAGTTTCTATAAGATCATCCTCATAACCATTTCAGAATTATAATGTTCTACCTTGTGTCCGTCTGAAATAAGGATGCTCTCCAAAAAAATTTAGATTCTCAATAAGAAATAATTTGCTTTTCCCATGAGGGTCTATGGTTTAAAAAAAGAAGGGATCACAATCTTTACGTGTAATCCGTGTGCACCTCGCTAATGTGTACACACGACCGAGTAGGTTTCAGGACAACAACTGTTTATTTGTGTTTGTTGTCATCAGCTCGGAGTACACAACATCGTGGCGGGTCAACAACAACACACTGCATAATGAATGACCGGGCAACAAGTGGACCTCACGGGGGAGGCAGGGCGACACTAATGCCCGTCGCATTTGAAAAGAGAGTTCCAACGGCCCCGTGGAACCTGTGTGGTTCCGTGCAGGTCACTGAAGTGAGGTACCCGGGTTGTGTTTGACACACAAAGCCCTGGTTAGGGTTCGGGTCGGAGAGGCTGAATTTAAATGCCCCTTGTTTGAGATCGATGCTTCGACCGGAGGCTGGGACCGTGCGTGTCGAGCTGTTGTTCTCCAGCCGACCGACTAAAAGTGGCCTTTTCCCGGTGTTATCCCAAACACAAAGGTGTCAAAATGGCGATGTGGACCGCTTCGGTCGTGTGTACTTCACAAAAGCCGCGTGTGAAGCCAGCAAAGCGGGCAAAGTGGGACCGAGCTGCGGCAACAGGCTGCTAGCTCCGCGGTTAGCATCAATGCTAGCAGGAGTTGAAACAAAAGTTACCTGTGTAGTTGGGAAGCGTCACTTCGGGCGAGCGGCGGCGGAGGAGTTCGTCCATAAAGTTTAAAAGTGAGGAGGTGAACCGGGAGCTCGGAGGGCCCGGGCCGGTGTCATGTGTGAAAAGAGTCCGCAGCAGTTCCCGGTGGCGGCTCCTCTCACTCACGGTGGCGCATGGTGCAGTTTGGTTGAGCCTGGAATTTTTTTTTTTTTTTTGCTTCCAGAGTCCCGACTCTCTCTGGGAGTCCACCTTCGGAAAACAGGCGCCGCGACAGCCAATCAGAAGCGGCGTTGTATTCCACGGGGCCAATCAGGTGCGAGTTTACAACAGAAAACCCTCCGCGCTGATAAAAGGTGGCGTTGTTTAAACCGTTCCAGCGGAGTTTCAAAAAAACAAAAAACAGGGAGTTTTTCTACACTCAGATGAACCAGGTGGGATTTGAAACTGTGGTTCTACACTGGTTTTACACACTTTGGTCTTACACACACACACACACACACACACACACACACAGAGGGCTGAACGGGGCGTCACATGTCCCTGGTTCAAATGGAGGTCGAGCCGAGCTGGCATGTGGATGGCAGCGGAGGAGGAATGTGAGTTCACACATACCACACAGCATCTAATCTCTGCCCTCATCGGGCTGCCATCCTCTGAGGCTCGTTCGAATGAAGACACGTTAAAGCAGCTAAAGACTAAAATACATTCATATTCTCAGCCCCCCCCCCCCCCTCCTCCTCTCCGCCACATGTCCCCTTTATTCCTCCCCAACATAAGGGGCCACCTGTTCTTGGGATCGGCAGCTTTTTGTTGCAGAGGTCAGTTCAGGGAGGAGAATTTCACAAAGCTGGTCCCGTCCAGCCAGTACTTCCAGTGACTCCACTGGGGATATAAAACACAAGTCCATATAACCACTGTACTACTTCAGATACTTGTACATCATTTGTCTTTTTCAATTTGTGCTACTTTACAGCTTTTCCTGGCTGAAAATAGCACAAATTAAACAAAACACAAGATCAGCATGTAAAATATGATGAGATGTTTAAAATCAAACTACCCAATATTGTTAAAAGTAACCTTAAATGAATAAGTATTATTAGTAATAACAATCAGACACTTAACTTCTCCAAAACTGGGAAATTTCAGCAGCATGGTCTCAAGCACATAACACACTAAACAATATGTAAATATAGAAGGTAAATACTATACAATATTAAAAGAATAAATACATACAAACTGTACATAATATATACACACAAGTCAGTGAGTGCAATGTACATATTGGAATTCACTGGGATAATAGATTATATTTATAGGTCACATATTGATCATTTACTTCTTAACTATAACTTAAGTGAGATTTTGAAGGCAGAATATCAAATTGTGTAATATAAATGTCGTAATAGCATATAACTATTCACCTAATTACCCAAATGCTAATCCAACAATCCTTTCAGAGGACTTCATCAAGACATTATTCTTTGACCTGACTTCTGTCAAAAGGTCATAGTCAAGTCACGGTGATCCCACGCAAATCCCTGAGCCAAGAGAAAAAAATGCTTTTCTTGCTTTTGTGGAGCAAATGACACACAGTCATGTGTCTCGTGTGTACACAGAGCTCAAGACAGCAAACTTCCCATTGTTCATTTTACTGTTTCATTTTCAGTCACCTAGATTTCTTTTTTTCAACCTGACCCTGGTAAACTGATGTTTCAGGATTTGCCTTCAAACTCTGAAAGATACGATGACAAACCAGTTAACAAAAAGTTACAGTTCTGAGGGGCAATGAAGGAGTGTATGAAGAAGCCAGTGTTCTGTAACAACATGATCATCACTTTAAAATTGAAAACAGCACGATACAATAAAATAAAATACGTTAATTTGATTAGACCACCACTTAAATTTCTAAAAAATTCTAAATGATTTTTGTGAGTGGATAGAGGATGCAAGAGAAAAAAAAATCAGGCAAGCACTTATAGAACCCACAAATGTTAAATTTATTTTATTTTATGTTAAACCTCAAAAAAAGGAGGTAGTTGACGCACGTAATGTACAAGTGAATAAAACTGTAAATTCTAACACTTATTTCCTATAAAACAATAACTCCCTTTTGTTTTGAAAGAAAGCTGCACACAGTTTTACCTCATCACTGACTGACCTAAAAAGATTTCACATTAATACTCACCAAGATTATCAAACCCTTAAGATTGCATCCAAAAGAAGTAAGACTAACATGGCGTTTGCATTGAAAACACCGAGCTATACAGTCACAGTGCTGCAGAAATGTACAGTTCACATGTGAATCAGGGTTGTCAAAAATAAAGATGCTAAAGATAAATCTTGTCTATGTTAAAACTGTTAAACATTACAGAGAAGGAATGTTGTGTTAGAAAAACAACAAACAGGGTTGTTCAAGATCAGATGTCACAATAGCAGCTGCCAGTGCATGGCATCCCAAGAAAAATGTTCCCAGCTTGCTGTGAGATGACATCTGTGTAACAGTCGCCTCCTTTTACGATCCCTGCTTCAAATCTTGTATTTCATCTTCGCACTTTCGCTGATCACGCAGATATGCTACAAATTGAGGTGGAAAGAAACACGAAAAATGGAGAATAAGAGCAAATTCCACAACATTCAATACAAAACACATAATAATTTGGTGCATGTAATGGCATTCAGTGCTCTCAGAAACTCATTTTGAGCTCTTCCTCTGAAAAGCTGCTTTCAGACATGCAATTTCCTGACATTTTTTGGAGGGTCTGTATGTGAGAAAACAAATGTCCCAGCCAGTTGCTGCAGATATTTTCCAGAACCCATCCCATTATCCCCCTGATAAAATGTCCCGATAATTCATAAAGAGCGAGTGGACGTGTTGAAGACGTTTTTTAACATGTAACAGACATAAAAAGAAAAGAAGAATCTCCTGCTGCGTTCTTCATAAGTGAAAGACAAACTCCCGAAAATGTCTGGACCCAATTTGCACTGGTTCATATCTGAAAGCAGCTTCACAGAGTCACTGTTGTCTCGAGTCAAAAAGGCACCGACTTACATTGAGGTCTCTGAAATACTCATTGTAGTCTAAGGCATAGCCGACCACGAAACGATTGGGAATCTCGAAGCCGACATCTGAAATCATAGACAAGGACTGACATTAATTGCACGTACTTGCACAGCCGACTGACTCATTGACTGACAAGCTGCAACAATTGCTTTTAAATGTGAAAAAGGAACTGACTCATAAACACATGAAAGGGTTGGTAAAGTACATACAGTCAGGGAGACATGCTGAGTGGAAGGGCATTCTCTTCACAAGCAATCTGGGGGAAATAAAAGCAGACATTATCATAAGATAACCTCTCCTACCTGTTGTGCTTTGTATCAACAGGCCGTATTCATTTTAACACAGCAGCACCTAAGACCTGCATGGCTTCTCCTCTCTTTGTCTCTCTTTCTCTGTCTAGACCAGAGGGCGAATTCAAGTGATTCACAAAGCAAGAAACTAGGCTGCCTTTTTTTCTGATGTCTTCCCGGCCACAGCCTTACCCTGCTACTTTGATCAATTTGGGCCTGAAGCCTTCAACGTGCTCCAGGAGAGTTTTCATTGTCTTTCCGGTGCCAACAATAGCCTGTGGGGGACAGATAGAGAAACTGGATTGAGAAAGCAGCAAATGTTGACAAGAAACTGAATCACCTCACGCTGAACTGCAAAAAAGGAGGAAGTTGATCACACTGTATTTATTACATAACCATTTATGAGTGTTCTAAATAAAACAATAAAAAAAGATTAACCTCTGACGAAAAAAGGGAATTTAAAACCAACATTTGATGATTGACACAAAACGCCTCTGACTTCTTGCACTGGTGAGGAGTGAATGTTGTGGTGGAGTGAAACCACAGAAGTATGCTTTGTCAGCCTTTGATGTGTGGATGTAGGTCAACTTGCCCTACATGGAGAGTGGATACTCCTTAACATTTTTCAATAGTGAGTGGATACAGCGTAAAATTTGGTTTTATTTTAGTTTCAGCGTTCTTCGAATTAATTTATTTGACTTTTTTATGGAGCTTAACCATTTCAATATATATATATGCTCTATGCTCGAAACAGAATGTGGTCTAATGTGTCCAGTCTGTGGTTTGAGTGATCAGATCTCACATGATTAAATCAATGAAGAGGGATGTAAAGTGATAAGCTCCACCAATGACGTTATGTTTAAATTGCTATTTATCTGTTAGCAGGAACTGATTTTATTGAATCTTGGTGGGAGGGCCGAGGAAGAGCTACCTACTTTTGAGTGTCCGCAAGAACATACTCACAAATGTTTGAGCCCTGACTAATTCCACTTCTCCTCAGTGCAACTCTTCCCACGACAGGACTAAATGATTGCGCTAACAAGGAAGGTTCATGATACTGTTACAAAAAAAAACACCGCTACCATGTCCCAAATATAGGTCAGCCTATTAAAAAGTTTCCTCATGTTGAACTCAGGTCGAGAGGAGGAAGAAGAAAAAAAACTAACTTTAAATTGCTCCCCTTGACCTGGATAAGCAACCACGTCATGAAATACAATAGGCCCATTTGGTTGAAGAGGATAAATAGAGAAGCAAAAAAAACATGTTTGACTCACCTCCACAATCAGTACGTTCTTATGAGAGTGTATTGGGGGGGGGAAGAGAGGAGAAGAAAGCAGTTATTCTTGGTTAGAAACAAATAACAAAGCTTCAGTGTCGTCTGTAGACTTCAAATACACATATTATAGATAACAAGTACTTATAAGTAAAAATATGAGTGCAAACTATTTTTTAAAATACCGATCAACATATCCTGCGATAATTTTTGGAGATATGTAAAGGAAGGAAGAGGAAACATGTGCTATCCACGGAGCCAGATTTATTATAGCAAGAGCTTTATCAGTAAGGGCTTTTATTACATTATGTAATATCAGTGATTTCCAGGGAAGTGAACAAAGCTCATAAAAACATCAGCCTCATCCAGACGAGGAATCCCGTGTTCCTTCAGTCCTGCGTCGAATGTCACACCGGAATAGCTGAGATTCTCCAAATGTTTGTCTAATCAACGGGAGACAACTGGGCACTATTTATACGAGGAGTCGTAATCTGCGCTCCAGTTCGGGGCAGACGGGTGGTGGTAAACTCACTTGTATGTAACTGGATGGAGATTACTCTACTTTTCAAACAATGGATTCATCCAGGCGTGCGTTCATGCTTTTGTTAAGTCCCAATTATTCACACAGATTTATTAAGAGGGCAGGAAACACTGTAAAGCTCTGTCTGTCTGTGTTTTTATTTCCTTGACAACCACTCAACTTCAAACTTCCTGAATGTTTTTCTAAAGGACCCAAGGAAGTGCCATTTTGTCGGGGGGGATGAGCTCATTTCGAGAAACTAAACCGTCACAGATTCCTCCACCTAATTACCTCAACCAACAAGGTTTTGTTTTCACTTCTTCGTTTGTTTATACAAATAGCTCAACTAATTTCCACAAAATAGATGGAAGGATACCCTGTGGGTCAGAGAAGACCCGATTCAATTTTGGTGGGGATTTGGATCCAGGAATTTTCTTTTACTTCCCTTAACATTGTGTGACAGGGCGTTTAACATGTTCACCCTTTTCCAATATTCCATTTTCACATTTAAGCTGATATCTACGAGAGTGTAAAATTTGGGGCGGCTGTCGGGCCTTGGAGGAGGTATGGTCTCTACTGAAGGGTATTCTAGTTTAAACTGTAAACTTGCTGTTACAATGGTAAAGATATTTTTTTTTTAATTGAGATACAGCCCTGGGACAAAGTTGCTGGCGACGTCAAAGACTATTCTCGAGCCTGACGGGTGCTGTACTGGTAAATCAAAGTCCTAGAAAGATAAAGCCACTGTCTTGTCGACTACACAGCAGCGAGGTAAATGCCTAACATGAACTAAATATAGTCACACAATAAATGTAATTCTTCCAGAAAAACACTGCAGCATTCGGTTCCTAACAGGCGGCTAAATTTAGTTGTACATCACAGGGAGCTCAGGGATTTCACACGAACACGTAAAATACTGAGTGGAAAATGACTCAAGCTCCCTGCCTCATATCCTATTCATGTTTCAGGCATCTATGCCACGCCTTGCTACAGGGCGTATTACTGTGTTAATGTGAGCGTGTGTTTGACTAAGCACTTTGTGTGTGCGTGTGTATCTTCTATTGATTTATATTACCTAGAAATACACTCACTGACTTATGGCTCCTGTAGTAGTAATTCATTCCAGTGCGCACACATAGACACAAACATGAAGGCACGTACACACAGATGTGTGGAGAGGGAAAAACTGCTCACTTGGCAAACAAGCTGCAAATACACACACTCTCACTGATGCAGTTTTGCATAATGTTTTGATGTATTCATTTGATGAAGAGACACGGGAAAAATCTCATCTCATTTGAAAACTGCTAGCCCAGTTGTATGTGACAGTCATGCTCAGAGGAAAATGTACTATATGCAAAGGGTGTTGTTGTATACACAATGTACAAATAAACAACTTCCTAAAACAACACTTTTTCAAGCCAAGGAGGTTATGTTTTTGTCGTTTATTTATTATATTATTGCTTAATCTTTGCTTTTGATTTGATGATATCAACACAAGCAGTTGAGCAGTGAGCCTATAATACCATTTAAACTGATTTTACAATTTGCCTCCACTGAGATAAAGTTTGAGAAGTTATAAACAATTATATGAGGGCGTTTGGTATCTGATCACCGCTGGGTTGGTCAGGAACTGTCTTTCAGCTCCTCTGAGGAAGCACAGAACCATTGTCATCAGCGGTGAGAGGGGGGCTGGCAGATCAGAGGGAAGGCTGCCCTCTTGAGGTCGCCATCTATCTGTACCCTCCATCTCTGAGCCATTTATGAGTGTGTGTGTATGTGTGTGTTTGTTTTAATGATAAGAAGCTCATGATGATGTTTTATTGGACTACGTGTTGTTGTTTCCAGTGATGGAGACAAGAAGATTATTACCTTTCCAGCTAAAAAAGACAAGTCCTCTGCTCCAACTATGTGAAGATCCTCTGTTGACTGGTCGTTCTGTGAAAACGATCATCCAAGAGAAACATGTTAATTTACTCCTTAATGTCTAAATGTGTTTGACACAGTTGCAGCAATTCAAAGTACAGAAACATGTAGACACATTCCAGATGTAAGTGTTTCCAACTTAAAAACATCATCTCCTCCAGATGTTAAACTCATTACATGATGAAACTTCATTATTTAACTTTCGAAAAGGTTAAAACGTTTATGCGAATCATCCTTTACCATGAAGGAAATTATGCATTTCAGGTCAAAGTGTATTATACAGGCACATGATAATCAGATACTATTGATAGGGTGCACATTTCAAAGTCTGTGGTACTTTTCTCCTTCGCTGTGGCTGCGTTGGCCACATCATGACTGCCAATGTGGGGCAAAGTAACACAAAGAAAGCACTATCATTATGTTGTATAAAATATAAGTCGCACATCTTCTGACCAAGTCATGGGATTTATGAGCCCTTTTCAGACGTGAACTTTTTGAGAAAGTCTGACGCAGACATTAACGTTCTCACATACAGCCACTACAGATAATTCCAGGAGATTGTTCAGAGTTCAGTGCATGTATGAAAGCAGCTACAGTGACTGAGTGCTCACCAGGTAGCTCTTGAGTCGGATGAAGTGGACCCTCATTGGGATTGAGCGGTTGGAGTTGCGGCTGAGGGCCGTGATCCTGTCCACCAGGTCAGCACAGAACTGGTAGCCTCCTTTGAGCACACACAGCACCACAGTGTCATGGTCTCCCAGGTCGTCCATGATGTTTCGAGCGAGGCGCTCTGTCCTGTGAACAAGGAGAAATAAGAAATGTCATCTTTTAACTGTGCTCGGTCAGTCCAGGACAATAAATGTTGTCCCCCCTGTGTGTTGTTTGTCTGATTATATGTCAGTTACACATGGCATCTCAAAAATACTCCCATACAGACATTTCAATGAAGTTTGGTGAACAATGCTGGTTTATATTATTTATTTTTATTTTCATTTTTACTTTTACTAAAAACAGCTGAGGAATTACTTATTACCACTGCTGCAGGGCAAAATTCCACTTGCAATAAAATAATATTATTTGAATATTCGGTGTTGTTTTACACCGTAATGTAAGCCTAGGGAATGATTCTGAGTAGATTTGACCTTTTTTGCAAGTCTACTCAGAATGTGCAGTAATACAATGGATTGCACAAATATTATTTTTCTCCATACTTCTTCTTCTTATTTTTATTAGTATTATTCTTAGTTGTTCTTCCTCCGAATTTCGACGGTTCTATTTTATAAGACTTTTGCCAAACGGTTCGCTTGTAAATTCCTGAAAAACTATGTTTTTTTTTTTATGGGGGTCAAAGGAAAGTGACAGTGGGTTATAGATCAGAGGAATATTTGATGTCTTAGACAGTTGCAAAGATGAAAGATTTCACCTTTTCCAGCAGGCCAATAGACCCGCTCAGTATCTCTTTCTCTCTCTCTCTCTCTCTCTCTCTCTCTCTCTCTCAACTACAGAGGTGCCTCAAAATGAAACAGTCTCTGGAGCACGCTGCATACATTAAAAATTTCTAGGGAGGAATTTTCTAATTATTACTATTAATCATTAATAGCATAACAAAGGTTCAATTTATATATCGATGAAATTCTCGTGCATTGTGTAAGCAGAGTGAGGAGGTATCACACAATACATTTGTACCATGTTTTGCTGTTTATCAAGTTTTTAATCATTCTTTTCTCATAAAGTAGAGTTTAATATCCCAATCTTCTGTGATTTGACATTTAATGGTGACAATTATCAATATCAACTGATCAGAAAATGTATGTCGATTTTGTCCGTATCACCAAGCCTTGTAATGCATTGTAATGCTCAGTGTATTGGATTTGATCATATGTGATTTTACTAACATCTGTCAGATCCTGACAGGTCACTATAGTATGAATATTAACAGTATTATATATTCCAGTGTTGACACCAAGCCCTGTACCGCACTTGATTGAGTTTCAATATTGTCTTTCACTGAGTAATTTGATAGAGATCATGATTGAATCTGCTTTACACGATAATTTCTATAAATGTTCTACTATCATAATTACATTCATTACATGGGACAGTGTGTCAGAGCTCTCATAATGTTTTATAATCATCTGTGTGTGAGATGTTGTTTGTATTGTGGGGTTGATAAAGCTTTGCAGTGATTTTAATAGTTTTACAGAGGAAAACCACAGTTATGAGGGTTTAAACCACACCATCGAGTCTGGAACACTTTACATCCCATAAATCTGCCCACAACTTCGCTCAAAAACAAGAAGCAGAAACATCTGGAAAGCAGAGACAGGGTTTGGTTTGATAAGTAGAGATTCTTTTTGCAGTGTAGCGTGGCTTGTACCTGTCCATAATGACGCCATGTGGAATGATGACACAGTCTAAATCCCCGGAGTAGTGAGCCGGATAGCTGAACAGGTCTAAACTGTAGCCTGGCCAGTCATCGCTAATCTGAGGGGGGGGGGGCAGATGCAGACATAACATCAAACTGAGTTATTTTATTGCGCAAAAGTGGCTAAACAGCACGATACTCCAAATCCAGAGCATCCACACGCTGCGTAAAGTTGCGCAACCAAAAAAGAAAAAAACCTGCGCCTCCACTACCAACAAGTAAACTTCTGTCTGCGCAGTAGTCGGACACATGTGCAGCAAATTGCATCTGCTTAATGAATTGAATTACCACGATCCCGCCGCTTCCTCCCTCGGATTGGACAGGGAGGTCTGCCATGTTGTTTTCCGCCGACACAACAGAAAGGCTCTTGCCACAGGAAAAGCGATGGAAGGAGAGGAAGGAGTTGGCACAGTTCGGTGAAAGAGGAGGAGCATCGTGTTCTCATGGCGTTCAGTACAACTTCTGCGTCCACTGGGGGCGCTCTAACACAGCACTTAACCATCCCTTTGAAGATTAGATTTATTTTAAACCAACTACATAGGTGCCATAAACAATAAAGGCCCAACAGTCCTCTTATGAAACCACATTTAAATTCACCGGATCCAGATTATTATTTGGATCTTCACCAAATTGCACATACTTAATAAATATCAGTTCTCTAAATATGTCAAGATCCAAGAATCATTCCCTGGGGATGGGAGAGAATCTGGAGAAAAGCTTTAAAAATCAAGCAAGAAGTAAAAACATAGTGTGAACTCGAATGGCTCTTACAGGTCTCTCACACTCATAAACATCAGCCTCCTAAACACGCCTGATTCTTTTTCATCAAGGTCCATGAATTATCTTGTGAAATTGGTTAAAAATGCCCAAACTCGCTATGTTAACTATAACAGAGGAAACAAATGCATTCAAAAATTTAGTAGAGGTAACGATAGAGGCATTTAATATTCAAAATGAAACAATAAAACAATATCGCCAAGACTTACTCATGGGAAATGATAGGAAGACTCAACGCAAATATGTATATATACAACACACACAAAACATAAAGAAAAATAAAATGGAATAACACTTAAGTGGTCAGCCTGGAATTAGTTAAATTAATTAAATTGTGCTTTTTTAATTCTGTGTAACAATTGTAATCAGTAATGATTTCTTTAATACATATTTTACAAACATAATTTAATTACTTTACGCAAACTCATCCCTCTGCACCTTTATACTCTGCACATAGCCGCCCCCATCTTAACTTAATGGATTCCTGGGGCCCACTAAGGATAATTGATGCTACCTTAAAAACGACACATCTTATTTGAGAACTTGATATGTGTTGTTGGACCTATGTGAAATATAAATCTATGCTCAACACTTGCTTGCAAATATGTCTCAGAGAAAAGGTAGCTTTTATGTAATTTTAAACTGCATTCATTTTTACAGACATCATTCAGTCATCACGTTCAGCTATGTTTTTGAAAGACAGGAACTTATAAGATCCATCATCATTATCAGAAACACAAACTCAAAAACACGGAAAGATACAGGAAAGTAAAGTAAAGAAAGTTGTGATGTCAAACGGTGGATCAAAAAAAATGTTTTTAGAGTTTTTATTATGCTGTGATTGAAAAATCTGAACAGAACCGCACTACTTTCCCTTATATGCAAATTAAAGTTTGCTTTGCTGCAATCGCAAAATTCCCTGTAGGCAATAAGTTCCTCTTTAATTTAAATGCCATCTTTATCATGTGGGTGAGCTGAAGGTTTTTAACAAATATGTTAACATCGCCATCTAGTGGAGAGAAGCAAACACTTCTGGCCCTCCTGTGCACTGCTTTTGTTCTTGTGAAGTCATATCAGCTCACTTGGATGTTTAATGTTTTTTTTGACTCCCTTCTCAATCGTTGTCTCGTGCTGCTTTTCAAAACCAGAGACACAGAGACTCGCTGGCCTGTCATGTACGAGATGCCACACCCAGTCTCACTTGCACATTAAAATCTGTGTTTGTTTGACAGTGTGTGAACAAGTGAATTCTGGATGAGCCACCCAGGGACTGGTGTGGTCAGTGCGTTGGTCTGGCAGCAGCAGCAGCAGCAGCAGGGTCCGGGCTGTCGTGTCACTGCACATTAGAGCAGTGTGCCGGGCTCTGTTGAGAGGGGGAGACAAGGTGTCTGGGCCCCCCCCCCCGTGCTCCTCCACGGCAGCTGTAATTACAAACAGTGGTACAATGACAGCTGGGGAGGCAGATGTCAACAGCAACATTAGATTTCAATAAGCCTGCACAGTGCCATCACCTCAGAGGAATGAGGAGGTGTTATGACCACACTCGGTGATTTTAAACTACCATAGCCATCATTCCCCGTACAACTTATTTCAAAAGCTTGTGTTTCGCATGATAGTGCAGCAGGCCCGATCATCGCCGAGCAGTGCCGCACAGGGCAGAAGAGGTTTTCAGATGAAGTCCTGTCAGATTGTTTTTGATGCCGTCTCTGCTGGAGAGAGCCGCCTGGCTCTTTTCGCTGCCCTCGGGGTGCAGGGGGGAGCAGTCTGGCGTTGGCATTTCACACTCGCTCAACAGTCAAGGCCTGTGACCGTCCACAGACTTTACCGCCAACTGCTGCCTTACACCCTCGTCCCTGTTGTTTGGCCAATTATGAATATTCAGTTGCCATGAAAGTAATTCTGTCAGACATGCAACTGTCTCGCCAGATAATGTCAGCGGTGTTGTTTGCGGTATTTGAAGGGAGAGACTCACAAGGACACTCGTCTCCTTCTCTATCAGATTGGGATCTTTCGGAAGGAAAAATGCTTAAAAAATATGGGCAAATCCAAATTAATCCAAATAAAATTGTCATATCTTTCTTTCTTTTCTCCTCTTTGTATCAATAATTATTCCTCTGTGTCGGATGGATCTCCATTGTTGATCAAAAACCAAAACACACCACTGAGCCACACTGACACACTGGGTGACATGTTCCTTCATTACCAAGAATATGCACCATCTTGCTGCCACCAGTACTCACAGGGGAATGATGCGGTACCGGTCGGGAAAGAACCCATTCAATTTTGGTACATCCAGGATTGTTGTTTTTTTTACACTTTCTTAAATTCAGAGATTACGTAACCAACATTTTCAAAAATTTCCATTATGATGAAAACAAATCAGGAACATTTACGGCTCTAATATATATGAATGTGTTTAGTTTGGTGTAGATTTATTTAATTTAAGTTGTATGCTTTACTATGTATCATTTTAGTTGAAATTATTAAGTGTGGGTATTTTGTAACACTGGTCATGTGTTGCAGAATTTTTTACTTAATAAAAGTATTCAGAATATGTAAAGAAACAGCCTCCATTGCAGACAGAGGTGGTTTAGGTAGATAATGTAGATTTATTTGGTGGCAAAATGAAATACTACCGAAACAGTAAATCCTAAATTTAGCTCTAATTTTGAAAGTAAAAAAACATGTAAGTGTTATATGTTTGCTTCTCTACATCAACAAAATAACTGAATGACTCTGTTTTTCTTGTGATTTGTTTTTGATGGCGATGTTGTTGAAAAGCCATGTCCTTAATGTTTCCTAATCCGGATTTTAACAATGTGTACATCAGGGGCGGATCCAGAGTTGGGGCCAGAGGGCAATGGCCCAAACTGAAATCTGATTGGCCCCTAAAGTGCCCCTGTCCCATTAGACTTAGAAAAGGTATACACTTACTGATAATACTGACAAGCTTTTTGAAGTACACAATGTGCTCGGAAAAGGAACTATTTTCAAAATATATTAATTGATGACTAAAGTGTGCACCTTACTGAATCACGAGTTGTGCATGGATGTTTGACATATACACTACTTTGCTGGACAGGAGCCAGTATGTGAGGGACGAAAATGTAAAAGAGGGGATGTCTGTTGGCAGCCACTGACCTTTGGTGACCTTTAGTTATCACTACAGTGACCGTGATCGCCGTCACGCCACCCGTTGAGTTTACGTAACGCTGAGTCTTTGCTCTCTCGTAAACCCCGACAATAAAAAACTGCTGATGTGCGGTCTCGCTGTATGACATATAGTTTTTAATGTGTTGAAAACCCTTTCCAACAAAGCAAGTCAAGCACAATGGTGCACATAAACACATGTTGAAAGTTCATGAGCTAATTCACGAGAGTAAGAAAGCAAAAAGTAATAGCCAACATTAAGCATAACAATTAAAAAAAACAACAGAATACAAAAACAAGTAGGCCACACAACATAAAAAAGTGTCTATAAACAATGTTAGACTGCTCAGAAAACACATCATCCCACATAATGACTCGCCCCTTCTTTAGTGCTAAATGGTTAACATTTACAATCTCCATAAATGTCTGACACTGAAAAAAAATCAGCCTGATAGTAGTGAGACAAGCAACGTGTCTACATTTGTTTTGGCGTCAGTTCTCGGGTGACTAAAGCAGTACCAGGCAGAGTAATATACTGATTCATGGGTAAATTAGCGCTAGGAAGAGGACACAATTCAACAAAAAAAGGGGGAAACACAACATTATCTTATCATCAGCGTGTCCTCAGCGGAACAGGTGTGTCCAGATGTTTCTTGCACGGCGATGATCGGCGGCTGCAAAGCTCTGAGCATCTCCGGACCTGCGCTGCAGATTCAGGAGTGAAGATCCACTGAGCAAGCAACGAGTAAAACTCTCTCAACATAATGACTTCCTGGGCTGAACCACAAACTCAGTTACAGACGTCCGTGACAGACTGTCTTCAGTGCAGAAGGTGAAACTTCTCTCAGTGGGTCGGCATTGTTCACTTGATCGTAGCACCAAAGGGTAAATTGAAGAAGATGGTGATTTGAACGAAAAGATGAATAGATGACGGTGTATACATGTGAGGAAATTATATATTCAAACTGACTTCTCTTGACGGTTTTGTTTTGGTTACGTCAGCAGTTTGGCATCGTCAGAAACGTTTCTACTGCAGCGGTGACGGGGGAAAACAATGATGGATTCAAGTGAAAAATAAAAAAAATCCTCCTTTTCTCATTGCGATTGCCATTCTACCAAGATGCTGCAGAACCAAAACCAACAGCGTGTAAAGTAATTCGTTTTAAGCTGATATATCCTCCGTCTTAATGAATGATGTCAAGCTTGTCCAATTGATGACAAGTATTTCTTTATTGTTTTACAGATAACATACTTCACAGGGTTACCTTAGAGGTAAGATGTCTGCTTTGACTCGTCGGAGACAGAGGGGAAGATGAACATACTTTTTTTATCAAGCACACATTGTAAACAACTGAGCAATATTTAAGTCTAAATGGCGTACCATAGAATAGGTGAGAGACAACAAAATGTAAGTAAGAAGATGTGCCCCTTGCTTGCAAAGACAAAAGTTTCATTTTACAAAACAAATAATGGTCACTGACAATTTTTTCTCCTTTTTTTTTTTTTAAGTGGCTGAGAGGTAGAATGAAGTATTTTCAGTTAAAATCAATGATTTGATTTTCATTACTTAATCATATCATTTCATCATAATGAAAACATTACGAGTGAAGACGTAACCCCAGCCCTCTGAATATAATGTGAAATCTGTACAAATGTCTCCGTTGTCTGCGGCATTGTTTTCCTTTTTATTGTGAAACTTTTTGTTTGTATCCCAAATGTCCAACGTTCTAAGCAGAGGAAATATTATTTGTTTGTTTTTTTGTTAGGTTTTCACAGCAACTCTCCAAACATTGAGATGTGAATTCCTTTGTTTAACACTGTGAATAGCAAGGTCAGTCCATGTTTGTTGGTTCTTTCTTGTGGATGAGTTGTGGAGATGGATATATTCAGTTGGAAGTATCCGAATGAACGCTCCCGGGTCCTTCTGTGGGCGATGTCACTGACGAAGGAGTCGGAGCATCTTGCCAGCCGCCATTTGTCTGTGGAAATGAGATGAGAAATATATCATTTAATAGAAATACAGTCAGATAAAAAATGCTCATATCTTCAATGATAACACACAACAAATTATATGAAAAGACAGAATAATCAATTCAAGTGTTGCTTGTGCAACCAAAGTCTAATATAACATTTCCCCCAAAAAACACTAAAAATATCAATGAGTCCTGATATTCCTTCATCATAATGAACGTGGTTGTCTTCCTCCCACTATACAGAAATGAAGCTGAAATGCTGTGAATAGGAACGCCACCATCTTGTGCATTTAGAGCCAGAGTCCGCGCTGTAGCGATCGGGTGATGAATCGCTATCGTCAGTCTGTCCGTCAATCATGAGGATTCTGCCCATTTTTATAATATCAAACAAAAACCTAACATACTGGAGAAAATAGTATTCTACTTGGACATACATCAGTGTGAGGAGAACTATGTAAAATGACAGAATTCATCTTTGAGAAAAATGAATTTCGACGTACACTTTGACTTTTTTGGTTTGGCCCATCTCCCACACACTAGCATGGAGGAGGTTATGACATATACTGCAGCCAGTATGTGCATCTACAGTCTGTTCATGAAGGCAGACATACATACACATATAAAATATATATATACTGTACATTTTATAAATCAAGACAACATGAGTCCTAATTTGAAATGCATGCAGTGATGTCCAACAGCTAATCTAAAAGTCAACTGTAAAAACTGCCAACTCTTTTCTATGAGACTCTTCATAAAAAAAAATAAATAAAGTGCTTGCGCCACTTCCCTCATTTCTCCCTCCAAACAGCTGAAATAATAATAATGTGAGCTAAAAAGGAGAGATGAGACACAGACTACAGGGACCTTTCATATATCTCAGAATATACCCCTGAGATGCTTGACAAAAGAATAAATTATCACAATAAAAAGTAGCTCTTTAAAATGGAAGCCCTCTCAAATCATGATAAAAGCTCGACTAAAGACCATTACGGACATTAATTGCAATTTCCACGCTATTAGTGAGAGCTGGGAATGTGCTCTGGCAGCCCCTTATTTCCAAACCCTGTTATTTTGCGTAAAGACGTCTGTCATCTTATTCTTATTCAAACATTTCTCGTCTCGGGGAGAGGCAACACCCACCAGCAATTTGAGGGGTGTAATTGCTGTTCGGTGATCAAGAACGAGAGGTGAATGACGAGAGTTCAGTCAGTAGTTCTTAGAAAGAAACAAATATCATGTGCGCTCAATGAATGCACTAAATGCAGCTCCTTGCAATTTGTGCTTTAAGTGTGCTATTATTATAAAAGCACTAAAAGAGCCTCACATCATCATACTACAATATTCCCTGTACTGTATGTTTCTACAATACTATTTTTATTATTTATATCAAATTTAATCTGAAATTAAAAAAAATCTATTTCACAATAAACTGTCAAACTCAGTAGGAGAACAATAACTTTAAGTATTTTTAGAACACATCACACACTAATATTTAAATTTCTGATATATTTTTCTGCACTGTGAGTTACATTATAGCTTGTTGTGGCCGTAGCTATTTTCAGTTTAATTATAAAACTCAGAACAATTTAAGAAGATTTATGTTTAAACTGATATGTGGGAAATTCTTTAGCCTCATTATCATTTGCTTGATCCTAAAGGAGTCGTAAAAACCATGAGAATGAAAACAGCATTACATTGGGTTTGCAGGAAAACCAAAATATTTGCCCAGCTGCACAGGTTGCAGCTGTGCGTTCTAATTTAAGAATATGGAAATAACATCTATTGTGTAATTTTGTATTTGTACGTGTGTTAGTTAGCAGGATGACGCAAAAACAGCTGAACCTATTTTAATATAATTTTGTGGGAGGGTGAGGCCTGACCCAAGGAAGAAGGAGGGCAGATAATAATAATACAAATGTGGTTTCATAAGTGGAGTGTTAAGCCTTGGCGGAGGCATCTGCTCTACTGAGTGACATTTTAGCTCTGGTTTATTTTCAGATTGTGTGAGAAGATACGGTATAGTTTGAAAAAGAGGAACAACATAAGAAAGGGGTTAAAAGTCTTCATGATGACATCTGGAGCAATAGTTTTGTAAAACAACCACAGGGTGTATTTTTTGTCTGGAAATCAAATGCTTTGTTCTATGACCCCAATGTAAAATAAATACATGAAAGGGAAACTGGTTCTCGAAACTCGTAATTGATTCATAATGTTGTTAATTCAATACATAAACACCTATGTTGTTCTTGTTTGCTCATTGATAATTTTCCATCTGCTTCCCCAATATCCAACACAGGGACACAAAGCCTCCCACACCTTCATCTCCAGTCAGTGGAGCCTGTTGCATGTTTTTAACTGGCTTGGTGCGTCCGTTCTTATTTTAGCACAGGGGGGTGTTGCAGGCTTGGCTGTCAGTGTCGCTGTTCCTGTGGATGAATGATCTGACCAATGTGCTTGGACTGTTAGCCCAAAGCCGCGCTCTTTCTGTCCCTGTGACTGTCGTATTGATTCTGTTCAGCCCGGCGCGGCCTGTCGCTGTGGATCTACATGCGAGCTCACCGCCTCCAGTGTCGCCTGTCCCGCCCTGCCCAGCCCGGCCAAGGGACCCAGAAAACCGTGCCCGGCCTTTGACAAGCTAAAGAGTTATTTTAAGAATTAGACACTGAGAACTTTTTCTTTCTTGTGAAGCCATTTTTTTTTTTTTTTGGCAGAGGGGTATGAGAGGTATGACCCCGTGCTATGGTGCCAATGTGAGAGCAGCATCGGGAGGGAGGATGACACCTGTGTCCTTGTTCCTGTCGACTGCAGGTGCCGCGCAAACGCTAATGTCCTCCGACAGACTCGGAGCGAGTCCAGCTACTCAGCCTGGTAGCTGCCTCGTTGCTCGCCACCTAGGGCAACGCTGGAGCACACGGAGGGGGAGACGACTGGACAACAGCCCAAACCCGACAAACTCTGCTAAGTGGCATCCCAGGGTACACACACAGAGTGACACAATATTATACACATCCGGCAACCGGGGAATCATCGCAAAGAAGAAGAAGAAGAAGACAGAATGAGATTGTTTACAGGTCTTACGTTGATGCCCTGTGGACTGTACATCTGGCTGGCTGCGAGGCTGTCACTGTATCCGCCGGTCTGGCTGATAACATGGCGAAGGGTATCCACCTGGAACAGCAGGGACACACAGACAAAAGGCCCGGTCAGACAAAAAGCTCTGGATAACAAAGACAGCCATGCACAAAGGAAAGGTCAGTCTGATAGTGAAAGGGTACCATAAACAAGAAAAGGTTACAAACGGTGAATCAGAAGGGTTTGGCTGCTACTACAAGCACGATAACAGACATCACAAAAGGACACAAATACGAGAAGCATGACAAGAACTAACAGCTGGGAATATGCACTGGAGCAAAAGGACTGACCAATCGATCTAATCGATCTATCTATCTATCTATCTATACATCTATCTATAGATCAATCTACTCATCTAAATATTGATCTAAATATCTATCCATCTATGTGTCTATGTGTCTATGAGTCTATGTGTCTATCTGTCTATCTGTCTATCGATGTATGTATGTATGTATGTATGTATGTATGTATGTATGTATGTATGTATGTATGTATGTATGTATGTATGTATGTATGTATGTATGTATGTATGTATGTATGTATGTATGTATGTATGTATGTATGTATGTATGTATGTATGTATGTATGTATGTATGTATGTATGTATGTATGTATGTATGTATGTATGTATGTATGTATGTATGTATGTATGTATGTATGTATGTATGTATGTATGTATGTATGTATGTATGTATGTATGTATGTATGTATGTATGTATGTATGTATGTATGTATGTATGTATGTATGTATGTATGTATGTATGTATGTATGTATCTATCTATCTATCTATCTATGAATCTATCTATCTATGTATCTATGTATCTATCTATGTATCTATCTATCTATCTATCTATCTATCTATCTATCTATCTATCTATCTATCTATCTATCTATCTATCTATCTATCTATCTATCTATCTATCTATCTATCTATCTATCTATCTATCTATCTATCTATCTATCTATCTATCTATCTATCTATCTATCTATCTATCTATCTATCTATCTATCTATCTATCTATCTATCTATCTATCTATCTATCTATCTATCTATCTATCTATCTATCTATCTATCTATCTATCTATCTATCTATCAATACATTTTGAATAATTTCATAATAAAAGTTCTTTAATTGGAATGCACAGCCACTCGGATGTTCACTCTGAAGGAAGCTGGAGGAGAAGCATGAAAACACATTGCACTGCTGTACGGAATATTACAACCAATCAGAAGACTCTCCTCGCGAGGCTAATTTAGTCAAAGATCTACTTTCTCTTTTATTTTTTCCTTCTCTTAATTGTTCTCCTCTGGGAGTGCGGCCATGATTGGAAAAATAATCCTTTTAAACTAACATGAGATTCAATAATTTAAAGTCAACCCCGAAGACCTCTTTACCCCCTGTAGTCTTCATCATTGTCTTTCTTGCATATTCATGAGCGACCTAAAGCATTGGGAGAGCTGATCTGAATAGAAAAGGGGGGATGGCGGGATAAAAGAAAGGATGCCGGCAGCACTAAAACTAAATGAAAACATAACTTCGGGTGGCGATTCCTTCATCTACGACCAGAGTTATAACGCTCAGGAACACTGGATTTGGTCATCGCTGTCCACTGGGGCAAGGTCAGGGAGCGACAGTGCACCAGTGGCTATGTGAACTCTTGTCAGGAGCATTGATGAGTGTTGCACCGTTTCCAAAACTGTCTGCAGTCGTCTGTGGGTTGACAATGGCTTTCGACATTAATGCAAAGCTCCGGGCTACGAGTAACCTCTGTCTGACTGCGTAGGGCAAGTTAGTGCGTGCGTCCACACTTACAGACCGGTCAGCGGTGGAAGGAAATAAGAAGTGAGCTTTCAGTCACTAGACTCATAGAGGCGCCTACCTGGGATTGTATGTTGGCCCCAACCTGCCCCCCTTGGTACGAGTCCCCATTGAGGGACTGCACACTCATGAACAAGTCTCCGGAGTTTGACATGTTAAAAGAGCCAGCAGAACCTGAGAATAGACAGAGGCAGAGGAGGACAAGAAAGAGGGGAGAGGAGAGGAGAGGAAGGAGAGGAGAGAAGCAGGGAAGAAAATAGAGGGACAGAAAATAGAGGGAAGGAAAAGGAGTTAAAATGATCATGCATCAGCAAAAGTGCATTAAGTGGGTTAGTTCGGGCGGGCGGCAGGCATCGTGAAACAGGTTTTTCCCTGCAAAACCTGCTCGCTACAAATGCAGTGGGTGCACATTCAAATATCACCGAACCATAATTCAAAAGAAAAAAAACAGCCAACAAGAACCACGAGACAGAAAATCATCATAAAACTGTTTAAGTCCGGTTCAAACAAGGCTTATTGATTACATGGTTGTTAAATGTCCATGCTGCGAGTGTTTCATTAAGGAAGTAATAATTGATCTGCAGGAAGACCCAAAGAATAGTCGTCGTCCTTTAATGGACCCCAGCTCCCCAGATGTAAAGAGACCATCGCGTAACTTGATTTCAACACCCGGTCCTAATCCAATACAGTTGCGAAAGTCGCTATATGACAAAAGACTGCGCTTGCCCTCCGAGCAGCTTAATGGCATGCACGAGGTCAACCGGACAAGAGGCAGGAAAAATTAGCGTCCGCAAGAACGAGAGGTCAATAACAGAGGGAGGGAGAAAAGGAAAGAAAGAGAGAGAGAAAGAAAACAGGCAGACAGCAAAGGCGGAGAAAACATGGAATAAGAAGAAGCGAGAGAGCCGTATCATATTACTGGGTTAGTAAAGGAGGAGAGGGGCTCTCTGTTAGTCTGACAGCACCAGAGACTGAATTCTTGAGATGTGTGCCTCAAATATAAGAAGATTGTCTTCTGCTTCTAAAAATAAATCTTCAATGATTCTTCGATCTGTACTGGTTCTGGTGAGGTAGCAGATTGTTTGACGCTCACCTGCTGAGTTGGGAGTTGATGGCGAGTTGGCCTGGCTGCCTTGGGCCGACACACTGGTGGCGCTGACCGCGGTCCGGGCTGCGTACATGTTGGCCTCTTCCTGGAATTTGCCGATGTTTTTCTTGTATCGGATTCTCTTGTTCCCGAACCAGTTCGACACCTGTTGAGATATCAGGGACAAGATGAATGAGAATGAGAATAAAGTTACGCTTTTATCTGTGCAATGCAAACCAACAAAAGACAGACCGAGGGCAGGTATTTGAGTTTTCTTAGGGTAATAAACTCAAAACAGCCAGCATCCGGAAAACTTTGGCTTTTTGAAAATGCATCAGAGGACCTGTTGCATAATTTATCTGTCGTATGTTGTATGTTTTTTAAATGTGGACGATACCAACAGATATCTAACAGTTATTTCAAGTTGAACTTGGATTTTCTTTTACCCTTTCAAATGAAATGATGAATGTAGGAATTTTTTTCCCCACCCATATTGTGACAGAAAGTGTTTTTCTCTAAATGGTCATCAGTCTATCTGGAGGTCACTGTCTGTTATTATCAGATTATCTGGTTATCTGGTTATCATACACGCAAAAAAAAGGTTTGGTATCAAGTTAGTTGTGTGTATAATGTAAAGTTGTTCATTACTAATTACACTTATTATCAGCTGACTCCCACAAGATACTGTAGAGCACAGTGGCCAGATCACCGCAACCACAGCAACACTTAGCTATTATATTCAATAAGATGAATTTACAAGCTCATTGCATGTTCTTTTAATACACAATATCAAGCGCTGGTGAAAAGAACAAAGATTTTTAAAGTCCAACTCCCAAGACAGTTTCAGACACAAATACATAGAGAGATACTGACACTACACAAACCTGCTCATACACAGGGGTGGACACAATCACAAAGAAACCGTTTAACTTCAGTGACTCGGCCTCTGTCAGGCTTTTAATTAATTTAATCTTTTACCAGGAAGTAATGCACAAAAGACCCCAACCCTCCTCCTGGAAAAACTGTGTGATTGTATTTTTACAGCATATTAGTTCCAGCACCATTTCAGTGTTAAACCACAGCCAAAGTTAGAAAGCTTTAGACTGATGTTAAACCATGAATATGTTCAATTCAACCACTATTTCTCATTCTGTATTTCTCCACTTGCTTATAGGGTTTAAGGCTGGTGATATATTTTCTACCTGAACTGGATATCATCTCATTATGTTCATAGGAGAAACAAATGAGTGTCTCAGGAGGAAATATAACCGAAACCCATATTAAATCAAATGTAAGATCCTGCCGGCCTTGGTTCCGTGAGATAGTTTCCTATTCATTTGAATTGTATGATTCAGTTAAATCCGGTTACCTGTGACACTGTGATGCTGCATTTCTTGGCCAGTTCCTCTTTGGCCTCCTCACTGGGGTAGGGGTTACTGAGATGGGAGTAGAAGTACTCATTCAGGACCTCTGTCGCCTGTTTGTTGAAGTTCCTCCTCTTTCGTCTGGAAAAGGAATGAATGAAAAAAACATTGAATTAGACTTCAAAATCAAATAAATATAACTAAACTGCATTTTAATCAAGATTGAGCTTAACAGTGCTTAATCTGAAATAAGAACAAAAACTCAAAGGCAGGGACACATCTGGACCTGGTTGTCCGATATAAGGAACATTTGAAAATAAAAGAACAAAGCAGAATGCAATAAAAGCAGAGGGATGAGTTTTCTGGCACAGAGACACACCGACCTGGCATCGAGGAAGCGTGAGCGCAGGATCATGACAGCCTCGCAGGTGCTCTGCTTCAGCTGCATCTGGATGGAGCTGAACTTGCGGTGAATGATGCTGACCATGCGCTCGATCTCTTTGGGCGAGATGGGTCGTGTTCGAGACTGCTCCCTCAGCAGGTTCATCACATGGGTGGTGAACTCATTGCACGCCTGGACGCACAGACAGACAGGATTCATAAAAAGAATAACTATCACCGACGCTCAGCAGCTTCAGACAGAACAAAAGGGTGAAATTGGATTCTGGAGAGGCTGCAACTTTGCCGCTACTGGGCCTTGCAGGAGCTGACAGTACAGCAACGGTGTTAGGGGGTAATAAGAGCAGTCGGGATTAAAGCAGCACACGCCACACGCTGTTTCACGTCAAACAAACGTGGCGGCGGCGCAGTCGTACGGCGGCGTCAGCAGGACTCGCAGCACTGTGAATATTAAAAAGGCTTCTCTTCAATGGGAGAGAAAATGTGACAAGTGAAGAGAAATGTAAAATGACAGCCGGCTTTCAGTCTCGTTCACATTCAAGAGGTTCAAACCGTCTCACCCTCTGTTCACTCCATCTTTCAGTCTACCTCGTCGTCGTCCCCCCCCCCCGTCTGAATCAGTCACTGGATATGACTGCATTCAGAGTCAAGGTGTCTGTTGCTTGTCAACACCGGGGTTACGTCAGTCAAAGTGATGCACCGCGCCGCCGTTCTGCTCGCGCACACCCGGCAGACACCACTCACTCACACGTGAGCGCGAGGTGTACGTAGCGCGGTGACACAAAAATGCTCAGGTGTATATTGACTGTGACAGTTAGCGATGACTCGCCTTCCTTCGGAGAAGATGACAAACCCAGCGTGCTTTGACTTCCGAGGGAATGACAAGGAGTTACAGTCTTTGGAAGAGAGCTGGTGTGTGACTGATACAACGGCTGCTTGGCTGCTGAAGATAACATCTCTGAAAGCTCGGCTTGTCACGAGTTGGCCTGTGAGAGCTGATTGCAAGAGCATTATACTTATATCTCATCCATCCTTTATGCCAGCGTGCTCCGATTAATGGGCACGGAACGCAGATTATCTCAGGATGAATTGACCAAAAGAGGAAAAGAGAAGAGGTGCTGAACAAGAGGCCAAAAACATAATATTGACTCTCACAATTTCTTCAATTCACTTCAGTATAACTCTTCTATTCTGGCAATAAACCCGACACACTGGCGCTTTAAGACAGAATTAAATCTTGTGTTTAAAGGACAGTGAAGATAATCAGTGCTTTCATCTGTTTTGACCCCGTAAACAAACAGGCAGAAACAAACTAGGTACAATTGTCTCGATTTGGCACCTGACCAGACTCAGCGAGAGGCTGATAAGAGTTTTCTGTAGGTCCATACAGATTGACCCCCACTGTTCGGAACACAATGTGTTTACATATACAGTAGGTGTAAGATTTACTCTCCTTTTAAAGTGATAATTGTTTACATTTCAATCCAGAGATGCAGTTAAATCAGAGCAGTTGTCTTGACAACTGCTAAATGTTAAAACTATCTATTAGCATCGTGTAACAAGAAACACATGTGACGATAGCAATGCATAAACAACATCATTTGTCTGTGGCAAGACCGGCAGACAGATACAAAAAACAAAAGCTATTTTTTAATGACTGAGGTTCATGCTGCCCTTCAATATAACAAGTAAATATTACATATTTTAGTTTTTAAAACTTTATTTTGAACACCTGGAATGTTTGTAGTTTATGTGGTTTACATCTGGCCCAAGACCTTTGTTGCTCTGGTACTGTTAGCTTTGAAATAAAGAGTTTTCACCTTATTGACCAAAATGTGGGGCGGACTGAAATTTGAGCATAAAATAAATGTATTTATGATATAACTGTATAAAAATTAAAAATATATATATTATTTAATTATATTGAAAGCCAATCTTCATAGACCCACCTGTTCGTACTTCTCCAGCTCTGTGTGGTAAATTCCTCGGATCTGCGACAGCTTGGCCCGATAGTCGGAGTGTTCTGCTGAGTTGTCGGCGCCGACGCCTCCGGCGGCCGCCGCGGCAGCTGCAGCGGCTGCCGCCCCCCCACCTTTCTCCGGGCCAGCCACGCCCTCCGCCAGCAGCATGTTGTCCAGTCGCATCAGCTGTGGATCTGGAGGCTCCTCCTCCTGGGCGCCTCGGATACTGAGCACTGTGGAGGACAAGAAGGAGATGACGTCAACACCACGCCACCGAAAAGTCTAATTTGTGTTTTTGAAGATTTACATTTAAGGTGAACCAAGTGACTGAATAACAAGGCAGATGAATTTTTACGGTGACTGAAACGCAGGAGTGTTCTTTCCCTCTGGTCCAGCCGACCAAAGTGAACTCCCTGAAATATGGCCGTCGTTTTAATAGTTCAAGTCTGTGCGATAAAAACCTGCAGCCTCACACAGGCTGGCAGCTAAGGAAGGTCGTAAAACTATCATTTCATCGATTCTGACTATCATTTCATGTAAGAAATTAACACAGCCTTCCACCACAGTTCATCTTTCATTGCCCTCCTTATGCTCAGACTATGTTCAGTTTCTGGCTTTATTTTATATTGTCCTGATGGCTTTATTATCTCGTCAGATGTTGCCTACAAAGCAAAAAACAAACTAATGACACAAGTGTGACACAGAGCATTAATGTCTCAAATAAATCAGTGCCGAAAATTAGCCGGAGCTGAATCAAGTAACACAAAGATGACGATGCACAAATTAGAAATATAAACGTGCTTAGATAGAAATAGCAAAGAATAGAAAAGGTTAAACTTTCATAATTTACTACCACGTGATTTGCACTCATTAGAATTCAGTAATTCAGCACGTTTTGACATGAATAAAACACAAAATGAATTTTAAGGAGGTAATGTTTTCAACACTTTCTGATGGTTGGTGGTTGTTAACACCAAAACTACGGGACAGATTTCCACAAACCTTGGTGGAAGGATGGGTTGAGGGAAGAATTTGGTGCAGATCCAAATAAAAATCTGGATCTAATTAATTTTAAAGTGGTTTTATAAGGGGACTGCTGGGCCTTGGCGGAGGTGTGCACTCTGAGTGCCGTTCTAATTGGCAAATTAATTACACACAATATAAAACAAACAGATAATTCTGAGGTGTGAAGCAGGAAACAGACATCATTTAAGGTCCTAGATTATTTGCATGATTTTATAATATCACTATTTATTTTTTAAATATCAGAGTTATCATTAATGCCGCTGCATAGTGACACCCCTTCCTCACATTGTAACCGCCACACATAAAGTCCCAGTGTCAGGGGTCCTGAATGAAGAAGGACTGTTTAACAACTGATACTTAGGTCTGTTTGTACATTAGTTTGGGGATTTGAACCAAAACAGTGAGTCTACGGGTGATCGCTTCTCAGCAGCCTGACCTCAGCAAAGACAGTCTGCTGAGAAGGACACGCAAAAACCACACACACGTGCAAATCAGATTCATTCTTGCACACAAGATATTTTGAGAGCCATAGACACAGACTCCACTCAGGCAAAGATAAAAAGCCTTTATACTGCTGACTCCATAACGCTATTTTGACTCCATGCTGGAGATTAACACACAGGTGTTTGAGCATGTTGTTATGTTTAGGCCCCGGATGGCCTGCCCTGCCTCTCTCTGCCACTAGAAGGCTCCCTCGGTAAAGCAGCAGAGTGGCCTGCTTTTCTCCGAGGTGCTGAAAACAGCCGACCAGGTGCAGCCCTCCATTCCATCCACTGTCTTCAAGGACAAAGGCAAAGCTGCCACCACATTTTTCATACGACAAATTTAATCCAGGCATCTATCAAAACCTTTCAGGAGGACGACCCAGCGCGACTGTCTCCTCCATGACGACTGTAGACAGTGACGCTAAATGACAGGTTGTGTGACAGAGCAGTAAGAGCCACACTGCAGCCCCACGCATGCTCTCCAGTCACAGAGACGGCTCCTTTGTAATGAGGATGTAAGGTTGAGTCGCCCTGTGACCTTTCTGGTGAGCGGGGGGTCCAGATGGATTCCTGGGGGAAGCTTGGGAAGCTCGTCGTCTATCCTCTGATTTTCAACCCCCCCTGCCGCCCTTCCCTTCTTTCCTTCCCTTTCTTCTTCTCCTCCAGCAATAACATCATCCATTCCCATCAGCTCCAACACGTGAGCAAGCTCAGCTCAAGAGGCAAATGTCAATGGCTATCAGACGGCTGGAAAAGGTCAAGAGTTCAGGTGGGGAGCAGATGCATGTGTGTGTGTGTCTGTGTGTGTGTGTGTGTGTGTGGGCGGCGGTGCACATGTGCAGGTAGATGAATCTGTGGATATTTTTCATGTGAATCACACCGGCGGGAAATTACAACACTCGCCAATTTGATTCTGACAAAATAGTGGCACATCCCAACCAGAGGGGGAATCTAATGAGCCTGAGAGTGATTTATTCATTCGCTCCAAGTCCCCGAGTGCACAACTAAAAGCATGAAATGGATTAAATAAATACAATTAATAAGGAAAATCAAACAATTCACTGTGCTGTGGCATAATTGCCCTAACCACAGCCATCAGCTTTATTTATTTCTGTTCAGTAATAGCAATGAAATCGATTAGACCTCAATGCCAGTCAGGCTGCTTGTTGTGAACTCTGCAGCCGTGGACTATGCATTAACATAATCACCTGACAGAGGGAATTGCCCTCCATTACAATACATCACATGCTCCCCCCAACACTTGAACACCAAGATCCTTTTATACACACGTTAAAGTCTATCGTAGCAACAAAGGTATGGAACCCCCCCCACCCGCTCCGCCATTCTCTCACTCCACGGACGGCCTCAGATTAGTATCTATAAAAAGAAGATGGCCATCATCTCATCTTGATCATTACCGACAGACTTAATTGAACAATGAGAGGACACAATTCCTCCTCTCCGTCGCCTCCTCCCTCCCTCCCTCCCTTCCTCCCTCCCTCCCTCCCTCCCCTCCTCCCTCCTCTCCTCTTCTTTCCTTCTCTTTGTGCACACTCTTGTATAATTCCCTCCCTGAGATGTGGGCCACTAAACCCAAAAAGGCAAGGCATAAAAAATGAATACGTATCATAAACAATTCTCGAGCCGCTTCCTGAATAATAAATGGGACTCTAAGAATAAGCCTTTGTTTTGGTTATTGACAAAATTAATTTCCGCTGCTTTACTTCCTTAAGAGCTGGCTCATGCCCATCGCCAAACTGCCTGCTGTTTGCAGACAACTGCAGTGTAAATAAACATGACGATTAAGCCACCCACTCGTACAGGCAGGATAAAGGTGCACACATGCAAACACACACACACACATACACACACACAGGCTAAGTACACAGCCGTGCACATTGGCAGTCTACCCTGAGCACCCAGCCTGGCGCCCTGCGAGTGCTTTTAAATGAAAACATGTTTAATTAATGATGTTGAAGTATTCTGTCACAATTAGGGAGATTTACGGTCAAACAAGGCAGCAGTGATGTCCCTGACAGCCATGATGAAAGTTTACCCTGCTTGCCTCTGACTGGCAGCCAGCTATGGACTGGATCCATTTCCCATCAATACAGTAATGCAATGCACTCCGCAGCACTGTGGCGTATATGTGTGTGTGTGTGTGTGTGTGTGTGTGTGTGTCTGTGTGTGTCTGTGTGTGTGTGTACGTGTGCGTCTTAGCTCCTTTCCACATCACATGACCCCAGAGAGAGGCAGGCAGTGGCTGCTCCGTCTATCGATTGTGTGGGCACACGTCATCTAGGGTTTCAGCAGTTAATAAATCAGGTCTGCTCGTGACACAACCGTGTGTGTGTGTGTGTGTGTGTGTGTGTGTGTGTGTGTGTGTGTGTGTGTGTGGGCCTGTCACAGACCAGTCAGCAGGAGTGAAAGCGACAGCCACATGATAATGTAACATCACCACCATTCATCCCTGCCACACAGCATTCTGAGACAAAACAACAACAAGCAGGAACCTGGAAAAAAAAAAGAAGCAGCGTGATTTACAGCAGACATGACAAGTATCACTAATACAACCCCCCCCCCCCACCCCCCCCCCCCCCACTCTCTGCTGCTTCAAGGAGTTCAGCGTCTCGCTCTCTTCTGGGTTTGATACGAGTCCAATAAAGCCGTCTCCATAGGACCCGGCGCTGTTCCATATTTCACACTGACCCACACTGCAGGGGTAAACTACACTTCTATAAGCAATGCTATTATCATTACTGGGAACACGGGAGGAAGCATTGCATTATATGCAATTCAGTCAATATGTGGTCATTTGTACCAAACTGTGTCGGGGCTTTAATAAAGAAAGCACCATCATACTAAGATTGCTAATTCCAGCTAATGTCCAAGTCTTGTCCATGAAAACAAATGCACAAATCTCAATTTTGTATTAGTCTATCTTGAAATAGACTATACTGTCTCTGTACGTAACTGTTCCCGAAATTGAGAGTCTATTAAAGTGTGAGAGCACTACATTACCCACAATGCAACTTGACCAGACACAGGCATAGGTCCGGTGAGGTCTCTTCTTTCTTACTCTACAACCTGGAGATTTTTCTTCATTCAAACTGAAAGTTTTCGAAACTCAGAGACTCTCTGATCAATGAAAAAAAACAAGGCTTCAGTTCATCGTTATTTCCGTTCCATTGACTAATCAGCTCATGGCCCAACAGTCCCACTGTGAAACCACATGTAAATTCACTAGATCCAGTTTTTTTTTTGGATCTGCACCAAATTGCACACACTCATAAATATCAGTGCCCTTAACATCTCAGATTTTCATCATCATGTAACATGAATAACAAAATTGGTGAAAATAACAAAAGCTACATTTAAAAATAAAGACAGTAATAAAAAATTCCATGATCTGGCCCCTGATTCATATTCACTCCAAGAATTCACGGCTTCTTACCTGACTTATGCAACATTGTTACACCAAGTTGTGTGGAAATATATCCAGTAGTTTTTGTGTAGTCCTGCGAACCCACAGACTAACAAACTTAGACGACCATTGCCAAGGTCCAACAGTCCCCATGAATTCAATCAGGCTATGCAGAGTCACACACACACACCTATATACATACCAATCCTGTAAATATGCCAGATTTTTTCATCGAGATCCATGAATTATTCCCTGGGAAATTGGTGAAAGTGTCTGCCCCCTAATCCAGATCCGCACAGAAACATAATGAGGTCTCCTCTGACTAATAAAGCCTCCTTCCACCAAGTGTCCTGGTAATCCATCCAGTCACACAAACAAACAAACAAACACAACCTCCTGTGTTGAGGTCAGAACTCCATGTTTTCTGTTCACGGCTATGATTAGTATTTTAGGTTCAGGCCTAAATTACCATTGAAGCAATCCTCATTATGCAGCACTGTGCCATACTTAATGCTGACCCACACAGTAGGGATAAACTACACTGCTAAACAACACTATTATCGTTACTGAGAACACCAAATGAGCATTATGCCTTGTTATATCCAATTTACAGTATATACCGTCATTTCTAGTGAATTGAATCCCGGCTTTAATAAAGAAAGCACAATAATTATGAGATTGCTAATCATAGCTCACGATGAAATCTATGCAGCGGAAACTATTATTATACTTTCAACATGGCGATGTTTAAATTGTCCTTAAAAACGCTGTGCGGCGTGAGGCCGAAGCTTAGATTTGTGGTCTCGTCGTGAACTCCTGGGAAACTTTCTCAGGCCCAAAATGTTCCCTCCATCACCAGATAATGGGAAGCTGTACAGCCTCAGTACACAAGGGCATAGTCATAAAGTAGCTCTAAAACAGCTTTATGTTTTATCAGCCATCTCAAGTATCATGTGCGGAAAAGGGGGCAAGAGCTGGAGTGTTGTATCTGACACTGGGCGGCGGGGGGAGAGAGAGAGAGAGAGGAGTGGGGTGGGGTATGCCAAGGACAAGGAAAAACACCAAAGAAACACTGGAGGGACAGGCAGAGACGAGGAGATGTGGATCGCGGCGCCGAGGAGGGGAAGAGAGTGATGGAGGGAGAATGAAAGGCGAAAAATAGAAATGGAATAGGAAAGCGAGGTGTCAATTAAAAAAATGAACCCAAGTGCATTTGGGAGGTGACAGCTGGTGGGAGACGAGCTGACAGGCGTCACATTAGGCGGATTTGGTGGCCGCTCCCCTCATCCCCTCCTCTTTTCTTTTTTTTCTCCTCTCCTCTCCCTCTGTCTCTCTGTCTCTCCCTCTCTGGCTTTCTCCACCGGCGATCGGCAGTTCCTCATGCGGCAGCGGCGGCGGCGGCAGAAAGCGAGGCAAGAACTCAGCTTGGTGTTTTTCAGTACAAGTTCCCCCTGCAGCTACTCCTAATAACGGTAATTATCGTCATCATCGGAGGCTTAAGCAGGCCAGTTTGAGGCCTGAGGGGCTGGCCTGATAATGAGGCAGTGAGGCGCCAGAGGAGAAGAGCATTCCGAGCACCGCCCCGCCACCACTGCAGAGCACTCCCATTTAAAAACCCTTCATTAAAATAATTAATTATTCAAAATAGACAATACAGTGGCCCCCGCGGCTGTCAGTCTTTCTCAAGGTGTCTTAAAATATATATATCCTCTTGACTGAATCAAACCCGTGCTCAGTCCGTGCTGTTGGAACAGCTCCAGGCTGCAGCGGCTGAGGAGCTGAGGAGAAGTCACAAGCTCGTGGAGCGGAGAGCTGCACAGTCAGCCTGTCTGCAAGGAGACAAAGACGTCTCTATTGGGAGAACACTAGGTAAACAAATCCCCGATCACAACAACTTATAGATGGAGTTTGAGCAAAATACATCTGTGAATCTGTGTCTCTGTGTCTTTTCTTTTGCCTGACAACGTCCCTTCAGCTTCAAACTCGGCGGGTGTATTCCTGATTGCAGAGAACATGCGGAAGTTCAGCTCCAACTGTGAGGAAGCCTCGGACATCGCTTTCCTATAACTGCTACTTGATGTGATGAAAAAATGAACACAGGCCATAAATAACAATGTCATATAAACTGCCACATAAACTGTAAATGTAAATATGACTCATTACTCCACTACCTACAGGGGACGTTTTTGAACAGGCACCAGGTGCTTTATTGTTCTAAAGTGATATTTAGCATTTTAACCTTTATTTAGTCGTGGGCAGGTGATCAGAGAGCTCCCTGGGATTAGAACCGGGGACATGCATTTACACGGTCAGCGTCTTCAGCTGCCTGTCCTCCTCAACACGGCATCGGTGGAAGAGGGGCAGCATCCGACAATGTCAGCAACTGTCTGACCCACTTCCTCACCCGTTTTATGCAGCAATTAGTGATGGCACAGCACGTCTTACAAGTGTATGTAGAATGATGTTCACTGCAGTGCAATCACTCCACCACCACACCAGAGTACGCTTATGAAACCATATTTAAACTCACTGCATCCTGATTTCATCTCATCTGCACCAACTTGCACAAACTCATCGATAAAAACCTCTTAAATATGTCCGAATCTTTTATCAAGATCCATGAATTCTTTTCTGAGAAAAAAATTAAAATGTGAATGCCTTCCCAAGCAATCTGGCAATATTAAAGACTGGAAACAAATCCCGGATCATGCCTCTGATTCTGATCCACACCATAATATATTGGTTTACATTACATGTCATTGAGCTGACGCTTTTGTCCAAAGCGAATTACATTTTTAGTACACTCAACGTTTATGAGGGGCCATCAAGGGGTTCAGTATCTTGCCAAGGACACTTCGGCCTGCAAATGGGGAAGAGTGGGGATTGAACCAGCAACCTTCCTGTTGGAAAACGCCCACTCTACCCCCTAGGCCACACCGCCCCAGTTTAAGGTTTAAGGGCTTGCTATAGAATTTAGTTACAGGATATAATACATATTATTGATGACAATTTTACACTGACTTCCTTATTGTGTCGAATTTGTCTTCCACTTTCCCACAAGTAAATCCCAGCCTCTAATGAAATAACAGCGTGGTGAAGGCGTCCCTGGCAACGGTTGCTGCGGAGATGCCGTGTAAGGCCTCCGGATTCGGGGGGGGGGGGGATGGTGCGTGACAGTTAGCGTCCTGCCCCAAACTGTTAACCTACAAGCGCTCCCCACGCACCGGGACAAGACACCAAACAAGAGGTCCAGCAACACAATCCTCCTCACGTCCCTTGCGGTGTGCATTCCCGTGCATGGCACATTTCATAAGGCTCCGCTCTTTGACTGGTGATGAGTTTATGCGAAGGTAATTAACAGTAATTAATCCTTAATTACAGCAATTAGCAGAGTCGCAGTAAATTAAGCCACATCTGGAGGCAGGGAGCACGGCTCGACAAGTAGGGGGTGGGCTCTTTGACGGGAGGGGGGGGACGGGGGGGGGGACGCAGAGGACGTGTAATTGTTTAGGTCTACCTGGGTTGTCCGCGGGGTCTGTTGGGAACTGTGGAAATCTCCGAGGTGGGTGATGGGGCAGGGTCTGACAAACGCACACACCGGAGAGAGAGAGAGAGGACGTTTGCATCGAAACAGAACTGTCTCATCTCCGGGAGAGAGAGTCCCTTAAGCTACCGCACAAGGACACCCACCATATGGCCTCTCTTAGACAATAGCGCTCGTGGTTCTGCTTCGCTGTGCTCGGCTTTCACTCGACAACATGTGAACATGCATTTTTACGCAGCGCTGCGATGAGGAGAGCCCCGGCGTGTGTAGTTTGCCTCTCTGGAAGAATAAACCTCCCACCCACATCATTCAGAGAACAGAAACACACACACACACGATTATTATCCTGCACAGACCCACACGGTTGAGTCTGCACTATCCCCCTTCTACCTTTAAAAAAAGATCCTGAGTGCTTACTTAGATTATCCTGTGATGCATTTCATCTCCACCGGGACCGATATCTTCCTTGATGACAATGCTCCTCTTCATAAAGCACAAGTGGTCACTTTGAATGGCATGGTAATAATGTTAGCCATATGCCTGTGCCTCCTCTTTGAGAAGATATGATCCCATTGTCTTGTCTATGTTTAGATACGATTCAAACTGAGCATCTCAGGTCAGAGGAAAGGTTGCATCAGAAGGTACAACCGAGGAATCGACAGGCGACTTGAACCCTGATAAACGCTGATCCTGGTTTTATGGGTTAAATCGTCATCAGCTTTTAGATCTTCTCTCCCGTCTAAGTTTCTGTGCAGCAGAAGCCCTGAAGCTCCTCACAAGCTCAGATCACACTCTCATAAGACTACAGAGGACACTACTGTTGTCCCATGACAAACCATGGCTAAACTATAAGACCATCTAGAACATTGTCAGTGCGGCGGGTCCCGAGAATGACATTACAGGCCAATATGACGGCTGCAAATGCTGACAACTTGAATTATTGATTCGTCCAGGACGGCGACTCTCAGATATGCCCATTATCCATCAAGCGGCAGATTATTTCCTCAATTGAATAATTGTTACGTCGACCTGTGTCTGTTTGCTTGTGAGTTAACAGGATGACACAGAGACTAGCAGACAGATTCACCATGAAAAGCTGGATCTCGTTCATTTAAATGCTTTTTTCAACTGCTGTTCGGTAACAAATAGAGGTAAAAACCTGCAACTACCAACAATGTGCAGCTGAGAAGCGTAATGTGGCCTTAGCTGTACGGCTTGTTTTAATTTAAGTTGACTGTTGGGCCTTGACAGAGAGATATGCAGTCTACAATCCTCTGGGAAATTGTATCCAGCGAATATTCGTCACTTGCCCCTTGACAAATCACCAAAACAATGGATTCATCATTTATTCAAATATATGCAGATTAATTTTATTCCAAAAACTCAATGATGAATTGATTCCAGTTTTATGTTCCAGAAAGTGAGAAAATGGAAACAATAAGCCACCACTATTTCTCAAAGCTAAGAACATCTGTAAATTGAGTGCTTTGTCCAGACAGTAGCCAAAAGCCCAATGATAGTAAGTTTATAATTAAACATGAATATACATTTATACAAAGTAGCAAAAATCTAATACCACATTAGTGTTTTTTTATTTGATCAATAACCCAAACTACAAAACTCCACACCCAGTTATTAACAAGTGATTCTCTATAGTCATTAAAATACATCTCCAGCACAAAGTTGCATTTTAGAATCTGGCAGGTGGACCGCTGCCATCCAAATGCTCGATCGGCTTCAAGGTGCAATTAACATTTCAACACTTGAGAGATTTGTTCCGGGAAAGAAATCTACATTCGTCTCCTGCTGCATTTATCAGGGAGCTTCCCATCAAGGCAGCATAAGTCAAAGCGACTTTGTTTTGCTGCGTGTGCACTTTGTTTGTGCCCTGTCATAACTATGGAAATCCCTGGGAGGTTTAGTGTTTTGCCAGGCCTGGTGTTCAAAAGACTAGTGATGCTCGGCCTGCCCCCGGCTGTCAGGAGAGGAAAACAATGTGAGGGATCACTGTCCATTAGAGAGTGAGAGAGCAGCTGCGTATCATACAGAGATATTTCTCTTCATATCTTTGTTAACATCCAATAACAACCTGTTTGTAGCTTCACACATGTGACGTAACAATGCCAGAAATAAAAAAAATTAAAAAAAGAAATGTTCTAATGCAGAAATAATGCAAATATAATTTGACTAATGTTGTTGTTGAAAAGCTGCAGCTTCTTGTGAATGTGAGTTCATGGTGATGCTGTGACAAGTGTGTGAAGTGTGTGTGTGTGTGTGTGTGTGTGTGTGTGTGTGTGTGTGTGTGTGTGTGTGTGTGTGTGTGTGTGTGTGTGTGTGTGTGTGTGTGTGTGTCTGTGCATGTGTCGGAAGGGGTCAACTTAGGACAAAGGTTTACAGCTGTAACAATGATTATTACGATGCAATGCCTGAAGGCAGAAAAGAGAGAGAGTGAGAGGGAGAGAGTGAGAGAGTGAGAGAGTGAGAGAGAGAGAGAGAGAGAGAGAGAGAGAGAGAGAAGAGAGAGAGAGAGAGAGAGAGAGAGAGAGAGAGAGAGAGAGAGAGAGAGAGAGAGAAAGCGAGTGTGAATGTGTGTGTGTGTGTGTGTCTGTGTGTGTGTGTGTGTGTGTGTGTGTGTGTGTGTGTGTGTGTGTGTGTGTGTGTGTGTGTGTGTGTGTGTGTGTGTGTGTACAGAGGTAGTGGTCCAGGCAGTCTAAGTGGCCTGGCAGCCAGGACTACCACACCACCAGCGTAGAAGTCCTGGTCATTAATCACAAGCCTGTGGGACTGTCCCACTGTAGCAGAATAGTGGGTCAGTGGGAGCTCCTGCTGTCAATCAGCGCTGAGACGTGGAGTGGGACTGCGAGCGGGGGAGTGCGGTTTTGATGAGAATGTGTCATTTTGCCTCCAGCTACAAAAAGCACATAGCGCTGAGGAATTAATGCATTAATGCAAACAGCGGCGTGTAAGTGCTAGACGTCGTTTACATGAAAAGCAAATCGAGTGATCCGTCGGGAATGAGAGGAACGTATTCTGCTCTAAAATCGGAGGGTTGATTTTAAAAAATAAAGACAACACTGCTCCCTGTGAAAGGAGCAACGCCATGTAAAATAACGACAGCCCTGTGGCGTCAGCAGCACGCGCCCCAGCACCGCTAATACACCGTTCAAATGAGAGACACGTGTATGACATGGGTCTCCTGCTGCATGCATGCTGACCCAGTTCTTTCCGTGCTGTTGTCGCAGGTTCTGGTATCGACGTCACTGTTCACAAACGCCTCGGACTGCTGGTCGCGGTTCTACTGACGCACCTTCACATGTTTGAGCCAAGCAGACCAGAAACTACAGTGGATTTAATCTGGGTCACTGTGTCAGTGGGAAATCTCCTCTGCCAAAGCAAACTACACAAACTACAGCAAATCTTGGAATGGAATCAGCTGAAAACACATTACATGACCACTACTACCATGAGCCTGCATGTGGTGGTTTAAACAGCCAGCAGCGTTACCTAACTTCTCCCTTTTAATATGCAGCTCTAAAACTCTGGAGTAGTGTGGACGCCAGGCGTATCTGAAACAGAGTTATTGTGATTTCAATGAAAGCGGAGTCGTACAGATGTCGCCAGAGAAGATGTGACAACTATTAAAAACACAATAACCAAAGCTCGTGAAAACCTCTCTGACTGTCACCACACATGAGTACTTTGTGACTTTTCCTTTGTTCCCATCTGAGGGCCTGTGCTCTCGTGCAGCTCTTGCATCGATGCTGTGGTCAGCTCATAGTTAAGTGTTCTTTATAAAAAAGAAAAATCAATGACTAAAAAAGTCAATGAAATGTAAAACCTCAAATAACATCAAACTGCAGCATCGGTTGAAATCACCTTAAATCTACTGCTCTATTATACTGTGTCAGTCTATTGAATATATATATATATATATATATATATATATATATATATATATATATATATATATATATATATATATATATGTTGTATTGTAAGGTCACAATTACCTATATTTTCCAAACCGTTGCACACTGATGTGAATACAGCTCTTAATGAGCTCATACCTCCACCAAGGACAAACCATTCTACACACCTATAATTAAAATACAAAGGAAAAAGGAAGTTGTCCGATATTCTCCACCTTGCACCTATAGAGCCCGAGATGATCAGGAGCGGTGGTTGAACGGGTCGTCCACTAACAAGAAGGTTGGTGGTTCGATCCCCGACTCCTCCAATCTGCATACCTACAGTAAGTGTCCTTGGGCAAGATACTAAACCTGGAGTTGCCCCTGACGGCTGTGCAGGCAGTGTGGGAATGCTGTGTGATAGAAAACAGCTTAGTAGCACTGTGACTATATGAAAAACGTTAACTTGAATTCTTGTATGTGGCCCAGATAAAGAAGCTGGCCCATGTCCCACCCTGTCACCATCTTTGGAGCAAATTGGTTCTGTGCCCTCATTTTTTTTTGTAATCCTGCTGACAAATACACAAGCTAAAAACAAACAAACAAACTCTGGTGAAAACATGGCCTCCTTGGCAGAGGTAGAGATTTGGAACATTTTCATTTAATTCGAGCTGAAACTCTGAATGATGCCTTCAGCGGTTGAACCTGATGGCACAGAGACACAGAAGAGAAGGAGAAGGCCTGTTTACTGTCGGAGCCACAGTCAGCAGCTCGGCATCCAACAGTCAGACAGCTGTAACCATGGAAACAGCATCAAACTTTGTCTCTGTTACCCTTTCAGTTCATTCCAGCCAGTTCATCCGGCATAGCACAAAACTAAAGACTGTATTGTTACTACCAAAAATATTAAATGTCCCTTTTTTCAATGTATTGTCTTTTTTTTTGCATTTTAAATGGGAGTCTACAGAGACAGGAAATGCTCATGTTCGTTTTAAAAACAGTGTATTTGATGAAACGTGTATTTTTTCTTCTTCTACATGTTGTTAGATCCAGATCTTTTAACATCTGTGTAAAAAAAAAGAAACAATAATATTTCTTTTTTTTCAGTTCTAAACTGGAGCCGCCGGTACCTCATTAAAACAATATCACCTATAAATAGTTGTGAAGCCTTAATTCAACTGTTCCGCTAACTGAGGTGACAATACAGTTAATCCTTTCAAATATTTACACATCGCAACACACTATTGTTTTTTTATTTGTCGACTCTTTCTGGTTTTTCAGTATCGTCACACAAACACTAAATGAATTTAACTTGATAATACAGTATCTTGCAGTTCTCCACTTGTCTGCCTCCAGCTGCAGTCTCCTGCCTCCGGGCCCCCTGGGTGAACACGGCACTCATATTCTGGCGGTCAGCCTCCGCACACCTGCACCCCCAGCTGGACCTCTAATCCCCCCCCCCTTCGTCCTCCTCCTCCCCCGCTGCCTCCCCCCTGCTTTACAATGCTCTCCATCCCAGCTGCCCGGCGCTATTTATAGGCTCCGTTTCATTTCCACACCTGCAGGGAGGCAGCGTTGTCACAGTAGACCCAACCGAGCCTCTCTGGAATACTGCATGGGAATGAAAATGCACCTTGCTGATGCAGGAACTTATTCTTGTCACTCAATCCCCGCGGACTCGCATGATACTGTTTGGTTTTCGCGAATGTGCAGTGCGGTGCAAAGATAACACAGGGAGAAAGGAGTATAGGTTTCCTGTATGACAATGTGAGCTGTACTGACATGGATGACACTTTTTGATTAACCGTGAACACTCACACCAGCTGGATATGACGCATTTCCTCACAACAGACCACGCGGACATTATTCCTCTACAAGCTTCAATAGCCGGAGCCGGAGAGGTAACGCTAAGTAAGTGCAACAACACATAAAAGTTCCTATTTTTCCTCCTACATTCTCGCTTTTTTTCCTGTCATGCTTTTCTCTCTGGATTTAGTGGGCTGAGGATCCAGTCAGCGGATTACATTATCAGTCTGACCTAGTTGCCAGCTATCTCCTGAGACCTGAGGAGCCAGGCTTTCTGCACAGCCTTCCGCTGCTACAACACGCACACTGTGTAACTTTAATTTATCAGGGGGAAGAGGAGGGAGAAATGTGACAGGTTGACAGTTCTCTTTGCCTGCCACTCCGAGCACTCCCTCTCCCCGCAGTGTGCCGGTTAAGGGCCCTCACTATAGAACAGTGCATTACCGAGAGTGACTTTTATTCAGCGCGCTGGAAACTCATCAGCGGAGGTTGCAACCATCTTATTAACGTGAGAGTTTAAGGCAGCGAATGGCAGAGAATTGTGTGATTCAGGATGTGGGAGAGCTGTATTCCCCCTCCTGTTATTTATATGCTACATAAAGTGTTGTTCATACACAGTCGACTCCAGTGATGGAAGAAGTATTCACATATTTTTTATAAAGTGCAATACCACAATTGCAATCAGGCATTCAGAATTGAACTTGAGTAAAAGTACATAAATGTTAGCAACTACTCTAAGGTTGATTGAAATGTCATAAGGCTCTTACTTTAAATTAAATTATTGCCTGTTTATCATTGATGCATTACAATGTAAATGTTTTTTGTAGATATTTTTATAGCCTTTTTAATCTAAAACATAATTCTAGTAGAAACATCATAAGTAATGGAATAAAAAGTGGAATATTACTGTATAATATATGAAGTAGAATAAAAAGGAGGTAAAATGTTTTTTACATTTCCACCACTGGCCATCTCAACTTGAAGAAGGCTTCGATACCTGATGTCATATTTATCCTAGATATAACAGCGGGAGTTTTTCATAATTCCCTAAGAATGCGACGTCTAACCTGAGCAACTAGTGTGCAATTAGTTCATAAAATCAATCATGTAGCAATTAGCAAGGCAAAAGCATAATTTAGGCCTTCAAAAGGAACAATTGGGAGCTGCTATTGGAAAAAAAATCACAAAAGACTTAAAATCACAAAGCAGTTTTCAGGGGCAGAATTCAAATGAAAGGCAGTACAGTGGCAATACACTCAGAGAACAAAGGAGCGAACTAATCAGCCCACTGATAAAAAAAATTAAAAATTAAAATGGAGTTCACAACAGAGAGGGAGCACCGACGCCCAGAAAAGAAAATGTGAAAAAGTGTTGCACTTATTCGGTACAAGTCGGGAAAAAATAAAACCTGGACGAAAAAATGGGGTCTATTTTCATTTCTGTGAGCGTTGAATGGTGATCAGCCAAAACAAGCTAAACGACACCTGTTGACATCCACAATCTCAACTACACCTCAAATCTGATGTTTTAGGTTCGATTCCAACATTTCACACGACACTCGAGCCGAGTGGAAACGTCCACGTGAACGAGAGATGCAGGTGAAACGCTGAAGTCTTTCTGGGTCAAAAAAGAAGAAGCCAATATGGGGTTTTTTTCTGTGAAAATTTCGGGAGGTGGTGGTGGGTGATGGTGGGATGGGGTGGGGGGGGTAGAGATGTGCCGCTGCCAGATTAGGTCCCAGCCTGTGCCAAGGTTATAAACAGGCTGTTATCAGGCTTCCAAACAGAATAATCCTCCCTGTATCAGCGCCCAAACATATGGGGCCACACAAAGCAGCAGCAGCCCCTGACAGACACCCCCTTTTAATTACGCAGAGGGGGGGGCAGGACCTTTCTCCCGGCGCCGTTCCCCCCCCCCTTTTCCTGCCGGAGCTTGGCTGCGTCTGGCTCCGTCAAGGAAACACGTTTATTTTCTGAGAAGGAAGCTCATCTGTCACGACACATAAAGCTTAGAGACGAGCCTCATACCGACCTTGTACCGCATTCATATTTCAGATGGTGTAGATCAGAGCTGGAACGACAGGTTAATTCATCTATTGGTTGATTGACAGAAAATATCTGAAGTACTTAATTGTCATTTTTAAGCACAAATGGTCAAATTGATCTTATTCCAGCTCCTCAAATATGGAGATCTGGGGGTTTTGGGACTAAATATAACATTTCAAGATAAAAGTTTGGGCTTAAGGAAATTGTGATGGGTGTTTTAATTTAGACGGGCAAAATTACTTAATATCGTTCCAGACATTTGTTGTTTTCCTTTTTCCTTTTATGGCCTCGATCCCCAAATCTAAATGTTCAAGCCAAATTATTTATAGTGTACAATGACATGGTATTTACATTTCACTGCATACAGAAAAATGTTTTACATCCTAACTCTGTTTGTGTTTACAATTCTTAACATTCAAACAAACACTACATTAATCAGCAATAAAATAATTGATCCACTGCAGCTCTAACGTTAATCCGGGGATGTCATAATGTAAAACCCATTAAACTGACAGTATTAATGTGAACTTCATTGAAACTTATGATGCACACTTTTCACCATTTTACACATTTTACTGCCCAAACTGAAAAAATTAAGACGTTAATCAAAAATTTAAAATTATTACTATTTCCAGAAATTAAATCTGCAATACAAAGTTTTTCACTTGACATTCATTTTTATTTTTTTTTAATCGAAAAACTAAAAACGTGCCACTTTGGTCCAATCAGGTCTCAACTGCTGGGGGACTCTCTTCCCATCTGAAAGAAATAAATTCCTCAATCTTTTATATACTGCCTACAGATTTTAAAGTCTTGTTCAATAAAGTTTAAATGTCACAGAGGTGTAATAACAGGGATCATATAAACGCCGGGCTTGGGAAAGCTATGCAAAAATGACGCCGTCCCTTTCCGCTCGTGCCATAAAGTTTTATTTGGCTGAATCGGCCAATAAAAGTGGGCTTTGAAGGTTGTCAATGGGGAGTAATTGGTCCATTTTACAGGAGCGATCATATTTCTCCGAAGCCCTTTTTTCCCCCTACGCCGAGAACGAAACCCTGACAGCAGCACGAGGAGAATCTTCTTGTTAGAGATGTGACTTCCCCACCAACCTTCAGCTGAGACACAAGGGCAAGTGAGGACTGAAAGAAGAAGAGAAAAAAACCACATCTGGAAAAACCAAATACAGAGCAGGTAAACAACGCGACAAGATGAATATGCAGCTGTGGTCTCATGTGCCGCAAACCCCTCTTTGAGACTTCACATGAGCGATGGAGATACACAATAACAGGCCGCGCTGTTGGCAGCAGCAGAGCCCATTTCACAGAGCCTCAGACGGAGGAAAGAGTGTGGAGCTTAATGACGTCCAATCTTCTCTGTCACGCCGGGCTGGAGGCTCACCGGGGCAAAAATCGACCGACAGCTCAAAGTGCTGTTAACCGGTTTTGAGGACTCCTCTCTGATGCACAAAGCGCACCTTTATTTCAGGTGGCAAAAAAAGCATGTCATCGCTGTCTTTCCCCCACAATTAAAGTTTAGACATTCATGCAGCCATAAAGAGAAGCAAACAAACGTTCCACAAATATCTGTGTGGCGTGAAGATTGAAACAATGGCCTTTTCAGAATAAGATGTCTCGTCTGAAGTCACTTTGGCTCTTTTGATAAAAGCTCGCAGTTGTAATTCGCTGCTGAAAGACGTACATGTAATGATTCGCAAACAGAGACCAAACACTACGGTAACCTCGAGGAAAAGATGAAAGGAGGTGTCTTCATTTTACTGTAGACGTTTGCTTTGAGAACTGAAGGCCGTTTTGTCGACACGCTTTTCAAACTGTGCTTCTGAAGAGAATTTTGTCTTTTGATTAAGATTTGATTTATGAACTATAAAGATATGTGCTGGGCTGTAGCTTGTAACACATGAAATTTATGACGACTAGTGTGATCTTTCCTAATTGATCAAAGTCAGACATCGCCTTGATGAAACAAAGCAGCAGTCACGTTCAATCGCGTTAAGATCACAACGGTTTTTAGTAATTATTTCTTAAAAGGAGAACAACACTTTTGTGCCCAGTGACTGAATGGCTGGTGGTAGCGAGAACATCTAGATTCAGTATATCCTGATGTTTATTTGGAACTCCACCAAATTTCACACACTCTTTATTATCAGTTCCCTAAACATCTCAGATTTTTCAAGATTCCTGAATTATTCTGGAAGAAATCAATGAAAATGTTGAAAAAACCCCATCTCTCTATGGTAAAGAAAGTGAAAAACAATTCCTGCATCTCCACCCTGATGTGGATCAGCACCAGATCTAATGAATGGGTTCTTTCCTGACCGGAAGTTTTGTAGAAATCAATCCAGTAGTTTTGTGCGTTATCCCTCTAACAAACAGAGAAATGCAGACGAAAACATAACCTTTTTGGCGGATGTAATAATTAGTTGTTCATAGCAAAGATGATGAATGAGTTTTGTTTTGGTCACCAGGTCTTGTTCTTTGACAGTTGGAGCAGTATTTAGTGAGGAGATATCAGAGTGCAGCTGTACACCACAGTGCCAGCGTCCATCCATCCCAATAAGAAGGGCCCAGAAATAACCCAACACTCTCGTCTCTTTGGAGCAAAGGAACTCCGAAGAAAAACAGACAGACAAACACAATGAGCGTCTCCATATCTATATCCCAGAGTCGGGGTAAACGGACGGCGCGCTGCGGCACGGCGCGGCACGACGGCCCCTAATGATCTCCCCTCTGTTTCAGTGGACTGAGAAAAGCCATTACCTCCTGCCACATTACCCGGCCATCCCTCACATGGTGGATGGCCCCCTCTCTCTCCCATGAGCACCTTGCTCCAGTCATGGCTGGCAGTGCTCACCTCTTTACCGCCTCCTCCTCAACCCTGTCCACCCTCCTCCCTCTGAAACCCACAGCTCTATACATCACATTTAACACTTTGACACTAACAGTCTATAATGTTTCTATTCTACAAAATCACTCTGCCAAGTCTGGGATCGCAGAGGAGAGTCTGAGGAAAATAAATACCACTCTCAGCCACTGGCAGTAAATTCTAAAAAAGGAAAAAATAAAAGTACAAAAAGCAGCCTCTTATAGGCTCTGCCTCTTTGCCCGGGCATCTGAGAGGTCCTCTGGCCGCAGCCGATGTGGGGGGGGGGATTATTTCAATCGATACACATTACGGCTCCCACTGACAGCAGCGGCTCACACTGTACACCGAGGATTGTCCGAGCCGCACACACACGACCATGTTTCCGCCGACGCTCCTCGTGAGCACTTTACAGTTGTATGAAAGAAACATTTCACTGGGTTAAATTATTAAAATCAAAAAGTGGCATGAATAAATAAGAGCGGCCTGAATAAGTGATGTGACAAGACAGACTTGAGTCCTGACCTTTGAAAGTGTCTCAATGTGTCAGCGGACGAAAAAGGGAGGGACGCACTTTGAAGAAGGGAAGGAGGTGTGAAATCGTGGAAAAAGAGGAGGAAGAGAATCCCCATAAAAAACAACAACCTTAAATGAAAGATGTCAGGAGAGATTAGTGGACTCAAAAACAAAGAGGGAACAATAACCAGAGAGAGCGCCCTCATTGCAATACAATTTGTTTCTTTTTGTCTCTCGCTTTAATATACGTGTTTACTTGGGCAAAATCCAATCATTTCATTCCCTCGCAGTGTTTTCTCGTGTATATAAACAAACATTTGCGCGACCTCACTGGAGTATTAGCTTTAATGTATCGTCAGCAAGCCTGGCTTTGAGAGGGCATTAATTTCAATTCGCCGATTTAAACACTCCAGTTTGTCGCAATCCTTCATCGCAGTACGCCACCAAGTCAACACACACAATGGGCCTATTTTTCAATCTAATGGCGGAGCTTACTTGCCATTAGTGGAAGGGGGAGAAAAAAAACTGCTTTTGCCTCAGAACAAGCCACTCAAAATGTAACCCTGCATTTCAAAATGAATTTGAATAATTAATTGCAAGTTAAAACAGACGTGAACCCCAAGAAAGATTCAGGCTGGGGACGGGGAGATGGGATTTTTTTTTTTTTTTTTTTTTGCCCCAGGCCAGAAGATCTCTCATCTTAGAAAGCTGGAAAAATCTAGTCTTTGAGGATGGAGTGTGTAATCTCCAGTGAATCTAATGAAACAAAGTAAAAGATAACGCCACATTTCATCACATCGGAGACGGAGCACTTCCTCCGGCTCGCCCTTGAGGTGGCAGGAATCCATAATCTGAAGAAATCAGTCTTTTTATGTAGTTGAGGTATCACGAGCCCCTGTTTGACCCGACTCTCAAGACAATTGATTTATGAGCGGATCTGAGACTTGAAGCCCAAAAGTCTAAACCTCTCCCTCAAATGATTTATTTTTAAAAATAGGATTCCTGGGAAAAAGAAAATATTACTGTCAGGATGCAATTTAAATGGAATGTGGCTGTTCTTTTAATAGATAGTATAAAAATGGGGACACAACAAACCACATATACATAGTATGTTAACCACCGATGTATATTTGATCACAGAATAGACAATTTGGTCGTCAAATTTTACTGCAATATTGCAAGTTTACAGCCACGCTTTCTCATATAAGTCAATAGGAGACATTTAGAGAAGCTACCTCTCCTCCCGACTTGTCCTTGGACCCATTCCTTTGCAGTGAGCTTGTCTTTATTATTTAATTAAGCCACTACGGCCGTTACATTAATAATTGAGTGTGAGAGGAGACCCGGGGCAGCCGCAGGCTCTCGTGCATTGGGCTTCCTGGTGAGGAGTGTATTAAAAATGTGTGTGTTTATGTCTCCAGGGCGTCTGTCCTGGCTGCATAAAATTGAATTGGTTATATCTAATATATCATCCCCTAAGGGTGGCTGGGTGGGTGGGGAGGAGCAGGGGAGGGAGGGGGGATGGCGGAGGGGGGGCTGAGATGGTTGCATCCTGCCAGCAGGGAATGAGTCCGGTCTTAGAGATTCAGAGGGAGACGCATGAGGCTGTGACGTTAATGTCCCTCAGAATCAAATCGATGGCTGTCCGAATCCTCAATGTGCCTGGCCTTAAGCTACGAGCACAAGACAAGCCCAGAACCAGATTAAACCCACTCGTTACTGCAGTCTTTGTTCACTTCTGGTGTCTGCTGATGCATTCAGTGCATCAGTGAGGAAGGGTGGAGGATTTCTTATGAGAACGGATTACAACCAGATACCAAACACAGGGAGGAAAAAAAGCTTATGGCATTCATATAGATACTAAGAGGATGAATGTTGGTGACAATGTGAGCGTCTGAATGTAGAAGCGGCAAAAAGCATCACTCATGATCCCTCCTTTCACAGACCGAGGGGCTGACTGCAAAACACACTCTCCCTCTCTCTGTCTTTCTCCACCTCTCCTCTTATCTGCTTCTCCCACCATCCCCCACTCCACCTCCACATCCGAAGCCGTGGCTTTATCCAACCCTGCACCTTTAAGGCCTCCAGACTCCGGAGGAATGAGCGTTTTAACACCACCATTAAGGTCAGGGCCTAAATTATTGATCTGCCACCTCTATCAGCATAACGGTCACGTAGCCAGTATCACAATCTAACCCGGCCGCCCTCGGCCAGCTCGCTGCAGCTCCCTCAATTAGAGAGAGATTCTCATTACAAAGAGAGACAGCGAGAGCTAGAGCGAGAGCGGGAGAGAGAGCAAGGTGGAGGGAAAGAGAGAGAGAGAGAGAGAGAGAGAGAGAGAGAGAGAGAGAGAGAGAGAGAGAGAGAGAGAGAGAGAGAGAGAGAGTTCCGTTTCAAATGGTAAAATAGGGGGACAGCAGGCATCCTTTGCACCCTCCTTCCTCCCTCCCGTCCACCACCTCCTCCTCCTCCCACCCCCATTGAAGTCTCCCATCATCTCTCCAGACAAGACCCAAAGATGACAGGTCTTATCCTCACCCAAATGCGGGTGATAAGGCAGCTGTAAGAGAATAATAAAAGAATAATGCATGGAGGATGAAAGAGGGAGGCAGACAGGGAGAGGGAGGCAGGGAGAGAGGGGGCAGGCCAGGGAGGGGAGGGGGCGGGGGGGCAGCAACATAAATAAAGATGCGGCACAGTTGGGCCGGATCTCCTAATGAATTCGGAAGGTCCTGGATCAATAACATCAGCACACTGACGACACATCACAAATGCCAAGGGAGCCCGAGCCGCCCGGAAGGAAAGAAACAGATTCCTGCTCGATGGAAAAATGACCGAAAAAATAAACGGATGCTTTATAAAAAAAAAAAAAATCGCCTTTGCGGGTGAGGGGGGAAAATGAGGAGGAGGAGTGTGTGTTTGTGTGTGATGCTGCGGCGAGGAGCATCAGGAAGCAGGAAGCGGCCTTTATCCTTGGTAATAGGGATGATTTCCACCTAGGAGATGCGGCGATAGTGGCCGTGCTATCGGTGCCATTAGCGATGCTGATGACAGATGGCTTCTTTGTCTCTATTCAGATTTATTTTCACAGCTGTCAGAGAGAGAAAAAAAAAAACACACACTGAGTACATCATTACCCCCAGTGCAACTAGCCTGAAACGATACAACCCCTGACACGATGGTCAAACGGTTTACTGTGCTGAAGATCCACGGGTGAGGAAACTGGGAGTCTGGTGGGGGTTTTTTTGGCGAGGAGACTCCGAGAGGAGGATCAACAAACAGACGTTGACTCGGGGTCTTCTGAAAACGTGCCCTCTCTCTCTCCCCACTCGCTCATACACAATCATGGCCTAATGGCATTCCATTAGCATAATTGCCAACATAACTAGTGTTCCGTGTCTGAGAGCCGTTCCCCAACTACACGTAAAAAAAAACAAAACAGAGCGATGAGAGGAGATGAAATTGAGCCAAACTGGGACCGTCCCCAAAAACATATTGTGGGTGTTCGAGCCGGATCCCCCCCTCCCTCCCTCCCTCCCTCCTCCTCCTCCTCCTCCTCTTCGCATGCTTTTCAAAGCTACAGCGCTTTGTGGAGACCCCCTGGGAAGGCTCTGGCATCTCAAGGAATGTGATGCCAGAGTGTGTGGGTCGTCGTGTGTGTGTGTGTTGTATGTGTGTGTGTGTGTGTGAGGGGGGCCATGTTTGTATGCAGCACAGACAGCGGATGGAAGAGCAGAGCCTCCTTCACATGTTGGTCGCCGCCTCGCCGCTCAAAGACCCGGGCCTCGGCGCACACGCTTCACACCAAACACACAAACCTGCCAGGCAAAATGAAATTCCCATTATTTTTAATTAATCCCTAATTAAAATATATTACTGCGCAGATTCCACAAATCTCTCTTAATATGCAAATGTGGCCAATTCAAGGATATTTACATATCATTAATTAAGGCAGCCACATTCTCTTACTCTAATGAGCTGTGGCCCGGGTCTGCCAGGGAAAAAACTAAACGCCGGGCTCAGGAGTGAGTAAGCACAGCCACGGGGGGGTGTGGGGGGGGGCTCTGTTGAGTCAGGACTGTCAAGCGTTGACGTCGGTGTGAAGCAGATAAAAAACAACTCCGCTGGGATCACAGCGAAGATCCACCCTGAAACACTTAAACCTTTAAAGAAAAAAAAACAGTCACCAGATCTTGCATCTTTGTACTTATTTATGGTGTGTTTTTCTAATTCCTGAGGATGTGACCTCATGCAGAAGTGTTTCCTGCAGAGCTCTGGAGGAGTCAGATACGTTATCACTGTCACTGTCACTATCACTCTGTGTGAATGCATGCAGGGAATGCAACAAGTTCATGGCCTCCTCTCTGCCGTCTGTCACCAGGGCTTGTGGGGACAGACGGAGTTCAATTCAAAGTTAGACCAGGTGAGCTGAGGTGAAGCCCTTTCATTTCCCCAAGAGCACATTTAGTTTTGAAAAGTCACATAATGTTTTTCTAATAAGACTCTAAACTTAATGTTTTCTATGACCGCATCACACCATCAAATTGAAATATTCGACTTTTCCTCAATTTTTTCCTTTTCCTTTCTCCAAACACTTCACCTGACACATTTGGTCTCTTTGGAAAGTTTGGGCTCTCTGCTGAAATTTAAAATGAAGTTCTCTGGGTTTTGAACAATGTCTGGCTTATTTTTGTTCTTGCTCGAGCTGTTTAGACAAGGAAATAACTCACAACTCATTAAAATAAGCGGCACATGCGAAATGGTTACAGCAGTGGTGCTCAAACTTTTTCTGTCATGCCCCACTTTGGGTCTAAAATATTTGTCATGCCCCACCCGCTCCCCCGCCCCAACAAAATGGGCCAAGTTTAACATGTGTATTTACATTACATACACATGAACATTAAATCCACATTACTTTCAGGAATTTCTGACAAAAAGTTGTTTGAAAAATCCTTTTTCAAACAACTTTTTGTGACATTTGTCGCTTATTTAAAAAAAATTGTGCCATAACTTTGCTTAAATTCAACATAATTGAAGTACTTTTGGTGACATGTATCACTACATTCCTCCATCAGTCTGTACTTTTTCAGTAATAGAGAAAAAATGTATTCAATTAAAATCACTTTGTTACAAAGATGATAAAGCTCAACAGAAAAAAACACATACATGTGACTGGGGTGTAATGTTTCTAAGTGTCTTCTTAATTTGTTTGGTCTCATAGAGTTTTCAGACATAAAATACACACTGGTCTCTCCTCATGTCCTCCCACATTAACTGTGAAGCCAAGAGCAAGACAGGTTTCATCGTACTTTATTTTCAACTTGATTTTGAACACTGTCTCATGTTTGTCCCTGAACGGCTGCTTCACAGTTTGAGAATCACTGGGTTACAGGGATGAACTCAGCTCCCCTGGTGGCCGGCTGCAGTATCGCTCGTAAATCCTGCCTCCTCCATGTTACTGGATGGGACATGAGCCAACATAAAGACTTACATGTCGAATACATTTTCCTCAAAGATAGTTTCTATCATTTAAAGTAGTTCTTATCACACTGACGCTGTAAAACCGGGTAAAATGTCGTGATTGACAGCTGAAACTGGCTTGCAATTGGTCCACGGCTCCGCCCCCTGATGTCTGGCTCCAAATGTGCAAGATGGTGGCGCTCGCATCCATTATATTTTGGCTTCGTTTCTGATCGTGGGAGGAAGACGTGTCGTCCATCTTTATGTACAGTCTATAATATAACCTTAACTTGTATTTTCAGCGTGCCCTGTACGAGCTATTAACTGCAATCCCCCCCCCTTCCTTAATCATTAAAGTGGACACATGAAGTGCATCCAATTTTTGGCATGGATGTAACATGGATACTATTCATGAATATCTTGTTGTAATAGGTTATTTGAAGGAGAGTGGAGAAATGAGGTGGGGTGAGATGTACCTTGCCCACCTCCTTGTTCTCCCCTTTTCCAGCTGCTCTAATTTGACACCTTGAGCATTGGAGGGTGGGGTGGTGGTGGTGTGAGGGGGGAGGGGGGGTGGGTAGGGTTAACTAGGTGGGGGAGTGCAAAGACACAGTGGAATTCATTAAGAATAGCAGCCCCTCTCTCCCCTCAACCTCCCTCCAACGCTAATGACATCAGAGGTGAGCAGAGAGCAGACTTTAGCTGAGAGATGGGAGGAGAGGAGCGGGAGGGAGGGAGGGAGAAACCAAGAGAGAGGGGAGACGCATGAAATTATAAATATTTTAAAATGAAACTACATTTTCCGTGCAAGCAAGAAGAGAATGATGAGGTGCAGGTTCATACAGGAGCCGCTCCGACTGAAACCTTGTTTGCCCGGCTCAGTCCGAGTGCATTTCTACATCCTTTTAACATTCACACAAAATGAAAATGGTTTTCGAAAAACTGCCATTTTGCCTTTGACAGTCTTAATGCACTATGATGACATGCCAACAACCGACGGCATACCTTCAAGGAACCCATTTGTGCCACACTTTGTAGGTTGGATGGACTGCAATCAGACCTTTTTCAACATTGTGATTACTACGTACCGGCACAGTAATCTGTGGCTGAGGAATTGGCTGGCTAATGGCAGTTTCACATCAGCGATCTATAGGGACCTTGCAGACAAGTAAAGTGGTAGTTGCAAGATATTGAAATGGCCAGTGCCGCGTAGGATGAAAGGTCTTTAAAAAAAAAAAAGTATTAAGAACTTTTTTTCCCCAGCAGCAGCAGCAGCAGCAATGTGTGTACGCTGAGCAGCTTTATCTCTGCAGTCACTTAAAGCATCAAACACCTCGCTTTCCTTCACAGCCACTTGGAAGATGCCACTTGATTTTAAAGCTAGAGGGAAAAAACGATGGAGGGACGAGAGGAAGAAATGTTTTTCCAGCTGAGCTGAAGCTGCGTCCCGAGACCTTTCAAATGCTCGTTTCCATTCATCCACCGCTGACACTTTTCATGACGTACTCTCTCTGGCAAACTGTCTGACTCATAAATCCAATTCAAGCCTATTATTGAAGAACCTTTAAAGCTATCCTTCATTAATGTTAATGAGTTTTTTTAGTGGAGGCCAGTGGTGGTTAGGACTACATGGCTGCTTTCCCAAGCTTGTTTAACAGGCCACAGACAGAGATGGATGCTCCTCGCAGTCCAATAGGCTCCCGGAGCCATCTATCACCCGCAGGACCCACCCACAGAGCTCGGGCTCCATAACAAAGGCCAGCGAGGAAAAGCTCCTGATTGACAGCTTTATGTGTGTGGTGGCTAGTCAGACAGCGGAGAGGAGACGCGGTATCTGTTTGTGTCCTCCGTGCTGGCCTGCTCTCTGAAAATGAGTTGTGAAGAACAGAACAAAATAATGAGTGAGCTGGGGAATCAATCAATATGCCGACACACGAGATAAATGAGAGAATCAAATACACACAAAAAAAAAACACCTCTAATGCTGCTGAGTAGGTACAAAACTAATCAGGCAAATGAAGCTGCCCGGGCAGCGTAAACCGTGGTGAGCGGTGTTAAGCGTAAACAGTTATTATCATAAAGATTATTACCCTTACACCTCCAGACTTACTAATTAGTGCAATAAACAGCCATATTCCAAAATGTATGGCGGGAGCACGCGATAAAACCCGCTGCAACATGTAAATACAGATACCGCTCTGCGCAGAGGCGCTAATAAAGGGATAACACACTGTTCTGCAGGCACTACATTCCGAAACATTAAAAAACATTAAAATCCATAATGATATAAAACACGCGCAAGCATAAACTGCTTTGCCGCTGCCACGGCTGTAATCATTTTACGAGAGGCCACAGTTCCTCTCAGGGCCCGTATATATATTCCTGAAATGCAGACAAAAAGGAAGGAAGGAGGGGGGGGGCGGCGGTGTTTCAGAAGAGACACACTAAATTTGGACAGTAAGTAGTATCACCCCGTCGGCGCGGTACACCGCACATTCGCAACGCCCCATTTAACCGCACACGGCGCTTCCCTCTGCTGCCTTCATTTGCATACTTCAGCACGGCCCTGACAGATGAAGACGGATGGGGCGAAATCAGCCTCACTGAAACAACTGTTTTATCAAGGTTAAACTATCCAAGAAGCTCTTAACCCCCGCGCCTTTATCACACTACAGCTCTCCCAATATCAATCTATCAATATGATCTTATCGGCAGGGACGGTTGGGGGGGGGGCAGAAGACGCTCTTCATAAACTCAAGTAATAGGAACATAAAGGAATTTTATGTGTTTAGGGGAGGAGACTGCTAAACATGGGGCTGAAGGACATGTCTAATAAAAAGTGGCTACAAGGTGGTGCCAGCACGCCAAATAAAATATAATAGAAGAAGAGTCGCTCGCCTGGAGGCCCGAGTGGCGTGCACGGAGGATCCACGAGTCAAATCTTGTGAACGACTGGTGAGAGGATGAATAAACACTAAAGTCTCGGTTTAACCAACACGGTGAACTTAAACATGGTCCTGCCACAAACTGAGGAAGCATGTATTGAATCTCGTTATCAGGTCACATGGAGCTTGAGGGGCCTATATTCTTATAGATATATAATAAAGTTTTGATATGGGAAGATATAAATGTGTGTGTGTGGTTTTACATCTCTTACACTTCTCTCTGGAGCTAAAACAGTGCGTAAGAGCAGAGCCAATCAGAAGAGAGGGGGCTCTGAGTCTCTCTTCTGATTGGCTGTCTTACTGACTGACACACAGCCAAGCCAACCACAGGTGACAGGTTGTAGCCCACTACTCTCGCTCTGTAAAACTCACCTGTAAAGGAAATCCTGACGGCTTGTTTAAAGGCACACTCTCTATAAACGCTCCGTGTCCGTTTCTCTGGGGATTCAGTTTGTTGATACTTTCACATTATTCATAAAAAATAACCTAATACTTCAAAATTCAATTCTTGTCTTAGTCCGAACAAATGCTCTTGTCTTCTTATGGCAAAGACGGTAAAATGCAGCAGTTTCAATAATGTCAGATGATCAAGAGTGCAGCCAGCCACATAGTGTAGCACATGTGTGTAATCACAGTGTGTGCTTGTGTGTTGTGGCACTATGCATACATGTATGTGTGTGACGTTCATTTACAGGTGTCCAAAATCCCTCAAACAGATTTGTATAATAAATTGGACAATTTCACTTTCTTACCTCTCACTTGTTTCTGTTAGTTACGGTATATGAACACACACACACACACACACACACACACACACACACGATACACAAACATACACTTAATATTTGTTTGATCATCATACTCGCAGTGCAGCTTATTGAGAAAGGAGAAGAACAAGATAAAAACTAAATTTTAAAAATGTAAAAGTCAAATTAATCTATAAGAACTCATGAATGTTATATTTTTACAGGTAAAACAGTAACTTTTAAGTGTTAATATCATTAAAACCAGAGTTAAATCCTTTTTGGGGATGAAAAATGTATAAAAGAATATTATCATAATTGCCATTTAAGCACATTATTCAAATCACAAGACCTGCCGTTTTTTGGTGAAGGTAAAACATCAGATTATAAATGAGGCGTCAGAAATGACCCAGCCTACAAATCATAGTATCTAGACATATAGGGAATTTACTTGTTTGGTAAAGACCCCAGCAAAAATCTCCTCATCATCATTTTAAGATTTCTTTCTGTGAACATTAAATGTCAAAATTACCATACCCACTGAAACACCTCAAATCGTAAATGCAATATCTATCAGTGTGGGTTTTTTATTTTTAGAAAGGTATAATCGCTGTGGTTTTTATGTGTTTTAACATTAACACTAAACATGCATCTGCCCAACACTTCCGAAACTTGATACGACACACTCACACAAAACAACAAACTCACACATAAACCCTCATGTACGCACAAATCATTAGAGCAAACTACCTCCTAAACTTTTGGTCTTTGAAGGGTAAAAGCTCCGTTAGAAGAAGTAGCTGGGTAATAAATGAACAGAAGTATATAATTTGCTGATAATGCTCGAGTAGAAAAAAAAAGAAAATGACAGCAATTAACATAATTTCAGCAGGAGTTAACTGTCCAGAACTAACACCGCCAAAGGCAAGCTGGCAGACAGACGGCACGGTGGAGACCCACAGCTTTCTCTCTTTGAGTTGGAATATGGATATCTACAGTACAGCCAAGCAGCAAGGAGGCATCGCTGTCTTATCAATCCTCATCGCTGCTACTCAGGATAACATGCTTTACATTTTCCTACCTTGTTAGTTGAGAGTAGACATTTTAAAGCTTCGGCTTTTTCCCCGAAATAAAGAATTAATACACTGGGTACACTCTTCATAACAACAAGTTAAACCAGCTTCTTGAGAAAATCTTCATTGTCTCAGATTAATGAGATTTCTTCACTTTCCACAATTTAATCTGCATTTGGAAAGTGAAACTATCTCTCCCTAGTGGCAGTTTTGACTTATTAATCATTATACTCACTATCAATTTTGTTGAAATTTGAAACCAGATCCAACTTGTGTTTCTCTCCCTCCATGCATGCGCCACTTATATAATTTTTTTAAATATTTTTTTCTTATTTCACTGTTTTCTTTATCTAAGCTTTTACTGTTGATTCCATTTTTTTTTTTTTTTTTTTACATTATACTCTCAATGTGTGTCTATACCAATTCGGCATCTACAGGCTTCACACACAATTTCATTATAATTATCCAATGACAACAAATATATCTTGAATCTCTCCCACATGCAGCGTTCTCCCGACACTATTCCAGCAGCCGACTGCAAGTGCCCTTATCTGCCTCACTGAGACGGCCTTTCCCCTGCCAGGCGGCCGGGCCGAGGGCTGACCTCTGCTAACACGCATGCTCTCGCCCACTGTGCTAAATGCTACCTGTGGTGTCACATCTGCCCCGGGAAGTGATCCAAAGCTGCAGCACCCCGTGTCTCTTTTAGGTCCCACGGAATTAGCAGCAACGATCCCAGGAGACTGCCTGCCTGCCTGCTTCCCTGCCTATTTCTGCCCTCCCAACACACACACACACACTCACACACACGACACACACACACACACACACACACTCACTCACACAGCAGATACCACACACCGCACTGAAGATTGCCAGCATGAGGCTGTTTGATTTCGCAGCCACAAAAAACAACTCTTTGTGTGGCTAAATTTATCATCGCTCCTCGCGACAGTATTTGTGTCTTTCTCTACAGTTCAATATCTCTTCTCTCTTTTTCTCTCCCAGTGTGTGTGTGTGTGTAGTGTGTGTGTGTGTGTGTGTCTGTGTGTGTGTGTCGGCATTGTTCTTTGTCTGTGCCTCTTCCTTCCTTCCAGTGAAGGTGCCGAGGTTACCAAGGCTCATCTGTGGCCCCTTTGTCTCTCACAGAAACGGCAAGGTTTATTAACATAAATTAGAATAGCTCACCAAGAGAGTACCTTGTCGCTACGCGTTACCCACGGCAACCTCTCCTCCACTCTAAATCCACCTGATCGTGTGTGTGTGTGTTTGTGTGTGAAATAAAGAAAAGAGATAGACTAAAAGAGTGAGAGAGAGTGAGTGAGTATGTGAGTGAGTGAGCGGGAGACGGAGGGAGGGAGAGAGAGAGAGCACTCCCTTGCATCTAAATGTGAAACTACTCTGAGACGGGGGAGACACATCCACACCCATCTCTCCCCTGTCCTGATTAAAATAAATGGTGCTATCTGCACTGCATGACTCACTACACCATGGCATTACTATCAGTAATTGAAACATCCAATCACTACTGAGCCATCAGCCTCGCTGCTCTTCCCCATCTGACTTTGTGGCACCTGATTGAACATCCCACTGTATGGGAAGTAATACAGGATATGGCTACGAGTTTGTATGGAGGAGATGAGAAGATGAAGAAATACTGCGTCAACCGGGCTGCAATCTTGTGACAATGTCTGAACATGTACAGTATATACAGTACGTATTCCTACGTGTGTGCGTGTGTGTTGCGTGTGAGTGTGTGTGTGCGTGTGTGTGTGTGTGTGTGTGTTCCACCACCATCTCCAGGGAGAAAGAGGCAGCCTCATTGATTGGTGTTGATTCCATCTGGGCAGCGAGCAGCGACTGACAGTGGATCTAAGCTGCTGCGAAAGGCAACCATTAATCTTGGTCCTGTTTAAGCAGCATGTATTAATTTATGTCATTTTTACTAAGTCAGCCGGGGAAGAGCGCTTGCCATTTTATGTTTGACTGTTCATCGAAGTCAGAGGTTGAAGTGGTGGTGGTGTGTGTGTGTTAGTGTGTGTGTGTGTGTGTGTGGTGGTGGGGGGGTTCCTTTTGTACAACCCCAGCATGCTGCCAACACGCCACTTACATCATAGTGGCGGGGTGCCAGAGAAACGAGATCCCACACCTCGAATTAAAGGCTATCAGCTGTCAGGGCAACCATCGCCATCATGGACCAAAACAAAATCTGAATGTATATATCTCTGACATAATAAAGGATGGGGAGGGGAGATTTAACACCATGAAAAACTAGAATGGCATCAATATACCTCCGCCAAGGCCCAACACCTAACACAGTTAAATTCACTTAATCCAGATTTTTATTTGGATCTGCGTCAAATTACCCACACCCATAAATACCAGTCCCTTAAACATGTCCGATTTGTTTTTATCAAGATGAATTATTCTCTGAGGAATCAACAGAAATTATTGAAAACATCCTGTCTCACAATTTCCTAAAGCTGATCCGGATCCACACCAAAATGTAATGTGTTTGATGGAAATCCCAAAAATGTTTGCGTAATCCTGCTAATTTACAAACAAACACAAACGCTGACGGACACATAACCTGTTTGGGTGTGTGTGTGTGTGTGTGGGTGGGGGGTGGGGGGGTGATGATGATACACTAGAACTAAACAGCAGTAATATTCCGACGCATATACAGTCCGAGCCCCGCGAACGATTCAGTAATAAGATCTGCAGGTGTTTCAATCCAACAATATGAGGATATACGCGTCCACCGCTCCATACTGCGTGAGGCAATTCCACAAGACTGTGGAGAATCCAATCAAATCCAAACTGCACCAATAAGAAAAACAATGGCCGGGGCAATTGCAACAGCAATAATGTCACCGGAGCTGTTTTGTAGACAGTAAAAGCTGCTCCAGAGACAAACATCTGATAAAAAAGAAACTCCACTCTGCCATAGAGCAAATTTCCTCTCTAAAGCAATTTTATATTTGATAAGTGGGAAGGCATTCTTAGCGTAATGGATCTGAATATGATCTCTGTCAGAAAACTAAGAACACAGCCTCGTATAAAAGCGCTGTGTGCAGAATGGCCAGAGCTGCTGCATCAGATAACTAAATGGAGACGTGCAGGAGAGAAACTATAGATAGAGACACAATGCATTCATGTTTCATTTGAATAGGTGAACTGATAGATCTCTGATTCTCCATCCTTTCCTTTTTTTTTATCTTTTGCTTTCGGGCAGCTTCCATGAAGGTGTTACCTTTCACCTTCACGGAAATGTGAAAATGTGTTTATGTGTATTTCATTTCATTGAAGGCAGTAAACAGACACACCTAGCGACCTATCTGTGCGCTCCAACACACACACACACACACACACACACGCACACACACACACTCCCTCGCCATACGTCGACACACAGAATATGACCATTCTACAGCCAGATATGTTATCACGGCTAATTACTACTCCCACCTCAGATATACAGGGCTGTAATTAGCCTCTTAAAACATGATTAACATGTCTCAATTAAGCCAGTCAACATTTGCATAATATATTAGCTGTCCTAATTGCAAGTGAGTTTTTATATCAGAGGACAGGGAACAGCAAAAAAATACTCGCTGTTGCTTCTGAAGTACGCTGATAATGCAGCGAATATAAATATGAGTCGAGAGGAGACGTCAGTGGATAAAAAGGGAACCTGGTATATTTATGTAAGATGTAACTCACTTGACAAGCAAAGATCAGAACACGCCCGACCAGACTAAAATATATTACATGTTTATTATTTTTATTATTTACTTAGATGAGCATTTCTGGTCAGCGGGGGAACGGCCTCCCATAAACTCGGAAATCAAAGCCTGGCGGCGTCTTCTCGGGAAAAAACTTCTGCGCTCATTTCAAAGTTATTTATCTGAAGTTATTTATGAGGGAACAGACAGAGTCCTGTTCAGCCTTATTTCCGTGGAAACTAAAACATGGGGGGGGGATAAACTGCTGCTTCGGCACTTCCAAGCCGGGGACAGATATACAGTCTCCCAGCTAGCGCGGGGAAAACCAAGGACATAGCCATTAGTTTCAGGACAGCGCCACATTGGAGACTAATGCCTCCATCTGTCACCGGAGATGAGAGGAGGGTAACAAAGAGAGGCAACACTAACCCCTGAACTCATCATGGACAGCCATGTCAATTAAATACTGAAAAACAGCAGCACTGGGAGCCATTGGGACCAGTCTATCCACTGCTTCATGGGAACTCGACCAGTACCTACATCAACGTTTAATGGTAATGGTACGGGGAATAAAACACACCCCTTACATTTACTTCAAGCGCACTCACTCGACCTGAAAGTATTATTTGATCATTTTGATGGTATATTAATTGTTTCAGACATTTTTATATAAAAATGCTAATATTTCTTCTCTGTTTCTCAGATATTAGGATTCATTGCTTTTCTATGTTTCATATAATTGTAAATGAAATATCTTTTGTTTTTTTCGCGTTCGTCGGAGACTAAAAAAGGCATTTGAAGAAACAGATTTTTTCTCACACTATACTTTACAATTAAGTGTACGCAATTAATGGTTCAAATAAGAAATAAGCGGAGTAATGAATAATGAATACTGAAAGGAAGAGTTAGTTGCGTGGCACTGCTTCGTGCCAATGAACACTATACTTCACGAGTCCTGACAGGAACCTTGAAAGTGACCAGAACAATGTGAACATAACATAAAATATGTGTATGTGTCTAATTAGCAGCAGGCGGGAGGTGCTGTGTGTGTGTGTGTGTGTGTGTGTGTGTGTGTGTGTGTGTGTGTGTGTGTGTGTGTGTGTGTGTGTGTGTGTCTGTGTGTGTGTGTGTGCGTGTGTGTGTGTGTGTGTGTGTGTCTGTGTGTGCGAGGTTGGTGCAGTTAGGAGGACCAACTGATTCAGCAGGTCTCCGGCTTTGATGAAGTTCAATACATTATCCGTCTGATCACATTAGTCATGCAGGAGCTCTCCATCTGACCCGAGCCTGTATGAGGGTAATGTGAGGCTGTTGACACAGAGTGGCCTGATGAAAAAACAGTCCAAGGCCCGCCGAGAGAGAGAGAGAGAGACAGAGACAGACAGAGAGAGAGAGAGAGCGAGAGAGAGAGGAGGCCTGAAATTTGACACCCAGAAACACTGACTTGGTGTCTGGCTTCTCTTACTTAGTCAACCGGTACGTGCCAGCTTCCCTCGCCGTAATGGTTCCACACAAACAAAGACAGCGTCCAGCTCTCTTCACAGGATGTGAAGCCCCGAACAGGAAAACAAATTCTAAGTGCTCTCAGGAACTGTAGAAACAATGATGATAGTTTTTTTTTTTTTTAGTAGCGAGGGGGGGGCCTGTAGACAGAGAGACACTGGCGGCCCAGAGGAACGTCTGCAAGTGGTAACACAAGCCTGTCCCTGGTTTTCCATAAGCCGGCGTGCGAACCTGAGCTTGTTTAAGCTTGCTAAATACTCTCCCGCCATGACACGAGCCCGACCCCCGGCACAGAGACACAGGGAGTGGGGTGGGGTGGGGTCATCAGTTAAGGCCTGCTCTCTCCACTATTGGCATGCGCTCCTGCCTTGTTTGTCAGCTGCTTATCAATTGGACACCTCGGCGTCCCATATTGCCGCTGTCAACACTCACACGCCAGCTACATACCGCGCGGGGGGGGGGGCACATGCACCACACACATGAACAGCCACGTGCAACAAATGCTATACAATGTAAAGGTATGTTTCCTCTGCTCAGTGAGAGGTTGAGGAGAATCTGAAGCGCCGTGCTGATCTCTCCTCCTGCTCCTCGCTCTTCCTCTCAGAGACACTCTGCAACAATGTCGGAAAAACAGGGAGAAGCTGACTCTTTGTAAAGAATATAAAAAAAGACCTGACAAATTACAGGCTGTACTCCACTCGCATACACTGCACTCAGCACATTTGGCTGTAAATGCCATGGTGAAGGTTTGAGTCATTTTCTCTGTCACTGCAGTGAAAGGATTTTCAGTTTCGTCTGCACAAACCTCCGATGGGCGAAGATGAGCCGCGGCTCAGCTCTTCAGACACAGACAGGGAGGACACAGCCATTAAGTCCTCTCTCACAAATTGTTTGGGTTATTCTTAACTTTTAAAAGCGTCTCTGTCTTCATAGAAACAACGGCGTCATTTACAGCTTGCTGAAGAAAAACGCTTTTCCAGCTATGCTTTTTTAATTCAATAAAACAACTGATTCGATACATTACAAAGAGAAACTGTGTTGAAATATGTTTGTTTCCCAACTTGGTCCTGAGCAGAGAGGAGGAGAGTTTGCAGGCAGAGGGGAGGCTCTCTCTCTCTCGCCAGACGCACTCTGAAACCCTGGTTGCCAAGAACGGTGGGAAGAGAGGAGAGGCAGGGGGAAAAGCCAGGAAAAGGTCCAAGTCACTTTGTTCTTCTTTTTGGAAACGAACTCTAGCTGAACCCAGGGAGACGTCACACAGTTTACAAAGAGCCAGGCATTACTCTCCCACTTTTCACTTTCCAAGCCTTTTAGAAACAGGGCCCCAACCTACTATGCAGCTTCCTCCTCTCAGAAAACACTCTTTAACCTTTATGAATCCGGTGAAAATCCCAAAGTATCTGTTTACTCCTGCTCTTTTTTTTTTTTCTTCGTCTTTTTTATTCAGGAAAACCCTGTGCCAATATCTGACTCACGAGAGCGAAATGTCAAAGAAAAACATTTCACGTTGCATTAAGGGAAAATGGTGTTGCCTCGATACAAGCCCCGTGTTTATTTCCAACTGTCTACACGGCTGCAGCACCAGCAGACAAAGTGACAAGGCTCTCTCAGTAATCTCAGCCCCCTGCTTCAAAGTTGTGTTCACAGATAAGGTTATATTGGATATTTTGTTTTATTTCCTCCCTTCAAAAAGCGGCGCTCTGCCACATCCCTCAGAGAACATCCGCGGGCTTTCATCATGTGAGCCGCTGTTCTTTTAATCTGCTGTTAAGTGAGTAATAATTCACACATTCCTTTTCACGACTTTGACCCTCGTTGCAAACATAAACAGAAAATCCCTCTGACCTGCCTCTGCATGTAAAACAGCTCACTTAGCAAACACCATCCAACTCGGCCAAGGAAAACAGACTGAGAGGAGTGTGTTGGGGGGGTTGCGGGGGGGGTTGGACAGCCCCAGCCTTGCGAAAGGCCCAAATGTCGGCATGAAAACACTCCTGTCCAATGACAGCAGCTCGTCTGGGGTCCGAGCTGCTCACATGCGAGCTGTGTGACTTTTTGTCAGGAAAAACGTGTCGTAAATCAAAGGGGGGGAAAAAATAAAATTTATACTTCCAGTGGCTCGGGAAAGGAAGGTCTAGATGGCCATGACCTGCTTTGGCTTTGTACATTTTTTTTTTCCCCATAAAAACCCATCAATCATTAAATGAAGCTTTTATATTTTCTCATCAGGATCAGTACTAAGTGTAAGAAGAAATCCAGCGAAATACTGAGAAATGATAGAAACACCACGTACCTGTTTTCTCCTTTATTTCACACAAGACGTTGAAGAGGGCAGGTTTCATTCTGTGGCAGTTCAGTGCATGTTTCCTACAGAGAGGACAGGAGACCACTTTCCACATCAATACTCACACAAGTGGCAACGGCAATAATAAACAAAAGGGGCATAGGGAAATCACACACAAAATCCTCATGAACATTCTGTGTATTTTCCCAGATTTCCCCATGCTGTCAGAGGCAGGTTATCTCTCCAAGAGCCAAGACACATAAACTGTACCTTAATGTCCAGTTTGAATCTTTGAATTCTGTGATTCTGCCTCATAAATACACAATGTGAGACTTCAAACCAAGATTTGTCTGACAACAAAATCCCCCCACGTGCCTCTAATGAACTTTGCATCATATTCTGGGTTATTATTAATAGTGCAGAGGGTTACAACTATACGGAAGAGGATCTGCAACATGTTCCTATGGTATAAGATTACAATATAAGCTCCTGTGTGAGAGGGGGGTGAAACCGAGGTGCCAACTGCTCCAAAGAAAACCTCTACATGGATCTTCCTCAATTTCAATCATCTTGCAATAATTATTAGTTTTGATTAATCATATTAAAAGTTGTTTCTCATAATGAAATCTGAAGTTTGTATTCATTTTCACTTTGGAGGCATTCTGTGTTTTGATCTCCCCTCTCTCTCTCTCCATCCCCAACAACACTGCCCAACATTTCCTGTCTTATTGACAAGTGTTTGTTTTTTTTATATATATATGTGTGTGTGTGTGTGTGTGTGTGTGTGTGTGTGTGTGTGTGTGTGTGTGTGTGTGTGTGTGTGTGAGAGAGAGAGAGAGAGAGAGTGTGTGTGATGTGTGTGTAGCCTCACCTCGCCTGCGCTTCGTCTAAGCTTTGGTCTGTGATAGTCATGATTTGCTGTAATATGTCTCCGATGTCCTGCTTCCTTCCGTCCCCGTCCGTCCCCGCCGTGCCATCCTGCATATGCTGCGCCAGGCCGGGGTGTCCGGCCATGCCTACCCCGTGGGAGTGCATCAGCCGCGGCTGCTCGTCCATCCTCGGTCGCGGTCCCCGCTTCCTTTGCCTCCAACTTTTTTTATTATTGCTATTATTTAATTTAAATATCAAGAGGGGTAAAAAAAATGAAAAATATCCTCGGAAATTCCTCTGGATTCCTCTGCGTCTCTCTCTCTCTCTCTCTCTCTCTCTCTCAGCCCCGGCACTCCTCCTTCCTCCTTGGTAAGCTTTTCTGGATTTGGGAGGAGGGAGACTGACAAACCCTCTCCCAAGCTCTCTCTCTCTCTCTCTCTCGCTCTCTCTACCTTCCTCTCTCTCTCTCTCTCGCTCTCTCCCTCCCTCTCTCTCTCCCTCTCCTTCTCTCTATCTCTCTCTATCCCTCTCTCTCGGTGTCTCTCCCAGCTGGTTGAGGTGAAATCTGATCTGAATCGCTGCTTTTGGCTGTGGCCACTCCTGCGCCGCTACTGTAGGCAACACAAGCACAAAAAAAAAAGCAGGGTTGAAAATTAAAGGATCCTAATCTGATTAAAAGTGCAGCGCGTTGATTTCCCCCCCCTCCCGCGGAACGCTTTTTACGCACCAGAGATACGCGCCCGGAGGATCAAGTTGCCGGAGAAGGTTTCGGATATGAAAGTCACCAGCAACTGTTATTGTTTCGCTTATGTCTTGTAACTGACTCATAATCAGAGTATGGATGGTGGAAAAGCCTCCGCCCCCTCGAGCCACGATTGGAGAAGAAGGAGCGCGCAAGTCCCACCTCGGTCCTCTCCGCACACGTCAATCATCCTGCTCGGGAAGGTGGGACACTATAATAAACATAAAGAGATGGTGACCGGGCCGGGTGGCAATGCAGTGATGGATAGAGAGTGAATATGTAGCCTAATAAATAATTGTGAGTGGCAGCGGAACTCTAACCCTACAGGACAGGGTGCTGGTGCTTGGAGAGAGACACTCTGTCACCCACACCGTATATTTCCCTGCTGAATATTTACATTCATGTAATCAGTCAAAGGAATAAATAAATCAAGATGAATTTATTAGAACATGCAGCAGTTTTGTGAGGTGATATTTTTTATTTTACAAGGCTAATGTTGTACAACACAACCACAGCAGTTGTCGTAAATGCACTAGTACCTCAGCCTTGTGTTTAAATCACTATTTTTGCTATGAGGCTTTGATTTATTAAAGGGGAATTCCACCATTTTGACACTCGCCTGGTCACAGGTTTTGGGGAGCAGGAGTGGAAACGTGACTAAGTGTTGGGTAAAGCCTTTTTTGTGCCAGAGGAGCCAGAGGTTAGGGTACCCTATAGCTGAGCCCATCGGCAGCCGCTGGTTTGGCACAAACATTTTCAAATGATATTCAGGTCCAGGTCAGTTTCATTCACGTATAGGCTGGGCTATATTTTGTCATTTTACACTGCATCTCCCTAAGTATCTGGTGAAATTTAAGGCTCAGACCTGTTTATAAAATAGAGAGTTTAGTTAGTTTTCTCTCCAGCTCTGTCTGATTCGGACCTGAGTGGCCAGAGCTGCACTCTATTTGAGTTTGAAGGAGAAATGGGCTCAGTACCCGGTCACACATATGCGAATGCTACAGTGTAGAACTCTCACTTTACGTTCACTTTTAATCTGTGAGTGTGAGGGGGGGAATAAAACATTCAGTTCCTGTGGCAAAGGAAAGGCACAGAATGTATCTTTTGCTATGTTGCATGGCTTTTGATCCTTTTGTAGCCTGTTAAGCAGCGGGTGAGATTTGCCTAAAACGCCTGTCTTTGGACTATCGAAAGTAAATTGAGCGCTGTTCTTGAACCATTTACAGTACATGCATGATCTTTGTCTCTTTTGAAAGGTAACATTCTGAACTCCCCCCCCCCCCCCCCCCCCCCAACAGTCAGAATCACTCTAAGTGCTTCTGGCATTGAGTAAGAGCAGTTGGAACACAGTTAAGTAGAAGGTTTTTATTTCCGCCTGAAAAATTTTTGGTTTAACAGATGCCTGCAGATGACAAGCTGGGACTTATGAGCTGGAAAACACAATGGGACCCTAGCATGAAGCCTTGACTAGCCCAAGTTCAAATTTGATAACAATAACACAGAAAATGAATATTTCACAGATTTTTTCCTGAGGGCATGTCTAGGCATTTTCCACAAAGGCCATTTGGAACTATGGTAACCAACCAGGCTAAAAAGGCTACTTTTACACTCAAAATCATACTTTTATATGAAGGAGGCAAAACCAGTCATATGGTTTAAAATGTATACAAATAAACATCTTTCATGTTGTTTACATCTTGATGCTGGCTGCGCTGAGATTACGCAACAGCTGACTGTGGCTATTCTTTGATGTAATAGTGTGTTTTGGACTGATAACTGGATTGGATTGTCTGGACCTTTGGCAATGTACCAAGACTGTTTTCGTTGGAATGTTATCGATCTGTGGATTAATATGATGCTTCTTAGGTGAGTGACTTCGACTTTGTGATTGTTTTTTTTGTGTTAGTGTCTTGACTGAGACGTTAACTGTACCGGCTGTGGTGATCGGATCTTGAAATGGTTTACATCAGTTGAATCAGAAGAATCTTCGCTTTCTAACGATATGTTGCATCAGTATCTAGCGGTACGAGGCAGTTCTGAAAATAACAATGTTTGAGGCTTATCGGCACCTACGGCCCGCCCGCGTTGGGAAAAATAATAGATTATCTTTCCATTGTTGAGTAATTGTTAAAGCAAAAAGGTAAGATTTGCCTGTAGTAGCATTTCAAGAGTGAATGTTTGTAGGTTTTCTTGGTCTTTAAAGGGATTAGAATGATTATCTAAGTATGTCACTTGGGCTTTGGGGAATTGCGATGTGTATTCTAGTTTAATATTTTCTATCATTTGGAACAAACGACTAATCACTTAATCAAAAACTAATCAGCAGATTAATTGATAATGAAAACGCAGCACTATATTGCAGTAATCATAATCATTACCTCCCGTAAACATTTAACACCATAAGAAAAAAACCTAAGTAACATTATGGATGTGCTGCAGTTCTGTCTCTTTGAGTCTGCCCTGTGCTACATCCAAATGCTTCCTTGCCTCCTTTTACTGGCCGGACAGAAATCGATCAGTCAGTTTTCTCATTACGTGCTGAATAGGGAGGTAGGGCAGTAATTGTCACGAGGGGCAGGGTGAGGTTGAGGGTAGTGGCGGTGATAATGTCTGAAACTCAGGAGCTGCAAGACTGCACAGCACAGCCCTGAAATGAAAGTCTGCAGTCCGGCAGCCATCCTGCTTTATTTTATTCCCCTTTTAACCGGGTGATAATGACGGAGGATTATCTTCGTGTTGTAGACTCGACAAAGACAGCGGCGGTTCAGCTGTAAACAGGGCTGAGTTAAAAACATCGGCAGACATGATATTTCCCCTTTTATTTTTGTTATCCAATCGTTTTGTCCTTCTTGACAGTGAGAATAAAACTACAGTCTGATTAGAGGTTGACTCTTCTAGATCTATACCTCCGACACATCTGTCTTCTTATTGTCTGATTTCCAAAGAGCTTGTCCTATTTGCTCTAACTTCAAATGTATTCCACTGTTAACCAATAGATAGGAATGACCTTACTGTTTGGGTATTTTTGGGGAAAGTGAACTTTGACTAGAATAAACAAGACCTTGTTTGTGGCGCTGATTGCTGAAGAAAAAGCAGCATTTGCAGCCTCAATGGAAGAGAGGGGTAAATAATCCAAAATCATATTTTCCCTTTTCTTAAACCAAATGAGTTGTTGTAGCATAAACAAACCCACAAAAAGAATAAGTGGGATCTGATTATAATTGCAAATTAAAAAATATTCTTATAAATAGCACATGTTTTTCGCCCCCGAAGCTGCAGAGTTGTATTTCAGAGACTTGAAATTTTAATGCCAAACGCGTCAGTATATTCCCAACAGAAATGTGAACTAGTTGAATTTGTTGAGTTGAGATGTGTTTACCATCATCCAGAGAGGCTGCTCTGATAAATATGGAAGGAGACTTGAATCGCAGCAATGTCAGCTCTCATGTAAGGTGAGAACGACTGTAACAGACTGTAAACTTAATATTTCAAGGAGTATATACACATTTGATAAATGGTTTATAAGACACTATAACATTCTTTAATGAAGCTGTGAGAAAATAAGGATATTTTAAAGATAATGCTGTAAAATGTACCCGCACATAAACACGAGAATTTACAGTATTAAGTTTTCCCATATGTATAAATCATTTCCAGGGGGGTTTGTTCGTATTTTTTTATTATTGCAACTACGTAACACTATCAAAAACGTTTTTTCCTATACCCTAATTATACAGTGTTTAAAATGATTCATTAAAGGCCCTATGACTCAGATGTGACATACGTTAATCGGCATATGTACGTGTGTCTGCTAAAAACGCGAAGCTATTCAGGCTATTCTTGGGTTATTGATTGGCGTTCACAACAGCCAAGTGGCCCCGAATGTGCGTCACACGCCCACACCAGAGTTGACAGTCACTAGCAGCTCAACATAGAAAGTCATGCTGTCTGTTGTCGCCGCCTTCTCACCACCACCACCACCTACGCCTGCGGACTCATCTGTGAATCGGTCAGCGTAACTGGCAGAATTTATGGTCGTGCCTTGGTTGAGAAAGCATTATCGCTGGTAGCAAAATTAGTTAATGCTCCCAAGTGCAGGATGAGTCATCGAACATTTGAAAGTGTTGTACAGGGGGAGACAAAGACGGGGATTATTCTGTAAAATCACTAAGATAGTTGTTTGGAATAAAAGTGTGACCAGATATCTTATAAACTAAACCATGCAAAAAAAAACTGTATTTCAAGCTTCATAACATGCTGACTCCACAGTATATGTTCTTCTATCTGGACCAGGGTCAAACAAGTCCTCCCAGTGAGAGCAGCAGGTCAGAGCAGGGTAAGTTATGTATGAGGTAGGAACACAGCGAGGGAGAGAGCGGTAGCGGCATGGCACATCTCTCCAGGAAGTAACCTTGATGAAAAATTCAGTTGTTTGCAGCTCCTGGCGTCCCTCAGGCATGAATAAAGTGAGGCCCAGACTGAGAGAAAAGACCTGGGCTCAGCTTGAAACTACTCACTGACCCACTGCTGAGGAGCACACACACACACACACACACACACAGAGACAGACACTAGCATTAGGAGATGGGCACGAATTAAACTTTAATCACGCCTCAAATAGATTAAGCGACAGGAGCCGAGTCAGCAATTCCAAGCCCTTGCTCTGCCTCAGTTGACCATCCTCCTATAAACTCCTGCTAAATTAAATACCCACAAGTTACAGATTCCTTGCACCTTTAGATTAGCTCGTAGGCAAGAGAGGTACTTTGAGTAAACCTGAGCTACAAAACAACACCTGCACAGGAGCTCAGTCAACATATTACACATAAATCATCTCATTATGCGGCTGCTCCAGTGGTTTGTTATTGCATTATCTTAAAACTGAGAAACTGAGGAGAGAGATATATTTTTAAAAGAATTGTCAAAATCAGTGGTATTATCTGGTAAAATGACTTTTTAAAACCCCACAAGCTATGATGTAAATATTGCTTAGATGAACGTTAGACCATTACAAAGACTCCAACAGTGTTTTGTATCAAACCCTGTGTTATGTTTAGTTCCCTTTAAACACAATCTGTTTTCATTTGCCGTCCAGCACAGAGTAGGTCAATCAAACAACACATTTTAACTGTTGGAAGATCCAATGCACAGATATTGAGACAGGACCATCACAGCCCAGCAAATACACACACAATAACAATAGCAACACCGCAGTGAGTCTTGAGCGAGATAAATAATTGAATTGGTTTGGCAGTCCGACCACAAACATTCCCGATCATGTCATACATTGACAGCTGAGGCAAACACAGTTTTCTTTAAATGAAAGTTTAGCCTCTTAGCTGAGGTGATAATGTGAGTTTAAAAATAGTTGGTTCCCTCACAAGCGACATGACAAACTTAATTTAGGCAATCCTCATTTTCCAAAGGTAAACCATTCAGGTGGGAACTGTGGTTATCATCAGAAGGTCCATCAGCAACCAAGTCATGAAAATTTACTCAGCCAGTTTGAGTAGTATGTCATTTTTATTTCTAATTCGGTTGTAGGTATCTAATCTGAAGCTCATTTTGGTTTGAGACATTCGAGTAGTTGGAACGTTCAAATGCCAATAATATGATGAATATAATCCAAATCCTCCTTTCTTCTTCACATTTGTAAACAAAATGCAGGAAGATAGAAATTATGTTCCATGTTTAAAAAGTCTTCAGTGGAGAAGAATTCAGGCCCAGCCCGATGGTTAACAATTGTGATGGGAATTTTGTATTTAGACATGTTTAAATGGAACAGATTACATTTATATAGAAAGAAGTTTACTGAAAGATGTATTTCTGGGTTCAAGACTCATAGTCAGAGTTTAGCTCAAGTTAACACTATGCATAATACTCTTGAAGGGCCTTATAGACGTGGCCTTCTCAGTCTAGTGTGAACAAAAGGTTTCTCAACAGGGGCCAATTAAGTCTTCTGCAGCAGGGAGCTTCAAAGGCTAATAGGTGTGACCTGCAGAGACAGGAGATCTCTGAGAAACTCACAGGGTCTGGAACAAGATGCGTTTAGCATCTTGTTCAAACTTCAAAGAGACCGCCAGAGACCAATGTCTGGTCTTCCTGTAAACGACATGGAGAGAAGCTGATTGGACAAATGTATTTTACTGTGGAGAGGAGGGATCTGATTGTATAAATGGAGTGTACTTTTGAGAGCTCATTGCCATTGCCCTCATATCTGTCACCGTGATGTTTGAGCTCTGTGCCATTGAGGTCAAGTCTGTTGTCGTGACTTGACCTTTGTAAACCGTCCGCAGACGGTTTGAATTAAACATCCAGAATTGATAATTGCTTGTTGTGTCATGATATGTAATAATTTTTCCATTACATTTGGCTGTTGTTGGCAGTGACATCCACGTGAGCGACTCTGGCTCTCGGTGCTGAGGGTAGGTAATTGCGCCGGGGCAGTACGTTTGGAACTAAACCTTTATTATTTCAGTGGGCCTGATGTTCTGAGAATCCGGAGTGCTCACTGAGGTGGGCTAAAGAACCGACTGGGACAGGCAAGCAGTTTCATTCTGGTAAAGTATAATTCTTGTTTTTAGATCTTTTAAGGAAAAAGGTCCAAAGAAATTCACTCATTCAGGGAAGTGAGTTACAGACGTGTATATACTAAGGAGGTCTTAGAGACCGGTATAGGATTCACAATAAGCTTAATAGGTTAAGATTCTTTTCAAAAAAAGATCAAAATGTTAAACAGGGTTTAGCGAAAGAGTTTAATGCTAAATTACTTTAATATTGGGCGCTGCGGCATGCTCATAGTTATTGTAAACAAGCAGAAGAGTAGAATATAAATATATCATAGTATTATTATTTTGAAATGGAGGAAAAGCTGTGACAGAGAGACCTAGGCCAGGTCTGTATCGTCTCAGCATAGCTATCTGTTGAAAAATCTGATAAATTCCCATACATTTTATACCTACATGTGTCTTGTTTAAGAGAAATGTGAAATGAAGTTTTCTCTAAGGCGATTTGATTCATGCAGAGTTTTAGAATTGTATTAGAGGAATTAAAATTAAAACTTAGTAATTACAAGAGGTGATTACAGTGGCAATATTATAACTGAAGGGGTTTTTCTCATTGTCTCTTAAAAAGTGTTTTGAAGGTGAAAGGTTACTATCAACGTTACACAAATGTTGATGATTTGATACAAGTAACATGCATGATTTGATGAGACTAATCTGAGAATTACAGCTGAAAAAGAAAAAGTGAGGAGTGAGTGAGAGAGGATTTCTTGGAATTCTCAACACTGGAATAAGGTGAGTATAATTTCAATCATATTTGGGATATATGTGTAAGTTTTAAAGGCTTATATCAAAAGAAAAAGAAAAAGATTCAGATCAATCTTAAAACGAATTTGAAAATAGACGTTTTTTAAGAAATAGGAAAATAATTGGCTTTAGAAATTAATTCTGAAACATTAGGGTCTTTTCCATACCAGTAGAACTTAAATTCCCAAAAGATTCGTATTCTACTGAATAAATCAGAGTTTAAATTGATAAACAACCATTACAGAGATGAATTTACCACAGATTTCTTCTCCTACAGTTCAAGATATGGTTCTGAAGTATGGTCATTATAGTGTTACACAGTTTGGCTTGTGGGTAAAAAACTATGATTTTCCAAACACAGGGAACATAACTTTAAATCAGTTGAAGCAACTTAAGATCAAATTGCTCATTGAACAAGAACGAAGCAAAGAAGCAACAAGAGGGAGAGATGTGGAGCTATTTGTGCCAGACTGGAGAGCATTTGAGTGTTGGTTGACTGAAGTCAACATAAGAGACAGTATACAGAAGGAAGTAACCGAAATAATCTCCAGGTATCAGTCTCTCCAAATAGGTTCTGATCTGGATACATTTCCACTGAGAGGGAGATCATGGAGACAGAGCAGCCATCAAGAGCAGACCATGATGGAGAGAGAGAAGTTCAACAAAACTTCATATCGTAAGAACACAGCTGCAGACACCATGTGAATTAATGTTACACATAAAGCATATGGTTAACATTATTATAGTTAAATTAGAAATCAATAAAACTAATTGCTAAAAACACACAAATTAAATCTATTTTTAGGTTCAGGAACTAAAAGCACCAGTAAACATGTGTGAATAGTGTGATATTACTTTTAGAATGAATGTTATATAGCTCATAATGATAGAAAAACATATGCAAAAGTTGTAGATAGATCCATTTTTATCATTGGGGTTTAATAATGTGGTTAGAGGCTAAATGCAAGACAAACATTTATCTCTGTTGTCACTTTACTGCTGGGTAAAATTTAGGGGGAAGATAGAATAGTATGCTAAATTTTAAAACAGCAGGGCAGTAGTGGAAGACAGAGTTGAATAACATCTGCATTTATTTAAACGAGAAAGGGGGATCTGACACAAGCGTATCAATGGATGATCCGAGACAAATTTCTCACCTCTAAATTAACATCCTCTTGCAAAGAGCAAGGGGAGAGATCAAATTAGAGCACAAATGGTATTTACTTAGATTTATCTAAACACTTGGTAAGACAAATTTAGTTTAAAAGGTTATATAGTAAGTAAATTAAGGATAAAATAAGTTTGGTTGCATTTACAATAGTAAATACGGTGTTGTCTCAGTAGTTTTTGATAGATACATTGGCTATAAGAAAAGAAAATACATTTAATCAAATTAAAAGATTTTAAAAGGAAGGTTTAAAGTTAATCGCAAACGATTTTCTTTCATGCTAAATCACATTGTGATTGTAATTGTGATTGTAATTGATGTAATTGATTGACATTTTTAGTTTGTTGTAAACATTATTGATTTTTCTGAGTTGATAACAGGTACTATCATGTTTGTGAAACGGACACATATATGATTTTGGTCTGATCAGAAGAGCAGACGCAATAGAAAAGAATATCTGAAATCTTCTTGTGGAATATGAGTAATCTTTTGTTTAAACAGAAAAACTTTTTCCTTTAGGGGAAAAGCAACAGATGCAAAGTTTCAAGCAAGTCTCAGAGCAATGGCAGCTCCTGAGAGAACAGAGTAATGTGATATGTGTGATACTTTGAAATAAGACTTTACTAGTGTCATATGCTGTAACAATGATATTTGCTGGAGAAAATAACGTTCACTTTTCAACAGCTAGGAGGTTCAGCTATGATACAGTATTGTTTTGGATGATAGACATTACTATTTACAAATAGAAAGTTTTTAACTAGGAAATTCTTAACTTTATCAGTAGAACAAATTAAGATTTAAATGGTTAACAGCTGAATATTGTGAAACTGAAGTGTTTGATGACAGGTTTTCAGCATCACAGTGTGATAACGAATGACAGAGGGGTTTTACGACTCTGTTTGAAACAAAGGAAAACCGTCCCCATCATTACATGCATGAACCAAAGAGATGCAAATATGCTAGTGGCGAGAGTGTCAAGATTTACACTGATAGCTTGTTTGCATGGGGGTTCTGCATGTGATTTGGGCTGAAGAAGAAATTCATGAGATTGACTTCACACCATTGTCTTGCCTTGACTGTGTTACTGGTTGCAAACAGTATGCAGTCTGTAGAGGACATGGAAGGCATTTGAATGATTCTTAACACTGACATTTAATGTGGGTTACAGGAGCGGTTAGCAAGACTACATCGAACTAAATTTTTTTTAGAATGCAGATTTGGGTTTATTAGTTTAGGAATTAAGTAGTCTTGATAGACTGTGTTTTGTTTGGTGGTCGATGGACTTTTGATGTGGGATATGGATGATTTTGTTCAACCTGTGTATGTTTCTCATTAGGTTGGATTGACACATGACTGGAGTCAGTGTGTCAAGAGAGAGGAGTAACATATGCTGGATATAGATGAATTGGGTTATTGGGTGTACACAAGAAACACTCTAAATAATATTCAATAAAACTTTTTTAACAGAGTTATGTAATTTGAGTTACAAATAAAATAGAGACATCCAGATTCTACAAGATTGACATCCACCTCAAAACAAACGGTTTAATCATTTATAGAGAGGTTTAATAAAGATTAAGTTAAATAAAGTAGGTTAGGGAAATAAATAAATACTGTTTTGTTTTATGACATGATTTCTATGCAAGCAGAAGTGTTTCCCAAACATCTAAACAGGATTCTCCAGCGGTGAAACAGATACTGTTCGGAGAACTCATTCCATGATGGAAGATTTCAAAAGGATGTCCGCTGACAAGGGTAACATATTCATAAGTATAGCATTATGGATACTGGTGAGTATGAGTATCAACACAAGGCAACATCATGCCACATCCCGCCAGGGATGGGACAGTGGAGAGAGAAGGAAGTAAAAAACAAACATAACAAACACATTGAAAAACACATTGAAAAACAAACTGGTAGATATTGTTTTAAACTGTTTCCTGTACTCTTTAAAATCCACAGGCAGACGAGGAGATTCTATCTAAATCCATGGAGAGAGGACTGCGTGACCTGAAACCAGGAGACTGGATTGTGCTTAAGGACGTGCGGATGGAACGAGTGCAAGCCAAATGCCTCTCAACACAGATGACAGGAAGGTCGCAGAGGTCAACCTGGAGATGAGGGCCAACGCAGGAGGATTTCCAGAGCCAGGGGTGGATCTACAGGACGGGAAGTGCTTTGTGCCAGTGTGTGTGAGCTTCAGTCTGAAATTTTTAGGTGTTGCAAGGAGAGTCAACACATTTGAAGAGCTACACGCTGAACACAACCGCACCAACAGGAGATCAGCAACACATGATTATACGACTGAGAAGCATTCAAGGGAAAAGAGATGGTTTCCCTGCTCACGAATGCTTGGCAGGAACAACATCAAATTTCTGATCATCAAAGTCAGAGCATACAAGATGTCTCTGAAACAAGATGTTCTTCAACAAGGAGGTGTTCGACACACGATCAGGACGAAGTGTGGCACCAATACAGTGAACATTTTGATAATATGATGATCATCATTTTAATAATTGTAAAATACGTTATTGAAGTTTGTAGAAACTGATCATTTTCAATTGTGTAACTCTGTTGTATTGTTTTTGCACTAAGACTAGTGTTACTTCTTTAATTCACATATCCTGGAAAATTCCCAATCTAAATGATGAGATGTTATAAAGATGTTGATCCCAGATTGATAAAAAGGGAGGAATTGTGATGGGAATTTTGTATTTAGACATGTTTAAATGGAACAGATTACATTTATATAGAAAGAAGTTTACTGAAAGATGTATTTCTGGGTTCAAGACTCATAGTCAGAGTTTAGCTCAAGTTAACACTATGCATAATACTCTTGAAGGGCCTTATAGACGTGGCCTTCTCAGTCTAGTGTGAACAAAAGGTTTCTCAACAGGGGCCAATTAAGTCTTCTGCAGCAGGGAGCTTCAAAGGCTAATAGGTGTGACCTGCAGAGACAGGAGATCTCTGAGAAACTCACAGGGTCTGGAACAAGATGCGTTTAGCATCTTGTTCAAACTTCAAAGAGACCGCCAGAGACCAATGTCTGGTCTTCCTGTAAACGACATGGAGAGAAGCTGATTGGACAAATGTATTTTACTGTGGAGAGGAGGGATCTGATTGTATAAATGGAGTGTACTTTTGAGAGCTCATTGCCATTGCCCTCATATCTGTCACCGTGATGTTTGAGCTCTGTGCCATTGAGGTCAAGTCTGTTGTCGTGACTTGACCTTTGTAAACCGTCCGCAGACGGTTTGAATTAAACATCCAGAATTGATAATTGCTTGTTGTGTCATGATATGTAATAATTTTTCCATTACACAATTCAGCCAACGCCCCTGTGTAATGCTCCTTTAATTTAGAGCTGGCAGTGAGCGTGATGACAGTTGTCACACTAAACACTTGTTCCCAGCCCATTTTCCCTTGTTCCCGTCTCCTTTTTAGATTTTTAAATGACAGTCAACTGAGGATGAGGTTCATTGCTTTTATCTTCTCTGAAACTTGATTCCAAAAATCTTGGTTAGATTTCTATTCGGTGCCTCGGTTTAAGAAAAAAAAGCCTTTGGGGCTCTAGAATAGGGTTTGGATGGAGATTTTGTTCAGCGTTTCCTTGTTGCTTGGAACAAACAGATCCACGTCTTTTACATGGCAGGGTTTGGCTGTATCTTGTGGCTAATGATCATTTAGTGTGGAGGAGCTGGATGGGTCTCTGTGCGGCGGAGACTGGGTCAGGGTGAAGGATGACTGATATGAAGGGGTTGACCTGTCACATAGCATTTGACTTACTATCTTTGGAACAGGATAAAAGGGGAGCCAAATGTCAAGTGATACAAGTGACGCATCCTCACACACGCATATCCACACAGAGAGGGAAGGGGAGATTAATGTTTTATAATAAAAGCTCAAACCCACCAGCTATTCTGTGGATGGCAGGTAAAAACAGTAAGCTTATCATTTTCATAGAAATAATAGTCACTGGTGGCACTCTGGGTGCGTGTCAGCCACAGGATTTCCATGCCCTTTTCCATGAGTGTGTCTGTTCTTGCTGTAGGGGCCCTGTAAGCCCTTAGACCTCTTGGCAAAGCGTGGGCTGTGCCTGGTAGGGGGAGATGTGACGGATGCCTTGAAGCCCGCTTGCTGCTCTGTGAATTTTCCCAGACTCATTTGCATTCATAAAGAGCCTACTCCTTGTCACAGAGTGTTTTCTTTTTTAGTCTGCCTCCAAAAATCCTGTGCGACTCCTGGTGGGAGTGCGCCGGGAAAATCCAACTGTCAAAGACGACAAGATGAATGAATCCCTGTGTCAGACGCGTGTGGCTTCAACGATGACAGATGGAGGAGAGCTGTCCCTCCGTCGATCGGCAGGCTTCATTTTGGAATAAATAAATCAGAATTTCACCCCCTCCCATAATTACAAGTGGTGCTTTATTTGACAGCTCTCTCTGTTTGTTGATGGGAGTGTGTTTGTTTGGTGGGTGGTGGCGCTGACCAGGTAACAGCTTGATTTAATTCGACATGGACACGACTACAATGTGGTGCAGTGGTTTTCAGATCTAACTTTCATTTACAGCTTTTTAATGAAGCACCAGTGTCCACCTGGAATAGCAAGTGGATGTAAACCTGCAATTAAACACAATTAATTTCCAACTTGTCCGATCTACTCACTCATCTGCTATGCTGACGTGTCCTCGAGCAAATTACTGCCTTCCCCTCAGCATTGGGTATGTTGTTCTGTATGTAACCCTGAACTATGACTTCTGGTGGAAGATGGACAGGGACGTCGCAAAGAATTCTGGGGCCCCTGGAGGAATATTACCTTAGGTTCCAACTTCCTCATTAAATTCATCCTCAGTGAATTGTGCTTTTTCATCTGTGGTTCTCTGCGTGTTTCACTTCACTAGCAACAACCGTTCAAGATGGAGCCAAGTGAAGACTGAATTTCAAATCAGGGAAATACAACATGATTCACTTTATCGTCATCTTAGCTAAGTGTTGGTCTATCACTAAGCATTGCATTATACACAGTATATAAATAAATTAAGTATTTACATATCCAGCAATTAACGGGGAACGTTATTATGCATTTGTAGTCTAAAAAATGCATGACAATTATTTCAAAGGCAGCTGCATGAGCTCTCCTTGCCACTTCTTGAGCTCATGCCTCCAAAACCAAACCTATGTCGCTTCTAATCCAGGGGGCACACTCAGCTGGATGCCATCTATCCTGATGCGTGAACAGCAGTGTTCGATTAGGCTATATCAATTAAAAATGCCGTTGAAGCATTAGCACAAGCGTCAGACCTCATATGTAGTCCTCATCATGTAAGGACCAACTCAGGTAAAGTTCCAGCAAGTCTACTTGTGCGATTCCACCGAGTAAAGCCACTGACAAGGTAAACAACCTAATTTGCCCTATGCACTTAAAACTGTAGTTATGTGTCTCCAGTCTAGTCCAGCTGTCTCTGGTGACTGCAAAAAATAAACACTCTGCCAAAAGGCAAAGAATTCTGGCTAACTTCCAGTACTTGCAACATTCCTGATCCACAAATGGCTTCTTCTCTTGTTGAAGTTGAATCAACTCCTTTCTGTGCTAATCAGTCATTCATTGAGCCTCTGGCACTCACTGAGACTTGGATCACACTGGAAAACACTGTTATCCCTACTGCGCACTACCACATTCTCCCTAACCTCCTTTCTGGATGGCCCATGTCCTCTGTCCACTAAATCTTCTTCTTTTACCTGCCTCGCCAATGGCTGACAAACGCCATCCAAGAACTGTGTGCTGATCTTAGATCTGTAGGGAGAAAATTGCATAAACCCAGTGACCTTGTTGGTCACAAGGATTATCATTTGCTTCAGAGTGCTGCCAAAACTGCTTTTAGCCTGATAAGGTCAGCGGTATCGAAGACACATGGAACTAATTTTCCACCTTTGAAACATTACTCAATCCTCCACCAGCTCCACCAGACACTAACCTCACAGCTGATATCCTTGCCTCCTTATTTACAGAAAAGTTGGCAGCCATCAGTAGCCATTTCTCTGAACTCCCAGACAACCAATCTCCCACAGTTAAGCCTCCATGATCAGCCCTCTCACCAGGGTTAGCACACCAGCAAGCCAAACATGTAACACTCTTGCTCTGCTCTCAAGCCTTTGCCTCCTCCAGTCATTAGCATACAACCTCCTTCACTCAACCATCTAGGAAAGTGCACTCCAAAAGCCTAATATGGAGCAGTCCTATTCTGTTTCCACAGCACAATGGAGCATGTTTTCTCTCATAACAATATACACTACTACTATTTAACTATTTATCCAATCACTTGGCTCCTCATGTCACTGCTATGCAGACGACACCCAACTATACCTGTCATTCCCATCAGATGATTCCACTGTCCCGGTTCGGATCTCTCCCCCAAGTACAGTTGAAATATTCAATGATCCTTTTCTGACCATGCTGCATCTGTCTGCCAGTTTTGCTGCTTTGTGCTATAAGATATGAGACAATATTACACCAATCTTTTAGCACAGGCCATGCACTTTGCTCACCATGACCACCGCAGTGCCCTACTTGCAAGCCTCCCTTTGTGCACAGTGAAACACCTCTGATAATTCAGAATACAGGGAAGTCTCTAGTCTTTAACCAGCCTAAAGGGCAGATGTTGCTCATTGCCATTCACTGTGTACCCATTGCTGGCTTATGCTCCTTCTCAGCCTCAAGAAAGATTATCTGGCATTGCCTTCCCTGCACACAAGGCAATCACAGTCCAGACGGTGGTGTCCCTTTCTATTTCCAGATCCTCATGAGGACTCCTCTCTTCCGAGAGCACCTCCACTCCTAACAACTTCAACACCCTATAGTTGCACTTGCCATGGACCTTTGGTGCACGTCTTAATCTGATCACCTGAATTTTGTCTTTTTAAAAAGATTTAACATTGTACTTACTTCAGGGCTTTAGTGTTGTATCTCAGGTGTGAGGAGCTTTTGATAAGAGCTTTTGCAAAATTCATGAATGCCAAAGAAAATATTGCGTAAATGGGAGCAAATCATTTGTGGATTTTATCCCAAGAAGAGTAATTGCTGCAATGACACTGATCACTGCAAGACTGTTTTTCAATTTTGTAACTGACAAAATACCCCAAATTGTAAAGGTTCCTTAATTCTCCTTTCCAACCAATGTTAAAAAAAAAGCTGCTGCTCCTGTTTGACCGGAAACATTAATTTCCCTGATTTTTAGTGTAACATTATTTGTTTTATCTTGTCGTTTCCTGACAAAACAGTAGAAAACATCAAGGTAAGTTCAATGTGAGCGACACAGATTCCGTAAACCTCAAAGAACAGGGTGCAAGTGTTTGGATGATAAAAAAGGAGAACATCTGCTGAGCTGAGCTCGGTGCCAGAACAAGACAAAGCCATGTGTCTGGCAAACACTTACCTACACACGTACCTAACCACACACACACACACAGATATTTATTCATGCATGCACACTCAAACCTGCCTGCCCCCCAACTTGCAAACAAGCAAAAAAATCCCCCCTACACACACACTTAAAATCACACATGTACATCACATTCATTGTGCCCACACTCACACACAGCAGGGTGCAGTTAGAGTGAGAAAGAAAATGCAAAAGTAGGATGTGATTTGAGAGTCCACTGTGCAGACAAGACTAATCTGCATACACGGAGGCTTAGAAGTGAATATGCATGAGGGAATAAAGCGATATGCCTTGAAGCAGACCACCCGCTCCTTTTGGATTACTGTACCCACCTCCGAGCCTTTTATCTTCTTGCTGGCATGCAATCAAGCTGATTCTGTGTGCGCTGGCTGATGGTTTCACACATTGAATTGGACTAAAGAGATGCTAACCTGTTGAGATTTAAAAGAAAAAAAAAACATCACTAAAGGTAAAGCTGGAAAAGGTTGATTTATGTTGAAAAATTCACCAAAATATGTAGCTGAATTCCAATGGACAAATTTTTCTCGGAAATTTTTTAAAACTGATTTGAAGATGGAGAAAACAGAGAGAATGAATCTTTGGAAGTGCAGTATTAGACACATAAGCTCTGATGACCCATCAAATATTGAAGAAATGTCTGCTGGATCCATGAATTCACATTTCAGGCAGACTTCCTCCAAGTCCGTCCTCACCAACGAATGAATATTTCATTTCTGAGAATAGAGTGGCCCTGAAAGGCACCATTACCAAACCCTAATGTCAGGAAGAAAACATTCTCCACATTCAGGTGAAAGTTAGGGTGGAACGATAACAGCCGCCCATGCGTAGCAGTGTCTGATGGGGTGATTAGCATGACTGTATTTGACTGTATGGCGGGCGGGGGGGGGGGGGGGAGGGGGGGACACAAAGGTTAACAATTCATCATCTTGCCCATCTTGTGAGAATAAACAAAAATCAACAACTTCCATTAATTAATTCCAGGAAAAGAAAGGTTCATACCAAACATTTGTAAATTTTAATCTGCACAGCACAAACTCACATGTTGGTGTCCATCTTACATTTCATAAAACTGGGGTTTTATTTCAGACTTGTTGGACACGCATCCATTTTCAAGATGGTTTCCTGTGTTTTTGTCGGAGCACACGCTGGCTGCCAAGAGCTTCAGCCATCATTGCGTTTTACAAGACAAGAGGTTATAGTGCGGCCTGTGAGAAGTGCTAACTCTTCAGGGCAGACCGGATGCTACAGTGTTTTCGAAAAGTTTTGAGATGGGTGAGCCAGGCCGCGGCTAACTAGTTAGCATCCTGACCTCAGTGAAAGAAAAGATGTGATAGAAACAGGAGCAAAACGAGAGCAACAACATTGGCAATGATTTCCACCACTGAAGACAGTTTTTGGCAAGTAACAAGGTTGGATATTGAATTTCCAGCGTTTCTGTGAGATTGGCAAGTAAACAGTTGTTAGTGCGAATGTTGGCCACGTAGCTAAAACAACAATTTACAAATACCCCAGCACAACAGCCACTGACTCACATGTCACACTGCACAGAGTATACCAAGGTGAGTCTATGAGGTCATCACTGAGTCACAGCACCTGCAAAAATAACCTCTGCTTCTCTTCCACCCTTCCGTTTTCTCTGCAAAGGAGGAAAAGACAAAGAAAGCGTACGAGCCAAAGACAGAGATGTCCGTGGTGTGGAAATAGTTAAAGCCATAAAGACGTACAGTACCTCAGCCCTGACCCCGTGCCCCCCCTAGGTATCCCCCTGCGCAGAATTCTTATTCCCTACCAAACTGACAAAGTGTTTTTAATCTTTTCTTTCCCTCTCTCCTGGAGATTGGGGAAACAAAAATCAATAGCTCCTGGCAGGCGATCTAGCAGGCTGGTGAATTACAGGGTCTGCACTGCAACCGGAGCGCTGCATCACAGGGTCCTTGGAATGAGAGACCTTGGAAAAGGCATCAGAGACACGGAGGTTGCAGGGTCACTCTGGGTCCGCAGTCTGAGGAGCCGGGTATTTACTGCCTCGGCCAGCTCGACGCGATGAAAAATAACTGCCACACGGCACACGGAGAGGGATGGCCGGGGCGAGAGAGATGGTGGCGAGAGAGGCCGACGATGAGATAAGACAGACACACGAGGCAGAGAGGGAGACAGCCAGGTTGGGGGGGGTGTAGACGAGCCGCTGAAGTCTTGGGAGAGTTTGTTGTGATTTGTGTGTCCTCCCGCCATGTGCTATGTGCTGTGCAGGTATGATGTCAAGCAGAAGACTAATGTTTTTCTTCCCCTCCTCACTCCCAAATGGGAAATGATTCATTAGCGTTTGGTGATTTAGAACGTGGCAGTGCTGACCGATCAATATGCATGGGCCCATCTGTCAATACGTGATTTCTGCTGGTAATTAGCTGATGTGGGCCAGTGGTTGTGAATATTGCCTGGCAACTGACAGCCTGGTTGTTTCTGTCATCACTGGGGGGTGCACAGGTGGTAGTAGCTCACTGCTGATCAATAGAATACTGCGCTTCAAGGCCCAAACCAGGTTCAGGAAGAACATTCCCCGTGATAGAATACGAAGTAAAGAGGCACTTCTAAATTTTCATTAATTTGCATTTTTGAAAGGTTCAGATTTATGCCGAATGAACAAAATCATTCCATCGTGAATCAGAAGCGATAACAATGAAACAGGCATTTCTGTGAACATACATTTGCTTTGTAGAGGTGGAGGCTGCCTGCGTCTCAGGCACCTTTGAGAGAATGTGTCAGATCACTCAATTATAAATCTGGAGACAGCTGGCAGTGAGACAATTAGGAGTGTGAAAATGATAATGATCATTAGGATGAACAAAATGTTTTAATTGCTTTGTTTTCAAAGCAAGCAGATATATTGTGTGCAACCTCTAAGGCTAACACAAATGTCTGCAATGTTTTACTGCTGTATCTGTCTAGGTACTAAATCCAGAAGTCGCTGTCTGTATGTAAGTGGAAGGCATATGGAGGAAACCCTTCATCTCATAGGCTTCACACTTGTCATGTACTATTTGTTTTGTGTATTTAGGATTTTGGACAGATGATACGTTCAGTATTAAGAACAATTTAAATAACAGGTGACCAGTGCTCTGCAGCAACTGACGTTGTAACAACAGTGCATTCACGACACGGTTGGGTTCACGATGATGGTCAGGTTCACGACAACGACAACGGATTCTCCCCAAGGGACCTTAAGCAAAAAGGTTGTAAACACAGATGTAAAAATTACGACAAAAAGACACCGAATAACAACAAGGAGAAACGAAACACAGGAGTGGGAACCTTCAACACAGCTGTCTTAAAAACCATACATGATTTTCACAAAGCTGAAAACAGTGTAGTTTTTCTTCACTCTGCAGGTATGTGGTTTTAACAGGACAGTGGTTATGTGGAGTTTGCAGAAAATCTAAAATTGACCAAAATAATCAGCGCTTTTATTTCAGAAACCACAAATAGACCAGAAATAATGGAGTTTTTTTGTTAGCTCCCCCCTTAATCAACTAAATCCTGCTGCCAGTTTATACATATTGACTTTGTTTTGGCTTCTGTTTGCTAGAAGCAGCACTGTAAGGAGTTTTCTGAACTGCACTGTTTCGTGTCAATAAAACATCGCTGTTCATTGATCTGTTGACATTAAATCTGGTTGCCTTTACTCCGAAAGTATATGTCTTCAGTGATACCTCAAGCTGTTTATGATATATACGCATATGTCTTTATATATATTCATCAACATTATCTTCACTTTATATGTTTCTAGTTCATAAGTTCAGTCTGAGAGAGATGCCAGCGAGCAGAGGTGGTGTAAACCGCTGCAGAAGGATGCCTCACTGTCTCTCATTGGCATTTGCATATTAGAGTGTTTTCTGGGGAAAATGAGCTGTAGAAATTAATTCAGGATTAATTGGTGCCTTTATCTCGTTAGGACAATCTAATTTAGGGGATGATGGAATTGTTTAGACTCCCTTTTGCATAATTGGATTGCGGTGAATGGCTGTCATTACCGTCTTTTTAGCATCGTCTGTGGGCCCCCTCTCTCTCACGCAGGCCCCAGCCTCATAAAGAGCGATCATGTGTTACGCCAGTGTTTTGCTAACCCCTGGAACACACCAGCCAGGCTGCAAGAGGCGAGCATGTGGCTAACCGCACAGCAGTGATTAACTCTCTTTTCAGAGCCATTAGCATTAGAGCGAGCAGCACGCCGTTGAGGAGATTTCACATGAACACATAAGCATGCGGCTAACAACACGGCAATCATCGACGGGCAGAGACAGCCATTCGTTTTTCAGTCTGTCATGCTTTGTGGCTCGTGGTTCCGGGAGCATTACCTGACCCCCTAGAGGAGCTGGACATGACATCTCAAAACCTCTCCCCTCTGTTCCAAGACGCTTCTCTTTTCTTGTCCAGCACATTTCCAACAAATTTCACCCCCTTTTATTCTTTCCACAATATCTCTGAGATGGGCTGTTTTTTTGTTGTTGTTGTTTTTTCACCGTGGGATAAAAAATCAATAGAAGAGAAGCAAAGCTCATGTTAAAGATCACTCACTGGAATACCTGATCTTCTCACTTCAACAACATTGATGTAACTATGGAAACAAGTTCCCAGGATGAGCAGGGATATGCCTATCTCCTGACAAAAGGCTTTTTTATATCTCTTGCAGCCAGTTACCCTACACCACAGAGCAGGAGAAGCTTATATCTGCTGCTCCCTCCTATGATACCATCATCATTTTTCTGAAAGCACAAATTGTATAGATATTATTCCGTGGGCCGCTCTCTGGTAAACAAGGCAGAGTGAAATCTAATCTATGGTGCTGATACTCAGGCTGTGCCAGGCTAATTGAGTTGATGTAGTCTGTCCCTGGAGGAGCTGGACATACAGTAAAGACAGACTCTATCAAGTCATATAGCTCGTGCACTGTACTTAATGGAAGTGACTCGTGTTTATGGTATCACAGTTGTCAACAATTGCCATGCACATGAAACTGCTGCTTTTCTATTGAACTACAATCTGATTATTTGCATGATGTTATGGTGAATAAACTGCAGGAAAGAACAACATGCTACTCTGTCTTTCCTTATGTCGGCCCCACCCCCTCACCTCCCCCCTCCTCCTCCTCCCCTGTGTTTGCGATGCACACTGTGTCATGCTTTTGATGCATTTTAGCCCCCCTCTTCTCGTCTAGTGCCATTTCCATTCTTTGCATAAATGCAGTCTAACAGTATTAAGTATTCATGCATGTTGGGGAAGGTGGTGCCTGTCCTTCAGGGTAAGTGTCAGGCCTGCGTGCGGCACAAGAAAAGCCCCGGGGAGAGGAGAACATTAGGATCCATCAGCCTGACAGACAAATCATTCTCTCATGTAAACATAAATATGAGGGTATGTTTCCACTGCCATCCCACTATCTGTTGCTAGGCTACCTTGCATTAAGCAGTGTAGCTGTCCCTGTTCATTTTGCTCCAGGGATTCCGGCAATACCATCATATAACCTGCTGAGTCTTAATGAGAAGGCCTGCTCATATGAGTGGATATGAACATGGTGAGATGTGAAATTTATTCAAGACAGAAACTCAGCTGTCCGTCAGCGCGGGAGCAGCACGGGAATGTTTATGAATTTGAAGTGTTTTGGAAAAAGAAGCTTTGAGAGGAATATTTCTCTGCACAAACACACCTGAGACAGGAAAAGGTCACGATGGATCAAAATGTGCATGCCTGCACGGATGCAACACACACACACAAACACACACACTCACACACACACAGTAAACAATATGTGATGCTGAGCTCCATAAAGGTCATTTGTTGTTGAGAAATCACTGATCCCCAAATGCATTAACAAAGTCAATTAACCATTCTCCGACGAAGAAGAAAGGAACCCATCTCCAATAAAAATAGAGCGCTGAGCAGCGTCCAAGCACCCCCACAATTACAACCACTACGCGTCCCCAGATAATTATGTGAGCCATACATGGGGAGAGAAAGACAGTGGAAGGCAATGGTCACTGAGAAGAAAGAGCGGGGAGATGAGGGAAAGGAGCGCCAACAGCTGGTTTGAATAGATTGTGTGTGGGATGAATTAAAAAGTTGAACCTTTCCCTGGCCGTATTCAGATGTCTGCCTCTGGGTGATTAATCATGGCCGTCAGAACCTGTAATCCTTTTCAATGGGAAACAAATGCAGCCACTGTCCTCTCTCCTCCAAAGCGCCCAGGGCCCAGGGCCACCAGCCCGGCTGCCTGGTCACAATACCTGAACCATAGAGGAGGCACCCTGGGGAGCGAGGGTGTGTGGACACACTGTAATCTGCTCCAAACATGATGGGATGAACAAAAAAAGCTGGATTTCAACAAAATTGTATGGCACCCTTTATTGGTTTTGTGCATCCTTTTTGTATTCTGCAGTCAATAGTTGAGGCAAGTGGCCCAGCTGCAGGTCCAACACACACAAACGCACACACACACACACACACACACACGCGCACTGAGACTGTATTTCAGATGAGTGTCAGAGACTTTTTCTCTCAGGCTGCTATCCGTCCTTTGTGCTCGCAGCCGCTTTAGTCAGTGAACTTCATGTCACGTTCCTACACGGTGGTAAACAGCTGATCTAGTTTGGAGAAGACAGTGAGAAAGTCAAGAGCCAGCAACATTCAGAGCCCGGGAGAAGAAAGTGTGTCATCAGCATGAAAATAGAAGCCTGCTAACGAATTCCTAATCATATCCCCCATTTCCTCGAGGGGCCGCGCTAAAGAGGTTAAAACACCAGTCGGTAGATGAGAATATGTGGCGCATTAGCTCTGGAGATGATTTGTTGGCATTCCAAAGGATTTCAGTGTTACTGATTGTTAAATTTGCTGCCGTCTCCCGAGAACGACGGCACATGACGGCTCTCTGTGCAGCCGTGTATCCTTTCTGCAAATGTTAAAAGCTCAACAGAGAGTAATTCCTCCTCAACGTCTCCCTCTAGATCAGGGCTCCTTAGCACCTACTTTGTCAGTCCATCAAATGAAATATCTTAAAAGCAAAATGCACCACTTACACATCAAAACCATCAATCTTGACTTAAGCTTGACTGAATCAAGTACATGTCTGTGTTGCGTTGGGAATGTCCTTGAGAAGAGCGCCTCCATTCTGATTCTAATGGTGTATATGACCTCAGACTAATCATCTAAAAAAAGCTTAGTATTAAAAAAGTCCTCCCTATCCAACAGAAGACAAATGTCAGTGTTCCCGCTGAGTGAAAGAGCGTAAATGTGTGAAAGGTTATGAGGGTAGTAATTCAGCGGGGCTGCAGAAGAAGGTTGGTGTGTGTTGGCAGCATGGCAGACTGTGGAGAATGGGCCACGTCCAGCCGCTTCCAGAGCCTTTGTGTGTCTCTGTTTGACCAGGCGTCTCCCGGTCCACAGGAGCACAGCTTCGACACATATAGCCAAAGGAACAAAGCGGCCATTATCAGCCCTATCTCATCTCCACCCTCGACTCCCTGACACGCCGGGACAAACAGTGGCAGGGCCCAGCCGCTGCGCTTTGCTGGGGGACTCTGAAGCGGACACTGAAGCGGACTGGGAGGTCCATTAAACACATAGGCGACACCTTAGCTGTGGACAAACATCAACACAATAGCATGCGCCGCTGGTTGCCACGGAGATGGGGGAAAACAGAGTACGCCGCCAGCGGTGACAAAGAAAGGGAGGGGTCAGGCATCATGGGCCACTGGCAACTGAAAAGCCTCCGCAAACTGCCCTGAGACACACAACACCCTCTGCGTCACACACACACACACACACACACACACACACACACACACACACACACACACACACAGACACACACACACACACACACACACACACACACACACACACACACACACACACACACACACACACACTGTATACTCATCCAGTCAGTGACATGGAGAGAATAACATTAGGAGCAAGTCATGCACAGGATCTTAATTATTCTCTAGTAATGTGAGGCGTTAGCTAATAAGAGCAGAGTTTTTTATTTCAAAGGAACGTAACAGGCATATTTGCAGTTCATAATAAAATCATCAGAGGGAGGTGAAATAAAACCAAAAGATTTAATTGTAAAAATTCCCACAGTGTTTTGAAGTCATGCAGACCTGCTGTAAATCATTGTTCAAATAATAAATCATTCAAGTTAGCTGCAAAACAGTAGATGTGTATTCATTTATCCTGCAGACAGTATGACCCTCACTACTCTTCTGTCTCCACTGATCACAGCAAACCAAGTATCCTTTATATTGTATTAGGTTATTTTTCAGCTTTCACATAAAAATAACTGGTGTCAAATGGAAAGAAAACACAGCAAATTAATGAAATTGTCGCCTTTCATCAGAGCGTGATGGAGAAAGTAAGACACCAAAGTAAGTTTTTAAGCATTTAGATGCTTTGATTATTTTCTCCATTGTTTGTCGAGAAAATTCTCCTTCTCTCCGGGCTGTTAAACCTTTTCTATCTATGTAATGTTTTTTTTATATGAAAAACTGGCATTCTTGAAATACACAGAACCATAATATGTTGACACAAAATAAAGACGGTATATAGATGGTTGACAAATCTCCACTTCCTCCTACTATTTAGAAATGAAGCCCAAATATCCCTGACACGAAAGCCATCTTGCATATATAGAGCCGGAGTCACAGCAGTAGCATTAGGGGGATGGAGCTGCAGTTGCTAGGCACTCGACCAATCACGAGACCGTCACAGCTGTCAATCACAATGTTTCCCCTAATTTTTATGGCATCAGATAATGAATTTAACCAAACTTACAGAGCAAATAAGCACTTGAACAGACATCAGTATAATAAAATGGTCCATGTCCCATCTGCTAACATGGAGGAGGTGGCGATCAAGGCGCTTTGCCTTCACTTTTCATCTTGTCTGTTTTTAACAAGTGTACCATCAGCTTTTCGGTTTGTTGGATTTGGAGGAGCCTATGGAAAGGAACAAGCAAGCCGCACCACTGGTGCTAAGGTTGTGCTATCAATCTGTTAACAGGAGTTGGATTTATTTGTTACTGATGAATGTCTCACTTTGACCCGATCGCAAATGCTCTTCAGTCTGTGACAGTGTTTGTGATTTTATGCGTAAACTGTGACGGTACAAATTAGTTCAGTGGTGAGAGGGAGGTGAGTGACAAGGTCAAAGTGTGTACATTCACACGAATTTTAACATATTTTGATAGTAAAGAGTTTACATCTCTCCAGTTTGAATTCGGGCAGTGGTGGATCTGGGTTTTTTTGACATCAGGGGCCATAAAGGGGCCACAATTTACACAGAGGAGCCAAATATATGTCCAACAACATCCAGGCACGACTGCTGATTAAGTAAAGTGAACATTTAAGTCTTTCTTTGTTTACTGTGTGCTCTTTAGCCACCCTTCATTTAATATATATAATATATATATTTTCAAAATGTATTTAAAAAAATGTTCAATTTATTGTTGGTGTTGTAAGTAAATGAGTAGTTTAATAAGGGGAAAAAAAGACCACAGGGGCAATTCAGGGGCCAATCAGATTTCAGCCCCTGGATCCGCCCCTGACTTGGGGTATCTCGTGTCCCATTTCAAATTAATGAAGTTTGCCTTTTGCCTTTAGATGATGATTCCAAGTGTAAATCCAGTTCAAACCAGCCTGTGCCAAATTCAATTGGACATATTAGCTGAGAGCACAAATACACTTGAATTTATTGAGGGGATTATGGAAATCAGCCGCACATTCAACAGCTCTTCTTGCTTTGATTCAGTTTTCATTTGGCACAAAACAGCAAGTGGTGATTTATGGCTCTTTTCTGCATCACAAGCCTTCGCTGCTCGAGCCTGCTTTCTGTCTCTTTCTCAGTTATGATTGGCGAATAAAACCTGTCGATACAATCATCCCCTCTGACCTCTGAATCTGACAGCACGTCTGCTAAACACTTCAAATATGAGACTCGGAGAACCAAGTCAGTTTTACCCTCCCTCCCTCCCTCTCTCTTTCTCTCCGTCTCCTCTCCTCTTGTAGAGCTCGTGTGCACGACTCTTCCTTTTCTCCACCTGCCTGAGCTGCTGTGGCCTTGTCTGAATCCTCTGAATTCCCAGTCCACTGCAGTGTATCCGCCTGGAAACACCACAGATGCCAGCACGTGGTAAGTTGCAGACAAAACAAGGGAAAGTGATGGGATGAAGATGTCAGTTATGGCAAATAGAACTCTGTCACACTCCCATAACATCTCTGTCACTGATTATCAGACCGGAGAGTCAAACACACACACACACACACACACACACACATACACACACACACACACGTACACAAACAATGTCTATGCGATAAAGTGAAGCACGAGAAAAGCTGAAGGCCCCACACAACACTGATTTGGAAATTAAAGGGAAGGTTTTACTGAAGAGACAAGGGTTCTGTTGTGAAAGAGAACTGAGGAAATAAGTATCAGACAGCCACAATTAAATGTCTGTGTTTTTAAATTCTAAAACATAAGTAGATTCACGCATCCATATGTGGCCTGTGAGACGGTTTGATCCAGACACCGAGGTAATTCATGAGCGGTAAATCGGCTCGGCATTAGGATAAAGAAATCGAGCGACGGCAATTCCCATTTTCCACAATAAAAGAAAAGTAGCATTCAATAGTAGACCAACATCCTTCAGGGTGGTTCCTTCCTTGGTTGTATGGTCAGGGTGAACAGAACACGCCCATTCCTGTCATGTATCATGGCGACTGTCAAGAAACTCGCAGCTTCACTAGATGAGCCCCACAGATGTGCTTGGATAAAGTGAACGCTCTTCGTCACAGTTTGAGTGTCCAACATGCAGGAGAGTCAACAGCTATGAATCCTAACAGTCATTCAGAAGGAGTACAAACAAAGTACAATTATTAAAAAGTGTGTGTCTCCATTGCAGAGTGAAATCCCTGATATGACAAATGTAAAAAAAAAACACGACACAAAAACATCTCATTTCTCCTCCGGACTACGACAGTGACAAACCTGATAAAAAACAGCTGCTAGTAGCATCATCATCATTACCATCTGACATCAAGAATTAGGAGAAAGGAAGATGGTGACTCAAGTAGAAAACTAAACAATACAAAACAACTTCATTAATTATTCTGAAAGCATTTAGTTTAGGGTAATTAAGTGACATCATTTAAGTCTTTTGTGCAGTACTCCAAGACCTGGGAAATCTGTTAGCATATTATTTGTGTATACGTTGACTTCGAACTTTAAAGTCAACAAAATGTTTTATTACGTTGTCAAAACTTGTTTGACCTTATTTCCAAATGTTTCCATAAGGTCTGATTTCACGCTGCTTAATCACTGCGGCTTTCATTGCACTGTTAATAACTTCATTTAAACATGATTCAGTGGTTTGAAATGTGTGGCTGAAATGTCTTAGCAAACAAAGACCCAGCACTGATTTCATTTCTAATTTATTTCGGCCCAGACAGCCGTCGGAGGAGAGGGAGGGTCTCGAGCACTTGGGTTGTTTTTCTTGAGTCCTTTGGGGTGGGAGAGAAGGATCACGGGGTGAGGAGTCAAGGGGAGGACAAGGTGACGGATGGAGCCGAGGCATTAGGTCAGCGTCAGGCAGCTGAATCAAGCTGCACCGAGACCCTTCTCCCAACTAACTATGATCAAATACATCATCCGGCTCTGTCAACATGTGTCAAGCCGGACGCTATATCACTTCCACATGTGCACTCGGGCCCGGCTATACAGCAACACACATTAACGGGCTTATCAGCACGCAGCTCATAGAGGGACGCTGACAAAAGCAGCATTACAGCGGAAAAAAATTGATGCATGAAATCAATCTGTGAGTTTCAAAAGGTCATCATGCGTAAAGGAAAAGCATATCATGTGCAGAAGGGTCCACAAAGAGATATCCAACAAGAGGACATTAATTGAAAACGGGTGAACACGAGTTAAGTTGTTTTAAAATTCAAAACATGTGTGCTTTACACATTACCCAGATAATTAATGCGGCAATCATCACTAGTCGCCATTGGGTGGAGAATTAATCTACAGCAAATTCAAAGAAATGTATCGCAAAGTACAAGATTCTTTTCAGTATTCATCCAACATTCATCCACAGTATTTTCAATACAGAATTCAATTATGCAGAACACCTGAACAAACAATATCTCACAGCCAATTATTCAGCGCCTTGGAAACCATTGGCAAACAAATTAGCAATGTTAATGTGAGAGAGTCTTGATATTTTTTGGCTTTGTGTGCTAACAAAGGCAGCAACCCCCCCCCATCCCCCTCCATTCCCCACTCTTTAACAGATTGGACTTGATTAGAGAATAACAAAAAGGAACATGTTAGGTGTTCGAGACGAGAGGCGTCTTCAGACTGCGGTTGGGGAATCTTCTGCATTGTAAAAAATGATGTTTTTCAGCTTCTGTTTGATCAGAGCCATTCAGGATGACATTTCAGCTTCCACGCAGAACAATGAAAAGCAACCACGAGATATCTTGGCAAGGCTACTGCCCTGTGTATTGATTGGGCAAAGGCCCAACATCCCCTCACTAAAAAGAGATTAAAATATCAGACTTGTCTAAGACATTTATGGAGTCTGTGACCTCAGCCAATGCTAAAGTGGAGTACATACATCATAGTCCATCTCTGTGAGCTGCACTGAGTGTTGAGCAGCTCTGACAGACGGAGGAAAGAGGCTGAACATGCGACTGCACCTTCACAGGCGGATGCAGAAGGGATTCAGCTACAAGTCGTGGGTGTAAATCAACTTAGTCGCTGTTTCATTAAAAATTCACACCACGTTGTTGCATGTGAATGTTTAACACTGCGAGTGTTGTCTGGGATGCTTCTCCTACACCTTCCTTTATTTTTTGTTCAAATGGATGAGGTGGATTCTGTGGGAACGGCAGGGAGACAAAAGCGTGAAAGATGTGTGTATCCATTCACAGCTCCAGAGGACCTTCATTACAGAGCGAGCAGGTCCTGTCAACATCTTTTCATTACATGGTCCCATATATCCACCCCTGGTGTCCAAATGGTCCGCTCTGTCGCCTGTCAAGAAAAGGCACTCTCGGGGAAAGTCCTCCTATCTCCCCGATCCCCCTCACCACGCCTGATTCCCGACTGCGAGGCGGGAGAGGCCAGGCAGAAAGGGAGGAATCGTGTTTGCCATCAACAGCTCAAGAGAGTAGCATGGCAGCAAGATTGATGACACTCTCCCTGAAAGTAACAAAAGAACTCCTGTGCACGAGGGCCCGCTTATGGGGCTTGATAGAGTTGTCATCCTCTTAATAAACAGCTCTGATATGTCAGTGGCAGTGGCAGCAGGGACTGCACCACACTCACCCACCAAGCCATGGGCAGGACCACCTACTGGCACCACGTGGGCGATCTTTCCATGAACGCATGCCGGGTTAGTACAGGAGAAGGATAAATAAATTACAAAAACATTCCTTTATTGTTGTGGGAGAGAGTGTAAAGGTAAATAATGCACCGACATCGGTGAAAAATTCATCCTGGTTTTTGTGGTGGAGTTTATATCTGTGCACTTTATGATTTAAAGCTTTACTCAGGAGTAATACGTTTTCATTGAAGGGCTGATGTGTGCTGACAATTAAAAAAACAAAGTTCAGGTTCATGTAAGACTGCAAGTAGTTCACACCTGTCAACTAGAAACTAGATCAGCACAGTAGAGCACAAACCTCCACCCGGACTCAAAAGTCCCCTTAGATTTTAGTCCCCTAAATATGCCTGATTTGTTTTTACTTAAGATCCATGAATTATTTTGTGAGAAACTATTCAAAAAAAAAATCTCACAATGAAAAAAAAATCCTACATACCCCTGAAATGGATCTACACCAAATTGAATGGGTTCTTCCCTTACCCATACCACATCCTTCCTCTAAGTTTCATATAAATCTGTCTAACAAATCTTGCATAATCTTGCTCACAAACCCACAAATCAACCACCAAACAAACTGCTGCATGTCCGTTGCAGTTGAAACACTTACAGGAGACAATGATGTATGTTTTGTTGAAACGTTTGTGCTAAAGAAACAGCCATAGTTCATTTGGGGGAATAATTCCACAAGAAAATATCAGTATGGAGATGGTTAGCATTAGTGTGGTTAGCTTAGCTTAGAATAAAGATCAACAAGCACAGGTGGAATCAAACAAATCCTGTCAGTTACTGCTGCAAACAAAAACAACTTCAGTATATCTACATATTAAACAAACAAAGATATTTACGCTAAAATAACATCTCCTGACTATTTTTTTCTTCTTCAGTTTTAACCAGATCATTATAATGGCAATGTTCAGGGGGGAAAATGTAAGACATTTCAAGGATGAAGTCCTACCATTACGAGGATACAGTTGTAATTGAGAAGAAACTCACAATATTATGAGAATATATGAGAAAAAAAATAATAATGTAATAACATCCTTCATATGGTAAAAACACTGCTTGCTTAAATTCTTTTCAACATGTCAAGTTTTAACTATAATAAACCTAAAATATTAATATTGAGAATATCCACTATTGTAAAAAAAAAAATATTAAAAAAATACAACATACAACTATAATTTCCATTCTTAATCATGTTTGTTAGGGGCATGGATTATTTGTTCACTGTTTAATTTAAAAACTGAAAAACAAAACAAAGACAGCCATATTTTATCAGGTGTAAACAGCCCACATGAACTGGAGGGACCTGGATGACAAACGCACAAATTCATCCCCAGAAAATGGAGCAAGAAGAAAAAAATCATTTTATATAGTCTGCCACTTACAATATTCACTTATTTTTCACCAGAAACGTTGTTGTCTCTGTCACGATTCAATCTGCAGCACACTCCCCGCACGCTGTATAATACCTAGTTAAAGCCAGCAGGGTGTGAAATGGTATTTGGAAATAAATGAAACTGACTATGAAACACTGGAGTTGGGAGATATTGCCATGTCAAGATGACAGACAAGTCCTGGAATGAAGCAAAAAAGTTATTATCCCAAAGAAGAGCATGGCTGGATTAAATATAACCCATGATGCCTCACGCTGCTCTGCCTTCATCCTCTACGGAGAGAGAGGGAGAGAGAGAGAGAGGGAGAGAGAGTGTAGACAAAAATCACACAGAGGCCTCAATCCCTAGCAGCAGCAGCTCGGGCTCCTGCTGATTTTCATCTGAACAATCAATAGTATTTCATACCGCTGTGCCAATAAGTGTTATTGCAAAGTGTTTGGTTATTGATGCTCCATATAAAGTGTTTTGAAGGAGCTTTAGAGGAAGCCGCTCCCTCGGGGCTCCTACTGGCCTGATTTACAGCTGAGCTGATGAGTCACAGAGGACACGCTGGGCATTGAAACAGCGACAAGTATGTTGTCAGCCTTATTAATTTTTAAGGTAGTGTGTTGTCCTGTGGTTTTGCAGAGGACAGGGTGATATATGACGGACGAGGGATCGTGGAGGTTATGGGGCCTAATTGTTAAAAAGGTTGAATGGGGTGAAGGCGTAGGATGCGCGGAGGGTTATTCTTCCACCTGGATCTGCAAAACCAAGAGGTGGGGTTTAAAGTTATTAGGTGCAATTTACACAAAAAGCTCCTTCTGAAAATATAGAATACAGAGGCGCATATTTCAAAAATATCTTTAATTTGTGTGTCTGACTTAAAATAAATGTCTCAAATCCCTATGGTGAAATCGCTAAAAAATAAAGAAAAATAGCACCGCTGTTCCCTGTCTCTTCAATCTTCTCTTCCGAGGCCAGCATCGATTATATTCTGACAAGCAGCTCACATTACATCACCTGAGATCTAATTTCCATCAAAGTAAATGTTGGATATTTCTTTTTAAATGAATCTCCGTTAAATTGTAAAGATTGTTTTTGTATTTAGTTTCACTGTTGAATGTTGTCCACAACAGAAGTATCTACAGGTTCAGGTTATAATACCACTCGTGTTGCTCTGTGACTCAAACTAGAAACGACAGTTCAGCTGGATGAGGTCCTGTGTTGGTAGCTGCTGCCCTCTGCTGGACAATCAAAGACATCGCAGCGCTTGCACCCCCCCAATACATATTTATTGAGTGTTATTTGCATGTTTGATCAAATATTAAACTGATTTAAAGAATCGTGGAGCAGTAAGCAGCAAAAGATATGAAGCCAGATACAATTCTGTAAATACTCATTGTGACATATGTTGTGTTTGATTACTGTTCCTCTGTTTAATGAGCAGATTAAACTTCTCGTTTCAACTGCTCTTCTTTCAATTGCTTTATCTCTATGTTAAGCATTTTGCAACTAAGGGAAAGTAGTATGTAGCAAGAATAAAACGAATAATTGTTTGACTTACTACTTTTAGTGTGTATATATGTGTGTATATGTATATATGCTGTGCTCATGAGAAATAATAATCTGGTAAAGTAATACGGATACCTCATAAAATCCATTTCTAGTAGCCATGTGAGGCCCAGGGGACGGCTGTAGAGGGGTCTACCCAGAAGGTCGGCGGTTCAATCCCAGTCTTTTCCATCTGCATGCCGAAGTGTCCTGCTGGTCTATACGTTGTTTATCATATTTAGTTTCATGTGTTTTTTTTATTTAAAAATACAGATATTTAAATTTTTTAAATCTGAATATAATTTCCCTGATGTTTGTTGCTTGAATTCTGCTCTTTAGGTTTACACTCCTTTTGTCTCTGGCCTTAAACACGCCTCTGTTTACAGATGTGTGTCGCACTGCTAATTTAACAAGCTCCCTCCTCTGAGGGGAACATGAGCTCCGTCCCTGTCCAGTCAATCAGGCTCCATCTGAAGAAGCAGGAAAGTGTAGCATTATGGTTGTTTTTAAAAAGGAGACTCCCTTGCTCTCTGCCTCTGGTAGAGTTACTCACGTGTTTAATCTGTAAGAAAATAATCAGTTCGATCAAATGAGACGAGGAGGTGAAATATTAAAGCAGGAGAATGTCCAAGTCACTTCAGTTCTATATTGAAATGAGTGACACTTAATCAAAGTTAGTGATAATACCTTTACACTCTTGCTGACACTTCTGCTTCATCCAGTCGCTGCTCTGACGTATTCATGTTCCAGAATATATAAAAATAGAGAGGGATGAATATAGAGCCTTGTTATTCATTATAATTTATTCTGTTGACCAAACAATTCAGGTTTACAACTGAAGAATACATCGGTTTAAAGGAGGCTCAAGAAAGGGTCAAAATACATCAAATGAATCCACGAATAATTTTAATTAAAATGGTGGGGAAAATGGCTTTTCTGTAAGATTTCTGGGACTTTTTGGATTCCTTCTGACGTGTTTGCTTCTAGAAAAATAAACTTTAAGTAGCTAAACTAGTACATGTGGTATTTTGCGCGCGTTTTGTATAAATGTACAATATGGTGATACTTTTTCAATTTCAACACTTCTCATGTCGTCCTGACGTAAGGAAATCCAGGTCTCTCAGGGGATTCAGGGTTAATATAACCTCAATCAGCAATTATAATATTAACATATTCTCCCTCTTCATCCTCATTCTAAACAGCAAAACTGCCAAGAAAGACACAACATTGATAATTACGTGATGGAGAAACTATGAGATATTGAGGCCAAAACCTGTTCGAGCAAAGAACAGAAAATGTAAGGACATCGGAAATTCACAGTGAGCGTTTAAGGAAGAACATATAATCCATGTCGACATACATTTGTTCATGCAAGAGCTTGTTAATATTAATACTGTTTGTTTCTAAATTCAGTTGACACGCATCATGTTCACCAGTTTGAATCCAGGGCATCGTTTTGCCGGAGGACCACAGGCTGGGAAGATGCATGATTATGGACGAGGAGCATTTCTGCATGAGCTTCGCTGGGGTCGTCTGCTCTCTGCGTTTAGGAGCTGGTTCAAAGAAGAGAATCCAGCTGCCGCCACAGTTCCAGGTGCTGCAGCGGGGTATTTTCGCCCCCGGGCCCACAACTCTTAATGGTCACCTTGAGCCACTGTGTGTAGAGACTGCAGCCTGGAGGAGACGTGTCCATCATGTGCCTGTACAAAGTCTGGTCCTGGGAAAAGGGTTGACGAAGGGGAAAAGCAATAATTGACAAAAGATGATACTGTCTGTAAAGTAAACAAGGATTTGTACTGCTTCATCAAGGCTGCATGGGCAAACTCTGAGACGTAAAGAGAGATGAACGGCTCTCTGAGATTACATTCAGGCTCCAGCAACATGTGTGAGAGCAGGGCAGTGTGTTTAATGTGCATTTAATTCATGGGATGTTCAAGCATACAGAGCATGCTCTTTGAATTCGGAGGTTACTTTTTTCAACTGTGTGTGTTTAGTCCATCCTCTGGACTGTGAGGAAAACGTAACCTTAGATCATGCACAATGTATTCATGCTCACTTCCCCTATGTATTGATCATGAGGCATTTTCGCCCTACCTTGATGTCATCAGAAGATCCTGACATTTGGCTTCAGAAACAACCTCAACCAGAGAGAGGAGAACGAGCCAAGTGCATAAAGAGAAAGAACAGCTTCCAATCAGGAATGAAAGTGTGACAATGCTTTGTGTCTCGCTCCTGGTGTCAGACTGGGACAGATTAGGCCGATACACTCATGTTATGGTGGAAAATAACTATGATCATTTACTAAAGAGCTGTATTTTGTATTCTGTATGTTCACTTCCGGCTACGTTTAGGTGCAAAATACTGCACTTTTTACTCTACTACATTATTAGCCATTTACTCTTCTGATTAAATTGTACATAAAGCATTTCCTCTCATAAGAGACCTTTTACAATAAAACCTTGTCTGAGGCCTCTTCTTGTGTCTCAGTTTTGTATGAGTTCTCATCAGCTCCACCAAAGAGAATCTTTCCCTCTAACTTCCTCCTGGTTTTATTGAGACATCTGTTTTAGGCTGTAACATTTAAATACCTGTGCAAATACTTTGAGCTCCAACTTGATTATTTCCTGTTTTACTTTGAAATTTCTGCCATGTTTCCTTTGGCAGTTTTACTTCCTGTCTTTCTCTGCCTCTGCTCCCTGGTGTGTTTCATCTGTTCCTAATCACTCCTGTCTCCTGTGGGTATTTAAGTCTCTGTTTTCCCGTCACTCACGTCAGTTTGTTTCCAGTGTTCTCTCAGTGTGTGTGTGTGTGTGTTTCTTCTTTCTCAGTTCAAATTCTTTGTTTTGTTTTTACCTTGTTTTCCCTTATTCCAACTACTGGATTTAGTACCTGCTGTCCTGCCTGCTTGAAATCCAACCTGCCAGTGAGTCTGTTTTCATTCATTCAAAACCACATGGCTGCTACAAACCTGTTTTTGTGTCTGCATTTGGGTCCAAAAACCCTCCAGACCTCAACAACGTAAACATGGACTCACCAGACATCTCCCCCCCCCCATTATGATATGTAGGAATCTCTTGAGTGGGTCTACAGGTCGTCGAAGAAAAAAAAAAAAAGATCCGATAAGCAGGCTGCTCTCAGGGTGGCACACAAGGTGGTGTTGAAGAATTTCTGGCTGAAAAACGTATTAATACCCTGGATTCCCAGCCAGACTTCTAGTCACCTAACTTCCACCTTGTCTAACTGTGGTCTTGCCTTCGGCCTGCTAGCCTCAGTGTTAGCCTCTCATTTGGAGCGTCCCAGCTGCTTGACCTCTTCAGCAGTCCAGCATTTGCCTGTCTTTCTGACCTTTGGGTTGTTGCCTGAGATCTTCTGCTTCGTCCATGTTTTTATCCTTGGACATCTTCCCCAGTGTCTCCTGCTCTGCCGCTCACCCAGCACCCTGACCCTCTTGAATTTTTTGAAGACTCCAATTTCAACCTGTTTTTGTATTTAGGTAAAAAGAAAAACTAAAAAAACTCACCAATTGATAAAACTCCTCCCATTACTTGAAGCAAAGATTGGTGAAAAGGCTGAATTTGTTTTCCAAATGTATTAAATATATTTTTTTTTCTTTGTTCCTTCCTCACTATTCATTTCAGTTCGTCAGAACCTCAACCTGGTGTGTCAAAGACACATCATCACTACCAGCATTAACCTATTGAACATATTTTCATGTGGTGTGTGTGTGTGTGTATATATTTTTAGATTTTCTTTGGAGGGAGGTCATGTTTTAACCCCCTGTCCGTTTGTTAGTGGGTTTGTATGTTTGCTTGTCAGCACGATTACGCCAAAACAACCAAACTGATTTCCATGAAACTTGGTGGAGCAATGTGGGTCAGGGATGACCCCGGTAAATTCTGGTGCTTATCAGGATCAGGAGTGCGGATGCAGGATTTTCATTTTTTTTACTTGCATTAACACTGCGAGAGAGAATTTTCAGATAAACCATTCATGGATTTTAGTGAAAAAACAGGCGCATTTAGGGAACTGAGATCTATGAGTGTGTGAACTTTGATGCAGCTCTATTGAATTTAAAGGGACTGTTGGGCCTTGGCAGACGTATGTGTGCTATCCCATTCTAGTTTATTGCACAGCTCTTCACGCTACTCCATGACTTGCCTGCTAATTTGCTGCATTATGCACCAAAGCAAATTCCTTGTTCGTTGAAAACACATTTGGCAATTAATCTGATTATGAAGTTAACATGTGATTTTTCGACATGCATCACTACGCATGCATTTTACACATAATTTTCTCTCGTTGGCATCCAGTACAAAACCAGATTGAACCAACACTAGAGGATTGTGGGGATTACGTAATTCCCTTTATTTCAAACCCTGCACCGTCTTGCAGTTACCGATTTGCACCACGACGTGGCGTCGTGGGCAAATAATTTACACGTGGGCAGAGTTGAACATCTTGTCCCACGTTGCTGGATCATGGAAGCACATTTATTTTCTTATATATATATTCCCAGAAGCTCTGCATCTGAGAATTGTTCTTATTAAATTCCTCATCATCGTGGATTGGTGTGAGGATGAGGAGGAAGAGGAAGGGTGTCACGCCACACATCGTAGCACGCACGCGGCTGGGATCCTGCTTGGGGGGGTAGGGGGGGGGGGGCGTTGCGGCTCCGATCTTGTCCAACGACTCCGACCAATCAGCGAGTAGCTCCTGCTCTTATAAAGAGGCCGGACCCGGAGCATCGGTACCGGAGAATGATAGGAACACTAGCGAGGCATCACACTACGAGACACTGGACCGGTCTGTCCTTTAGTTTTTATTTCGACTTCCTCGTTTCTCCAGGTAACTCGTCACTTTCTTCCTCTTCCTCTTTTTTCGGTCTCTGTCTTTTAGAGAGACTTTCAGACTCTGATCTGTGTCTCCAGCGTGTGTTTGTGTTGTGTGTTTGTGTGTTCCCTCACGTTGATCCAGGGGTTAGTTGTGATATTTTGGGTGTTCTGGGGATGGATTACAACCAGGAAGCTTGTTATGCAATGTTGCATCACCGGTCGTTACCCTGACGACAACAATAAGCAGGATGTTGAGTAGTGATGCTCGTCACTTTGTTTCCTCCTGTTTTATTATTAGAGCCAGTGTGTGGTGTTTCATTCAGTCTTAATATTCAGGCCCGAGGTGTTTAAGTGTCTCTTTGTTATCTAAGTGGAGAGTGAGGAAAATGCTGGTACTGCTACCCCCCCACCCTTCTCGTTTCTGGAAGAAGGAGACAATGGTGTTTACGCAACGTGCGATCCAGAGCGAAGCGCGGGTCCCATGCTCCTCTCGTTGACCTGTGTCCCTCCTTCTTCTCTTCTTCTCCTCAGGTGTGTTGTAGTAGAGAGAAGATGGCCACGTCCGAGAGCGCCAGCTTGAGTAAAGCTGTCAAACAGCAGTACATGGACCTGCCTCAGGGGGACAGAGTCCAGGCCATGTACATTTGGGTGGATGGGACAGGAGAGGGGCTCCGCTGCAAAACCAGGACCCTGGATTTCGAGCCTAAGAGCATTGAAGGTAAGAAATCTCCAGAGTCTTATAAACTCAAAAAGCTGATGCCTTGGATTCATTGTTAAATTGCCTCCATCCTCCTCCTGCTGCTGCAGATCTCCCTGAGTGGAACTTTGATGGCTCCAGCACCAACCAGGCCGAGGGCTCCAACAGCGACATGTACCTGGCTCCTGCTGCCATTTTCCGGGACCCATTTCGTAAAGACCCCAACAAGCTTGTCCTGTGTGAAGTGCTGAAGTACAACCGCAAACCTGCAGGTAACTAACAAGCTCAGATCATGTGAAGGTTCCCTGACTCGCAGAGCTGCTGCCCTCCGCTGAATAACATGACTAATATGTAGAAGTGGACATGAAGCAATGACTCAAGTAATTTGATTGTTTTGTGTATGTGGTCGTATGTGGCATTACTTAGAATAGAATAATGTCGTCCAGCACGTCTCATTATTTTTACTCATGTTATCTTGGATGAACAAGTCTGCAATGAGAGCCAACCTCTCCAACTGTTCATAATTTGGAAAATTTTAGTCCTGGTATGTCGCATTCAAATGACCCACCTACAGTAGCATGCACACTGGCATTTCATTGATCTAACACGTATGAACACATGTGCACTTCCCGACGCCCATTCATTCTCATGCATGAGAGCCCTTCAATGCAGATTTTGGCAAAAATGAAAAACTGAAATTATTTTATTAATGAAATTTATTTTTTGGGGGTGATAAAGTGTACATTTGTAACCCCGACACCCAAAAGCAATTTCATTGTTGCCTTATTTCCACGACGGTCACAGTTCCTAGAAATGTGTATTTTATACTTTTCTTTGGTATTTTAATCAGTGGTTTGCAAAACTGGCCCATGTGACTAGACTGGACGCTGCTGGTGCTTGTCCTCTAAACGGAGCATTTTTCTTTCTGCAGAAACCAACCTTAGAATCACATGTAAGAAGGTGATGGAGATGGTGGACGATCAGCATCCTTGGTTCGGCATGGAGCAGGAGTACACCATCCTGGGCACAGACGGACACCCATTTGGCTGGCCATCTAACGGATTCCCCGGACCACAAGGTCAGTAGCAAGTTCAAAGTGTGTGTGTGTGTGTTTCTTCTTTGGGAAAGTGTCGTGTTGGTTTAACAATCGTCATATTTGCAGGTCCCTATTACTGCGGCGTGGGAGCTGACAAAGCCTATGGTAGAGATATAGTGGAGGCCCATTATAGAGCTTGTCTCTATGCTGGAGTTGACATTTGTGGTACAAATGCAGAAGTGATGCCTGCTCAGGTAATGACAGTAAAATGTGCTGTTGTGGTTTAAACTGTCAATTTGATTTATAATTTATCAGGACTTATGATGTGTTCGTGTTTTCAGTGGGAGTTCCAGGTTGGCCCTTGCGAAGGTATCAGCATGGGGGATCATCTCTGGGTGGCACGTTTCATCCTGCACCGTGTCTGTGAAGATTTTGGTGTCGTTGCCTCATTTGACCCCAAACCCATCACTGGTAACTGGAACGGAGCTGGCTGCCATACCAACTTCAGCACTAAGGAGATGAGGGAAGAAGGTGGATTAAAGTGAGTGTCCAAAGCTTTTTTTAGATCTTGCTTATTCTGCATAAATTATTTATTTAAATGTCGGATTGGGTAACCTTGTCATTTCTCCTTTTCAGAGCCATTGAAGAGTCCATCGAGAAGCTTGGCAAGAGGCACCGCTACCACATCCGTGCCTACGACCCCAAGGGGGGGCTCGACAACGCCCGTCGCCTCACCGGCCACCATGAAACCTCAAACATCGACGAGTTCTCCGCAGGTGTGGCTAACCGCGGCGCCAGCATCCGCATTCCCCGTATGGTGGGCCAGGAGAAGAAGGGCTACTTTGAGGACCGCCGTCCATCGGCCAACTGCGACCCGTACGGCGTGACCGAGGCCCTCATCCGCACCTGTTTGCTGAACGAGGAGGGAGAGGAACCCGCGGAATACTAAATCCACATCTCATTGACTGACTCCCACCGCCCTCCCGACTTTATCTTTTAAGCTAGTACTGTATTTTTTATTTTTCTCTCTCCCTCTGAGATGATTTTAACCTGCATTTTAATGGCTTAAAGTTGGCTGGTCAACTTAAAATATGGGAACGTAATAGCAGGGTACGTCTTTCCCCTCCACTTTCGAAGGGATTGGCTTTTGTAACACTGTTTTATAACCCGTGTTATCCTCTCCTCCCCCCCCCTTGTCTGTAACTGAAAGAACTAAAGCACATGGACACTGAAGAGTAGAGCTGCTAAGGCTGGACAGCATGTCGAACTTAATAAATCTGACTAGTTCATGTACTGTTAATATATGTTGACCTGCCTTTTCGAGTATCCAGTTTTCGATGTTACTAATTCTTTGATTTTTATGAAGTGTCTATTTTTAAATGGCAACGTTCGATGTCGTCAGATTTTTGGCACACACTTGATTTGACAACTTGTAGGTACACTTTGTAGATGTCTATACCCAGACGTATGTTGTTGAAATGTGGTGGATCTGTCCATAATGCCATTTGTAGATTTCCTTAAGGAGTTTTATCCTTCTGTTAACTGCGATATTGTAATGCACCTGATTTGGTAAAACATCACGTTTACTGACGCTGGTCTTTTTTATTGATACATTTAAAACTTTTATTTTTATCACAACATGGCTGTGTGACTCATGACTTAAAAAAAAAGGAAAAAGATTAAAAGAATAGGTCAACACTTTGGGAAATATGCTTTTTTTGTTTCTTATCAAGATTTCAATGAGAATATTAATGCAACTCTCATATATTGATAAGCAAAGTCTTCTAATGCTTCTTGGATTAACTGTTGTTAACTCTGTATCAAGACCTTCTAGCTGTCTATGCAAATTCTGAGGCAACAGCTAGCAAACGGTTTAAAAGGAAAACCTGGATCTGTACAAAGGCCTCTATAGCTCAATAATACTTTGCTTATGTAATTTAGGTAACTTTGAATAGAGCCTGGCTAGCTGTTGCTCTTCCATGCAAATGATAACCGTTTACTTGAGCAGGCCTGGGCCATCCAAAGCTCACTAATCAATTCTCATGTAGATTAATCTTGTCATCCTTGGATGATAGACTACAGCCAGAGGTGGTAGTGATCTTCTCATTTAACTCTTTAACATAAGAAAGCTTATTTCTCAAATGAAAATTACATTTCATTGAGCTGACGCTTTTATCCAAAGCGACTTACAATAAGTGTATTCACCCCCGAGGGAACAAACCCAGAACAACAAGAATCAACATTAGCTTTCCATTGTTAGTTAAGTGCAGATCATTCATGAAACTCAAACCAACACTGATTAAGTGCTGATCTCCCGTTACTTGTTCTGAAAGTTTCATCAACTTGTGAATACAAATTAATTCAAAACAACCTTACAACTCCAAGTTGGCTGAAGGAGCTGCTGAAGCTGGGTCCTGAAATGTAAGTGTCTCACTTTCAAAAGCTGTTTAAACAGGTGGGGACACAGCAATTTTTACAGCAGCAGTTAACTGGAAAAAGTAAAGGGACGTGTACATAAAGGTAAAACTCATAAAAGCTGCACGGCCGCTGCTCCTTGTGCCAAATGTGATGTTTCAGTCCGGCTGGTGTCTTGGCAGGAGCTCAACAGCTGCTTTGTTCTGGACGGTGTTGTTTTGGGGTCGTGTGGGAAGTAACTTGAGACTGGTTCACTCACAAGACAGTTATTAAACTCCTTCACAGCTACAGCCCGAGGCCAGCACTCCCAGAAGTGCTGAGTCATAAACAATACGGCACCACCACAGATTGTTGTGGCTGAGACCTAGACTTGCTTTGTCTTGATCCTGAAAACACGAACGGACGAGCATCAGGTCAGAGCTTGCAGGCAGAAGGCACCAAACATAAGTTGATCTCAAATATTCTTTAATTCTCCAGCATAATTAAAGTTCCTGCATATGCAACTCAAAAAGATCATGTTGCATCCTTGAAGTTTACAAGAGTTTGGAGCTGGAACTCCACAGTGAAGGAATTCTTTGTTTTCCTGCCGTTAGAATCCGGACACATTTCAACCACACTTCTCTATTTCACGGGGCATAAACATTTACTCCTGGTGTCCTCTCTCTACTAAGGGGGGAGGGAAGGGCAACAGAGTTTGCTTGGAGACCTTTCCCCTACATCCCAGCTGCCCCCACAACAGAACATTAGTCAGCTCATTGATTGGCTTTGCCAGGGACAAGTTGACCAATCCTAAAAGCTGAGGGCAGGTTCAATCCTGCTTCAGAGGATGTCGTTTGGCCCGAAGCCAACGTGTGCACTCTAACACTGATTTGGTCAGTTGATCTGAAACTTCTCTGTCCTTCACTCTCCCTTTGTAAGTGGTTGAAAGCCACAGATTTGGGTGGGAAATGCCTAAAATATGTCCTGAGACATCGACGCTCTCCCAAATGTCGTGGTACGAACACATTTGGGGATAATCTGGCACAAAAATTACATCTGCTTTGTCTGCTTTCATGTTGTAGCTGCTGTGCAGAGCAGCTAGAGAATGGTGGAGCAATAACAGGGGAGAAGTCCCACACATGTGCTGTCATTTCTACCAGGATGACCTCGACCACAAAAAACCTCACCCACACATTTTCAGGGCAACTAAACTGCAGCGAAGCCCAGTATTCCCAGTAACGCCTCGTATTCCCAGTAAAGCCTGCATTCCCAGACACAAACAGGAACACTGTGTTCTTTTCCCCAACACATCCCCTCACCCCAGCTGTTCCAATATTATTATATCCCTGTAGAAGCATGGATAGTCCGAAAATGGGGGAAAAAGCATATATAGTCAAACAAAATTCTATGGATCTTCTCGTCTCTGGGTGTTCACTTCCGCTTGTTTAACACTTGAAATGTATTTCGCCGTCTCGGGATGTTTACCACCTCACAACAACATGTGAAAGCCGTCTCCTGCTTTTGTCGCATCGGGGCTCAATTGCAGGGGGGGGGGTTCCATTTGCAAAAAACGACACCGAGCCACCCTCTGCCCGGGAAGCTCACACGCCAGGGGAGACGCCGGACAAAAGATGGAGAGGGATGCTGCCGTGTTGCTATGACAACCACCGGAATGCACAGGCTGGATCGTGGTGGTTCTTGTGTAGAGTGAGGGAGGGGAGGGGGGGGGGGCATCCATGTTATGTAAGGAGGGGGGAAAACAACATGAAATGGGGTCTCATAAATGGGGCCACACGATAGCCCCCTGGCCAAACACGGCTTTAAGATGCCAGTCAGTTAGTGAGCAAACACACAATCAGAGAGAGCAAACACACACCATTTTTACATATTAATAAAACTGTGGCTGACAATTTGGTAATCTGACATTTAATAGCACATGGATGTACACTAAAATGTGCACTGTGCATCAATCCTTTTTAATGGTCGCCGTTCTGCTGTCAGTGCGTGTTCTGTGTGGTTGTCCTCACTTGTGCTGTGTTGTTGTGTAACACATCATACTAGCTCAAACCAGTATGAGCTCTTCCTTCCACAGTGTGCAACAAAAGAAGGGAAGTCTGCATTAGAGCCACGACTCAGGACCAGAGAGAACGGTGACATTTGCAGAACAACTCGGGACTAAACTGTAGCTTTGTGTTTTTTTTGTTTTTCTGCATAAGACCTCAGCAATAGATGGAGAGGAAATTTCATGGAAGGACGATATCGGCTCATCTTTTCTTGGCCTGCAGAAAAAAGAAAGAGGAAAAAGAAGCAATTGGTTGCGTATCAGAACATCTGAAGGGGTGTTTGTGTTTTTGGTTTACATAGAAACACTGACCAACATATAGATGTTTGCATCAACGTGGTTTCACCAGGAGCTAAATCTAGCTTTCTGAGAATAGCTTTAGCCTTTCTTGCAGATCCCTCTCTCCTACACATGCACACACACATTACTCCCCCTCCCATGCATCTGTACAACGTGCTCACGTGAATCCTCAGGAACACACATGCGAACTCTGGCCTGTCTGCAGGGGCGGAGAATAACAAGCCGTGGCATGTTTGCTTCCAGGGCACAGGCACAAACATTCACATGGTTTGGTATTTTCACACAGACAGATGCAACGTTTGAGACTAGAGGCATCCTGACTGGCTGAGTGCTGCCGTGTTATTGGGCAGTCGCTAGATCCGATGCAGCCACTCCAGTCTTACCTGCACCCTGATTGGTTGTGTGGTTATGTATGACACAGTGACACAGTTTTGTACTGCTGCAGCACAGAAACAGGTCAGTCTGCTTTTGTTTATTTGAAGGAGATAGTGTAGATATCAAAGATCAGTCAGCTTCCAGAAAGTGTTGTTGACGTGCAGTGGGGTTCATCCAGGTGAAATGCTGTGGACAATTGGATGGGAAAGTTTACGTGTTTTAAATCTATTTCCAAGCGAGTAACAATACTGTCAATGTGGAATAAAGTGCAGATGTCTGCTCACTTGTCATGATCCAAAGTATCTTCCCCTTTTACAAATAGTACAACTCCCTATAACTATATACTTTGTACGTGGATGGGAAGTAATTGGACTGATGGGCAAAAAACACATTTAAATTATTTGCACTAGAGCCATTTTCCCCCACAATCCCCCTGCAATGCTTGAAAATTGCCCTTTTGTTCCAGTCCTGCTACTTGTGCGAGGACAAACAAGTTACAATTAACCAAATGTAGCTTTGGATTCACAGACTGTCCATGCAGTTGTACTCAGTGTCCCTGTGGTTCTAACAGTCCACCCTCTGCTGACTGAAAAGCTGGCCGGACATCCAGTGATTTTCCGTCCCCAAATTCACAAGAAGTTCTCCCCTCCCCCGAAAAGTCTCCAACCGATTTATCTGCAGGGGTTGACCCTTCTATAGCACACACACAATGGCTGACCCGCACACCCCACAAATGAGTCTGCACTCTGTGATTTTCCGCATTGTCATGAGAGGTCAAGAAAAACTCAGACGTTCCAACAGAAGTGATAGAATCATAGGATAGTAATTCCAAATGTACATTTTCTTTACGTTTTCCAGAAAATCACGTCATCTTTAAAAAACTGACGTAGCAGGAAATTCTCTTGGTTTGTGAGGGAGACTCCTCCACTGCAGCAGCTGACAGTTGACAATAAAATGGTCAAGTAAAATAAGTGATGTGCAGGATACTAAAAGCTGCCAGTTATGAAAATGACACATTAAGACAATTGTGACAATATAGTAAGAAAGGCAGTCGGTAGAACTCAGCATTGCAATAGACAAATTAAAATAAAAACACGGTAGAAAGAAGGCAAATAGAATACAATACAACACTGAAACCATATACATGCAAAGGTGCAGTTGGACATTTGTTGCAAATGAAGTAACAACTTTGACAGTATAGATTAGTAACTAGCAAGTGGGGCACCAGCATGTGTGATATTTCATAATCTGAATACAGATAAGCAATATAGTTTCCCTGTTTTCCATGTATTTGTCCCATCTATCAATGCTGCCATATGCAATGAATTCACATGAGGCAACCTCCTTGCATAACTGGCTTCCTGGTGTGTTCCACCCCCTCATCAAAACATGTCTTTCCACCATGATGCTATAGTCAAAATCCAGTCACATGCACCACTGTGGGTCACTTGTAGAGCCCCCCATATCTAGTTATCCAGTTTATGCCAGAAGGGACCTTGAAAACTGTTCTGTGTTTTTTTGTCTCTGAAGTTGCTCTGTTGGAAGAAACAATAAAGAAATAAACAATAAAAAGAATCACTTGATCCCCAACCTTTGGACCCTAAGAGGCCTCATGTGGCTTTCATCTCTGTCCCACGTCCATATTGTTGGCCTGTGTACAGATAACTATCTGATTGAAAGTGATGGGAAGCTAAAGGAGCAAACTAGACATTTGCTTTACCACTCCCTTGTTTGCTCTCTGCTGTCCGGCGCATCCTGTCTGTCATCTGCTGAGCAAGTAATAAAAACCACCAGGTCCTGACTCATATACTGAAGAAGAAGATCATTAAGGAGAGAGTGACGCTTGTTTTCTAGGAAGAGGAAATACTAACTGGATTATGTGGAATTTTGTACAAGTTGTTCTGAATGAAGTAAAAAGTTGGAAAACAGGGTCCATTTCATTGTTAGCAGATGTTATTCTCCAGGCCCCAGAACCACAAATGTGGCTTTTGTTTGTATATTGCTGACTCATCATATCTTATTTTCACATCTCTTATTTCTCGAGCTACGTTTGGCGACTTTCGCAGAATGACCTAACACGTGCGTGCTCAGCCGCAGACGTCTCTCTCTTCATGTTTAAATGCAGCCTCATAGACGAGAGGTTTCTGAACACACAGAGCAATCTAATCTACATCTTAGCATTTGTTAATAAGCTGCTAATAACTCTCTATGGCTCTCTATGGAACCCGTTGACCCCCTAACAATTTTCCGTTTTAATTCATTGAAAACCACAGCATTGGAAAGAAAGAAGAATTTGGGTCAGTGCAGCAATTAAGAGCAAGATATAAATAACAGAGAGCACATGCACACGTACACGCATGCACACACACACACACACACACACACAACACACACACACAGACACACACAAGTTTGCGCAGTTTATTAGGACTTGACTCCATTGACACCATTGACTCCATTGACTCCATTGACTCTAGTCATTGTGGACAGCCTACTAAAAACCTTTAGAGACGTTTTGCTTTATTTAGACCAGGTTTTGGCAGACGGGGGGTTATTTATGCTGAATAAGGTTTTACAGTCCACATACTAATAATTTTAAACGTATTATATGAGTGTTACAATACATTATAATTAATTTTTTGTTTATTAAAATGCTTATGTTAATTCAATGGTAACCCTAACCCAGGATGGCGACACTGATAGAACAGGACATGCAGAGAGGGATTTCAGTCTGTGGTCAATAAAAAATGTTAGATAATATCACACAGTCATGCTGTTGTAGTGGCCAGAGACAGAGTTAACTACATGCAGAGAGCAACACAGCTTCAAAGACACTTCCTGTAGTGATTGTTCTGCTCTTGGCTCATACTCGTGTGACCCCAGTTCTTCCTCATGGCTTCAACTGACGCCGACTGAATCTTTATGAGGACATAAAAAGATAGTGTCATTGAAAGATAATAGGCACTCTTTCTTTCATTCTTTCTTTCTTTCTTTCCTCTTTTTGTATTGTTTGCCTATTCCATATTTTGTTTAAAGCAAAGGAGTTAGGGGCTAATAACCCATATTAAACTCAGACACAAGATCAATGTAAGAGAACAAACCAATGGACTGTTTATCAAGTCACATATGTTAAAAGATTAAGTGAAGTTATTACATTCATAGCTACCTGAAACAGAAGCTATATCTACATACACTTAAAATGATGAGGATGAAAGGAAGTGTAACTTCAAAAGTCTATATGCACAGACTACATGAAAGCAGATGTGTTTTTCTGTTTATGGAGAAACTGTGGAAAACCCTGCACAATGATTTCAAACTTTTGTAACTCAATTATTATTCAGCTCAAGAACGTTTAAAAGAAACACCAATATATATGAATGTGTTAAATATAATTAAATTAAATATATGTGTACGAAAACTGTTTTAAATTACACTGGAATGGATGAAATAAACGAAATAAAATTGTTAAACCAAACTAGACTATTGTTTCTTTCTTTCTGCTCTTTCTGTCTTTCTCCATTAACGCTTAAGAAGTTATTACAATCACTTTTAATCTGATAATTCTGATCAATTCAGCGTGTAAACTTAAACTTGTCTTTCTTGCCTGGTCAGCACTTCTCTTCTGTAGCTTTAGAGCATCCACTCCACACCGCACTACACAAACAGACGCCCACTGTCCTGAGGATATTAAGACAGGCCTGAACTCAGAATTAGGAAAACAACCTGGGTAAAGTCCATTGTTGGTGGTGGTGAGCAGGCACTTCCTAAGGTCCAGAGAATGGCGCTGGTTGGGAGAGAGAGTTAAAAACACCCCTGCTTTGTCTTTCTTTGTTCCTACATCCACGTGGTTCTAGTCCTGACCAGCTAAGACAGGAGAAGCCTGTCTGTCACTCTCCCTATTGAACACCTCTCACTATTGTTTAAAGGCATAACAAAGGGAATGCTTATACTTCCAGGATTCCTGTTGACCTGTTTTTCACCCTCACCCCCCCTTTCAACGCACGCACAACCATAAACTGCTGCTTCAGTGCTCCCACTTGTCTCTGTGTTTATGAAGTCAGCTCATGGGAACTGCAGGGAAACGCCACAATGTCAAACTGCTTCTTCATCGTTAAGAAAACAAGAAGCCTTATCCAACACGTCAGACCTGTGTCTGGATAAGGCGCATAGCAGATATTACACAATGTATCAGTTTAATCTGGATCGTGTTTGTTCTGGCTTTAAGACGTAGATATGACAAAGCGATGACGAGGCGACTGGGTGAGGCAGAGGCGAGTGACGTCCCTGTGTAATGTTCAGAGGATTAAATGTAACTAGAAGTAGCAAATCAAAAAAGCCAGGCAGATGGTTGGAATATTTCATCCATTTTTAGGGAAAATGTTCTAAATCCTCTTGTTTGGTCTGTTTTGAAGATATGACATGGAACGATCCTGCATTAAAATGTCTGAAAACAACTAGACATAGGTTATGTTTGCTGTCCACTTGCAAGCTGGCATTATCCCAAATTTTTCCAACAATGGTCATAACCAGAGAAATACCCAGTTTTAGTTAAGGAAACATTCATTTGGGTCGACCCTTAATTTTGTCGTATCTGCTTTACCTACGTATCAGACCAAACGATGTATAATAGAGGAAAAACACTATGCTATCCAGTTAGCCAGTCGTCTATTTTTCCCTCTCCTGTTTGCATCGTTTACTCGTAATAGCTCACGAATATTCATTCCCATTTGCTGTGTGATGTGAATAAAGCTTGAGTACATAATCCCAGCCAATTAGGTCTTTTGTAATTGGTTTGAGTGAGAGACCACCAATGGACAAAGTAACTTATTGTAATTTCCAAACTTTCTAGCCTTTGTTTTGATCAGTTTCTTCACCTATTTAATGTGCCGTGGATTTACCTTATTTGAGAAAGAACTGAATGAGTATGTGATTACGTTATGCAGAGAATATCAGTGCAGTATTTTCCTCAATGTGGCATAGGACATATCCGTGTACACACACTTGAAGAATGTTGGCATAAGTGGCCTGAGTGGATCTCAGGGATCCCCAGTGCATCTTGGGTGCAATCACAACTGTAGTGCCACAGTCAAGGCATCAGGAAGGATTAATAGCTCAGTTCAAGTACCTCAAACTACGTACTTAAATACCACACTTGATTGTGAATGTGCCTGTGTTCCAGATGATTGAGAGTCTTATTCAGTGTAATAGACACCTCCTTCAACATCATACATAATGGACGACTGACAGTGTTTCAATGTGGTGAGTCATGAGAGGGTGGAAGTCCTGAGTCACTTCAACCAGCTCAACAAGTTCAACCACCTGGGCTGATCTGAGAACAGCTCTCCCCTCGGGTAACCCTGGGGTTTAAACAGGTGATAAAATGCTATATGTAAGATAAGTTGATTACAGAAATAAACAGAGCTATTTTGAAACATGTTCCGCTTTTCACCTGCGTTTACTTATTGTTGCCCTCCAACAGCCATGTGACCTACGCTGGAGTTACGTGAGCTCCAGGATGTATGCACATGTTTGGACGTGTAAAACACCCTGACTCTGTGTGTAAAGCCTCTGTGTAAATACATAGTGATGTATGATTACATATCAATAAGGATGTGTCATAATTAGTTCCTTAGTTACTGTCAGTGTATTTAGCTTTTGAAAAAAAAGTAAACGATTCACGAAACAAAGCCTCAACCTGAGACACTGTAAAGCGTCACCTTTAAAGAGTCATTCCACGTTGAAGTTAAAGCAAAATCGAGAAAATGTCAGAGTCAGATGTGTTCACAACAACAGGAAAATATCCAGACCATTCAGGCGAAGGGTGAAATGTCTTGAGCATGTGTATCTGCAGGACTTCCTTTCCCTCGATCTCTACTCTGCGGACTCTGGCTCCACCTGCGCAAGATGGTGGCATTTGAATTCAGGATATTTTGGCTTCATTTCTGGATAGCAGCACGAAGCAGAGACGCATCGTCTATTTTTGAATTATGTCTGTGGTTTTTTGTTTTGTTTTTACTGAAATGCTTATTTTTGCTTATCTTCATTTTGTTATTTGTCTTTATTTCGACGAACATTCTTATTCTGCATTGTAGTTGGTGTGAAGACAGACCCGCCTCAGGCTCTAATCTATCAGAACACACAAACAGACTGCTGTTGCATAATTTCTAACAGCGTCTCAGGTTCAGCAAGGCACCACAGACAGACAGAATCTCTCCACACACACACACACACACACACGTGCGCGCTGTGTCATGCACGTCTCTACATCTCTTGTTGGTTTCTTGTAATCTGGAAAAAATCAATACTGTCTGAAAATGTGAGGATGACGACAACAGCGGCAGATAAGTCGCCCGCTGAACACTTAAGGCCTCCTTCTAACCTAGAGATTTAAAAAAACAATCACACAAAAGCAGTGCCCTTTCCAACCCCCACACCCCTTTGAGCTCCAGTCAGATTAAAGGCTGATCATGTATCTGATGGTGCCACAGCAAGTTCCTTACTGCCATTAGTCTGCTGCGAAAGCCTAATCCCAGCAAATCCATTATTTTCCTCAGTACATCCAACACACACACTCCGGCCAGCCTTAACGGAGCCTCAACAACAAGTCAAGTAAATGAGTGAAGGGCCAAAGAATAAATAACTGCTGCGATGCTACTGAAAGGTCTGTCAACACTGCGAATCACTCTTCTCCTAATCCATGGCCAGTAATCAATCACAATGCAAAATACAGGAATGACGCATTTTCCCATAAGGCAGATTTCTTGATGTCTGTCTGCAACTTGTTCAGACTAAAGGCCGATTTATGCTACTCTGTTTTTACGGATACGGACAGATAGGACCGCCCTCTCCGCCGTGGAACGCCCTCTCCGAGCGCCTCAGAGAGCTTTTCGTGCACGTCTGATCTTTCTAACTATCCGTGGATATTTCGGATAGCCTACAGACAGCCTTTGGGTGTGATTGGTCCGCTAACGACATCATTTCCGTACAACGTCATTTCCGGATTTCACATTTCCGGATCTCAAACTTCCTGCTTCTTTCCCTGTACAGTTATAACGAGCTTTCATAACGGCCATAGCGGGCTAGCAACCATGCTAACTGCGGTGGTAACAGTGCAAAAACCCGCTGTCAAGACTTTAATTCCACTTCTATCATGACACTGTTTCTCAAACACCGCCAGGTTAGAAGCAAACACTGGGTAGTAGTTAGTGTCGGGAGTCCCTGCTGTGTGTGGAAGCTGGAGTTGAAGCTAGCTGGGGGGGGAAGCTAGCTAGCTCCGTGTAGCTTCAAGCTGTGGAATTAGCAACACAGTTCGGAAACAAGACCAGGGAACCGCTGCGCTAAGAAATTATTACATCAGCATTTTGACCTGCTGGGTGTCACTTTATTTTATTTAGTTGCCATCGTAGCCTACACTGTGTGTGAGGGAAGTGGGGAGTAAGTAAATAAACAGTGTGGACTTCTTCTCATTACTCGTGAGGTAGGCTTCTCCAAGCTTGTCTTCGGTTGCGCCACCTACTGTTTGGCGGTGAATTGTTTTCAGACGGACGGTCGTCGGAAAAGCATAAATCAAAAAGAGTCCGTGGTATTCGTGCGTCCCTGTCCGCGACACGGATACGTAGAAGCATAATGGAGCCTTAACAGGACCGCTGCAGCAGAGGGCCAGAGGTTTGAAGGGGGTCATGAAGCAGTGGGGGTGCAACAGGCCGCTGAGACACCAGTGATTGGACGGATGCACGGGCGGTCCTCTTCGAAAACAAAAACACACTTCCAAACACACGTGTAAAGAATGGTGTGGAGAAGGCCACATTCGGACAAGGTTAGGACAAGGCTGCTTTTTAGCACCGAATCATTTTCTGTAATCAACAGATGTAGCAATAATAAACCAAAGTATTGAACCTATTCATCATTTGTTTGGGCAATGTCAGTAGTACTGACAAAATTAGACATGCGCTTTTGACTAAGAGAGCCCAACAACATGTAGAAACTCATTCTAAAACATTTGCCACTTTCAGAGCATATGGGCAGCAGTTAAAAGTTAGACAATTAATAATATTTAAATACATAAAATATAAACTAGAGGTTTAAGCCTTTGGCTACCGAAGTAAATATATCAATATTTCAATCATTCATCCATGCTTTTTGCAGTTTCAATATTCTGACCACCTGATATTAGCTATGCACCAAGAATTAGCATCAGCATTACTTTTTCACATTATAATACATTTCCTCTGTGTCTTTATCTTCGTTTTTTATTGACTTGTTTCTTTGTTTACATATTTTCAGACGATACAGTCCTCTCGCTAAAAGGCGCAGGCATCCAAATTGTATCAGTTTTCTTCCACGTGGATGAAGAGTCTCTACTATTCAGAAATGAAGCCAAAATATCCCAGTGTTGCCATCTTGTGCCTATGACATCATTTGGAGCCAAAATCTGTGCAGGGGACGGAGCCGCAGAGTAGAGGTTACATCGACCAATCACGAGTCAGTCTTAGTCACCAAGTTAGCATCAAATAATTTGTTAAAACCCAACTTAAACAGAGGAAACATAATTGTGGTAGTCTGTGTACCTACAATGACAGAAGCCATCTATTGAAAAAAATTAGATTGACAATTTATGTTTTTGAGAAGAAATTGCAGGCAGACACCAGGGGGCGATATACATGCAATATACCAATGTCGTTCTACCACTGTACATCTGAGCAAACATCTATTAAACAGGTTTTTATAGGTGTGATTCATAGCTTGATCATGACTGTGTCTTTGTGTCAGTTAAATAAACATCTGTAATGAGTGGTAATCCTCTTCCTCATTAGGTCTTCTTTCCTCTTCTTCACGCCGCTCGCTTTGCCTTCGGGTAAGGCACCGACCTTGAAGGCTCCTCCGGTCGTGTTCTCTTTACAAACTAAATAAAGAACATTGATATCACATTGATAAACAGGCTCATGGAAAGCCAGGCGGTGCAGCTGTCTCTGTGACACAACTTACATCAGCACCAAGGTGAAACAGAGATTACAGACTGCCAACATGGACCCTTATCTTTCCCACAGATATTTGACTTTTACCCGCTCAAACAGACGCAGACATGCAACTCTAACTTTTGAATGAAAGACATTGTGTAAGCTGCGATGTGCTCTGTAGTGATTCTTTGTTAAACACAAAATAGAATTGCTCATTTACAATCAGGACGGACCAAAATGAAGTGTGAGAACTTGAATTTTCCTCTTTCTTCCCCAGAGTGGTTTTTGTTTTTGCACCTGTTAGTTTGTTGCTCTGTCACCATGTCCCTCAAAAACTTTCCATAACATTAGCAGGACAGATGCTCCTGGTTCTGGGAAACAAGGGCTCATATTTGGAAGTGATTTGCATTTCCAATATCACTTAAGAAATGTATATTTTCCCAGTGATTGATCTTACTATGTAACGCAAAGCACATATGGACATATTTCATTGGCTAATGCAGAAACCTGTCAACTTACTTCCTGTTGCATTTCAGCACAAAAAAAAAGAGCTAGTGTCAATTTCTTTCCTGGATGATGGTTGAGTTCCCATACTGCACCTCCAGATTGGCTTTATTCAAATGAATGAGTGAGCATCATCAACTCGCTCACCTGCTGGATATTTTCCTGCTGTATTCTCACAGGAACTCACTCTGACATTTTACGGATATTTTACTGGAGGCTGGTAGGAGTTCTGGAAAACCAATTTACTCAAACATTTACGTTTTCACCTACAGACCCTCTGGACATTTCCAGCAGAATGTCAGTTCATGACTGAGAGCAGCTCTAAATGAAATGTCCGGCTGCATGTTGACAGCATCATTTGCGATATAAAATGTGCTTCAACTCATTTTAGGTCAGAAATGGTCAGGTGCCTTCTTGACTGAATAGTAACTAGTTGGTCAGGAGACGAAAGTTTGGTGAAAATCTAACTCATGGAAATAATATTAGTGACAACTGCATCAGAGCAGCAGGTTTATTGTACTGTGTGATGCTGTAAACAGCTATTTGCCAGAAAATGCATGAAGAAACATCCTTGGTATGTTTTTTTTATTGAATTATATCATTTTAGTAAAGAGTTGGTTAAAACATTGGCCAACAAATCATTTAACTTCTTACAGTTATTGTCCTGATCAGCCGGCATTGTCAAGCAGCAGCTTGAGGTCAAAACACGAAAAACACTGTGAAAACACTGTAAACTGTACAGACAGGGATTGCCCTCCAGTGGCCAGAGGAGAAGGGACTATACAGAAGGTGTGGGCGACCCCTAAGGCGGCAGTGCTCAGGAATATTATTCATACAGCCCTGCATGATGGGACTTTCATATGGCAGCTTAATTGATTACATAAGTTCTATAACTATAGCAACAGTTGCAGATATGTATAGCATCATCAAGAGAGTGATGTACAGTAGATGTTCTGAACCATATTAAAAATGCACATATAGTGCAGCTCTGAAAGAAGACTGACAAGGCTTGGAAATGTGTGAGTGTTTTATTCTGTCATATAAGAAAACACCAGTAGTTGTTTGTTCTATGTGTAAATTCTCCTAATATGAAATGAAACAAGAGACATTTTCAGATTCTTCCAAAATGAAATTGTGGGGGAAAAAAATGTTTTGTAAATGCTAAATGTTTAGACGCCTGTTACATGTGGGAAGAAACACACCTTTTCCCTTTTTTTCTATGTCTGGGTCAACTTCCTCTGAAGCACTTTCAAATCTTCTGCTCGTTTTGCCTTCACAAGGGCACGCCAACAGGTCCATTCAATCCTCCCTATAAAGCCTGAACCTGTCTTTTGAACTCTAACATTTATAAACAAAAAGGCTGTATTGTCTCCTCTTCTCTTTTATACCGTTTCCACCTTTCTAGGCTGAAAAACAGACACTCTCTTACACCACTCCCCTCACAGCTCTGTCCCAGGTTGCTCAGTGCAGCGTGGGAACCGTTTCCGTGGAGAGCGGTGCATTGTGGCACAGGAGCCGTCATCAGGGACAGCGGGATAAAACCGGGATTGTCCTTCGGCATGGACCCAATTCATCCGGGTTGGCACACAGCAGCATGTTCGTGTACCAGTGTAACATCACCCGACTCGACCCGTTCCGAGTCAGGTCAGAGGCATCTGATTGTTCCTCTCAGGGGTGCAACAGAGAGCACAGAGTGAAGACCTTGTTATCCAACGTGTCCTGCTCCATGTGGAGAGCAAGGACAGAGACATTTAGCTGAGCCGTCTCGAGGAGGTGCTTATCTAATCTGTTCGTTTGTTTGTCTGTAAGTTAGCAGCGTTACACAAAAACGACTGCACAGTTTACCACAGACCTTAGTGGAAGGACGCGTTATAGTCCAGGGAGCACCCATTCAAATTTGGTGCTAACCGAAGTAAATGGGCAGATCCAGCTATTTTGATCCATTTATTTTTCACTTTAAATTGTTCCAGACATTTTCATTTCCAGAGATTCATTCATGTTAGAAAATAAAAATCAGGCATAGGTCATTTAAATCTATTTGTAATTTAGTGCAGCTTGTTTGAATTTAAGGGGATCGCTAGAAATTTGCTCTCTAAGTACTTTATTACCATGAAACTTGGTAGAAGGATGTAGTATTGGTCAGGAGAGAACCCATTACACTTTATTGTATATACGAAGTAATGGGCAGATCCAAGAATTTTGCCTGACTTTCTCCTGACCTGGTGGGATAGGACAGGCCGGGCCTTTGTGGAGGCATGCGCTCTCAGAGCCCTCTTCGGATTAAACTTAAACACAAAGAAAACAAATAACAAGAACTCAAGAAATAGCACACTGCAGATGTATACCTCCACCATCCAGTGCAGTTTAAATTTACATACATTTTTTTCCAGACTCATCAGAGGTCACTGTGACCTTTGACCTTTGACCATGGAAACGTAATAAGTAAATCTTTGAGTCCAGGTGACAACTGTTTAAACTGTGGAGAAATATTGATGGGTTTTGCTGAAATGTCTCAAGAAAATTAGCTCATTGTGCCTTTGACCTTTGACCACCAAATTACAATGAGATCAACTTTGAGTCCAACTAAACTTTTGGGGCAAATTTAAAGAAACTCACTGAAGTCGTTCCTGTGATATTGTGTTCACAGTGGTGGGACAGACAGAAAACCTGAAGCCATAATGCTTCTAGCCACCGGCAGAACAAATGTTTTCAGAGAGATGCCTGAAGTGTTTTTATATACTAAGAATTAAATTGCAGTCTCCACAGAATAAAGCATTTTATTATAGGTCAGTGCTGGATTTATGTCTATGGAAGCAGGAATATTTTATAGTGACCCTAACTTTCTCTGCACGTTATGGTGATGATAAGATTTATGGAAAATGACTTTGAACTTTATAACTGAGAGATGAGTTACTAAATGTCAGGTTGAAGCCCAGAAGTGCAATGAGTTCATTGCCAGGTTTAATATCTGTGTGAAGTACCTCAACCTTTGGCTGTGGTCTTATTCTGGAACTACCTTTGTCCTTAGTTGAAGGAGTGCACACTCGTTGGTGCGTGACGAGGTCAATGAGAGGTCGGGGCTCCCATTTTAAAGAAACCTGATCAATAACCTCTCTCTTGGACTTCAGGCCTCAGTGCTACCGGCAGGAGGAACGACCACGGATGACCGGCTGCTCCAAGCGGGATGAATAACAGCCATGTGGACGTTGTACTGTACGCCGGTGCAGGGAGGTGCATGTGCGTGCTGTAAAATCCCTGCCGAAATTGGAAGTGCTTTGAAATCAGATCAATACTTTATTATCCTATTAAGTTTTCTTTTTAACACCGAGTGAAGGAGTGTGCATTCGTTCTTAAGGAGCGTGTACATTTCCAACTGTGATGCCATGATTTGTGTCACGCTGCAGTGAAAGAAGGGGAGATGTCACCAAATGTCCAAACCCATCATAAGACAAAGTCCAAACCAATTCCGACACCATGAAATTTAACTCGGAAGCCTATTGTTCGTAGCTGTATGATAATTGGAGCTGGCCTGGCCGGCTGTTTATGTAAGAGGGGCTTGTTTATTCATAGCGAGTTCAGTTTGTGCGAAAGCCCATTCGGATCTCAATGGCTCCTTTATTAGGAGAGTGGTTAAAGCCTCTTTCAAACTTCAAACATAAGAAGCCTCCCTCTCAGTGCTCACTGGCTCGGTGATCGGCAAGAACTGAAATGTAATCACTGTGCACATGCAGCGATGTGCAGAGGGGTGAGAGAATCTGAATATGTGAAGCCTCTGTTATCTCGTCCCCAAATGTTACGCAAGTTCTCCTCTGAGCGAGCCTGGGAAACACCTGAGATCGGCTTGTCCCCGAACGTCGACAGCTGAGGACGCGGCACATTTCCACTGACCTGTTAAACAAGAGCTACTTTCCATATGTTCCACGGCACCAAGCGGGAAAAGGCTCGCACACAGCTGGGTCATTGTTCTTTACAGTGGGTTAGGAGTGTGCAAAGCCTCATTAGGAGCGGATGGCCGTAAGCCTCTTTGACTGTACTCTCTGCACCGACAGACACTGAACCAGGTAGAGCGCATGCAGCAAGCACGAGCTGCCCTGTAGAATAAGAAAATTACGTGTTCAAATCCCGGTTTAAGGGGAAAATAACAGCTCCGCAAGGACACGGCTGAAATCTGTATACAGTGTGAGCTTATGCGAACGGAGAGGTCAACACCTATAGACGTCATTCACTGCAGTGAAAGCTGCTGGGGCATTGGCTCGCTGAGGGAGTTTGGAAATAGAACAAGTGCTCCTCTTCTATACCTCAGCTCCTTGTACTGTACATCCCTAACTCCCATCCTGCTTCCCTGTGCACTGCTGGTTCCCAGTACAGTCAGCCACACACCAAAACAGGGCATAATCCTCAAATACTGATCCGCTCAAAAAAATCTGTTTGATTTATTTTGCACAGAACAAAGGGATAAAGCTTTGTAGTAGCAGATGTATTAACATCTTTCTCATCATGGCTGGCAGAGGTGGCATGTAACAGTACAAGTACATTTACTTTGTTTCTCAGCCCAAGTACATTTTTCATGTATCGGTACTTTACATGAGTCGTTTTATTTTTCTGGTACTTTCTAATCCACTAATGTTCTGGTAACATGTTCACACTGTTTTTTTATATTTTCAAATGTAATCAGTGTGTGAGAGGGGAATCGATCCACTGATCCAATCAGAGTGGACTGGTCACACCAGACACCTCCCCCTTCATCAATGACAAGGTAACACCTACAACTTTAAAATTCTAAAAGTATATTTAAATGCAAGTACTTCCTTACTTTTACACAAGTAGAAAACTTAATATGGTACTTTTATGTCTATGTATTTGTAGTTAAACTTAAGTAGCCATTGATGCCTGGTGTTATAAAATCAAATTCTATGATATCGTTGTTTGTCGGATCTGGAGATGCCTTAAGAGCCTCCACTCATTGGCTGGCCTGTGTGAAAGCAGTGTCTCCAGACGGCATCTTGATTACGCTGATCTCACCGCCATGCTGCCGGCGTCACATGGCAAACCGTACGACAACCACCGGGCGAGCGACACTGACACCGAGCACAGTTATCCCAGCATCACACAAAGCCTCTGAGCTCTGCAGGGAGGGAACCTTGACCCCGAAAGGACAACATTATAGGTGCAGATGAGATTATTTATGTTATTTTATTGAAATTTGCTTTTCAAACCTCATTTGATCATTTACTAACTGAGGTGTTTTTAGCGTGAGTCTTTGTATTAATCATTCACCAAGTGTGAAATGAAACTTGTTCATATTCATTGATTCAATTGCGATCAGCTCTGTGTATAACATATAATCCAACTTTCATTTTGAAGCAGTTTCATATTTTGATCAATCTATACCGTGGTGTGGATTAAATGCCTTTGGTATATATGCAAGTAACTCATGTCATATTCATCTCACAATTTAATTCCAGTTACTTGATTCCACAACTAAACCCGCAATAGTTTTAACTTGTTAATTTTACAAGTTGTTATATTGCATTTACCCATTGCAAATGTATACAAAACAAATGTTACTTTTCTTGTGCACACTAAACATCTACAAACCCCTGTTCCCTTATCTGTCTCCTCCTCCTTCATTTACGTCTGCACTTCTACAAACACGTATGGGTAAAAACCACCTCCTGCAGCGTCTACAACGTGTCAGACTTCTGAGTAAGCAGTATTATGTATTTGCTCTGCATGAGTCAGCTTGTGTCGAGTCTTGTGTCAGTAAAAGTTGAGGAAACAGCTGCTTCCTTGTGACACCCGACACTTTTTATTTTCCACGGTGAGCTAGTAAACCTTATTGTCTTTTAGTGTGGTTGCAAAACTGAGCAATCCTTTCCCATTACAGGTGTGCCATATACTAATTTACCAATAAACCACGCATCTTATTCTACATAACTATTTGGAGGGAGTTGGATCAACCTGGTGTCACGACGACCTTTAATCGTCAGTATGGTATTCCCTCGTTGTCTTTTGCCATTTGTCTGGTTTTTAGTTTCATGTGATTCTTTCTTTCCTTCTTTCACTCAGTATTTCTACTGCTCAGACACCATCAGGTGAATACATGTAATCAGATCGCAAGAAGAGGAGGGGTTGTTCAGTCTCAGGTCGGTTACTGTCCGCTGCAAACACCCATCTGCCCAGGGTCTTGATTTCACAGCCTGTTGTTCCAGGATAAACATATGAACTCTCAAGTTCAATGCTTCCTTTAGTCTCTATTGTTTGTGCTTGCATCGCCCGTTGATGATGATGACATAACAATCCCTGTCGTAGAAAATTATTAAAAAGCACATTTGATTGAACTAATGAGACAAATTTCTTTGCACTCAAACAGAAAAAGTAGTTTTTCTCCTTTAATATTTAATCTAATGATGAAACGCAACAAAAAGCCAAAGCATACCTTGCAGATGCTCTATGTATGAGTCAATCATGGAAAAACCTTATTATATTGTAATAATGACAAGATATAGTGACATTATAATGAAGTTTTTGTTGAACAGTGCATGAGGTAATACTTGACCTCTTTGTGACTTCTTCATGACGTCACTTGATAGGGAATTATTTTCTAAAACAAACTAAACTTGAGATTGTCTCTCTAGCCCTATTATTTGCCTGTATCCAGACGCAGCTGTGTATCATGCTAACAATAACAATTCTACCATACTGATGTTTTGTCAGTGTCATGTTTACCATTGTTTACATCTGGATTTGATGTGTTAGCATCAAACACAGGTACATTTTAGGACTGTTAGTAGAGTTAGAAGGTTTTGCAGCGACTTAATCATATATGTTTAACTGCAGTATACAGCAGTGAGGTCATTAATAGCAGATAACAGGGTGGTGCTACTTGAGAGATTTAAAAGATTTGTGGTGAAATTACTGAGCCACAATAACAGTAAACGGATGATTTATATATATATATGATCATTATTGTTTCATAGAAAAGTGAACACATACTTAAACACACTCCCATGACTGGTTATACACACGCACACGCACACGCACACACACACACACACACACACACACACACACACAGCCACACACAACAGGCCTTTTTTGCTGACACGCTGCAGACAGGATATAAAAACACTATTCACTCAGTCATGGCCAAAATTACCATTGATATCAATGACAATGGGAATTTCCATGCTGAATCCCCACATGAGCAATTGGAGGAACTGTCAAATCTCAACCAGGATTTGGACTCAGGCAAAGTAAACGCACAATATGTACATTTCTCATCAAAATAGACCATTTAATTAAATGAATACAATTTTATGACAACACTTAATAAAGTAGTCTGTGCTTTCCAACACAATATGTGTTGAGGGGCCCTGATATATGTTCAAGTGTTTAAATTTTGGTAAGTTTAGTTTTAATTAGTTATTTTATGCTATTAAACTGAGATAAAACTGACTGACTCATGATTGGTCGATCCAAACCTCTGGAAAAACTTCCTGAAGACATTTTATGATAAAGCTGTTGCCTTAAGCTTTGAAGAATGAGTAAATGCTTCCATATAATGAATGAATGGAGGAATGAATGGGGTTAGGGTTACCTTAGCGTAACCCTAACCCTAATATGTAAAGGTTACATATCTTTGAATAAAGATCACTGACAACAGACTGCAACACGATAATCTTTTTTCACAAAGTCTCAGGAGATTAACGTTGGAGAAAAAAACCAACCATGCACAGTTCTCCACTTCAAACATCTCACTGGTTACATAACTGGCTTTAATCAACATTTCCCTTGCAGAGCTAACACGGAGACGTTTGTGTTTGCATTTCGTATAAATCTACTTTACATATGAGGGTTTTGTGCAGCATTACACTGACAGAGTTCGACTGTGGTGAAACATTTCATCAAAAGACGATAAACCACTTGTTGTGCACTTTTATAAACCTGTCAACAGAAGATCTAAACAAGAACAAGTACCTGGAAAAGATTGTTATTGAACCGCATGGGACAGAGCACATTGCCTCATCTGTTTGCTTTAAACTGGATCCCAACTGGCTGCTGGGTCAGAGTCTGCTGGGGGAAGTAGATGCACCAGCCCTCATTTGGGTTGTGGGGTTGTCTCAACGTGACCATGTGTTGGATGCTGAGGAACAATCAAACCACCGGGGTAAGGGTGAGAGGGGGGGTGATGGTGGGGAGACAATACAGAGGCTGTCCGCTGTAGGCCCCACGCCACATAAAGACCTGATTATTCCCCCCCCCCGTTGGCTGGCCTTGCAGAGTGGACAGACAGTGGACTCAGTATTTCCCTTTCCTCTGTTGAGCAGTGGGGACTCTCCTCCAGTCTCGGCCAAGGCAAAGCAATTTAAAGGGGAGCTGTTGTTTTGGAGAGGCACTGTGGGAAAGTCATTAAAGTGTAAAGCATCGCTCGAAAAGGACTCCTGGAAGAGGCCTCCACTCAGGCGGAGGATGGTAATGAGCGCTGACACAGGCCGGCCACCCCCGTAGTGTGGTGTGCTCAGATAGCTGCTGCCATGGCAAACTGGTTGTCGGCTTTAAAAAACGGTCTGTTGGACGTACAGGGAGAAGAGCTTCCTCTCTTCCACAGGTGGTCCGTGTCTACAAGCAAAGCACTGAATCAGGTCTTTTCTCTCTGCAGGAAATGGACTTTAACTCACATTGATGGCTGCTGGTGTCCAGTCATGTGCTCTAAACATCGTCCTTATTTATGCAAAAGGAGACTTGGTGAATACCTGACATGCAACACATGGCTCTTAGGGATGTCATTCCTCCACTGTCTCCTCTGACTGATCATATCATTATTATTCCATGCACTGTATATTTAAGTGGTGAACTGCACAGTGCACAGGTGAGTACAAAGTACCTATCATTCTTTCTCCCCTGACATGAGCCACACGGCAAGCTATTATCATGGCATTACAAACCCACAAAAGACAGACATAACAGCAACCTGGGTTAAAGGTACAATAAGTGGCAATCTTCGCTGCATTGTAATGACTGAAGATTGCCATTTCTGCAAAAACACATCATGGGAGTTCCCTTTATGTGAGTGAAGGAGACAAGTTATAAAGCAATCTGTAAGTCGTTCGCTTGCAAATTCATCAATGATCAGCAGTGCCCACATCAGTAAGATCATGGCAAACACAGAAACAGCTGACATCGCTGTAATGTTGGATTCCAGAGCGTGACAATCTCCCTCAAATGTGGAGCACAGGAACCAGTCTGAGGCAGCCTGCTGTGGAGAAGTGCTCCTCATGTATTGTCACTGAGCTTTTTCTGAGTCGGGGGGGCCTCTGCTGGAATCCAATGGTACCACACGTTGTTTACCAAGCCTTATGCAGCCCAGGACATCCCAATACAAGTATTCGTTTTGTTTTGTAAGCATGGCCTGAGCTTAGCTGCTGTCTCATCGAACATAATCTTTAGAAACGCTGACTGTACATAATGTCCTGATGTGACAACAGGGCCACACATGGCTCACGGGGAATATTACATCCCTGAAATCAAGTTCTCCGCAGAGGGTTCACCACACGTTCCTGTCAAAACAAAATGTTTGCTTGCTGGACTTAAATATTTGACCAGTAGTCATCCTTAAATATTAGCACACCACCGTTCTATTTTCGGCCCGGGTATTGATTAGTGGGCATGTGCTTGTGGGGCCACATGCAACAGGATAATACTCCCCGAGCAGGTCAACGTACACTCAGTCGAGGTGGAGAGAAACATGTGTGACTGTAAACACTGTGAGCTTCGCAGCGTCACTGAAGTAACTGAAGGAAACATTGATCGGCTTGGTTAATGGCTGGCTATGGGAAAGAGGGATTGATTTGACCGCCACTGATTTGAAGCCATTCAAACTATGCCGGGCCCCGGTCGTCACACTGTTGCAAAGTTTTTCCCAGTCTATATTTCCCCGGAACTGCACAGAGATTCTCTCTCTGTGCACAAATGTGTGTGTTTCCTTCTCACATGGGCCCACATATGGACTTGTGTAAGGCAAGGTTATGCAACAGCTCCGGCCACTTGAATAAAACTGCCATTTACTGTTGGTGAATGGAGGAGTTTGAGAATGGCGAGGCTCCCATTGTCGGCGGTCATTGGTATGCAGAGCGCCGTGGAATTGGACCCTCGATGAAATCCGATGTATCTTCACCCCTGATCAGTGAGGAGCTTTCTTCTCTGTGTCACTCTCAGAACCGCAGCTGTCACAGAAACAGCCCGGCGATCACAGGTCCCAGACCATGCACGGCACATGGAGAACCAAAACACCGCCATCGACATTTTGGACGAAGCCAACTTTGATATGTTTCCTGATAAAGAAAAATTGTGTGTTCAAAGGTACTCAGAGGCCAATCTTGTGCAAATGCTTCACTTGTAGGGCTTTCAGATCGGGAACTGAAGAATTCTCACTGTGGCGCAACAACCAGTGGTGAGAGAAACATGCAAATCTCAAGCTTGTTCTCCTGCGCTAAATATGTCAGTGCTTTTATTCTGACAAAACCATCTGCAACCTTCTTGTTAACCTGGAGAAACGGTGTTCTGAATGGGAATCTGACTCCTATTGTTATCTGGACCATCAGTGCACCGAGATAACCAATGGCCTGGTTCATTTCAGTCTAAACACAAGGATTCACCCCAGTTCGGTAAATCCTCCTCCTTCCCCTCCCTCCCAGTCTGTCTTTGTGAGTGGAGGGAAGTGGGTTAGGGTTATATAACCAGTGCCCGCTCTCATAGATCCTCAGCAGCTCGTCTTCCCCTAATCTTTTCAGCTTGATTATACCCTCCATCCCCCTCCTCCTCTGCCGACTCATTCAACTGAGAGCGTTCTCTCACACACAAGCACATCCAACCCAGGAGCACATGAGCCCAGCGTCAAGATCCGCCATGCACCGGTTTGGAGCGGATGGAATGTTTGCAAGTGTGTGTGTTTGTGTGCATAGCTGCAGCAGTGATTCGTCAGTGTGTGTGCGACATCTTGACATCGCTGCACACTGCATTCGATGGTTAGCTGTGCACGTTGCGCCTGAAATTTCCAGACCATTCCAGTTGATCACAGCACGTCTCAGCATCGGGAGCAATCAGTCTCAGTGGGTGCTGCAGCCTGGTAATCTGTGTTCGAACGACGTGAGAGAGTGCAAAGTAACAATCTGCTCGAAGATGTCAACAGAAAGAGACTGTACTCTGATAATATTTGACGTATCGACTGCCTTGTCAGTGGCTGTGTTACACACGGTGAGGCTGCGAAGGGTAGACTGCTGATACTAGTGTGTGTGTTCCTGCAATTCATCAATATGGATGCAAAAGAGTGTCAGCATTTGCCGCCACTTGTTTACAGAGTGTCTGAGCCTCTTTGAGTGGTTTTCTTGTTGTTTGCTGCTCAACATTCTGCAGTCACAGGGTAGATTTGATTGGTGTCGAGGAAAAGAAGAAAAAACCCAAATCAGGTCAAAGGATGAGACAGTGTTGCTGAAAGCGTTTATCGTTACCATCTGTCTGGTATGAAACAGTCACATCACCAAGAATTCGGATTCAGGCCAAGTCCATGTGCAGATACTTTACAGACTGACGTCCAGGTTACGAACTAATTGCTGTCTCTCCATTTTAGTTTGAAAACTGGGGCTGCGTTTCAGTGTGGACTTGCAGAAACGGAGAACGAGGAAACAATGACGTTGATTCATCATCCGCCGAATTACATGAGCCCCTTCCGGAAAAAATCAGCCGCCATTTACCTTGGCTACCTATAGAACGCAACGTGGATAATCCATTATAATTGTTGCTGATGCTGATGTCTGTGTTAACAGCTTTTGTGCAGTAAAATTCTGCATTCTACAACAACACAACGACTTATACAATATGCAATTCCTGTTTCCAGCGGCCTTAAACAGCATGTGCATTCCCAGTGTACATGAATGCATATTCACATGCATCACGCATTTTCAGGCGTGTTAGTATGGACGAGGATTAAAAGAGGTTTCTATGTTTTTTCCCTGTTAATGGGGGGGGGGGTGTTGAGGGTCAAGGACAGAGGATGTCGCAACCTAACCCCTATGAGACAAATTTGGTCAAAAGGTAACGGAAAGGCCATGAGAAAGTATTTTTTTAACACTTAGAGGGCTCATAAAAATTGATTTTAAAGCTGCCTAAGGACACGCAGAGAGACACAGGTTCAAAGGTCCAGAGCTTGATTTCCATTTTGTCCTTTTTTTGTCACCAGTAAGCGGAATTGCAGCGGTAAACCATGACACGTCTCGTTTTACCTTTGCACACCGAAGAGCATAAACATGGAAATATTCTCCTTGGGTTGCAGCTTACCTACGAACCTGCTAACACCGTCAGGCAGTAAATATCGCAGCCTCCAGCTGGCTAAACGTTTAATGTGTTTTATGACCCTCTTCACACAAGGCCAACAGGCAGAAGAGAGAGGGAGTTGGCATGTTTGACTGCAGCCCCATGGGAAATGTATCATGGACCTGGAAGCAGTTGCAGTTTTTGTGTTGTTTCCCCACAATACTAACTGTTTTGGTACAGGCTTGATCACAGAAAATCCCATTATATGCTGCAGATATATGACAGCGTCAGTGTCTTGGCTGAGTCTCTTCTCTTATCCTTATCCAGCAACAATGACAACCCACCATCTGCTGCTTCGGACTCTTACTGATGGTTTTTTAAACCTTGATTACTGTAAACCTGTGTAAATATCCATCAGGAAACAGGTCAGAAACAATCTTGTTGTGTTTTTATATAATAAGACCAAAGTGAAAGGGGTTCGCAAATAAATCAAATAATGTAAATTCTTGCAGCGACTCTTTTTTTTGTACTGTCAACCAAGACTTGGTGGATGTAAAACTCATAGTGTGAAACCAAACTTAATCTTTTATGAAAAATGAAACCGTTTTTGTTGCCTCTTCAATAGAAAAACGAAGTTCCTGAGTCCATTTTGTCATCTGTGAGCCGTCTCAGAAAGTAGGACACCCCGGATCTGTGCCTTCATCATTTCACGAGCACAGCGGACACACAAGGGGGTGCTTCATGAGCACTGTGCACAGAGAACGATTTTCTCATAACATGGATGCAATTAGCACCATCAGCTGAGATTGCCAAACACAACCGAGTGTCATGTTTTCATCCGATGATAAGAAATCTCTCAGATGTAGGCTATTAACACTACTATCCTGCAGACTTCTCAAGATAAAGCTTTGTGACAGGAGCCGACAACGCCAAATCTGGTTCTCATTCACGCCAACAATTTTCTATGCAGTTGCAATGTCATCACAGGGACTTGAATATAATCTACTTCATCATGCGTTCCCTGACAGGCTGAAAAATAGCCAAGAGAGAACGTGTTATGATCGAGTGACATCTACTGGTTTGATTTGAAAGGACACATTATGTAACTTTATTTTAAGGTCATACATGAGGCTCTAGGGCCCTCCAGTGGCAGCAGCTTTAAACTTAAGTAGAACCAGAGCACAGGGCCAGATGGGGTTCATTCTTCACGCATGGCCATCTTGACAAGATGGGACAATATTTTCTGTTCTTCACACTGGCCTTTAAAAACAGTTCAGCACACAGTTTAACCGGAGAGACACTGTAACTGGGGCTGAAGCAATCTGTTCAAATTAATCAGAATTTTTTTTTTTAGGGGGGGAATAAGTGTGGGAATATTTGTCAAGCCAAAATGAAAACTGTTGCTAGTTCTTTTCCACCTCTCATCTCTCCTCCGTTTTTCTCAGTTCATCCCAACAAGTCAAGGCAGATGCCTTCAACGCGTTTGGTTCTCAAGGGAACTTTTGGGTTTTCTCTAGGATATTGTTTGGTCGCAATATAGACAGCTTTGAGATACTCAATACAAGCCAAATGAAGTTGGGTTTTAATTAAGCTTCTTTTGTGTTTTAGATCTTTTGAACTTACATTATTTGCATCATTATGTGGGTTCGAAGGACTTTTTCAACATGTGTCCACGCTGGTATGGCATTAAAGGATATTGGACTTTAATACCATACAAGTGTATGGTATTAAAGTGGCAATAAATGGATAAAAAATTGTTTATCCATCATCTCTCTGACATGTGGGATAACATTTACTATGTTTTTCTACAAACTGCATCAAAGACCAAAGAAATTGATTTAAAAACTATTATACCCCAGGCAAACCTTACAAGATTACACTGAACCTGCTTGATATTATAATATGCAACAAATCCAGTCAGACATTTTTTATTAATTTCCCTTCATGGTGACACAAAATGCAATGTAGCAAAGCACATGGTGTCATGCCACACATACATAATGATAAAGGTTCACTTTGTACTGAAAGAGCTTCTTTATTTCTTTATATATAGATATTCTGAAGGATTCACATTTGGATTGGATACTTTCAAAATCAAGAAAAATGATATTCTTCACAAAAATATCCTCTACATTTTTCAAATTTTTGTATCAAGTGCTACACAAGCTTCAACACACATAAAACACAAATAGTTCACAACAGGCTGTTTGCGATTTCCATAATTCAGTTCTCTGAACATGCAAATATTAAGCTCAGCCCTCTGGTTTGGCTTTGACAGAGAAACGACCCCTTCTTATGGAGCCTTGTCACAAGAAATGGAGGACAACATTTTATGCTCAGGTCAGTGGCTGTCTGTCCAAATAGATATTTCTGAGTTGGAACACCTAGGAGCCATTTGCATGCATTTAATACATCCACAAAAACAAGCTGTTGAGGCTTTTCCACACAACATGGAATAGAAATCCAGAGCCAAATAAAGGCTTTTCTGAAGAAAACTGCTATTGTGCATTTTTATTTAGCCCTCATTGGTTTGATCCTGATGTGTCAGTCTAAGGCATCTTTCCTTTCATAGGAAATCAGGGTTTGAATGTCTTTTTTTATATATATCAGTCAGGTTTATAACTGACAAAGACATCACAGTGATGGGGAACAAATACTTTTTATGCAAGCTGAATATTCAAACTCGCTCTTGGCTTTACCATATATCCTCTGTATACTAGGTCCAGTGGAAGTAAATGTTACACGTGGGAAAATTAACATATTCTAATTTGGGCTACAATGTCACATTATGATCTTTTTGTGTACAATCTCACTGTAAATTCACTTACTTAATAACTATATCATTCACATGAGACATTACGTAGGTCTCTGTTCTACATGGCTCAAGATCCAAACTGCATTACACTGTATTGAAATCACTGAAAAAATGATGATGATATCAGATAATATCAATATAATTTTTTCATCAACAGCATTATAACATAAAGATAAAGAAAATTATTGTTATAAGAGCTTAATCCTGGAGATGAACATAAACTGTGACCAGAAAACATTTCATTTAGAGGCAAACATTTTCTTGGGGAAAAGGCAAAGGTACAAGACTGTGTACATAATTATTTTTAAGGGTAAAAAACACTACACGTCCCATAACCAAAATCCTGGTTACTCTGTGGCAAACATAATGTAACGTAGAACCTTCCAATCATAGCCGACA